>NC_135306.1:151194877-151856041 GCF_048772815.1 Callospermophilus lateralis | reverse complement strand
TGCCTCACCACCATCTCTTACCCTGGCCCTGACCCAGGTGCTAAGGAGCCTGGCACTCACCCCACAGTCAGTGGCCACTGTGTACTCAAAGTGGAACACCAGGGACCAGATGATGCAGAAGAAGAAGCCGAACGCAGGGAAACTGATGACCCACCAGACCATGGCTGTGAAGCGGAGCCGGAACACAGTCCCATCGGGGTCCAAGGGCTGGGAGGCCGCAGAGAACATCCTGTAGGAAGTGGCCCAAGAAGGGCAAGGGACACAACTTGGGGCCTGGTGAAATATCTGGATTTGGGAAAGTGGGGCCTTTTCCAGAGCTAGTTCCTCAGAGTATAGGGAAGAGCCAGAGCAGAAATGGTAGAAAGGACACAAGGGGGGAAAGGAAGACTGCCAAGGAACAGTGGGAGATGGGACAGGAGCAACTCTTGGGAATCCGCTGGTACACTGAGAATCTAGGTTCACCTCTTGAAGAACCTGGGCAATAGAAGCTTCCAGGGGACAGGACCTGGGAGTCCTGATGACTCACCTCACTCTCACAACCCTCACAGTCACTAAGGAGAAGGATCAGAAGTAGAAAGGTTATTATTCCCATCCCACAGAAGGAAAGACTGAGGTCCAGAACTATACAGGATCAAACACTAGGACTAAGATCACTTGCCACCGGACAGCTTAAGGCTCTACATCAAGACCTCCTTCAAGCTAAGTAACCTGGACAAAGGACCCTTGGCTTGAACTGGTAAAGCCCTCCCACTCACCCTGTCTGACCACATTCCTCCTCCTCACCCAAGTTCAACTAGGAACAATGGGAGTGTCCTAGAACCTATTTCAGTGGGGCCATAGGCTACCAGACCTCCCACCCCCAGGCTCTGAATGAGCAAAGCCTCAGGCCATCAGCACCCTGAACTCAGAATATCAGGGTTCTTGTGAAGGTTCAAACTCCCATCTCCCCATCTAAGAAGACCACGTCACCCAAACCAAAGATGGGGGAATCTGAGGGTCACAGAAACTTTCTCCACTCAGCATCAGCCTGCTGTGCTGAGCCAGACCCAGGAAGATTCTGTCCAGGTCAGACAAAAACCCAGAGAGCTGGGCTTTCCCTCTCCCTATCCCTCCCTGCACCTGCTAATGCCCCACCACCATGGCCCCTCAAGCTGGCTCCCTTCTGAGGCAGACAGAGATGGCTTTGTAAAAGGCCTAAGATCAGATCTCCCCTGGGGACTTATACTTCCCTTCATTAAGGAGACCCCAGTCTACTAGTCCAGCTACTCATCAGGGATGGGGTAGGGGTGGGGGCTCACTAAGCAACACTCACACTGGGTGCTGAAGAATCCGGGGCTTGAGTTGAGGGCTCTAGCCAGACTGAGACTGCTCTAAGACAGGAGGGTCCCACCCCTAGCTCCTCAGGACCTGCCCTCCCGCCCACAGAGCCCAGTTCTCCACGCCTGCCCAGGCACACAGCCTTCCCAGGATCAACAAGGCCACATCATAAATCCCGGAACACTCTGCAACGGTTAAGAAGTGATAGTGGCTGAGGTCAGTCCACTGCAGCTTCTTTGCCGGGGTGGGGGTGGGGACCTCTCTGAGGGTTGTAACCAGGGATGCATGCAGGTTTCTAGAAAAGAGAAAAAACAGAATGGGATCTGGCCCTTTTTGACTGGAGCAAAACCAAGTATGTATGTTATGCCCCATTAGAGAACTGGCTAATCTGTGATAATAATAATAGAATCATAGGATTCAAAAGAATCTAGGCAGATCTGAATATGAGACATCAGTGTTCTGCCTGTACCTATGGGGAAACAGCTAATGGCAACTCAGGCTGCATCAACAGATATCTAACAGCCAGTAATAGGAATGAATAGTCTTACTTTCACCTATACTACCCAGGCTACCTGAAGTCCCATGCCCAGATCAAGGCCCAACACAGAGAAAATAGTTACCAACTAGGTCAAATCCAAGGGTATGTTCAGGGTGGGGAGAAGCCTAGAGGCCACGTCCTGTGTGTGTTGCCTGAAGAAACTATAGTTATGCTATCTAAAAAGACCTCCTAAGGAGCCAGGATTATAGCACACTCCAATAATTCCAACGACTCAGGAGGGTGAGGCAGAAGTTCAAAGCTAGTCTTAGCAACTTTGTGAGACCCTGTCTCAAATTTTTAAAAAATTTAAAAAAGGGCTGGGGATATAGCTCAGTGACAGAGTGCCCCTGAGTTCAATTACCAGCACCTAGCACCACACACGTACACGACACAGCCCCACTGTTGTCTTCTCGATCTCTGCAGGTTGACTTAAAGCCAAAATAAGAGAGTAGTTCCGTGGCTATCAAAGCAGAGCCAGGGTCAGGGCAGAGACTTACAGAAAGGAAAAAAGAAAAAAAAAAAAAAAATCCTATGCTCACTATAAGAAAGAGATTGTTGCCAGGTGCAGTGGCACATACTTGTAATCCCAGCAGCTAGGGAGGCTAAGGCAGGAGAATTACTAGTTCAAAGCCAGCCTCAGTAACTTAGTCATACACTAAGCAATTCAGTGAGACCCTATCTCTAAAAAAATATAAAAAAGGGCTGAGGATGTGGCTCAGTGGTCAAGTACCCTTGGGTTCAATCCCTGGTACCAAAAAAAAAAAAAAAAAAAAAAAAGAGAGAGAGAGAGAGAGAGAGAGAGAGAGGAGAGAGAGATTGTTACTTCTAAGCCGCCTTAGAAAAGGTTACCTGAAAATGAAGGAAGCCCCATCACAGGGCATGTGCAAGCAGAGGAAAAGTTGTTAATTATAGATGTGTTGTGCTAGGTTGCTTTCTTCACTCCTTGGTTTGGCCATTTCTGGGATATTCTACTTTTGGGGGTGGGAGAGGTATTGAGGAATTGAACCCAAGGGAGTTTTAACAATGAGCTACATTCCCAGCCATTTTCATTTCTTTATTTTATTTTTCTTATTTTTATTTATTTATTTTTGGTGGGGATTTAACTCAGGGGCACTTGATCACTGAGCCACATTCCCCAGCCCCATTTTGTATTTTATTTAGAGACAAGGACTCATTGAGTTGCTTAGAACCTTGCTTTTGCTGAGGCTGGCTTTGAACTGGTGATCCTCCTAACTCAGCCTCCTGAGCTTCTGGAATTACAGGCATGCGCCACCATGCTTGGCTCCTGGAATATTCCAGATGGGAAATCCAAAGCATATATGAAAAGTGGGATCCAACAGGCCTACTACTACTCCAGATGACCAGGTAACCTTCAACAACTACCTATGCCTTAGTTTCCCAACTGGTATGCCAAGAGTAGGTAATAGGTATACAAAGTATGCTGAGGTTATCTATCCTATTAGCCCTCAGGGCCAGCCACAAGTGTCAGTGCAAACAGCCTACTCAGTTTAATGCTATATGCTGTATAAATATTATATATTTTTTTTTTCAGACTATGACTGCTTTATACCACGTCTTCCTTTTCCTGTGACATTAGGTTGGGGGGCTCCTATCCATTTATTCAACAAATACATTCTGACTCAGATGCATTATCTACCCTCAAGGAGATTCTGGTCTGGGGTGAAAGATAGACACAAATATATAATATATGAAAAATAACAGAGGGAACTGTAAGCACCCAGAGAAGGGAGTGATAAGTTTGTCCCAAAGGGAAGGCTTTCTGAAGGAGAAGACATCTTGGTAGAGTTCTGCTGGATGAACTAGAGTTGGCCAGAGTAATGGGAACACTGATGCATTATCTGAAACAAGCACTAAGTCACTAAGTCAGAAAAGAGTAATCCTCTCCCTCAGATAACCTGGTCATTCACTTTCCTTCCAGTCCTATTCCTTCTGATAGCTCCTAGCAACAGATCTCATCAGACTAAGTGCCTATACTCAAAGACTCATGTCTATCCACTGACAAATCTGAGGGAAAACTTCATGTCATATGAACAAAAGAAGTGGGTTCCATCCTAAACTCCTAACCAGACCTCTCTGCTACTTCTTCCTCTTTCTCTGAAGCAGATGCTCTTTATAGGTCCACAACTTCCTATAAGGAAGTTAGTTGGGGGCCTTCAAAACTCTCTCAGAAGCTAGCCCAAGAGTCCATGTTCAGGCCCTGGTTCTTCACCTAGAGTCCCAAGGCTAACTTCATCTCCTGCCCGCCTTCCTCTCTAACAATCTCTTCTTCCTCATTCTCCTGACCCTCACCCTTCACATTCCCCAAACTGCTTTCTCATCTTTGCAATATCTAGAGCTCTACACTAGCCCTGGAAAGGAGTAGGACAAGAATCATCAACCTCACTATTTAATTTTTTAGTACTGGAGATTGAACCTGGGGGTGCTTTACCACCAAGCTATATCCCCAGTCCTTTTTATTTTGAGACAGGGTCTCACCAAGTTGCTGAGGCTGGCCTTGAACTTTCAAGCCTCCCGCCTCATTCTCTCAAGTCATTGGGATTACAGTTATGGGCCACTGTACCTGGCTCAACCTCACTTTAGACATGGGTAACTGAAGCTCTGGGTCTCAGTAGATGAATTAAGAACATAGCAGAGGTTAATGCAAGTCTCACCCTATTTACCCTGATATCCTACAGAGAAAGAACTCCTATCTTCATGGCCCAGACACCCCATATTCCCATCCAGAGGGTAGATGACAATTGGTGGAGCCTCAATGCTCATGAGACCCACCCCAGAACATATAATACATGCACATAATTGGGTTCCCATATAGACAGGCACTGATAAGAGTTTCTTTTACATATATACCCCACTCAAAGCCATTATATATAGTTATATCACTCACACACACACACATACATATACAGAATCACATTCTCAAAAAGATAGGCACAAGCCCACTGTGCCACTATGAGACCCAAAATGCCTTCTAGCCCAGTCCTGTTCTGTTTACATTCCAGAAAATGCTGGGGCTCCTGAATGTGTCCTCTTTGAAGTAATGATTGAGTTGTGGGTTTGGGGGCTGCCCAATTTCAGTGGCCCCAGTCCCTAGAACCTTCATGGAAGGTAGAGGGAGTCTAATCCTTGAGACCTCAATTTTCAGGTAACCCTCCCACGAGAAGTCCAGTATATTTGATGGACCCTACTAGAAAGCTGGTTAATCCTGTCAAAATAAAATCAGGATCCAAAATAGATCAAGATGGGCCTGAATATGAGGTATGAGTGCCCCCGAAGCCCTACCCCACAGTGTGTGGCCGTTGTCTCCTTGAAGTGGAAGAGCAGGGACCAGAGGATGCAGAAGAGGAAGGCGATAAATGGACAGCAGACCGTGACCAGGACCACCAGGGTGAAGCGGAGCCGAACCAGGATCCCATCCCGATCCAGTGGCAGTGGGACCTGGTACATCTTGTCAGACCTGGGGATGGAGTGGTGTGCTGTCAGGGCCCCATACAGCAGGCTGGGACTCAGTGAAGTCAGCCCTTGTGTTCAGGGGGGGAATCTGAGAATAATGTTTCCTAAATTTGGACAGCTTCTGCCATGGATAAGGAAGACTGACTCAGAATCCCAAGACAACACTCAAACTCAATTTCAGAGGGAAGACAATGAACCCAATCTAGAGTAGGATGAAGCTTGAACAGATTGGGAGACCTTCTCCTCACTCCTCTGCCTGGCTTCTAGGACTACAGAAGCTAGTTTATCTAGTCTCTTGTTTCTACAACCAACCAGTGGACAGAATAGCCCATCTCCTCCCCCAAGCCTCTGAGCCTAAGGCCAAGTCTCCAGGCTTCACCCACTGGCTCAGAGCCCTCCTGCACCCTCAGTCCCTTCTGTGTGCAGGCAAAGCAGTTCACAGCATTAGGGCCTCCATGGAAGCTGAGAGAACCTCAAACTCCTGTTTGTCCCTGCCTATTGCCTCACGTGCTCTGAGGGTGAAAGGCTTTGCAGAATCAGGCCTGGCATTAGTCTAGGCTTGCTGTTTGCAGGAAAGAGTTGCTTGGTCAGCTTCTGGAGGCTTCTCAGTCCACCCTCTCCCTGAGACTACAGGAGAGCTCTTGAGGACTTGATTTTTCCTTCAAACAAGGGTATCTAAGGTCAAGAACCATAATAGCTAAAAAGAACACCAACAACACCATCAGTTAATAGCAGGGAAAATTAAGGCAGGTATCTACTCAAGGTCGTGTAGAAAGTAGATGGAGAGCCAGCAGTAGGGAGGTGCAGAGCCCTTGGAAAGTTTACACATGGCAACTCTGGCTCTTCTTTACCCCTTCCTCTCTGGGTCAGAGCTCTGGGCAGAAAATTCAGATTAAGACTGGAATGAGGGTGGGAAAAGAAGGAAGAAATAGAAAAACTAAATCCTACAGAGTTTAGCAATCAGCCCAGTTCCCACTGTAGTGATAGAGAAAATAAGATGCAGAGGGGGAAAGGCCCTTCTTCAAAGCTGGGTCTGAGCAAAACTATCTCTGGAATTTAGGCTTCTTGATGCCAAATTAGGGCTGGTTCCAGATACATTATAAAAAAAAAAAAAAAAAAAAAAAAAAAAAACCTGCCCTTCTGGTCTCAAAGGCCTTGCCAAATCAAGTCCTAACTCTCCCTGGCCCCACCCACAGAAAGAACTTTGACCTGTTTAAGTTGGCATCCTGGCATTCCAGAACAATCCAGGTGGATAAGCTTCTGCATTCTCATCTACCTTCCCTTTATGCCAGGCCCAATCAGGCTGCCTGTCCCAATTTCTCAAGTTTCTTTTTCCCTTGGGTGGTAGGGAGGTGGTCAGGGATCTCCCCAAGGAGTTTAAAGTGGCTTTGGTACCTTCCCAAATCCAACACATTCCCTGGATCATCTCTACACGCCCTGGAAGTCCCTCAGGGCCCTAGTTGGAAAGCACCCCATCCAGTCCAAACCTAGACTCTACAGTTGCCATATACCTAGTCCAATCTCCCAACATCCCTCTTCAAAGCCTGTAGCTCCAGGTCCCTCAGGAACCCCTGGGTTGATGAGGTTGTTTCAAAGGACAGTTTCCAAAACAAAAAACAAAACAAAAAAAGGATAGTCTGTTCCAGTTTGTTCTTGGAGGTATGTCTGTTCTCTTTCTTAACTGTGTGATCTTGGGCAAGTCAACTAGCCACTCTGGGCCTGTTTCCACAATTGTGCAAGAAGGAGATAAGACGGTTTAGATTACTTTTAAGGGCTATCCAATTTAGTCACACTGCTCTTCCACACCTCTGGACAGGGAGTTCACTACCTATAGTTTTGCCCCCCAGACAGCTTTAACTTCCTCACACATACTACTTAGTAGAAAACTGCTTGCTTAAGAGTATTCCTACCTCACATCCAAAGTTCCTAGAAATTTTTTCAGCAGACACTCCCATCACATTTAATGGCTGCCCATAAGCACCCTGTTCAGCACTTAATAATATACATTGTTTCTTTCAATATAATTCCATGAAGTTGCACTATAGGCTGTGTTTCCATTTTACATTAAGAGGAAAACAGTTTAAGATGGTTAAAAACACTTACTCAAAGTCACAGGCTAATAACTGGAGAGCTGAGATTCCAAACTAGTCATATGGGGTTCCAAGGCTACCCCACGCCTCCATCCGCAGCACCTGGGAGGAATCCTGACCAGGAGGCCCTGCAGAGTAAAGAAGGGAGAGCTTAATCCCTGCACACCTCGCTCCACGCTGGGGGGGGGGGGGGGGGGGAAGGAGGTCAGTTCAGGACGTCCGGACAGAAGCAGTTCCTGGGATACGGAGAGTGTGCGGGAAGCAGACAGGCACCAGGACCCGAGAGAGTCGGCCCGCTCCTGAGGCGGCTGGACCGCGTGGCCTAACTTCCCGAATGGGGCTGCCCCGCGGGCGGCATAGCCATCCCTATACTTACCCAAGCACTAGTGACGAAGAGGCCGCACCAGCGCAGTCCGGGAACTTGGGGGTTCCCGGAGGGAGGCCCCGCCGGGCCGGGGGCTAGCAGCTGGGGGCCTGCCGGAGCTGCAAGGGCGCGGGGCGGAGCCGGTGCGCGTGGGGCGGAACTTAGGGAGGAAACTACTCCCGCACCAACTGTGGGCTCCTCCCGGCTTCTAGGGACCCAGACCCCTGGCTCTTCCCCCTTAATCTGGCGTCCCCACAAACCATGTCCCTCCAGCCCTGATCGGCCCCAGGATTTCTGCTTTAATATTGTTGTTTTATTTTGTTGGTACCGGGGATTGACCCCAGGGGCACTTAAACGACTGAGCCACATCCCCAGCCCTTTTTATTTTATTTTATTTTTTTTTATTTTGAGACAGGATCTCGCTAAATTGTTGAGGCTGGCTTTGAACTTGCGATCCTCCTGCCTCAGTTTCCCCAGTTGCTGGAATTACAGGCACGGCCCGGCGCCACTAATTCTGGCAGCGTGAGGGCAGTCAGACATCTAGGAGTGAAGTGCTGGATAAGTTACTTTGTCACCTTACCTATCGGCCGCGTCCCCATCACCTGTTGAAAGAACATAAAATTAATCGAACAGGACCCCGATTTCTGTCATTCCCGGACCCCAGTTTCTCCTGTCTTCCACCCACATCCTAAATGAATTATCCCGTCTCGCCCTTCTGAAATATTAAGGCTGATTTGCCCCAGCTTCGGCGCCCCTCCTCCAAACCTTGCTCCTCTGAGCTGGTTGGGGCATTTCATTCTGGGGAAGAGCATCTTGCAGGCTCTGTGACCCTGTGAGGCTCACCCCGAAAATTCTGGGCCAGTGATGTTCCCACATTTGAACAGGAGAGGGCGCTCTGTCTTGTCTAACAAAAGCATAGGGAGAGAGGATCTGCCCAAGCCTTGGGTCTTCCCACAAAGAGGGTTGATCCCAGAAATCGACTCCCAGGTTCCTTCCCCAAGCTGGTCCCTGGCTCCCTTTGCAAAGACCATTCTATTCCACAAGAACCGAGAATGAGGGAACAAAAGCAGTGCGTGGAGGATTTCTGAACTAGACAAGGTTAACATCACACCTTTCCCATTTAAATTCTCAAAGCAATAATTAACACGTTCTGAGCACCCACTATATCCTACTCACTTTTCTACATGTTATGTGTTATTTAATCTTCATAAAACTCCTGTGAAGTAGACACTATTAACATCTCCATTTTCCAATGGAAAACAGAAGGTACCTTACCTACTCAGCTAGTAAATATCAGAACCAGGATTCCATCCTGGCACCTGAGGTCATTCCCTCAATCACTATATACTGCTGGTCCCATAAGATAATTATAATTGCCACTTTGCAGAATGGGAGACAGGCTCAAATTTATCAACTTGCCAGAACTCTTTTTCATGCATTTAGTCTTTTTCATTCATGCCAGGCCCTCTCTGTGGTAGACACTTGTAGGGGACCCACAGACATATCTTAGACTCACTCGTTGAGACTTCAAACCTGGAGGGAAGGTGTCTTGTTCTAAAATAAGACTTTAAATTCTCCCAACCCTGTTATTTTTTTAAAAAAAAATATTTATTTTTTAGTTGTACACAATATCTTTATTTTGTTTATTTTTATGTGGTGCTGAGGATTGAACCCAGGGCCTCACACATGCTAGGCAAGCACTCCACCACTGAGCCACAATCCCAGCCCACTACCCTGTACTTAAGAGTTAGGGCCCAGAGAAAAATGATTACTAAAACTCTACTTAAAAGAACCACTTCCATCTGATTTCAACAAATAGATTTTGGTTTTCTGTCTTAGAACTTTGTGTCATCCTCCTTGCCTTCCTTCACTCTGTATATGCCTGATTCTGGCCCATATGCCTGAACCTTGACATTCTCTAATCTTGCCTTTGATTCTCTGGTGACTTGGGCAATGTGGGCCCTTTTAGCCCTGAGCCTTAGTTTCTCCATTGTAAAATTGTTTTAGGACTATCTACATCATACAGTTGTTGTGAGAATCAGAGCAATGTGCCAGGCATGTGGAAGGCACCCAATGCATGGTGCTTATTAAACCAGATGTGTGAGCTGCAGTTTGAACTCATCATGGCTGAGCCTTCTCTGAATGATCTGACCTTGGCTGTCACTGATTCACTCTGAATATGTTTCTTCTCCTGTCAGTTTGAAAGGAAGAATGGGTTCTTCCTATGTGCCAGGGACTTTATGTCCACTCTTTCATTTGATCCTCAATAAATCTGGTGAGGTAAATTTAATGAAATACATTTTATAGCTAAAGAAGTTGAATGACCACTTAAGCTTCTAATCTTGCCCTTATTCAGTAGGCACTCAGTGTTTGCTGAACTGGCCTTTGTCCATTGTCCAAGTAGCTGCTGCTGCGCTTGAGGGTTCCTGGAGTCTCTTGCCCTTCTGGTGAGGTTTGTCTGGAGTCTGTTTTAGTCACAATCACTGTACCACTCTCCCTTCCACACATACAGACCACACACTCCCAAGGAATCTGAATGTTCACAATGATGTTCCACCTCTAGTAGCAAGATGTAAGTGTAGATGTGGGGGGCAGATGAGAGGATCAGAATATGGAAGTAGTTGTCAAGGAAAGCTTCCTATAGGGGATCTCCTTCACTGGTCTCCTTGTCTTCATGTCTATCATCCTCCCCGTTACAGCTAGACCAGCTCTTCTTACAATACAGATCTGACCATATTCCTCCCTTGTTACAAATAAATTATTTAGCAACTCTGTATAGCTTTTGCCTTTGTGTTTGTGTGTGTGTGCATGTGTGTGGTGCTGGGGATTTAACCTAGGGCCTTGTGCATGCGAAGCAAGCACTCTACCAACTGAGCTATATCCCCAGCCCCAACTCTGTATAGTTTTTAGAATAAGAGCAAATTCTTTAGTGTGGTATTTAACATTCTTCATGAACTGGCCATCCAATCTTTCAAGCACAAATTTAATATTCTAGTTATACTTCACTCTCCCATGAAGTTTTACTCAACTTTCTTTGTATCTCCCCCCACCACCCCAACCTCAAACCCCAAACCCCATGATCTTCCCACAGCATTAGGTGCCTTTTACCAAACTTTATTAGGGCTCTGACCACAAAGTAGCAAAATAATTTGTTTCTGTCCCTTTTCCCACTTTTCTGGAAACTCATTTAAAGAGGGAAACCCCACCCATTTCATTCATTCCTTGCATAGGTATATAGTAGGAACTCAGAAAATATTTTAATTTAATTGAAGTGTTTCATTTTTCTTTCTTTTTCCTGATCTGGGGATTGAACCCATGGATGTTTTACCACTGACCCACATCTCAGCCCTTTTTTCTTTTTGAGACAGGATCTATACTAAGTTGTAGAGGCTGGCCTTGAACTTAGTTGCAGATGGACATAATATCTTTATTTCATTCATTTTATTTATTCATGTCGTGTTGAGAATTAAACCTGGTGCTCCACACATGTGAGGCAAGCACTCTACCACTGAGCCACAACTCTAGACTGGCCTTGAACTTTTGATTCTCCTCTCTTAGCCCCCAGAGTAGCTGATTTTACAGGTATGCACACCACACCCAGTTGAAGATGGGCAGTATTTAGATGGATCAAGTAAAGATTTAAGAACCACAGGAAGACATTTGAAGAACAACTTCTAGGAATTGGGGACAAAGTGAGGAGCAAGGCTAAGGACAGTGAAGAGGCAGAGATGCAGACAGTGCTAAAAAGACATCCAACCTCAGGCCACAATGTTCCTCAGCCTCTTTGGAAGCCTTAAGAAAATCAGTCTCTTCCTGGGTTGAGGATTTGTTATTCTTCATTCTTCTCAGAGATCTTTTAAATGACCAAGACGTCTTCTTTGGATGGCTTTAAACTATCCATCCAAGACTTACCTATCTACTTCCAGAACCCTGATTCAGTTACTGAATTTTCATTGTTCTATAGAACTTTCTTTGTTCCCTCTTTCACTTCCAGTTTGTATTCCTGGATATGCTACATTCTTTCCTGGCCCTTTTGCTTCCTCAGTATATGTGGCCTAGAATGTTCTTATTTTTCCCTTTTGAGAGAACTCTACCCATCCTATAAAGGGTACTAATTAGCACGAAAATATTTTCACGTTTTTTTTTTTTTTTTTTTTTTGTCATTTATCCCTCTGTCTTCTTTTTGGATTATTCCATTTTTTCCCGGTATTATTATTTTAGTGATCTCCCTAGAAATTACCATATGCATTCTTTTTTCTTCATTTTTGTTATGGTTCTTGTTGTTTTGGTACCAGGGACTGAATTCAGGGGCACTTAACCACTTAGCTGCATCCCCAGCCATTATTTATATTTTATTTAGAGACAGGGTCTCACTAAATTGCTTAGGGCCTTGCTAAATTGCTGAGGCTGGCTTTGAACTCCCAATCCTCCTGCCTGAGCCTCCTAAAACACTGGGATTACAGGTATGCACCACCATGGCATGTTTACCACATGCATTCCTTTTTTTTTTTTTTTTTTTTTTTTGTGCTGGTCATTGAACCCAGGGCCTTGTGCATGCAAGGCAAGCACTCTACCAACTGAGCTATACCCCCAGCCCATCACATGCATTCTTAATCAGAGACTCAACATCATTAGGGAAATGCATATCAAAACCACAATGAGCTGGGCCTGGTGGGGCACCCCTGTAATCCCAGAGGCTGGAGAGACTGAAGCAGGAGGATCACAAGTTCAAAGCCATATTCACCAACTCAGCAAGGCCCTAAGCAACTTGACAAGATCCAGTCTACTACTGTACATCCTGTAGGTTGACTATAATAAGGAAAATAAGTGTTGGCAAGGATGTGGAGAAACTAGACCCCTCATATATAGCTAATTGGAAATGTTAAATGATGCAGCCAATTTGGAAAACAGTTGGTGGTTCCTAGAAAGTTAAACATAAAGTTACCATATGACTCTGCAATCCCACTCCGAGGAATATACCCTGAAGAACTGAAAAAAGGTACTTAAACAGGAAAACTGTACACATCTTTATAGCAGGACTATTCACAATATCCAAAAGATGGAATTACCCCAAATGTTCACCAACAAATGAATGAATAAACAAAATATAGTATGTCCACACCATGGGATATTATTCATCCATGAAAAGGAATGAAGTACTAGTAGGTATATGTTACAACCAGATGAATTTTGAAAACATGCTAAGAAGCCACACACACAAGGTCACACATTGCATGATTCCATTTATATGAAATATTCAGAGTAATTAAATCCATTGAGACAAGGTACAGATTTGATAGTTATACACTGGAAGAAGAAGGGAACAGGGAGATACAGCTTAGTGAAAAAAGGGTTTAGCTTTACAATGATGAAATGTTATACATTACATAGAGATGGTAGCTGCATAAATATTGTGAATGTATTAAATTAAATGCTACTGGAATTGTTCACTTTTTTTTTTTTTGGCAGTGCTGGGGACTGAACCCAGGGGCTCAACAATGGGAAGTATTCTACCATTGAGTTACATTCCCAGCCAAAAGTATATTTATTCATTTATTGGTATGGTGCTTGGGAATGCTAGTCAAGTGCTCTACCACAAGCTGCATCCCCAGCCCTTTATTTTTATTTTTTAAATTTATCTTTAATTATTTATTTATTTTGCAGTACTGAGGATCAAACCCAGGGATACTCTACCATAGAGTGACATCCCCAGTGACGCTCCTTTACCCTTCCAGCGCTTTTTATTTTTGAGACAGGGTTGCCCAGTCTGACCTCAAACTTGCAATCCTCCTGCCTCAGCTCCCTGAATAGCTGGAATTCCAATGGGGAATTGGAATTCACCCTGCCCAGCTCCTTTACTTTCATAGTGCATTTTTTTTTATGTTATTTTAACTTTACTTCCATAAATATTTTACAAAAACTAAAAATGCGATTTTAAGAATCAACATGTAAAAATCAGAAATAAAGCATTTGACCCATGTGGGAAAAAATGAACCACAAATTACTAGCAATTCCATTCCTAGGGATAGATGCAAGAGAATTGAACACATATGATTACAAAAAAAATTGTACACAATGTTTAAAGCAACATTATTCATAATAGCTAAAAATAGAAACAACCCAAATGTCCATTAACTGTTTTTCCTCTCTTTTTGGGTAGGGGGGATTGAACTCAGGGACACTTGGCCACTGAGCCACATCTCCAGTCCTATTTTGTATTTTATTTAGTGACAGGGTCTCACTGAGTTGCTTAGCGCCTTGCTTTTGCTGAGGCTGGCTTTGAACTCAGGATCCTCCTGCTTCAGCCTCCTGTGCCTCTGAGATTACAGGCATGTGCCACAGTGCCCAGACATTAACTGTTTAATGGAAGAACAAAATGTGGCACAAGCCTGTAATCCCATTGACTCAACAGGCTGAAGCAAAAGGATCCCAAATTCAAGGCCAGACTCATCAACTTAGTGAAGCCTTAAGCAAATTAATGAAACCCTGTCTCAAAAAAGGCTGGGGATGTAGCTCAGCAATAAAGCACCACTGGGCTCTAATCCCCAGTGCAAAAAAAAAAAAAAAAAAAAAAAAGTCAAAGGTATGTACTCAAGATTTCTAAAACTTCAATTATATGCTACTTATCAACCTCACCCTTTCTTATCAAGTTCAGGGAAAGAGAAAGGGAGTCAACATTTACTGAGTGTTTACCATGAGCCAAACATGCTCAGTTTTTTACAAATCCCATCACCTCATTTGACCTTTACAATCAACTTATAAAATATGAAGTATTGTATCCAGTTCATGGAAAAGAAAACTAGGGCACAGAACAGTTAAATAGTTTGTGCAAGCTCTAAAAACTAGCAGAACTAGGATTTTTACTTAGCTCTGTTTGACTCCAGCTCTGCTGCTCTGTCCAACGCACCACATAAGAAATCTGAAAAAAATAGAACAAAAAAATAAAAAATGAATTTTAAAAAGGCATGAGGCCCTGAGTTTAATTACTGGCACTGCCAAAAAGAAAAAAAAGAAAGAAAAAGAAGTCTGGAACCATTACCCTTCCAGATTGAGTAGCTGGAATTCTAAGGGGACACCACCCTGCCTAGCTCCTTTACTTTTACAGTGCTTAATTTTATATATCCTAGCAACTGGGGAGGCTGAGGCAGGAGGATTACAAGTTTGAGACCAGCCTCAGCAACTTAGGGAGACCCTAACTTTTAGTGAGATCCTGACTGTAACTAAAATATAAGAAAGGGTTGAGGATGTGGCTTAGTGGTTAAGTGCCTCTGGGGTCAATCATCCGGTACCAGAAAAAAAAAAAAGAGTAACCCTTATTGAGAGCTTATCATGCACCAGGTATCATGCTAAGAGCTTTACCCATATTATCTTGCTTAATTCTCACAATAACCCTGTGATGCAAGCAAAATTGTTATTCCCATTTTACAGACAAGGAATCAGGATCAGGGGGTTAGGAAATTTTCCCAAGTTCATACAACTAATACATGACTTGACCCAGATTAAAACCCAGGGTCTGAGACTCCAAACTTCACCAGTCTCTATTAGTTTCCCCTACTAAGGAAACCAATTCACACATTCATTCACCAAAAATCTATAGTGCACCTTCTGTGTGCATGGCCTTAGGCACCAGACAAAAAAACTAGAGTTGAAGCTTAAACAGAGTTGGGTTTGAGGATTAAAGGACAAGAGAAGAGCAGTGAGGAAGCTTCTGTGACTATCCAGTAAGTGCTAATGACTTTTTTTTTTTAACACTTGTTTTTAGTTGTAGGTGGACACAATACATTTATTTTATTTTATTATTTATATGTGGTGCTGAGGATCAAACCCAGGGCCTCACACATTCTAGTTGTGAGCACTCTGCTGCTGAGCCATAAGTCCAGCACTAAAGACTTTTCTAATGTAGAGCAAAAGCAAATAAAGATGAAAGGAAAGCAGGGGTGTTTGGACAAAGGAGTTAGGAGGTGGCTGCAAATGGAAGTTTAAACTAGCCTTACTATTTGGCCATCCACACATTAACTTTTTTCTTCTTTCAAGCATCTACTGAACATCTACAAAGTATCCTGTTTCTTCTTATTCCATCTTTACAACCACTTCACTTTTCAACAAATAATTTCTAATTCCTTGCTACTACTGAAAACTCCCAGCAATTAATCTAAATTTTTGGCAAATCGTTTTTCAATTTTGTATTGATATTTCAGGAGGTGGTGGAGAGGCAGTGTGCATATACTTTGCTTTCTTTAGCATAGCTCCTGCTGTTCTATGTGAGACCCTCAGCCCTGGAGAGGTCTAGTTTCTAAGAACATACCCACCCCTCCCTCTGGTAATATCAGGTGCCTACTTTAGGCTAGGTCCCAGGAGGAAAGGGACACCAAGATGATGAAAATGCATCTCTTGCAGGGTGCAGTTGGCAACACCAGTGGCTCAGGAGGCTGAGACAGAGGATGACAAGTTCAAGGACAATCTTAGCAATTTAGCGAAGGCCTAGGCAACTTAGTGAGACCCTGCTTCAATATTAAAAGGGGCTGAGAATGCAGCCAATGGTAAAGCACCCCTGGGTTCAATACCAGGTTAAATCCCCAACACCAAAAAAGAAGAAAATGCAGCTATGATCTACGGAGAGGTGAGGGTTAGGGATTGGCATAAAATACGGGAAAATAATAAGTGCACAAAAAGGGACAAGGGACTACAAAGGCCTCCCAAGAATTAGCCCAACAAGCTGTGAGGAGTTAGCACGCATATGTCAGAGAAGCTGGGAACATTGAACCAGGCCTTTAAGAATAAGTAGGAGTTATCAAAATGTAGCTGGAAAGGAGATTCCAAGAATCGTCTATTTTTATCAGGCCCGACAGTGAAATATTACTATGGGGCATCTCTAATGCTCAGGTCTATCTTAGGAATTCAGAGGGAAATGAGTATGCTGCACTGGCATGGGTCAGGACAGAAACGGATCTGAACTTGGGGCCTCAGAGCAGCTCACAGACAAGCTATGCGGACAGAGGAGGCTCCTAGGAGGGTCCTCCAGCTCCGCACGTGGTATGGCTAGTAACTGCGAACAGGGCAACCAGGCAGCTTTCCCATCACCGCCTGCGGACTGGGGCAAGGGAAGGGTAGAATAGTTACCAAGCCATCCTGGGGCCTTCCTCCTGATTGGCCCGAGCTTCCGCAGTCGAAGTCTCTCCGCTCCAAAGAAGGGGGCGGGGTCTTGGTATGGCGTCACCAATTTTTTTCTACACCCCAGCCTGTGAACACCAATCTAGCCACTCACCAATCCACTTCGAGGAGCCCTGTGACATCACGACTCTCTCTCAGCCAACCGCCGCGGCGGAGGGGTGGGACTCCATGTCCCTCCCATCGCTCCTCCCTTTTTCCTCCCCCTTAGTCTTCAATGCCCCGCCTCTTCCCCCAGGTCCTTCTCCCGAAGACCGCCCTCACGTTCGGTTTCAAAAGACTCGTTGCCCAATGAGTAACAGGGCGGACCTAGAGTGGCAGCTTTGTCTGCAAATGCGCAGAAGACGAGGGCGGAGCGTTCGGAGCGAGCCTCTGACGGCCGACGGCGTGTGACGCAGTCGGGCCCTCTGCGCGCTGCGCCCGAAGCGGCGGTCGGTAGCGGCGGCGGCGGCGGCGGCGGCGACGGCGGCGGCGACGGCGACGGCGACGGTTTCCTGGCGGCCGCGCGCTGCTCTGTGAGCGGCGAGTGGCGGACGGGCCTGGGCCCTCACTCCTGACGTTCTCCCTCCCCCGACGCACCGCGGTAAGTGGGAGCTGGAGCGACGGCGGCCAGGGACCCGCAGGCTCCTCCTTCTCTCAGGGAAGGCGAGTGCGCGGGGCGTCCCAGGCCCTCTGCTCCGAAGTCTCGCGCCGGGGCGCGCACCTTCTGGCTGGAGGGAGGGGGCGGGGCCGGGCCCACGACCCTGCGGCCGGGTGTCTGGGTTTCTCAGGCACAGGGTTGAAATGCACCCCGTTGGGGTCTAGGCCCAGGGTCTCCAGTGGCATTCCAAACTGAAAGAGCGTCCACCTATCTGGTCGTACTCATTCATTCACTGAGCGGCGATTAGAAGCCCGCAATTTGCCGGCCTTTGCGGGGGCAGAGCTTCGAAACCACTATATGGCCTTCCTTGCACTTCTTTGATGATCCTACTGGCTGGACTTTATTTGTCTTGCTTTCTCGGTAGGAGACATGGGGGCAGCCCAAGGGTTAAGGCGGGTGAGTCGGAAGTTCTTTCGCTTTTCAAGCCATCATCTGAGAATTAGAGTCGGTCCAGTGGAGTAAAAGGTTCTTTTCTGTGGTTCCACATGTTTTGTGTAAAGCCGGATTGAGGAGAAAGATTGGATTTCTGGATTATTATAGCCATAAGGATCTTATAAATTACTTCAGTCCTCCTATTCTACATTACATGCAAGTTTTATAGATGAAGAAAGCGAGGTCCAGAGTAAAAAAAAAGAGAGAGAGAGAGAGAAATTAGAAAATAGTCTACTAGTATACCCTTCCTGTATGTTCCAGTCTTCCATTATTGGGTATTCTGTTTGGTGGCGTGAGGGAGTCCAAAGGCGTTCGGTAGCTACTAGACATAGTTTTCAAATTAGTAGATAATGTTTCTGTTCATGATAAGGTAGAAACTTCATTAGTTTCTGCTTAACCTAGACTTTGGAGAACTGAATTTAAAAAAAGAAAAAGGTTAAAGAATGTCAGTGATGCTGTATATTGAAAATGAATTTATAAAGGTCGTTGGCTAGTTTACCGTCCTAAATTTGAATTTTTGACTTATGTCAGCTGTTGGGGAACCAGAGGAGAGAGTCCAATTAGTGATTTAACAACAGTACTGGAATAGACAGCAGGGAATATTTACAAGACTTAGACAACCAGGCAGCAGTCACTTTGTAGTTGTACTGTAGAACTCATAGCTCCTCTGGGGTGCAGAATTCAAAGTGAAATATTGTAGTAGGATAAATCCAGGGAATTAAACTCCTGGACTTAATTTCTAATGGGAAGAAAGAAAGGAACAGTGATCATTCCCAGTGTCAGAAGTTTACAAAGAAACTCTAATAAATGAGACAGTGTTTAGTAGTGGAAGAAGTTAGAATATTAAAAATAGAAAGAAAGGGGAAAAAAAAGCAAAACCAGGCCGGGTGTGGCATTGCATGCCAGCAGATACTCCAGGATGGGGGGAGGGGAGGCAGGATGATTGCTTGAACCCCAGATTTTGAGGCTATCCTGAGTTAACACAGAGTCAGTTTCCAAAAAGTGAGAAGCAAAAGAGGTTTGGGCTGGGGATATACCTCAGTGCAGAGTGCTTGCCTAGTATGTGTAAGGCATTGGGATCCATCCTTAGCATCACAAATAAATAAATAAACACATAAAAAGGCATGCTGTCCATCTACAACTACAAAAATAAACAAAACAGAAGTTGAGCAGTATGGAGGTACTGGGAACTTTGATAAATTCATTTTTGACTCAATTAAAATTTGATGAAATTCGTTGCCACTTTGGTCTGTTTACATCGGATTATCACTTTGCAGTTGTTTATATGACAAAGCAAAAACTAAAAACTAGTAGTTCATAAGAGCAGAACAGAACTGAAGTTTAAATATTAAACTGTGAGTGGGGAATGTTTTCTGTAACATTTTCAGTTCCAGGATTACCCTCTTCTGGGAAGCCTTTTCTGGCATTCTCTCCCCTGTAAGCTTCCATAAAGCTTATTTGATACTTCTGTTTAAAGCACATCATTTTGTATTTTGGCTCTTTGTCTTTTTATTAGTCTATAGTAAAATATTTTTGTTTTTGTATTTGGGTTATTCAGCATATAATAGCCCTCAGTAAATGTGGTTGTTTTGAATATGAATAAACAAGTGTGGAGAAGTTAAACCTAAAAATAACCAATAAAGAGGCTGGATATTTGTGTGTTCCTTAAATATGGGGCACAGATAAGGAGACCCTTTCTGTTTATATGTTACATAGTACTTTGTTCCAGTCTACTAGCTCATAGATAACTCAAAGCAAGTATTGTTAGGAATCCAATTCAAAACATGGAAAAAAAAAATCAGTTGTATTATGTTATTTTAATATTGCTTATATAGTGGCAGTTAATCCAGGAAGTAAGATATAATAGTACTAATAATGTAATTTTTAATCAAGAGACAAAATAGGCAACTTGTTGAAAAACTAGGGGACTACAAAATTTAGAGATTTAACATTTGAATTTATGTGTTCTATTAATGTTCTATCTCAAACTTCGTATCATTACTCATGAATGATTTTATAACCTCATGCATTGGTCATTTGGAAATTGTTCACTGAATTTTACAAATGTACATGCTGACACATTTAATTATACAGTTGTTACTGCTTCCATCCATCTCATCAGGTTTGTCTTAAGAAATGTTTTTCCATGAAAAAAAAGCAAATTTAACTCTCATAGTAATCATACAAGTGTTTTTTTAATCAACCCTTATTTTAGTATGCATCACAAGTGCTTTTGAATACTTTTTTGTTATAGAATATTTTAAAAGAGGTGTGCTGAAATGTTGAGAATTAATACAACTAATTTTTTATTGTCAAAGCCTTTTTTTTTCGAGTGTGTGATAGGATACTGGGCATTGAATCCAGGGTCGTTTTACCACTGTGTTGCATTCTCAGTCATTTTATTTTTTATGAAAGAGTTTTGCTAAGTTGCTGAAGATGGCCTGGAACTTGGATCCCTTTGCCTCAGCCCCCTGCTTCACTAGGATTACAGGCATCCCACTACATCTGATTTATGCTTTTTTTTTTTTAATCGAATTCATTATACATGACAGTAGAATGCATTCTGACACATCATACATAAATGGAGTATAATTTCTCATTCTTATGATTGTAGTGCCTTACTTTTATTATGAAAATAGTTTTGACTTCAGGAGCCCTTGAAAGAAGTCTCTCTTTAGTCTAACTTCCTTTGACACAGAGATTACTAGAATCTGCATGCATAACTTTCTTGCCAGAGTAAGCTGCTGCTTCTTTTGGGGGGGGGGCAGTACCCGGAATTGAACTCAGGGGCACTCAACCACTGAGCCATATCCCCAGCCCTATTTTGTATTTTATTAGAGACAAAGGTCTCATTGAGTTGCTTAGCACCTAGCTTAATTGTTGAGGCTGGCTTTGAACTTGTGATTCTCCTGCCTATGTCTCCTGAGCTTCTGGGATTACAGGTATGCCCCACTGTGCCAGGCCCAGAGTGAGCTTCTTAAGGAATAGGTGAATGAATTTATAAGTAAAATAGGTGGATGATTAAAGATAGAAATATGAGATGAATGAAAGAGAATAAATGATCAGAGTGACCATGGCATTTTGTTTCTGGAGGGGTGGGTATTTGCTTTTGTGGTTTGCAATGGTGTTTTATAAGGTTGTGCTAAGTGAACAGTGAATGACATATCCTAGGAAATTAGAAATGATTAGATGTGGAGTTCTAGCTAAACCAAGATTAAGCAAGGTGTTTAGAGTGATGGGACATTATTACACTTTTCTAATTAACGTACTGTAGCATATCTTTTTTTGGGGAAAAGACCTATTTTTTTCTATGTTTATTTTTTAGTTGTAGTTGGACACAATATCTTTATTTTATTTTTATGGGGTGCTGAGGATCAAACCCAGGGCCTCGCGTGTGCTACGAGAGTGCTCTACTGGCGAGCCACAATCCCAGCCCCAAGAAGACCTATTTTTGAGGTGCTCTAATCTGAGGCAACTTTCCCCTAATGGTTTTTTAGTGTAGGCCATATATTCCATAGTTTAGATAGAGAAATTGAGGTCTAAGAGATTAAATATCATCACTTACTATAATTACACGGTAGCAAGTGGCAGAGGTTTTTTTTTTGTTTTGAACTAATTTTAGAGTTATAGTGAAAGTCACAGTAATAGTAGTAAGTGGCAGAGAATTTTGAACACATATTTGTCTCACTCCAAAATTAATATATTCTAATCACTGTTTGTAAAATGATGAGTGTTGTGTTAAGGGGATGAAGAAAATGCTACCCAGTATTGTGAGGAAGCAGCTGCATTAGATAACATAGATTGTTTTAAATTGATTAACACCCCAGTGAGCAAAGTGAACTTTTTTCTTTTTTAGCACAACAGCTTTGCTCATACTTTCAAGTGGCAGGTATAACAACAAATATATTGCATAACTAAAAACAGCTGAAAGATTAGTTTATGTAATTGAGGCTGGAAAGGGGGAGGGGAAGAGTAGTGTTTTTATAATGAGAATAGTTTGAAGGGTCTAATCTATAACAGTTTTATGAAGCAAGTGAGGTTTAAACAATTTTTAGAAAGAAAAGGAGAAACATAATTTTTAGAGGAATAAGTGTTCTAACAAAGGGAATGGCTTGATAAGGGATACATCATAGAAAGGATACTGTAAAACAAAGGTAACCAATAATTTTGCTGAGATGTAATACTTGGTGATTAAGACTCATCTAATCTCATCTTCCTGGAATTCTATCCAACTCTCCTCTCAGCCAAGGCAAAAATAAAATTTTTTAAATTAATTTTTCCATTCAATTTGACTATAGATAATAATTGCTTGCCTTTCCTATCACTTTCATGAAGATGAGAGAATGTATGGAAAAGTGCTTTGTAAAGTGGAAAGTATTCTGCTAGACTATTCATCTAACTTATTTTTTTGTTTTTCCTCTTTGCTGGCTTTGATACAAAGGAACTCAGTGAAGTGGAAAGGAAAAATTACTTTCCATTTGTATAACTTTATGGAGTTAGAGAAGAGCAATCTGGAAATGTCTTGGGAAGCCTGCTTAATTATTCAAAAATGCTTGAAGTTGGCAGTTGCTTAGTTTTACCACTTTTCTGAGTAGAAAACAAAATTTTGTCTTTGTACACAGAGTTCACAAAGCTCACAAAAGTTAGATATAGAAACCAGGATATCAGGGCTGGGGTTGTCACTCAGTGGTAGAGTGCTCGCCTAGCATGTGCAAGGCACTAGGTTTGATCTTCAGCACCACATAAAAATAAATAAAGGTATAAAAAATAAATAGGACATCAGTTTACAGAGCTTCATTTGAGACAGTAGGTGAATATATTTCTGTCTACTGACTGGACTACTGATGTGTGTGTGTGTGTGTGTGTGTGTGTGTGTGTATTTTTTTGGGGGGGGGATTCTGGGGATTGAACTCAGGGGAACTTGACCACTGAGCCACATCCCCAACCGTGTTTTGTATTTTATTTAGAGACAGAGTCTCACTGAGTTGCTTAGTGCCTTGCAGTTCCTGAGGCTGGCTTTGAACTCCTGTTTCTCCTGCCTCAGCCTCCCAAGCTGCTGGGATTATAGGTATGCACCACCATGCCCGGCAACCTGTACATTAACACTACTTCTTTCTTGTATTAGAGAGTTTTGATTATTTTAAACATTACTTTTTTCTTCTCAGAGAGTCTGAATATTAATTAGAAGATTGTTGGACTGTAGAGGGCAGGGTAAAATTAAGATGTAAAATTAACTGTCTTTTTCTGCATAGTACTGTTTTTTTTTCCCCCCCAGTACTAGTAATTGCATTACACCCAAGAGCATTCTACCTGAGCTACATCCCCAGCCCTTTCTGTTTCTTTTTTGTAGTGGACTTTACTACATTTTAAAATTTTTTATGCAAACACCGCTATCTTCTAGATCTTTTGTTGTTAATAGAGGCGATAAAACATTATAGAAAAGTTTGGGTCCTTTGAATTCTCTGCCCATATCTTGTTCTCCTTTCTGTCTCCAGAGGCAACCACTTAACTTTTATGTTTTATGTTTTTTTATTTGTTTGTTTTTCCTTTTGCATTGCTGAAGATCAAACCCAGGATCTTATACATACTAAGCTGGTATTATACCATTGAGCTACATTTCTCTACTTTTATTATGCATCTATGTATCCATAAGTAAGCATATTGTCTTTTCTATTTTAAAGGATCTGCCAAATGTATCTTATTAAACCTTTTTAATTAAACAACATTTACTTAACTCTTGGAAAGTAACTTTGTCCACATGTCCTTGTTATGTTTTTTGTTTTTGTTTTGAAATGGTATGGTGTCTTGGTATCTCACTCTTTTGCCCAGACTGGCCTCCTGAATTCTGGGCTCAAGTAATCCTCCTGCCTCAGCCTCCTAAGTAGCTGGAAATGTAGGTCCATGCTTCTGTGACCGGCTTATGCCATATTTGTCTTTTTTTTTTCTTTTTTCTTTTTTTTGCAGTGCTGAGGGTTGAACCCAGAACCTTATGCATACCAAGCAACTGTTCTACCAGCTGATAGCATGCCCTATTCTGATACCACAGCCTGGTTACATACTTAGTATAATGCTCTATGGTCAGTTAACTTAAGGTTAATGACATCACTACATAATAAACTGGCAAATACATTTATTATATGCATACCATATGAAGGAAAGTGGACTTGGTGTTGAGATTAAAGGTCCATATAGAATAGGTACATGGATACTTATTTTTCCCTGTGTACTTTCCGCATGCTTTCTTTTTTTCCTAGGCCTTGAAAGTCCAGTTCATATTCTAAATCCCCTAAAATTTTGCTTACATTTCCCACTCATATTCTGGCCTTATTTTGACTTTCTTTTATAGGTCTTTGCATTTACACACTTTTGTTATTTTTATGGTATGGGAAATTGAACTCGGGTACTCTACCACTACGCTACATCCCCAGTCCTTTTTATTTATTATTTTTTAAGTTGTAGATGGACACAGTACCTTTATTTTTATTTATTTATTTTTATGTGGTGGTCTGGGGATGTGGCTCAAGCATTAGCGCGCTCGCCTGGCATGTGTGCGGCCCGGGTTCAATCCTCAGCACCACATATAAAGATGTTGTGTCCACCGAGAACTAAAAAAAAGAAATAAATATTAAAAAAAAAATTCTCTATTTTTATGTGGTGTTGAGGATCAAAGCCAGTGCCTCACACATGCTAGGAAAGGACTCTACCACTGAGCCACAACTCCAATTCCCCTTTTTATTTATTTTATTTTTAAAGAATTTTTAATCTTTATTTTTCAGTTTTTGGCAGACACAATATCTTTGTATGTGGTACTGAGGATTGAACCCCGGGCCGCACACATGTCAGGCAAGCGTGCTACTGCTTGAGCCCCAGCCCCGCCCCCTTTTTATTTTTTATTTGAGAAAAAGTTTTTCTAGTTGTTGAGTCCAGACTTGAATTTGCAATCCTCCTGCCTCAGCCTCTGAAGTATCTGGGTTTATAGGTGTGCATCACCATGTTCAGGACACTCTGAGTTTTTAATATGTGGATACTTTTTCTGATTATATAAAAAATCACAAGTGTGGTGGCACTCTCGATAGTGGATGTTCTCACCAAATGAACAGTTATATACTAAACACCAATGTGTAATTGCCAGGATGTCATTGTACATGCTAAGTTCAGTTTCTACCACTGAGCTTCTCCTCCAAACCCTCCTGACTTAAAAATCATATTAGTTTATAATATATATATATAAACATTTATTCATATGTATGGATATATATGTATAAGATACCACATAATTGCTTTTTTTTTTTTTTTTTTAAACCATACTGGGAATTGAACTCAGGGCCTTGAGCATGCTGGGCAAACACTCTACCTCAGAGGCTGAGGTAGTAGGATCACAAGTTTGAGGCCAGCCTCAGGAATTTAGTGAGACCCTAAGCAACTTAGTGAGACCCTGTCTCAAAATAAAAAGGGCTGGATGTGTGCCACATCCCCAACCCTGATGTTTTCCTTTTTGAGTTAGATTTAAATTCCATTAGGAATCTTATCTTCTAAACTCTCCTTTCATTGTGAAAATTGATCTGGCATTTTATTTTTTTTTGCAGTACTGGGAATTAAAACCAGAGTGCTCTACCATTGACCTACATCTTCAGCCCTTTATTTTGAGACAGATTCTCAATAACTGTAATTGACATTACTGGAATTACAAGCATGGGTCACTGTGCCCAGCTCTAGTATGTGTGTGTGTATGTGTGTTTCTGGGGGGTTTTTTTGTTGTTGTTTTTTTTTTTTTTAAATACTGTGATTGTCTGGGAGTGGTGGCACAATCCTGTAGTCCCAGCTACTTGGGAGAGTGAGGCAGAAGAATTGCAAGTTTGAGGTCAGCTTAAACAATTTAGAGATAATATCTCAAAATAAAGACTAAAAAGTAAAAAGGGCTGAGGATGTAGTTCAGTGATAAACTACCCTCAGGTTCAATCTCCAGGACCAAAAACAAAAAACGAAAACCTACAAAAAACATTAATAGGGTGATTGTTGTGAAAGTGAATGTTGGGTTCTGGAAGAGTAAACAAATGATTTTGCCTCTGTCCTGGCTAGTTGATTATAAATGGGGTAAAGTTGAGTTCCTTGGGAAGCTGACTTTGAATTGGATATAATCCTACATAAGTTTTATTAGGAAAAGCAATAGGAATAGTCGCTTGTGGAGGGGAGGACTGACAGAAACTGGAATGGGCTAAGGGAGAGACTGAGTTGTGATGTTATCTTAATTCTGTTGAAAGTAAGAAGCTAGAATCACCCTTTAGAGAGTAATCCTGAATTGGGTCAAAGGATCTTGGGTGAGGCTAACTTCAGTGAAGACAGTGGTGAAGAGGACTGACACATGAGGGCTATCTTCTGGTACCATTTTGTAGCAACTGGTTCAACAAATCCTCAATCCTAAAAGATCAATGTGGTTGGGTATTTCACATGTCCATCCATTGTGGGAGTAAAGGTCAAGATAGATGTGTATAGAGAAAACATAATGAGCTAATGCAGCCCAAAGGAATGACTAATTGCTACAGGAAGTTAGGGAAGGCTTAATAGAAGAGATGATACTTGAGCTAGGTTTTAAAGAGTGAATTAGAACAATGTTTAGCAGGGGCAAGAGTGGACAGGGGGCAGTTTTCATTGAATGAATGACATTTACACAGCATAGCAAAGAAAATGATTTCAAGACTAAAAAGTTAAATGTCTTAAGTCATTTTTAAATTTCTGGCAGTTAACAATAAAAATCATGAGGCCATCTCCAAAATCTTGATTTTCTATTGTGCTATACTGGGGATTGAGCTCAGCCTTTCCTGCATGCTTGGCAAGTACTCTATAGACCTATATCCACAGCCCTTTTTAAGTTTTATTTTGAAATCTTGTTAGGTTGCCCAGGCTGGCCTCAAACTTGGAATCCCTCCCTGGTCTCCCAGGTAGCTGGGATTACAGATGTGCACACTACTACACCTGGACATAGTGATTTTTTTTAATGAGTTTTATTTTGGCCCAGGCATTATTAACTCAATTGGGCATAGCAATGCATTGTTGCTCTTTTTTTAACATCTTTATTTATTTTTATGTGGTGCTGAGAATTGAACCCAGTACTTCACACAAGTACTCTAGGCAAGCGCTCTACCACTGATCTACAACCTCATTTCCCATAGTGATGATTTTTTTTTTTTATTGGTTGTTCAAACCATTACAAAGCTCTTGACATATCATATTTCATACATTAGATTCAAGTGGGTTATGAACTCCCATTTTTACCCCAAATACAGATTGCGGAATCACATCGGTTACACATCCACATTTTTACATAATGCCCTATTAGTAACTGTTGTATTCTGCTACCTTTCCTATCCTCTATCCCCGCTCCCCTCCCCTCCCATCTGATGATTTTTTTTTAAAATATTTTTTTAGTTGTCAATGGACCTTTATTTATATGTGATGCTGAGAATTGAACCCAGTGCCTCACACATGCTAGGCAAGCGCTCTACCACTGAGCCACAACCCCAGCCCCCATAGTGATGATTTTTTTAAAAATTTTTAATATTTATTTTTTTTTTTAGTTCTCGGTGGACACAACATCTTTGTTTGTATGTGGTGCTGAGGATCGAACCCGGGCCGCACGCATGCCAGGCGAGCGTGCTACCTCTTGAGCTACATCCCTGGCCCCCATAGTGATGATTTTTAAGAAAATATTTTTGGAGCCAGGTGTGGTGGCGCATACCTATAATCCATCAACTCAGGAGGCTTAGGAGGATCACAAGTTCAAGACCAGCCTCAGCAATTTAGGGATACCCTGTTTCAAAAAAAAAAAAAAGGACTGGACATGTAGTTGAGTGGGTAGTTAAGAAGGACTGGAGGACTGGGCATGTAGCTGAGTGGGTGGTTAAGATAGTAAAAGCATCCCTGGATTCATCGCCTTCCTTTTCCCAGTATGACAAATGATACTCAGCCATATTCATTCTTGCCAAAACTAAGAAGGCAGTCTTAGTTTAAGAGTCTTTTTCTTTTTTTAATTGCAGAAATGAATATTAATTTTTAATCTTTAGTTTGATTTAAACATTGCTTTTAGTATTATGCCAACAGTACCTATGCAGAAAGGATTCTGGAGAGATGTTCGTAGCGGCACACACCTGTACCTCTTCTTTGGTTCTAGAGGCATGGGGCAGCCAGTATTGTTTCATCAAACACATTCTTTAGGCCTTTCTGTGTGAGTGCAGAACACTCCACATACTTGACAGTCTTCAGGTCATGGGCCAGCTTTTCAGCAGTCTCTGGAGTGATAGGCTTCTTTTTGTTCTTGACAAACTTCTCAATAGTAGATGGGTCATCTCTGAGATCAATTTGGATCCCAACAATCAAGAATGGACTCTTTGTGGACAGTGGGGAGTTATCTGAGGCACCCACTTTTCTTTCACATTTTCAAGTGAATATGGAGAGACCACTGAAAAACAGACTAGAAATACATCTGTGGATAACTCAGTGGTCATAATTTGTCATCCTCTTGCCCTGCAGTATCAAAAAGTCCAAGGGCTTGGGTTGTGGCTCAGCGATAGAGCACTTGCCTAGTACATGCGAGGCCCTGGGTTTGATCCTCAGCACCACATAAAAATAAACAAAATAAAGGTATTGTGTCCAACTACAATAATAAAAAAGAAAAGGCAACAATACATGATTGCCCTCCAATCATAATGGTGACTGCATAGTTGCAAAACCAGTTGGCGTATATTCAGATGGAAATTTGTTTGTTCTGTATGATATCAGGAGGCATATTTTACCAAAAGCACGATTGCCCGCAACACACTTAATTTTCTGCATTGCAGAAATAGTTTTGTATCCCCTTTAAATAATTCAAATTTGATGTTGATCGCCAGGGCATTGGCAGCACTCGAGAATCTTTTTCCATAAATATAAATTGGATTTTCTCCCTTCGTTGTCCCTTGTTTTTCTTTTTATATTTATTTTTTAGTTATAGGTGGATATAGTATTTTTATTTTTATTTATTTTTTTAAAAATATTTGTTTTAGTTATATATGGGCAAATTATCTTTATTTTGTTTGTTTATTTTTATGTGGTACTGAGGATCAAACCCAGGGTCTCTCACATGTGAGGTGAGTGCTCTACCACTAAGCCACAATCCTAGCCCCAGTATTTTTATTTTATTTATTTATTTATTTAAAAAAATTTTTTTTGGTTGTAGATGGATTTTATTGTCTTTATTTTTATGTGGTGCTGAGGATCAAATCCAGTGCCTCACGCATGCTAGGCGAGCACTTTACTTCTGAGTCACAACCCCAGCCCTGTCTCTTGTTTTTCTGATTGGATGAACTTCCTTAGTATATTTCACTTGTTGTTTATATAATCTTTCAAGGATCTAGTGTTTGTTGAAAGTTAGAAGGTAGGTTAAACTGGGATTCCACCACTTACCACTTCTTCCACCTGTGGGAAATTTGCTAAATACCTGATCCTGTTTGCTTCTTTGTAAAACACCGGTGGTACTAGTGGTGATGTATAACAACCTTTCAGGATTGTTGAGATTATATATAAGTGAGCTTGTAAATGGTGAGTTGTTTCCCAGGACATTTTATTATTACTTAAAATCTCTGTGAAGTATATGTGTGATGGTAGGTTACTGTGTTAAGATAAGATTATTGAAAATCAAAATTTCACCCAGCCACAGTGGCTTATATCTGTAATCTCAGCTACTCAGAGGCTTAGGTAGGAGGATCACAGGTCTCAGTGAGTTAGTGAGACCCTGTCTCAAAATAAAAAGGCCTGGGTGTGTGGCACATAGTAAAGCATCTCTGGATTCAATCTCCAGTACCCCCCCCCCCAAAAAAAAAAAGCCAACTTCATTGTTTGGAGCTGGAACCCTGTGTCTGTAGAACTTAGTGTAGGCAAAATCCAGATGAACACTAAATTTCTGTAAGGATGATTTTCACAGAAAAACTGTATTACTCAGCTTCTGAATTTTGTCGTGTCTGCTGTGTATAGATGATGTCCGATTTACATGAACAGATTCCTGTTCATGGGTGCTAATAGTAAATTTAACATAACTGGATTGCAACTGAAAAATTTTGTCTTACTGATGATGATTCCAAATCTTAGTCAACAGTTACAGGAAAGTAGATCTAGTAGGGACTATGACCTAAGAGCATAGCATGAGAGAGATTGCATCAAAATAAGATTATTGTGCATTCCTGTAATCCTAGCAGTTTGGGAGGCTGAGGTAGTAGGATTGCCAGTGCAAGGCCCTAAGCAACTTAGTGAGATCTTTATCTGAAAATAAAAAATCGGAAGAGCTGGGAATGTAGTTCAGTGGAAAAAACCCATAAGGGTTCAATCCCAGTACCAACTGTTAAATGCAATATATACAGATCCCAGATCCCATAGAAGTCTAGAGTTCTGCTAAGCACTTCCAAGATGTTTCCCATGAAATGAGTCACGGTTTAGTAAAGGCTCAATTTGTCATTTTGTGACAACTGATAATTGGGAAGGCATGAAACTTAATAATGTAGATTTCATTTACATGATAAATGATGGGCATGAAACATAACCTCTAGCTTTAAGAACATGCTTTAGAGTCATTTGAACATTTTCAAAATGGATTTGTCTGTATCTCATCTCGGACATTTTGGTTTAGTATCTTGGGGATGGAGTCTGTGAGTTTCTTTGCAAAAGTTTGCCAACCAATTCTGATGTAACTCTTTACGACTACTGGTTTTAATGAACTCTTAACCAAAGGACTTGTTCAATTCCTGGATGTTGGGATACAGAACTGTTAAATTTTTTCTCCTTAGGAAATTTTAGAGGGGATAATGTCAATTTCTGTAAAGCATCACATATTTAAGTGACAACCTCATATTTTTCAGTGTTGCACAAAATGGGACACAAGAACATTGTGGGAAGCACCTCAGAATCACAAAATATAATTATTCTATTATGAATGAGGCATGATTTAAAAAAAATTCTTATATTCATTGTGTCTTTGTATATAATAGAATAAAAGCTTAATACCTGTTGCAAAATCCAAATAGTATGATTGGCTACTTTTAAAAGTGTGTGTATGGCTGGATGTGGTGGCGCACGCCTGTGATCCCAGCAGCTCAGAAGGCTGAGGAAGGAGGATCGTGAGTTCAGAGCCAGCCTCTGCAACAGTGAGGTGCTAAGCAAGTCAGTGAGATCCTGTCTCTAAATAAAATACAAAATAGGGGAGATGTGGCTCAGTTGTTGAGTGTCCCTGGGTTCAGTCCCTGATACTAAAAAATAAATAAATAAATAAATAAAACCAAAAAAAAAAAGGGGGGTGTGTGTGTTTGTTTTGCAGTGCTGAATATCAAACCTAGGGCCTCACACATGCTAGGCAAGTGTTGTACCACTGAGCCATATTCCCATCCCTTTTTATTATTTACTTTTTTAAAGTTTTGAGACATAGTCTCACTAAGTTGCCCAAGCTTTCCTTGAACTTTTGTGATCCTCAAAATTATAGGAGCATAGGTACCATCACACTCTTCAGGCTCTTGCTTTTGAATAAACTATTCTATTAATCCTCTTTTCCCCGCAAAATCAGAGGGGTGGGGGTAGACACTTCTTTGTAGTTATTGGAACATTTTGGTTCAGTTCATTAAGTGAACAGTGCATAGCTTGGATATTGGAAGGAAATCATTTATATTAAGTGAGGGGTGGTTTTCTTTTTCTTTCTTTTTTTTTTTTAATTTATCTTTATTTTTTATTTGCTTGTTATGTGGTTGCCAAACCAGTGCCTCAAGTGTATTTAGGCAAGTGAGGGATTTTCATCAAGCAATTTTTTGTAATGTTTTCATAAGTAAAATAAAGAACTATACAGAGTAATTTTAAATAGTAATCTCACAGAAAATGTTGGGGCACCAGAATTTCTGAGATTTGGAGGCAGAAGGAGGAACATTCATACTTTGAAAGACATTTTTTTAAAATATTTTTTTAGTTGTAGATGGACATAATACCTTTATTTTATTTATGTGGTGCTGAGGATTGAACCCAGGCCCTCACACCTGTGAGATGAGCACTTTACCACTGAGCCACAGCCACAGAACCTTGGCAGACATTTACTATTATAATATTTGACATCCCCCCAAAATAGAAAGAAAAACCAGTTTTAATAATGCAAACTGGAAAATAAAGCTTGACAAAAATTTGGTTTTTGAGATGGTTGGGATAGCAGAATATGATTGTGATTTTTTAAAATTATTTTTTAGTTGTTGATGAACCTTTTTATTTATTTATGTTTTTACTTATTTGTATGCTGTGCTGAGAATCGAACCCAGTGCCTCACACATGCTAGGCAAGTGCTCTGCCACTGATCCACAACCCCAGCCCCTGATTGTGATGCATAACCTCCTAGGTGGATCTTATCAAAATCTGACCTAGTAGACTTCAAATTGTTATTAAAAGGAAGGTTAAAAAAATTGGAGTCTAGGTATGTAGCTCAATGATAGAGCCCCTGCCTAGCATGTGGGATTCAATCCCCAGCACCAAAGAGGAAAAGAAGTTGAAAAACACTGTTTTAAAGGAATGACCATTCATGACTTCTGAAGTTTATTTAGCTCAGAAATAGTGTGGTTTAAGGATAATTTCATAATGTTTATTTTATTTCTGATAAAATTAGGATTTATTCAAGAAGAGAAACAGAACTCTCATCCTGAGAGAGGATACCTAATTGCACGTTACCATAAGGTTTATTTTACCATGCAGTTTTAGGATATTGAATGAGTATACACTATAATTTGAATGGATCCAGCTAAATAGGTAGAAAGATAGATTTTCTTAAAAATTACATTGCTTTGTATGGTTTTTAAAAGAGTGCTTTTTTTTTTCTTTTCAGCTTTCTGAAGCAAAGACTCATTTTGGAGATGTTTAATAAGTCATTTGGAACCCCCTTTGGGGGTAGCACAGGTGGCTTTGGCACAACTTCAACATTTGGGCAGAGTAAGTTTTAAAAAAAAATGAAAAAAGGCAAATCATCTTAATTAGCCTGGTTTAAGTTTAGAGCAAATTCACTTTAATAGCTTAAGATAGTATTTTTAAAATTTGTATCTTGGTCTTTTTTCAAAGTGTCTTTGAAAAATAATCAGGATAAGATCTTGTTAAAGTTTTCTAACAAAATAGAAATCAGTTCTGAGTTTTCATGATTTTCTGATCATCAATACAAAACACTTGAAATGTTTGAAAGGTTGTTTAAGTAGAAAGTTAGGATTTATTACTAATTTTCAGGCTAGAAAATATCTTTATTAAAAGTATAAAATATAATTACTCAGTGCCTTGAAATTTGCTCTATACATAAGATGTCACACTCAGAAATGTTAAAATGGTGAAGTTCCTAGATGCCACCAAGTCTCTGGAGGTTCACTACCTTTCCCACACAGTACTTTATGTGACAGATTGCATATATGAACACTTACTCACTTAAATATTTTGTTTAAAATTATAATTTGCACAGAGGCAGTTAGAATGGTATAATGAATTCATGTGTACTTATAATCAGCATTTAACCTATCAGCATCTACACATTTTATTGAAAAGTCACAATTTGTTTGAGAAGGGGCTTCTATATGTTGTTGTCTAGGCTGGCCTCAAACTTCTGGATGGAAGAAGTTCTCTTTCTCAGTCTTCTGAGTAGCTGGGACTATAGGCAAGTGCCGCCATGTCCAGTGTAAAAGTGATACTTTTTTTTTTTTTTTTTTTTTTTGCTATACTGGCGATTGAAATCTCCAGGGTGCTCTACCACTGAACCACATCTTCAACATCCCAGCCCGTTTTATTTAATTAATTAATTTATTTTTGACAGACATTATGTTTTATTTTTTATTGATTTGTGCATTTACATATAATTTCTCCAGAGGGTCTGAAGCAGCTGTCATTGAGGTGTCGGGCCTTGTATTTGCTTTTGTCTCCTTCTCTTCTGCTTGGAGGGAGACCAAATGGTCTGACCCATCACTGCTAAGGCAGAACTGAGTCAAGCTGAATCTCAAGGCCAAACCTGAGAGATGCTGAGGGCCAAACCAGGTCAATCACATTATCCAGCAGGCCAGGCATCATCTCGCCAACACAGACAGGTGTGAGCCACAGGCTGAAAGCCATGCCAGGAGGGAGTGACCAGTGTACATTCACCCAGGAGTCGGGCCCTTCCTATCACTTCATACCTGTCCTGCCAGCCCATTTTATTTTGAGATCAGTCTTGCTAAATTGCTGAGACTGACCTTGAATTTGAGATTCTTTACCCTAGCCTCCCACATGGTTGGGCCACCACACTGGGCCAAACTTTATGACTTAGTGAATAAAATTCTTGTGTCTTAATTTTTCCTCTCTAGTTCTGATGAAATTAAAAAAAAAAGTTTTTAAATTAGACTAGTTTCATTCAAATGTAGAACATTAAATATTCTTTTTTTTTTTTTTTTAAGAGAGAGAGAAGGAATTTTTTTAATATTTATTTTTTAGTTTTTGGTGGACACAACATCTTTATTTTATTTTTATGTGGTGCTGAGGATCGAACCCAGAGCCCCGCGCATGCCAGGCAAGCGCGCTACCGCTTGAGCCACGTCCCCAGCCCCAAATATTCTTTTTTAAATATTTTAATTTATTTTTTGTAGTTGTAGATGGGCAGAATGCCTTTATTTCATTTGTTTATTTTTATGTGGTGCTGAGGATCAAACCCAGTGCCTCATTCATGTTAGGCAAGTGCTCTGCCATTGAGCTACAGCCCCAGCCCATAGAATATTGAATATTAAAACCCTTTTTTATTCATCTACTGATTTAGGTTTTATTATGAATTCTATTTTTCCCTGCATATTGATTTTTCAGATACTGGGTTTGGCACTACTAGTGGAGGGGCATTTGGAACATCTGCATTTGGTTCTAGCAGCAATACTGGAGGCCTATTTGGAAATTCACAGACCAAACCAGGTACAGACTTTATATGAAATACCACTGGTTTATTTGTATCAAGTATAGGACTTCACTTAGTGACTCTGATTTAACAGTTTTTCTCTGTCTATATCTCCACAGGAGGATTATTTGGTACAAATTCATTCAGTCAACCAGCTACCTCCACAAGCACTGGCTTTGGGTTTGGTACATCAACAGGAACGTCAAATAGCTTGTTTGGAACTGCAAGTACAGGAACCAGTCTTTTCTCATCTCAAAACAATGCCTTTGCACAAAATAAACCAACTGGCTTTGGGAGTAAGTTGGACATCATTGAACTTGTGCATTCAATAATTAAATTGCTTTCGAATGTGTTCTCTCTTCTCCCTTTACCTGTGTTCACCCACCTTTTTTCCCTACCAAATGGCAAAAAGTATGGGAAGATAAAAACTTCAAAGTGTATGGAAAAATTTGCTAGACTGGAAATGAAGGCGTTATATATGTCACTCTAAGGATGGATTATAGAACCTCTAGTATTAAAGGGATGTACAAAGGAAGAGGAACCTGATATGGAATGCCAGAGATAAGATGAAAAGTTAAGGCAGAGTGGTGTCATTGGAGTTAAGATAGGAAAGTGTCAAAGAGGAAGGTTTTGAAGTCAGTAATATCATGCTATTAAGAGACATCTTCTTCTCACCTCTGTCTCATAGTTAACATGAAGGCATTACAGCAGAAATAACACATACTGGACATGACATGGTTACTGTGCTATTCCTTGTCTATGGCAGATGTTTGTAATTAATGGCTTCTTTTTTCTTTATGTCCAAATATGGCCTGGGGCTATTTTTCCACAGTTCTTCAGGGCAATCACTACTAGTTGTTCAAGTGTGCCCTATTAGGTGGTACCGTTTCTGGCACAAGAGGATAATAGCATAAGTAGTCAGTCAGCTATTCATATTTTTCCAAAGGAAAAGTTATTTGTGGGGAAGTTGAAATATCTAACTATGATAATATAAAATGCAATCTGAAGTGCTAATTCAAAGAGATGTGCCTGTTTACATTACATTGTATATTATTATTATTATTATTTTTAAAGAGAGAATGAGAATTTTAATGTTTGTTTTTTAGTTTTCAGCGCACACAACATCTTTGTTTGTGTTGCTGAGGATCGAACCCAGGCCGCATGCATGCCAGGCGAGCGTGCTACGGCTTAAGGCATATCCCCAGCCCTACATTGTATATTAGGACATGGTTTTTGAAAGAAATAACAGTTTGCCAGTGAGAAATCACAATCTTTTTAACTTGGTAATTAGGGGGTCTTTTGATGTTAAATATTGGCTGACAAAATTTTTTTTGCTTACCGATATTTCTGGCACTGTATGTAGAACTTCTTTTTAGGATTAGCATCTCTTATATTTTGAGAAATATATTATTCAAATGATAGTTGAATTCACTTACATGTAATGGTTTTTTAAAACTCAGCTTTTTGGAACAGTATGACATTCTAAGGATCTGCTATTTTTGTATTAGTTTCCGTAAAATGATCAATAATACCTACTGATCTTTCTAAATTTTTTGGAGGGGGTCAAATTTTACATTAACCTATGTTTGATTACCCCTATAGGACCACATAGATTTTCTCAATTTTTAAAATTTTGTGTGGGCATATGTAATATGTATAAATAAAGCAGTATCACTCCTGTAAAGTCAGTTGTGACAAGATTTTTTCAGAAGGTTTCATTTAATGTCTAGTTTTAGAAAAGGAAAAATGAGATTTAAAATTTATGATGAAACAAAAGTAGTGTTTTTTTTAAACTTGTCTTAGAATGCCCTAAAAGAGCTTCATGGAACACTTAGGTAAATAAAGGATCCAGACTTTATTTTACTTTCAGGTTGTGAGCCTGGGAGTATGCATGCGTCTGTATGAAATATCTGTTTGGATGTATTTATTTGCTTGGCAGAATTGAAAGATTATTTGAGGATGAGAAAGTTTTGCTACTCTAATGCCATAGCCCACTTTCAAGGTGTCTTATAGATCATAAGTTCTCTAGTATTTAATTTTCATTATTCTTTCTAACCTTAACAGATTTTGGAACAAGTACTAACAGTGGGGGACTCTTCGGAACTACAAATACCACCTCTAATCCTTTTGGTAGCTCGTCTGGCTCCCTCTTTGGGCCAAGTAGTTTTACAGCGGCACCTACTGGGACTACTATTAAATTTAATGTATGTATTTTATTCTAGTTTTTGTGGAATATGTTTCTTTCCCACTTGTATATTTGTAGGATGAATTGTAAAATTGCCCTTTTTTTCCAATTATGCACAGCATGGTACAACTCTTCCTGAAAGATATACTAAAAATAAAAACTGAGAGGTTGGATATATAACTCAGTGGTAGAACACTTGCCTAGCATTCATGAGGCCTTGATTCCCAGCACCCAATAAAATCAAACCAAAACAAAAATCTGTAAATAAGCAGGAGAAATTGTGAAACATAAACTTAGATTATAATGTGTAGCCCACATCTATAATCCCAGCAGTTTAGGAGGGTGAGGCAGAAGGATCACAAGTTCAAAGCCAGCCTCAGCAAATTATTGAAGCAACTTTTGCAAGTCACTGTCTCAAAATAAAAAAAGACTGGGGATGTGGTTCAGTGGCTAAGCATCCTTGGGTTCAGTCCCCTTTACCAAAAGTGTATGCTTATCCCAATCAAATTTGTATCCACAAATTTGTAATAACTTGTAAAGTTAGTTTTTTTTTTAAATTTTTTTAGTTGTCAGTGGCCCTTTTTATTGTATTTATTTATATGCGGTGCTGAGAATTGAACTCATTGCCTCACATAAGCTAGGCAAGTGCTCTACCACTGAGCCATAACCTCAGCCCTAGAGTTTTAATTTACTATGCTTATAACTCAGCCTCTGAATACTCTTTTTTTTTTTTTTTTTTTTTTTTTTTTTTGAGATAGGGCCTCATTAAGTTGCTGACACTGGCTTTGAACTTGTGATGTTCCTATCTCAGCCTCCCAAGTTGCAGGATCAGCCATTATTTATAAAGAATAAGGGGCAAACCATAGAAACATCATTGAAAATAAAACCTCCTTAAGGAAATATGGAATAATCCATTAGTATTCTGTATCTGTAGAAAAATAAATTTTTTGTGATGAAATGGCAAATTTGGCACAATAATTTATCTTTTCTTTTTTCCTTTTTTTACGGTACTGGGGATTGAATCCAGAGCTACCACTTAGCTACATCCCTGTTCATTTTATTATTTATTTTGAAACAGGGTGTTGCTAAGTTCTGAGCCTGGCCTCAGTCTTAGAATCTTCTTGCCTCAGCTTCATGAGTAGCTGGGATTCCAGGCCTGTGCCACTTGCCCTGCTTTCTTTCTTTTTTTCTTTTAGAGGGTTTGGGTGACGAATTTATATATAAAAATATATGGAATATCCTTTTAGGTAAATGGCTTAGGCTGGAGGTGCAATAAGCCTAATGAAAATCTCTGGCACAAATAGGTGTTGGTGAAACTTTTTGTTAAAATTTACTCCAGAAAGATTTGGAAAGCTGAGACACGAAGATCACAAGTGCAGTGCCAGACTTCACAACTTAGACTCTTTCTCAAAAAAACGTTGGGGATGTAGTTTAGTGGTAGAGTGCCCCTGGGTCCAACCCCCAGTACTTTGGATGCCCTCCAAAAAAAAAAAAAATTGCCAAAAAAGAATTTCTCAGGTAAGATTTTTAATTCATAAAAGAAATTTAGAATCCTGAATTTAAAGTTAAATCTAAATGATAGTGAATTTAAAATAAAATATAAATGACACATTTATCTTCCTTTGCAGCCTCCAACTGGTACAGATACTATGGTCAAAGCTGGAGTTAGCACTAACATCAGTACCAAACATCAGTGTATTACTGCTATGAAAGAATATGAAAGCAAGTCATTAGAGGTGAGTAAAACAAAATACAAAATAGCAGCGTAACCTTTTGAATTTATTGGAAAGCAGCTTTTTAAAAAGTGGGTGTTTTTTTGGTAGATTCTGTGGTTCAGTGGTAGCATGCTTTCCTAGCATGCTTGAGATCCCAGGGTTTGGATGCTAGCATGGAAAAAAGAAGTTTAAAAGTTTTTTGTGTTTTATGGTACTGGGGATTATGCCCCGTGCCTTAACACATTCTAGGCAAGCACTCCGCTGAACTACACTGTGCAAACTTAACATTGACCAAGTTTGTAAATATTAAATAGTATTACAATTTTTTTTTAACGGTTGTGGTAATAATCAGGTTATATGAACAGGTGCAAAGTCATAACCATACAACTTTATAAGTTTTCATTATATGAAAGGATCCAAATCAAGAAACGGTATTATCAGCATCCCTTTTGCCTTGCCCTTCATTACAGTTCTCCCCTTTCTAAAGTAACCACTATCTTGACTGCCCAATTTTTGCCTATTTATGAACTTAATGTGGTTGAAATTTTACATTATGTACTATTGTTAAGTATTGTGATATTCCTCTATGGCATTGTATGGTTTGTGCATTCTGATTGCTTTGTAATGGATTGTTATTCATTTCCTGATTATTGTTTCTCATTACTGATTATGTTTGCTTCTTCCTATATCCCAGACTGTGCTTGCTATATTGCAGTGTGCAGCAACTCCTGACTTAGAGATAAAATTGCTATATTTTATTCCTCCTCTTTTCAGAATTTCTGAACACCCCCTTAACAGAGAATCCTTCATCTTTTATCAACCAAATTATATATTTTAGGGTAGCAGTAGCATTCTATTAAAAGACACTGTTTATAAAATAATACTAAGAATGATTGGCTGTTTGTCCAGCAGTTTTTTTTTTTTATAGTGTGGATTTTAATGTCTATTGGAAATGTTTTTTTAATGGTATTGTTAATGTCATTCTATAGTTTTGTGATTTTTATGGTCAAGATTCCTGTATGAAGATAGAACTTAAATGCTAATTTCAAGTATTTAGGCTCATAACTAAATTTTTTGATTACATATTAAGATTGTAAATATGTTTTCTCTTTAGGAACTTCGTTTAGAGGATTATCAGGCTAACCGTAAAGGCCCACAGAACCAGGTGGGAGCAGGTACCACAACTGGCTTGTTTGGGTCTTCTCCGGCCACCTCTAGTGCAACAGGACTCTTCAGCTCTTCCACTACTAATTCAGGATTTGCATATGGTCAGAACAAAACTGCCTTTGGAACGAGTAAGCACTTGACATCATATTGAAATATATTAAGAAAAACAGGCAGCTAAAAGTAAAACATAGTGGTCACTTTATGATAAGTGCAATGGAGAAAAATAATTCAGAGATATTGGAGAAATAGGGAGTGTCTGGTTGTAAGTGTGGGAGAAGTACAATTTTAAATGAACATAATTAAGTGGGCTTCACTTGATAAGGTTGTTATTTGAGAAGTGACTGGTCTGAAGAAGGTGAAATAAAAATTGTATACATTTCTGGAGGAGAAACATTTCAAATACTTGGAACCATGAGTCTTAGCCAGATGCAGTGGTGCACACCTATAATCCCAGTGATTCAGGAAACTGAGATAGGAGGATCACAAGTTTCAGGTCAGCGTCAAACATTTAGCAGAACTCCAAGCATCATAGTGGTGCACTATCTAAAAAAAATGATAAAAGGGGGGTGGAGGACATAGCTCAGTTTTAAAGCACCCTTGTGTTAAATCTCCAGAACCAAATAAATAACCTAAGTTTTTGCCAAAGAGGAGAAGGAAAGGTGGTGTTTTGGGGGAAATGGAGGACCAATATGAAGGCTTGAGTTTATATATGATTTGGGAATTCATAAGAGTTGTTTTTACAGTAAAATGTGAAGCCATGGATAGTGGCACATGGCTGTAATCCAAGCAACTTGGGAGGATGAGGCAGGAGGATCACTAATTTAAAGCCAGGCTCGGCAATTTAGTGAATCTCTAAGCAACTTAGTGACAACCTGTCTCAAAATAAAGCAGAATGTGTCTGGCAGGGCTGAGGTCATGGCTCAGTGATAGAGCATTTGCCTAGCATGTGTGAGTACTGGGTTTGATTCTCAGTACCACATATAAATAAATTAATTAAATAAGGGTCCATTGACAACTAAAAAAAAATTAAACAAAAAATCTGGCTGGAGATGTGCTCAGTGGTAAGCGCCCCTGCATTTAATCCCTAGTACCAAAAGGGGGGGGGGGAGAAATATGATTATGAATGAAGGATCATTCTGAAGGCTGTTATATTGAGAGTAGATGGTGGAACAAAATAGTTTGAAAGTTCTTGTTCCATGAGAGATGATGGTTGTTTACACAAGGATGGTTAAAAAAATAATAATAAAAAGAAGAAGCTGGGTGTGGTGGTTCATGTCTGTAATCCCAGTGATTTAGGAGGCTGAAGCAGGAGATTTGCTAGTTCGAGATCAGCCTCAGCAATTTAGCAAGTCCCTGTCTCAAAATAAAAAAAAGGACTGGGGATGTGGCTTAGTAGTTAAGCACTGATGGGTTCAATCCCTGGTACCAAAAGTAAAAGAAAAGATCTGGGTCTGTGGGTATAGCTCAGGGCTAGAGTGCAAACCTGGTATACATAAGGCCCTCCATTCAATTCACAGTGCTGAAGAAAGAGACATTTTGAAATTCAGTTATATAACTGGTTGGTTGGTTTATGCATACATACAAACAGGATTGAACCCAGGGGCACTTTGCCCATGTAGGTTACCATGCCCCACCGTTTTTGTTTTTGTTTTTGATTGGTTTTTAAATTTTTTTAGCTATAGATGGACACAATACATTTATTTTTTATGTGGTACTGAGGATTGAACCCAGGGCCTCGCACGTGCTAGGCGAGTATTCTATTGCTGAGCCACCACTCTAGCCCTAGTTTTTTAAATTTAAATTTTGAGATGGGGGTTCACTGAATTGCTTAGGGTGTTGCTAAGTTGCTGAGGCTGGCCTTGAACTTGTGATATCCTTGCCTCAGCCTCCCTGGGAGTCTGGGATTACAGGCATGTGCCACTGCACTTGGCTGAAATAGGTTAATTTAGTATGGGATATGAAAGAGGAGTTCATGATGATAGCTAAATTATTTTTATGAAAATATTACTTTTGTGGCTGGGGATGTGGCTCAAGCGGTAGTGCGCTTGCCTGGCATGCGTGGGGACCAGGTTCGATCCTCAGCACCACATACAAGCAAAGATATTGTGTCTGCCGAAAACTAAAAAATAAATATTAAAAAAAAAATAATGCCTCCAAGTAAAATTAAAAAAAATAACATCTAATGTTTATTTAAAAAAAAATATTACTTATGTCTAGTCACAGTAGCGTGCATCTGTAATCTCAACAGCTAAAGAGACTAAGACAGGAGGATTGTAAGTTCAAAGTCAACTTCACAACTTAACGAGGCCCTAAGCAATTTAGTGAGACCCTGTCTCAAAATATAAAAGACCTAGATATCTGCTCAGTGCTTAAGCACCCCTGAATTCAATCCCTACTACAAAAATATATATATTTTTGCAAAAGTAGTGCATGTTTATGATGCAAAGTTCACAAAATTAAAAAAACCCATATAACCAAAGATTTTTTTCTTTCATTATGCCTCTCCCCTAGCCACCATTTTGTACCTGTAGAAATAAGCAAAAGTTAACTTTTATCATAACCTTGTAGAGAAATATACACATCAATACATGTTTTTTGGTGTTTTTTTGGTTTGTTACTGGGGATTGAACTCAGGGACACTCAACCACGGAGCCACATCTCCAGCTTTATTTTATTTTATTTTAGTTGTTGATAGACCTTTATTTTATATATTTATTTATATGTGGTCCTGAAAATCGAACCCAGTGCCTCACACATGTCAGGCAAGTACACTACCGCTGTGCCACAGTCACAGCCCCCTAGCTCTATTTTGTATTTTATTTAGAGACAGGGTCTTACTGAGTTGCTTAGCGCCTCGCTTTTGCTGAGGCTGGCTTTGAACTCATGATCCTCCTGTCTTCACCTTCCAAGCCGCATTGGATTACAGGCATGTGCCACCGTGCCCAGCCACATATCATACATGTTTAAGTGATATCTTATGTTCTTCTCAATCTTACTATTCTGTGATTTAGTTTAGCACGTACTCATTATTGAATTCTATATACCAGACCAGAGGCTAGATGCTTTGATATGATGAAATAGCCTCTTTTCTCAAGAATAGCTTAGTTGAACAAGATGAAATTACAACATAGACTTTGTTGATGCTCTCTTGTATAATAATAGAAAGCTAAGCATTTACAAAGGAAGAGCATTTAGCCCAGCCTGGATATTAAAGTTTTAACTTAATCTGGAGTTCTTAGGATAGAAAATAAAAGGGTTGCCAGGTGTGGTGGTGCACACCTGTAATCCCAGCGGCTTGGGAGGACGAGACAGGAGGGTCACAAATTCAAAGCCAACCTCAGCAACAGTGAGGTGCTAAGCAACTTAGTGTGAGACTCTGTCTCTAAATAAAATGTAAAATAGTGCTGGGGATGTGGTTCAGTGGTTGAGGTTCCCTGGGCTCAATCCCCGGTACCAAAAAAAAAAAAATGGAAGTGTTAATGAATAGTGAATATATATGCAAGGTAATGTAGATCGTAATGGATAACATAATACTATTGCTGGATTATAGGGTAATGTCAAGTTTCCAGGTTTTGTTTAGTTATTTTTGTTTCTTTTTTCCAATTACTTTATCTTTCCTCTTTTTCCTGAAAGGTACAACTGGATTTGGAACAAATCCGGGTGGTCTCTTTGGCCAGCAGAATCAGCAGACTACTAGCCTCTTCAGCAAACCATTTGGCCAGGCCACAACCACACAGAACACTGGTTTTTCCTTTGGTAATACCAGCACCCTTGGACAACCAAGCACCAACACCATTGTAAGGAAACAGGCCTTTAGTTAATTCCAGGTCTTATAGAGCTTAGTAATTAGGCTTTTAATCATTCCAAACTGGCAATTTCTATCTTTGCTTGAGTTCTTTATAGAGTTGAGAATTTGGAAAAGGGGAGAAAACACATTTTACAAGGAATTAAGATTTAGATTTCAGTCCAGTCTCATCTCCTTACTCACTGAGAGTCTGTTGAGCAGTCATCTGTTCTTTCCAAACATGTTTTTCTCATCAGTAAGCAAGACCTTTTATAGTCTGGGCTATAGTTAGCTATTTCTAAACTACACTTGTGACATTGCCATTCTATAGGGTTAAGGAGAAAATAGTTGTCAATTACTAGTTATATTTCATAATATTCTTTCAGCTTATTCTGGTAAGGTAGATTCAGGCAAAGTCTAGTAGTTGGGGGATACAGGAGGGGAGTAGACCTAAAACTCAGAGCAGTATTAGATAATTGCTTCTTTGCAGAAAGTAAAAGTTCTCACGGTCATTACTAGTTTATTTCTAGAGACCCTTTTTATGGAAGTGTGAAATTAAAAATTGATTTGAGGTATTTTAATTGATTAAAATTCTTGGAATTTACCTGGTACTAAAGTTAGAGATGCTTTGTCTTATTAAAGAAAACAAGTACAGCTATATCCCCAAATCTTTAATTCAGTAGACTGAATTAAGCAAAATATAAAAAGAATTATACACATGACCAAGTGGGATTTGTCCCAGATTTGTTAGTGTAACCCAGGAAAATTAATTATTAAAAACTTAAAAATTGAATCATAGGGCTGGGGATATAGCACAGTTGGTAGAGTGCTTGCCTTGCATGCATATGGCCCTGGGTTCAATCCCAGCACCATCAAAAAAAAAAAAAAATTGAATCATTGCAGTACCCTAAGAACAAAAAACACATGATCACCTCAGTAGATGCTGAAAAAGTGTATGATATACTTTCATAATAAAAATACTCAGTTGGGTGTGGTGGCTCATGCCTGTAATCCCAGCAGCTTAGGAGAAGTTCAAAGTCAGCCATGGCAACAAGGCCCTAAGAAACTCAGACCCTGTTTCTAAATAAAATATACAAAAGGGTTGGGGATGTGGCTCAGTGGTTAAGGAGCCCTGGGTTCAATCCCTGGAACAAACAAAACAAAACAAAAAACATACAAACACTCAGGGCTGGGGTTTTGGCTCAATGGTAGTGCACTTATCTCGCATGTGTGAGGTACTGGGTTCAATCCTTAGTACCACATAAAAATATTGTGTCCATCTATAACTAAAAAAAATAAAAATAAAAAAACCCAAAGAATGGAAGGGAACCCACAATAGCCAGATCAATTTTAAATAGCAGCTTAATGTAGATATGAATTTATCATCACAATAGCCAGATTAATTTTAAATAGTAGCTTAGGTGTAGATATGAATTTATCATCCAATTTATCATTTGTGAGCTGTGACATTTTAGGAAAGTTGTTAATTGCTCTGGGCTTTATATTCTTTCAAAAAATGGGGATGCTGTACTCCTTGCTTTTTAGGGTTGTTGTGAAGAGACATAAGCTCCATGTAAAGTTTATCTTTACATAGTGTCTGTCACATAAACTTTAAAAATAATGATAACTATTTTTATTAATCTAAGATTCTTCAAGAAATTACTGTGGCCGTAGGACGGAGTCTTCTTTTTCTTCTTTACTAGCAAAACAGAAAAACTTCTTTTTCCGTTTTCTCAAAGAAAGAAAAAACTACTGTGGGATAGCTCTTAACATAAATTACCTTTTGCAGGGTTTATTTGGAGTAACGCAAGCCTCGCAGCCAGGAGGTCTTTTTGGGACAGCTACAAACACCAGTACTGGGACTGCATTTGGAACAGGAACAGGTCTCTTTGGGCAGACCAATACTGGGTTTGGTGCAGTTGGTTCGGTAGGTGTTCACAATTGAGTATAATTACATCATATATATGAGTCTGATAAAGGAATTTATAGAAAGTTGTCATTGTATTCCAAGTTTTTTTTTTATTGGGTATATTGGATGATTTGATACCAAGAGCAAATAAAAGTTTTTCTGATGCAAAATGAAATTACTGATTGAACTCAATAGGTTTATTTTCAGTTAGTGAATCTTTCACTTCAGTGCTTGTGTGCAGTTTGTTTCTAATAGCAAAGTATCATTTCATTTGGCTAGTTTATTTTTAAATTATTTATTTTTAATTTGACAATTGGCATTGTATTTTAAAAACATGAAGTTTTGAAGTGTATTACATTGTGGAATCTGGGTGGTTAGTTTAAATTGTTGAGATCCTTTCATGTGTAAATCAGATAATTTTAAATGACTAGTTTTCCCCTTTGTGTTTTGGCGATAGATTGGATGATTTGGATATTAAACTTTTTAAAAAATATATTAAGTTGTTGAAATTGTTCAGGTTCTCGTGGTTTACATACTGCTGGAGGCTTGACTGAATTAGTTTACTAAGCTATTTAAGTGAAAAATTACTATTTAGAAATATAGTTTACCTAAAATTAATACTAAATTCTATATGATCATTTAAAAAATAGTTAAATGAGAATTAGTATGAATGTAGTCAGTCTGTATTATGTATCCATTATAAGAAGCTTTGTGCTTGGATATAGCTTCTTAGTGGTAAAGCGCTTACCTTATATATGCTAAGTCCTGGGTTCTGTCTCCAATGCCAAAAAAGAAGACAAAGTCAAAGAAGCTTTGAATTTGCTATTGTGATTAGTTAAATATCAGAAAAAAAATTCCAGAATATATGATCCTATTTTCATGGAGATTGAAATTTTTTTTATTAATCTCATTTGAGCAGGTAACTGATGTGAAAAATTGAGAAAATCAAATAATGCCACAGAAAATTTATACACCTTTTAATAGTAACTTTCTTGATGTATTAGCTACATACCATACAATTTGTCTTATTAAAACATATAATTCATTGGTTTTTAGTATTCAGAGTATGCAACCATCATCATACCAATTTTAGAACATATTTGTTGCACCAGGAAGCACAATCCTGGGCTGTGGCTGTGGCTCAATGGTAGAGCGCTCGCCTAGCCTAGCATGCGTGAGGCACTGGGTTCGATCCTCAGCACCACATAAAAATAAAATAATAAAATAAAGATATTAAAAAAAAAAAAAGCACAATCCTATACTCATTAGCAGTTATTTCCCATTGCTCCCCAGTAACCTCATGCCTACTTTCAGTATCTATGGATTTGACTATTCTGGACATTTCACATAAGTGAAATCATCTTTTGTAACTTTTTTTCACTTAGCACCATGTTTTCAAGATTCATCGTATTGTAGGATGTTTAAAATTTTTTCTGATAAGTATTTCTTCTGATAAATTACATGTCTGATACATTTCTGTTAACAGGAAAACAATCAATTTCCTTGTTATTTTTTTCTTGCCTCACTGAAATCCTCTGTTTGCTGAGATGTTACCATTAACTTTTCAGGCTGCAAATATTAATTATTTTTTTTTAAATACTTTTAGTTGTAGATGGCACCATACCTTTATTTTATCTATTTATATTTATGTGGTGCTAAGGATGACATGCTAGGAAAGTGCTCTACCACTGAGCTACAACCCCAACCCCTTTTAAAATTATTTTTATGTATATTTTTTAGTTGTTGATGGACCTTTATTTTATTCCTTAAGTAGATTAATTTATTCGCAAAATAAATGAGTATGCAGTGCTGAGAATATATGTCAGGCAAGTGCTCCACCAATGAGCCAAAACCCCTAGCCCTCAGATTATCTTTCTAATGGTCTTCATTCATCTGTCTTTTTAAAAAATTATTGTATATTTACCCCCATCTCATACCCAGTATATCATAGCTGAAATAGCCTTTATTTATTGTTTGTTAAGTATCTCTATTATTTAAAACTTTGTCCTCTATTTTGTTCTTTTTAGACCCTGTTTGGCAATAACAAGCTTACTACCTTTGGAACCAGCACAACCAGTGCTTCTTCATTTGGTACAACCAGTGGCGGGCTCTTTGGTAACAAACCAACCCTGACTTTAGGAACCAATACAAACACTTCCAATTTTGGTACATATAAAAAGCAGGTTTGGCTCTCTTAAAGTTATACTGACTATACCACACATCATCCTCCTGATTCATATGATTGGAAATATAAAAAATTCTCAGGTAAGCTGTGGCTTAATGTGAGGTCCCAGAAGAAAAAGTTTAAAGTCATGGACTTGGCTTCAGATGTTTAGTAGAGATATAAATTGACTTTCATTTTCTTTGAATTACTTCACCAATCAATAGCCAAGAAACCATAAATGAAACACGTAGATTGAAATAACACATTCTTTTAGGCCAAGTTTCAAACATAGAAGTGTAGTGTACTGGAGAGATTTGATGATTCTTTGTGATTTGGGAGATTATTCCATAGTTTTCTGGTAGTTCCTAAAATTTTATTTTATAATTCATATTCCTTGTAAAAAATTTTTCAGAAAATACAGAGAAGATTGCACAATTAAAAACAGAAAACAATAACAAAAACAAAAGCTCCTAAACTATAGAGATATACTAGAGACCAGTTTAGTAGAAACATTATATTATTTTCAGTATCATAACTACCTCATTAAACATTATTTGTGTAAGATAGGGAACGTTCATTTTATTGACAAAGGAAATATTTATTTGGTAGAAATATTTGTTGATGATTTCTTTTATTAGATATATACTAGGCACTGATTGATAGGGGATCGGGACAAGAAAGCAAAGACATTGAAATTGGCATAGGTCAGCATTTATAGTTCTTTAACAAGTTGAGGTTTTTTGGTTTGTTTTTCTCTCTCTCTCTCTCTCTCTCTTTTTTTTTTGGTACAAGGGATTGAACTAAGGGGCACTCTACTATTGAACTATATCCCCTCAGCCCTATTTATTTATTTCGTAAGTACATACATGGGATTGAACCCAGAGGTGCTTTATCACTGAGCTATATTTCTTGTCTTTTTATTTTTTATTCTGAAACAAGGTGTAATAGTTGCTGCAGGCCTCACCAAGATGCTGCAGCTGGTCTTTAATTTATGATCATGCTGCCTCAGCCTCCTAAGTAGCTGGATTACAGACTGTGCCACAGCATCCAGCTGTTTTTTTTTTTTTGTGTGTGTGTGTGTGTGTGTGTGTGTGTGTGTGGTGTTAGGGGTCAAACTCCAAGCATGCTAGGCAAGCATGCTATCTTTGAGCTATCTGTAGGCCCTTTTGTGAGTTTTTAATGATCTTAAAATATACTAGAGAAACATTTTAATCATCCATTGGAAGGTTAATACGTTCTCACAGAAATTAGAACTGTATGGAAAAGATAAGTCCTTGTTAGGTACCAATTCCTAAATTTTTGTATTTGATTTGATTTTTATAACCCCTTTTACTATATATTGTTTGCTTGCTGCTGGTAATGATTATAATTACATGTATAAGGCTGGGATTGTGGCTCAAAGGTAGAGCGCTTGCTTAGCATGTGTGAGGCACTATGTTTGATCCTCAGCACCACATAAAAATTAAATAAAGGTATTGTGTTCACCTACAACTAAAAAATAAATGTTATGTATAATTCTTTTTGGTTGTATTTTGTTTTAAAGAACAGCTTTGAACAGGGGACTTGGTTAGAATAGTTAAGATATATCTGGTTGATGTACTTGTTTCTTAAAAACCTAGAAGGGAAGGATACTTTAAAGGATCAGATGAGTGTTTCTAAGCTTTATTATTATTATTATTATTTTCAGTCTGTCATTTCCCTTTTCCAAAGAACCTTTGTCGACCTTTATTCTCAATCACTTGATTTTTTTCTCCCCTTCTGAAATAGGATCTTGGTGTATTGCCTAGGTTGGCCTGCAAACTCTTGGGCTTAAGATAAGATCCTTCTTCCCTATCCTTCATTGGTAGCTGGGGCTATTGATGTATCCCATCAGGCTTGGCTCATCATCTGAACTATTCTTTTTTGGGCGAGGAGGATAATGAGGATTGAACTTGGGGGCACTAGACCACTGAGCCACATCTCCACCCCTGATCATCATCTGAAATATTAATACCACACATATACTGTATCTGTAAGTTCTGTGGCCTTTTGGAGGATCATAAATACTTGTATCTAAGAGTTTTAGTTCTCTAAGAAGGAATTTACACTTCCTTTGAAAATGCATGTATTTTCTGGGCACAGTGACACACACCTGTAATCCTAGCAGCTTGGAAAGCTGTGACAGGATGATCGTGGGTTCAGAGCCAGCCTCAGCAACATTGAGGTGCTAAACAACTCAGTGAGACCCTGTCTCTAAATAAAATACAAAATAGGGCTGGGGATGTGGTTGAGTGTCCCTGGGTTCAGTCCCAACACCCGCCTCCCCCCAAAAAAAAAGAAAAGAAAATACATGTATTTAATCCATTATGTCCTGTTATTCTACATATAGGACACCTGTAAAAACTTGCAGTTTTATAGGTTTTCTATGAAAGTTCACAGTTATTCTAAAATGAAAGCTATATTGCAATATATTCATGTTCAGAATTAATTTGTTTAGGCTATACCTGATTAAATAGGTTGTACTTTTAAATATTTTTTTTTAAATATTTATTTTTTTTAGTTTTCAGCGGACACAACATCTTTGTTTGTATGTGGTGCTGAGGATCAAACCTGGGCCGCACGCATGCCAGGCGAGCGTGCTACTGCTTGAGCCACATCCTCAGCCCCTTAAATATTTTTTATCTTATTCCATGGTTGTAGATTTCTGATTTGGAGGATTTTTATTGTTTTTGTTTTTAAATATTTATTTTTTAGTTGTAGTTGGATACAATACTTTTATTTATTTATTCATATGTGGTACTGAGGATCGAACCCAGGGCCTCAAACGCACTTGGTGAGCACTCTACTGCTGAGCCACAACCCCAGCCCCAAGGATTTTTATTGTTGTATGAATGTTTTCACACTCATGTTCACTGATTTGAAAATGAAAGGTCTCATTTTTATCTTACTTCCCTCACTACCTTATGTGCTGAATTTGAATTATCCTTAATTTTAATTTGTAAAATTGTTTTGAAATAACAGCATTGATAACTTGTCAGTGAGAATCGGAGGAAGTGTGTGGTATAAACAGTGTAAGTTGGGACTTATTTTCCCTCCTATGGGTTTGAGGTAGTTCGTGAATTTCTTATTTTTTGATGTTATGGGGCTATGAGATCTTTTCTGGTTAAATTTTAAATCAAAAAGAAAAAGAATGTCTACAAGTACATTTTATTTATTCATTCAAGAAAATTGGTGCTTGAGTAGGCAGCAGTCCATTTTTATGGAATAGCTATTAGCACAACTCAAGAAAAGACTTAATGAATACATGAACCTTAAATGTGTTGAGGTTGACTTACTTAGATTTTAAAATGACATTAAATAAGCATTATTACAAACTATATTTTTCAACTTTTTTCTTGACCTCTTTCATGTGATAATTATATACAGTCATGACAGAATAAAATATTCTCAGTGATATTGTTATTGATTCCAAAATATTCTCTGATCTCTGTTTTTGGGGCGGCTTATTCCCATTCATCATAATTTTTAAAACAAAATCAAGTGTTTTATGAACAGTGGTTCAGAAGTGAATTTTTTTCATTTATGATTGCTTTTTCTTCTTTTGTCCTTTATTTATGATAAGTTTATTAGTTGTTTTGTTGCTGTTTAGCTCCAAAAGAAATAATGAAGCTTTGGATGTATTTGAATAACAAAAACATAATAATAGCAATGCAATATAGGTATTTTGTTTCATACTTATGAATTTCAAAGGGGAATTAAAGGATTTTCTCTAAATGGCAAGCAGTACTGAAGGAGGATGGTTTTCCCAACTCTCTATCATCTCCAACAGTGAAATAAATCATTCCAACTCAAGATAAGTTATTCATAAGTTATCTTCTTTTTTATTATTTAAGTTTAGTCATAGATGGACACAATACCTTTATTTTGTGTGTGTGGTGCTGGGGATTGAACCCAGGGCCTTGTGTATACGAGGCAAGCACTCTACTGACTGAGCTATATCCCTGACGCCTTATTTATTTTTTGTATGCTGCTGAAGATTGAACCCAGTGCCTCACACGTGTTAGGCAAGTGCTCTACCACTGAGCTACAACTCCAGCCCTTTTCTAATATTAGCTAGCAAAGTCCTTGATTCTTCCTGAGTCAATTGAGCGTGATCTGCCACCCATTATAGCCTATACCAGGTCCATCTGTAGAGATTTTTAGATTATTTTCTCTTAGTAAGAACCTTTAGGTTCAATAAAGTGTCTTTATTTGTTGATCGTCTTATTTTTTTTTAGTGAGAGTTTGAGGAATGAGTTTTTCTTCCTGTAAGTAAATGTAAAGCATATATATTGAATGGCTTGAGCCTTATAAAAGGTATGCTTTCGAAAGCTCAGGCACATTCACTTTGCTTTATTGTTCAGTATTATCCTATGTTGTAGTGATATTTTAAGGCCACAATGTAATTAAGTAAATATGAAGGCTTGTTTGCAGGTGTCAAAAATTTTAAAAAGTCATATTAGCTTATAATTTAGAATTTCTAAATATTGTTAATAATTGAAAGGATGCAAAGCTTAAAGTTGGGCTGCTCCCTGTAGGGAAAATTGAGTGTCTTGTTAAAATTCCAACCCACTCACTCTTTTGTCTTCTTAGGCTTTGGCACAAATACCAGCGGGAATAGTATTTTTGGAAGTAAACCAGCACCTGGGACTCTGGGAACTGGGCTTGGTGCAGGATTTGGAACAGGTAAGGATCTACTATCATGAATTTTAGGACAGATTATAACTTGGTTTTCTGATTGCTAGAACTTAAGAGCTTTGTCTGATCACATACCTGAATTTAAGAAGTCTAGATTTTCATTTTTACAAATGGATTAGTAAGACATAAGAGTTGTCACTAAGATGACATGATTAACATTTAGTCTCCCTGTTTAGGGATATGAGATCTAGACCTGTTTATCAAGTAAGCCCTAAAGTAAACAGAGGAGTAAGCACATGCTGAAATAATTAACAAATACTCAGGTTTTGTAGGGTTTGAGCATATCTTTCAGTGTTTTATTCTGATAAAGATCTGATATGTCACTCCTTTATCCATAATTATTTTACCATAAGTATTTTTCAGTGCATTTGAACATATTTATCTTTCTACCTGCCCATCTGTTTTAAACAATTGGAAGGTGTTGTGGCCATAAAATAGATAAGTGTTTCTGTATGCAGAGTTAACATCTTAGTTGAACCTCCTTTTGTGCTATGAACTGTTAACTTTCATTTTCTATTTTAAATTAAAGTTAAAAATGCTGGTAAAATGTTTCAGCAGTTCAGAAATGAGAAGTATAAGTATTTCAGCTGTGAAGTAACAACTGTTGAAAGTTTGGCATATACCTTGTTAGACCCCTTTGTATGCATTATTCAAGCATGCATACACAACATGTTTGTACATGTGTTTTATAGATGGGGTTTTGGATTATATTCTTATATGGCAACCATACTTTACATAAGTGTTTGTCTCTCTTTTTTTTTTTCCTTTGGCATTGTTGGGGTTCAAACCTGTGCTAGGCAAGTGCTCTACTCCAGAGTTATATACCCAGCCTTGTATGAGTGATTTTGAAGCCAAAGGCTGAGATACATTAGTTGGTTGTGATATTATTTTAGTAGGCTACAGCCAGGATTTTAAGAAAATGAATTGGAATTAAAAATTATTGCACACAGTAAGATTACTATCCTTTCATCAGACTTTGTTTCAGTTATGCATGTGTTTTCCATCTCAGTATATTTCATCACATGTGCCACAGTAAAATATATTTGAAAGAAACTGTCTTACGGTAGTATGCTATTTATATGTTTATAGTGTATATTTTTTCATTTTACAAATTGTCAGTTTTCTTTTTTCTTTTTAGTTAGTTCATATTTGATCTATCATATTAAAAATAAATAATATTGATTTGTATTCGTGTGTGTGTGTGTATATATATATATATATATATACATATACGCATAATGTACATACACCATAATTTATCTAACTTCTCCCCTCTTCGTAGATATTTCAGTTATTTGGTGTTATTGATCAAGTCCTTAATGCATTAAGACTTCTGTCATGTGATTTTGCATGTCTATACCTGTAGGATAGGTAAATCAGATTGGAATTGCTGCATTTGGAAGATATGCATATTTTGAGTTTTGATTCATCTTGCTGATTTTCCTTCCAAAATAATACCAATGATGCCTGATAATAGTGGCATGTGCCTGTAATCTCAGTGACTCAGGAAGTTTTAGATGGGAAGATTGAAAATTTGAGGCTATCTGCATCAACTTAGCAAGACCCTATCTCAAAATAAAAAAATAAAAAGGACCAGGGATGTAGATCAGTGGTAAAGCACCTCTGGGTTTAGTCCCAAGTACCAAAAAACAAAAAGAAAGAATACCAGTTTCCATTTTGCTAATTTTCTTTTTGTTTGTTTTCTGTGATGGGATGTTCTGACTAAACTGGTCACGAACTCCTGGGCTCAAGGGATCTTCCCCACCCTCAGCCTTCTGAGTAGCTGGGACTACAGGCATCTGTCACTGAAATTTTTTATTGGGCTTTCACATGTTTTCATATGTAGTAGTAGAAATTGATATAATTTAGTTCATACTTAACTGATTACTGGTAAATGTGGATATCCGTATGTAAGTTTATTGGCCATTCAAATTTTTTAGTTCTGGGCTGGGGTTGTGGCTCAGTGGCAGAGCACTTGTCTTGCACATGTGAAGCACTGGGTTTGATCCTGAGCACCAGATAAAAATAAACAAAATAAAGATACTGTGTCCATGTATAATTTTAAAAGAAATTTAGTTCTATATTTATAATATGTGAACCTTGTTTCTTGATTATTTATTTATTAGTACTATGGATTTAGTCTAGAGGTTCTTTACCACTGAAACATATTCTTAGCCCTTTTTTAAATTTTCTGTTTTGTAACAAAGTTCTCGCTAAGTTGCTTTAGGGCCTTGCTTAGTTGCTGAAGCTGGCTTTGAACTTGGGATCCTTCTGCCTCAGCCTCCCAAGATGCTGAAATTACAGGTGTGTGCCATGGCACCTGGCTTCTCTTGATTTATTTTTCAAAGTGCTTTATATATTGTGGATCTTAATGTTTTTATGGTTTTAGACTTTCATCTGTTTGTTTTGAGATGGGGAATCTTACCAACTTGCCCAGTTTGTTACCCAATTTGTGTGGTCAAGGAATCCTGTAGCTGGGATTACAGGTGTACACCAACACACCTGGCTGAGCTTTTCAATTTACACAAATTCTACCACATAATTTTAAAATAAAAACTGAAAACTTTTGTGTTTTTGGCATAGTGTGATCTAATACAAAGCAAAATACATCAATATTTTCTTCCAGCCTGGGGAAAAAGTAGCCTTGGGGTATGGGCAAATTAAAGAGGAAAGTTTCAATGGTAGTTTTGACTCTAGAAAGTTTCTCAACATAAACTTAAGTCCTGGATAAGATGTTGTTCTAGTGTTGGGTTTTGTTTTGGTACCACAGATTGAACCCAGTAGCACTTAACCACTGAGCCTTTTTTTATTTTGAGGAAGTTTCTCAATATCTCACTAAGTTACTGAAGATGACTACAAACTTGAAATCCTCCTGCCTTAGCCTCCCAAGTTACTGGGATTGCAGGTGTGCTTCACTGCGATCAGCTAATGTTTGTTAGAGATACATGTGCTCTTTAACAGTAGGGTTATGTCTTGATAAAGCCATCTTGATAAAGTTGAAAATATTATATGTAAGTCAAACATGCATCTAGTATGTGTAACCTGCTGAATATCACAGATTAGCTTATCCTACCTTAAATGTATTTTTTTTTTTTTTTTTTTAATTTTTAGTGGTACTGGGGATTGAACCAGGGCCATGTACAGTGAGTCAACTACTCTACCAACTGAGCTATACCCCAGCCAATTCTAACTTAAATGTGCTGAAAACACTTAAATTAAGACTACAATTGAGCATTGCCCGAGAGTATCATTAACCCTGGAAAATATTAAAATTCAGTTTTCAAAATATGGTTTCTACTGGGTGCCTATCACTTTTGCACTATTGTAAATTTAGTGAAAAAAGTCTTAAATTGAGGATACTGTCTATATTTCCACCCAAGCCTTTTTGTTTGTTATTTAACTTTATAGACAAGTTTTCTTCATGAATAAGTTTAATTTTTATGTTACTGTTATTCTTTACTCTTTGGTTTCTGGGTTTTGCTGATTAGGATTAACAATGTCTTCCCCTAGAGGACAAGATTATGCTGTGGTCTCCTATTCTACACTATTATAATAATCTAACCTTTTGATTTGTTTTAATATATTTGGTTTCTCCCTAAACAATTCTCCCTCACAGTGAGTCAGATTTTTTTTGTTGCTGTTATGTATGTCTCATTCATATCTTGTCTATAGAAACTAGAAGACAAAATCAATAAAGAATTTTAACCCACAACCTTAGCAGCAGTCAGTTCTGAAAGGAAATGAGAATTGTGAGAGTTACCAAGCACAAACTGTTGAAATTCCTTGATATTACATTTACTAAGGCAGACTTTTGTTTTCTAGAGTATCCTGAATTCTGCATTTCATGGTATCATAAGTAAACTAGTACTGTAGCTCTGGTCTATATTTCTGGAGGGCATTAGTGAAGTGGGTTTCCTTGGCAGATTCCTGTTTTGAGTGATAGATTCAAACTCATCCCTCAATTGAAGTAAAATTTCCTGTAACATTAGGTACTTCAGGATTAATGACTATACAAATATACAGATATTCAGTGTAGAAATACATAGGTTTTTTATATGCTTAGATTTAGGTTACCAGTAGTTCCTCCCATCCTTTGGTACTGAGGACTGAACCCAGAGGTGCTAATACTGAGCCACATCCCTAGCCCTCTTTTCATATTTTATTTAGCGACAGGATCTCACTGAGTTGCTAAGTGCCTCGCTGAGTTACTGAGGCTGGCTTTGAACTGGTGATCCTCTTGTGTCAGCCTCCCAAGATGCTGGGATTACAGGTGTGTGCCATCATGCCTGGCCAGGTGACCAGTATTAATATAAGTTTTATATTAACTCTTGGCATGTAATATTTACCCCCATATGGTCAGACCAACAAACACTTATTAAGTCATAAGCATATCTTGTTTCATATTTGATGCCATTAACTATTGTTGCACAATCTATTGGACACCACTTTCTTATTAGTTATTTAAAATAGTATTTGAAAGTTTTTTTTTCCTTTAACATTTTCCATGAAGTATTATGATTGTCCCTACATCTAATAAGGTTGATTCTTAATTTAAGAGATACATGGAAAAGCCAGGTGCTGTGGTGCATGGCCATAGTATCAGCTACTCAGGAAGCTGAGGCTAGAGTATTGCAAGTTTGGGACTAGCCTGGGCAATTTAAAAATAAAAAGTGGCTGTGAATGTAGCTCAGTGGTAGAGTGTTTTCACATCAGATGCACAAAGCTTTGCGTTTAATACCAGTACAACAAAAATTTAAAAGAGATAACACATACAGAAATATCTTCTATCTAAAGCTAAGAGATACCATAGATAAAAACTGCTGAGCATGGTGGCACATGCCTGTAATTCCAGCACCTTGGAGGATCTTGAGTTCAAAGCCAGCCTCAGCAATTTAGCGAGGCCCTAAGTAACTCAGTGAGACCCTTTCACTAAATAAAATGCAAAATTGGGCTGGAGATGTGGCTCAGTGGTCGAGTGACCCTGAGTTCAATCCCCGGTACAAAAAATAAAAGACTATAACTATTTTGTTCTTTTCTTGAGTATTCTTGAACTTTATAAGGCCACTATAACCATTTTACTCCCCCATTATAGCTTCCTTACGACTCCCATAACTGATGGTAAATACAGCACCTTTTCTTCTGTTTTGTTTGGGGTTTTTTTGTTTGTTATTTGGTACTGGGGATTGAACCCAGAAGTTTTTTACCACTGAGCTGAAACCCGGCCCTTTTTATTTTGAGACAGTCTCACCAAGTTGCTGAGGCTGTCCTTGAAATTTTGATACTACTGCCTCCGCCTTCTGAGACATAACACCACACTTAGAATGCTTCTCAGCTTGTAGAGTATTAGTAAGTCCCTTCGTTAAGCAGAAAGTACCATTTGTGCATAAAATAAGGCAGATTTTGATAAAATATTTTTCCATTGGTACATAATAATCTGCCATTAGGCTATTTATTTATTTATTTATTTATGTTTAAAGGGATTGAACCTTGGGGTGCTTAACCACTGACTCACATCCCCCCCCCCTTTTTTTTAAAGAATTTCTGTTTTAGTTGTATATGGACACAGTACTTTTATTTTGTTTATTTTTTTTATTTGGTGCTGATGATTGAACCCAGTGCCTCACACATGCTAGGTGACATTCTACCACTGAGCCCCTGTCCCAGCCCCACATTCCTATTTTGAGATGGGATGTTGCCAGGCCTGGCCTCTCTTTGCACCTCTCAGCCTCTGGAGTCACTGGAACTACAGGCATGAGCCACTATACCCAGCTCCCTTTTCAGATCACTATAACCTCATAGTGCTTTTTTTTTTTTTTTTTTTTTTTTTTTTTTTTTTTTAAGAGAGAGAGAGACAGAGAATTTTAATATTTATTTTTTAGTTTTCAGCGGACACAACATCTTTGTTTGTATGTGGTGCTGAGGATCGAACCCGGGCCGCACGCATGCCAGGCGAGCGCGCTACTGCTTGAGCCACATCCCCAGCCCCTTTTTAATTCTTTTGTGAGTTTTATGTTTCATATCTTTATCCATGGCTGCTGCAAAAATGAGGGAAATACCCATCCAGAGCAGAAATTTTTATCCATTTTATGTATTGGGGTTTCACCTAAATTTTTGTTTAGGGTTTAGGAGGTATTGAGCTACCAGAAAATAATAAATTCTAAAATTTGTGTGTAAACTAGTCTTATGACCTGTATCAAAACCGGGCTTTATAAGATGAAATAATCTCATTACCACATTGTTGTCTTTTGCAGGGTTGCGTGAACCCATGGGTTCTTACCCACTGAACTACATCCCCAGCCTTTTTTACTTTTTTGTTGTGAGATAGGGTCTGGCTAAGTTTCGTAGGGCCTTGCTAATTTGCTGAGACTAAACTCAAATTTGTGATCCTCACACCTCAGCTGCTTGAGTTGCTAAGATTACAGGCATGCACCACCATGCCTGACTGTTAGGCAAGGAATAATTTATCCATTCATTAGTTGCCCTTACTTATTTGTATCATTTGTATTCTGTATGTATAAACTTTCTTTTTGGTTGTGATCTCATGCCAGTTCCTATATTTTTTAACTCCCAAGTATTTTTCTTTTTTTCTCTCTCTCTTTTAATCAAGGACCTCAGATAAGTGCTATATCACTGAGCTATACCTCCAGCTCCCAAATTACAAATTTCTTTAGGAAAAGAATGATAAATTTCTGTAATAAGCCTTCCCTCTGGTGAAAATGAATTCATACTCCAAGCTAAGCGTGGTGGTGCATACCTGCAGTCCCAGCAGCTCAGGAGGCTGAGGCAGAAGGATTATAAGTTCAAAGCCTGCCTCAGCAAAAGCCAGGTGCTAAGCAAATCAGTGAGGCCCTGTCTCTAAATAAAATACAAAATAGGGCTGGGGATGTGGCTTAGTAGTTGAGTGTCCCTGAGTTCAATCTCTAGTACACGCATCAAAAACAAAACAAAACAAAAAAACCCACCCAAACATATATGCACACACACATATACATACATATATTTATTTATTTATTTGGCATAAACCCAGTCTGGTTTATGCCAAAACTTGAGTCTGTTTAATAACCTTATTGCAAGACATTTCTCTTTTTTATAAAAACTGTTTTGTTTAGCTAAAGCAGTTTTCATAAGATGGTATATCTATCTTACTATAGAGTGATAGTTAAACCCTAAACCCTAGTTACAGCGTTAGATGAATCTAGGTTTAATCCACATTTCTACCATTTACTTTTTCTATGGGGGTGGGGGGACACCAGGGATTGAACCCAGGGGCTCTTTATCTCTGAGCTACATCCCCAGTTTCTTTTATTTTTTATGTTTTATTTTTTGAGACATAATCTTGCCACGTTGCTGATGGATTCGCTAAGTTGCTGAGGATAGCCTCAAACTTGTGATCCTCGTGCCTCGGCCTCTTGAGTCACTGGGATTACAGTCCTATGCCACTGTGTCCAGCTCACTACCATTTACGTTTGTGAACTCATTTGAACTCATTTCTAAACCCTCAGTTTTCTCATCTGTAAAATGAGAATAATAGTTTCTACTTCAGGCATATTAATGAGTGTTTAGTGTGTAGCAGACATTTCTAAATGCTACACATATTTACTTATTTTAATCTGAGGATAAATATATAAGCAATATAATCTCACATTACAGTTGAGTAAATTGAAGTTCAGAGAAATTAAGTAATTTTGCCTATGGTGTATGTAAAGTACCAAGCCCAATGCCTAGCATAGATTTAGGATTTACCATATTAACTTTTTTATTAAAATGTGACTAGTCATTTTGAAGTTTCCAAATGTGTTATATTTTTAAGTAACTGACCTGCACAACATTCAAAGGATCTTCTGTGGCACTTTTTTTCTTTCCTCTTGTCTCCATAGCTCTTGGTGCTGGACAGGCATCTTTGTTTGGGAACAACCAACCTAAGATCGGAGGGCCTCTTGGTACAGGAGCCTTTGGGGCCCCTGGATTTAATACTACGACAGCCACTTTGGGCTTTGGCGCCCCCCAGGCCCCAATAGGTAAGTGTCAGTCACTTTAGAAGGCTTTACTCAGTTTATTTCTTGCTAATACTTGCTGACTTGGTTTTCTACTTTACCCAGGTCGTATCCCTACCAGAGCAGTGTATATATATATATATATATATATGCCCAATATTAAATAATCATGTAGTATAGAGGATTTTCCCTGTTTCCTCATTCCTTGGCCCAGTTACTCTAAGAAACAACTTGTATTACATTTTTAATTTATCTAGTGTATAATTAAGTTCATATCATTAAGTGATGTGCTATGTTTTAAGTCTATTTGAGAATTTAGCTTATTATTACCTCTACCTTTTTTGTTTGCTTTTTCCAGCATAACAGTTAAAACTAAACTTAGGGAATATAGTAAGCTTAGTTATCTATTGAAATATTTTACAGACTTCATTCATTTGAATACTACTTTTCAGTTTTTGCAGGATCTTTGTTTTTTCATTTTTTTTTTTAATTGGTAGTGGGTGGGATCAAACCTAGGGTCTCAAATATGCTAGGGAAATGCTCTCCCACTGATTACATCTCCAACCCTTTGCTGTTATCTTTCTACTATCTTTATTTATTTCTCACCCAAGAAAACGATCTTATTTTTTAATTTAAATATCTTTTTAAAGAAAAACCTTTTCCACCAGAAATGGAAAACTGGTATTACCTGAAATAGAGTAATTAGAAGGAAAAAGAGAAATTTGTTTGTATACCACTAAATTATTTCCTATACTCTTATGACATGTGCCACGTTTTAAACCTTTGCAATTTAAGTTCAGTTCCTTTATACTTATTTTGTCAACTAGGTGATAGTGTTTTATCAAATGAGGATATTGGTGCCCTACCCTACCCTTCTCTTTCCCACAATCTTTTTCCCATCTTCATTGCATACGTTCATTCATTCTTGTGTGTGTGGGGGGGTGGGGCACTGAGGACAAAGCCCAGGGCCTTGAATTTGCTGGGAAAGCTATCTACCACTGAGCTATATCCTCTGCCTTTTTTATTTAAAAAATTTTTTTTAATTGTAGTTGGACACAATATCTTTATTTTATTTATTTATTTTTATGTGGTGCTGAGGATCAAACCCAGGGCCCTGCACATGCTAGGCAAGCTCTCCTCCACTGAGCCACAATCCCAACCCCCTGCCTTTTTTATTTTGAGACAGGATCTTGCTAAGTGTCCTAGGCTGACCTGGAATTTCTGATCCTTCTGTTTCCTCTTCCCAATAACTGGAATTACAGGTGTGTGCCACTATGCCAGGCTCTATCTTTGTATTTTTATTTTGGTAAAATTGATATGTTCTGGGCTGGGGTTGTGACTCAGACGTAGAGTGCTCGCCTAGCATGCATGAGGCACTGGGTTCCATCCTTAGCACCACATAAAAATAAAATAACGTTATTGTGTCCACCTATTTCTAAAAAATAGATATTTTTAAAAATTTGATATGTTCTATCCTATAACTATTAACTATCCTCTGTTCTTTGGTTTAAAATAATTTAAAAGTTCACATGACCTGACTTTTTTTTTTTTTTTTTTTTTTTTTTTTTTAATGACTTATGAAAACATTACCACCCAACCAGGTACACATTCCTCATACAGCTTTTTCCCCCTGGAGTTTCTTCTTTTGGGGGTCGGGGGAGGCGGATTACTGGTGATTGAATTCAGGAGAGGTTACCACTGAACTTACTTGGACCCCCCCCCCAATACTTTAACAAAAGGTTTTAATACATTGCTGAAGCTGTCCTCAGCTTGTGATCCTGCTGCCTCAGCCTCCCAAGCTGCTAGAATTACCAGCGTGCAACACCATGCCCTGCAGGATTTTCCCCTTAAATTTACTTATCGAGAAGTGCTGTGTCTTTCCTGATTTTCTGGAATTTATCTTCAAGTGAAGTACAATAAGGGATTAAACTCTGAATGCTTAACGGGTCTGAAAATAACTTCATTTATTCCTCACAATTCAGTATTACAGAATTGTGATGTGAAAATTATTTATCCTTAGAAATTGACTTTACCTTTTTTGCAGTGACCATTATTGGCAGACTGATGTCTGTCTTATTCTTGTAACCTGTTCCTCACATCCTCAAAAGCATTTAGGATTGTCCTTTTGTCCTGAAAGTTCATGGTGTTTTGTTTAGACTTTTTCTGTTTTAATGTCTGTCAACTGTGTTTCTTTTTTTTTTTTTTTTAAGAGAGAGAGAGAATTTTAATATTTTTTAGTTTTTTGGCGGACACAACATCTTTGTTTTTGTATGTGGTGTTTGGATTGAACCCGGGCCACACGCATACTAGGCGAGCGTGCTACCGCTTGAGCCACATCCCCAGCCCCTGTTTCTTTCTTTTTTAAAAAATATTTTATTTATTTATTTATTTTAGATATTTATTGTGTCAACTGTGTTTCTACTTTCTATGAGCCTTCTGATTGTAAGATTTCTTTTTTGTTCTCTGAATGTTCCTTTTTTAAAGCATCTGATTCTAGATACAGTTTTCATTGAAATGATATTTTTAAATTATTATTAAAATTTTCTTAGTGTTCCCCTGTTCCATCAGGATTTTGGGGGAGGGGGCTTTTGTTGTTAATCTTTTTGAGCGACATCTTCGTCCTCTTATTAAACTTTTTTACTTTGAGACAGGGTCTTGCTAAGTTGCTGAGTCTGGCCTTGAAATTGACAATCCTTCTTCCTCAGACTCCAGAGATGCTGGCATTATGGGCATATGCCTACCAAGCATAGCTTATTTTTTGTTTTGATCCTAGTGCTTGATGATTGTTTCCATGAATACTTAGGAATAAAATACTAATTTAAACAATACTGTGAACTTTGTGTATTTGGGTAAGGCTTGTTTACCAATATTTCACTTTAGGATATGTAGCCTGGAAACCAACTATTATCCAAAGGTCCTCTAAATGTTATAATGCTAAATTCTTAGTTCTGGGCTGATGCCATTATATTAGTTGTCCTTGTCCTTTCCTTATGTTGTCTTAGTTCGGTCATACTCTGATGTTTTTTTTTTGGTTTTTTTTTTTTTTATTGGTTGTTCAAAACCTTACAAATCTCTTGACATATCATATTCATACATTAGCATACATTAGCTTCAAGTGATTTATGAACTCCCATTTTTACCCCAGATACAGATTGCAGAATCACATCGGTTACACATCCACATTTTTACATGATGCTATACTAGTAACTGTTGTATTCTGCTACCTTTCCTATCCTCTACTATCCCCCCTCCCCTCCCCTCCCATCTTCTCTCTCTACCCCATCTACTGTAATTCATTTCTCACCTTGTTTATTTTCCCATTCCATTCACAACCTCTTATATGTAATTTAGTATAACAATGAGGGTCTCCCTCCATTTCCATGCAATTCCCCTTTTCTCTCCCTTTCCCTCCCATCTCATGTCTCTGTTTAATGTTAATCTTTTCTTCCTGCTCTTCCTCCCTGCTCTATTCTTAGTTGCTCTCATTATATCAAAGAAGACATTTGGTATTTGTTTTTTAGGGATTGGCTAGCTTCATTAAGCATAATCTGCTCTAGTGCCATCCATTTCCCTGCAAATTCCATGATTTTGTCATTTTTTAGTGCTGCGTAATGCTCCATGGTGTATAGATGCCACATTTTTTTAATCCATTCATCCATTGAAGGGCATCTGGGTTGGTTCCACAGTCTAGCTATTGTGAATTGTGCTGCTATGAACATCGATGTGGCAGTATCCCTGTAGTACGCTCTTTTAAGGTCTTCAGGGAATAGTCCGAGAAGGGCAATAGCTGGATCAAATGGTGGTTTCATTCCCAACTTTCCCAGGAATCTCCATACTGCTTTCCAAATTGGCCTCACCAATTTCCAGTCCCACCAGCAATGTACAAGAGTACCCTTCTCCCCACATCCTCGCCGTCACTTGTTGTTGTTTGAATTCATAATGGCTGCCAATCTTACTGGAGTGAGATGGTATCTTAGGGTGGTTTTGATTTGCATTTCTCTGACTGCTAGAGATGGTGAGCATTTTTTCATGTACTTGTTGATTGATTGTATGTCCTCCTCTGAGAAGTTTCTGTTGAGGTCCTTGGCCCATTTGTTGATTGGGTTATTTGTTATCTTATTGTCTAATTTTTTGAGTTCTTTGTATATTCTGGATATTAGGGCTCTATCTGAAGTGTGAGGAGTAAATATTTGTTCCCATGGTGTAGGCTCCCTATTTACCTCTCTTATTTTCTCTTGCTGTGAAAAAACTTTAGTTTAAGTAAGTCCCATTTGTTGATTCTTGCTATTAACTCTTGTGCTATGGGTGTCCTATTAAGGAATTTGGAGCCTGACCCTACTATATGTAGATCGGAGCCAACTTTTTCTTTTATCAGATGCAGAGTCTCTGATTTGATATCAAGGTCCTTGATCCATTTTGCATACTCTGATGTTTTTGACCTATCTTTTGAGCATCGGATTAATCAGGAGGATGATAGTAGACAGTTTTTTAAATAGACTATTCATTAATCTTTTCCTCCTATTTTCAGTCTCTATTCATCAAACCTGGTATTATTGTCCCTAGTCTTCTGGGATTCTTCCATGGATCTTTCATATTCCATTTGACTCTAATTCCCTTTAAGAATATTCTAAGCTATAATTTCCTCTATCCTGCTTTGTCATTCCTTTGTCCACGTCTTTCCCCTAAAAATTTGTTAATATTTTCTCATCTGTTCATTTGCTTTTTTAAAAAAAAAATTTATAGTTGTTAATGAACCTTTATTTTATTTACTTATTTATATGTGGTGCTGATAATCAAATCCAGTGCTGCGAATAAAGCATTCTACTGCTGAGCCTACAACTCCAGCCCTTCGTTTTTGTTGTTCTTGTGAGTTTATATAAATATATTTTCCTTTTTTAAAAAACCATAGATTTTAATGAAGTATTTGGAGAGAAAAGGTAAATTAGAACTCATAATTGATCTCTGTGTGAACTTTAGAATTGTCTTTATCATTAAAGATATTTTGGTTTTATTTCTTTTCCTTTTCTTTGGTTGTATTCAGTAGAAGGAGGTAATATAAATACTGTAATCCTGCCATTTTTTTAATGCCATTATACATCAGCTCTCTTATTTTTTTTTTGCATTATAATTTTTTTTTGCATTATAATACACCTTTATACCACCATTTATCATATCTCTGATTATATATAAGGTATGTTGACACCAAATTCATATCTTCATATGTGTATTTTGTATAATGATGAGGGTCTCTTTCTACCATCCATGCTATTCCCCTTCTCCCTCCCTTAATACTACCATTTTTACTTGGACTTTTTGACTGGTTTTTAATGATCTATAAATTTTTCCTAAGCCAATTACAAGTTCCTGATATAAGAATTTAATATTATAGTTTTTATATTAATATTACTGTTCACTCAGAAGTAACTATTGATTTTAGAATGTAACTCTTTGTACTACTGAATCTTAGTTGGAAGATATTTTAGAGCTTTTGTGAGTTCACCCTTATTGTTCCATCTGTTCAGGCCCATTAGACAACTAAACTAGCCTCCATAGACTTTGCACCCAGTAGTGCTTCTTGTATCTCCTAAAGCTAAGAAAAACAAGACTGATATAATTCCTTTGTGGAACCCTATTATCTTTCTTCCAAATAAAACATCATGAGTTTCTTTTGTGTTATTAAAAGACTTGTTTTTTTTCTACTTTTTCCTGTACCTGTAATCATTTGGTCACAATTTAGTCCTTTAGTTTTGTTTTTAAATTGTTAGGACAAGAATCAAGTATAATACAAGTAGTAGCTTAACCAGTGCTTGCTTGTTTGTATTTTTGCCAACTTAATCAGCTCTGTTTTCTGTATTTTTTAATAATACTCTTAACATAAAGTTTCATATTTATAATATTAAAAAAATGTGTTTATACACTTTCCTAATTGTTTGGGTTTATTAAAGGAAGTTTTTGTTTTGTTTTATACTCAGGATTTAAATTCAGGAGCACTCCACCAAGAGCCATATCCCTGTCCCTATTTTGTATTTTATTTAGAGATAGGGTCTCACTGAATTGCTTAGCACTTCGCAGTTGCTAAGGCTGGCTTTGAACTCACAATCCTCCTGCCTCAGCCTCCCAAGCCACTAGAATTACAGGAGTTCGCTACTTTATACCCCCACCCCCTTTTTGAGCCAGTGCAGATAGTGTGACCTATACTAATTATAATGTGGGATTAGTTATTAGTGGTCAAAGTTTTTTAAATTGATAAATGGCTCTCAATTAACAAAATGACTAATAAAGATTAAGAATTCTCTAAAAATTTTTCTTAGTCTCCTTGTATAGGTCCCACAATAACAGTGTGCTGTGTTGTTTGTAATACTGGTATCAAAAGAGACTTTTAATATACTTTTTATATCACTGAGTGCTAAGCAACTCTGAGACCCTGTCTCCAAATAAAATACAAATAGGACCAGGGATACCACTCAGTGGTGGAGTGACCCTGAGTTCAAATCCCAGGTACTTGCTTGTCTGTGGTGTCAAATTGGGTTTAGGAAGTTTCTGAATACAGATGATTTGTTCTGTGTTCTTTAAATTGACTTCTGAATTTCAATATCCTAAGCAAATTTGTACTCTCTAAATGTCAACATAGAATCTTTTAGTATTTAATGAGTATATCCAATCTAAAGAAAGTTTCATTTGACTAAAGTGGATGTACATCCTCCTCTATTTTCATTTATTTAGCTGTAGCTACCCATTCTTGTTTTTGTTGTTGTTACTTCAGTTGATTTTTTGGGGGTGGGGCACAGTATCTAGGATTGAACTCAGGAGCACTCGACCACTGAGCCACATCCCAGCCAGTTTGTACTTTATTTAGAGACAGTCTCAGCGAGTTGATTAGCACCTCACTTTTGCTGAGGCTTACGTTGAACTCAGCTCAGCCTCCTAAGCCGCTTGGATTATAGGCGTGCGCCACTGCGCTCAACTTGATTTTGTTTTTTTCCTTCCATTTTGAGAAATTTCAAAACATTTTGTTTTTGGCACTCCTTTAAGGTGAATTATCACAATATATTTTGACCTTAGCCTATTTCTAAATGTTTTTAAAGGGAAAAAAATTATATTTTTTATTTCTAAAATGAGTTGTTATTTGTTATTTAATTAGTATTTTTTGGAATTATTTATCTTGCAAAGAGATTTCTTTACCAGTGTGTTGCAGGTGGATTTTTTTTAATGATTTGTACAATTGTAGGTCATGCATATAGTCTTCATTCTTCTTTGTGTTCACTGACACTTATAAAAGTTCTCTGCAACTTATAAAAAATACTTCTTATATGAGAGAAGGGGCTGGAATGTGGCTCAGTGGTAGAGCGCTTGCATAGCATTTGTGAGGCACTGGGTTTGATCCCCAGCGCCACTTAAAAATAAAAAAATGAAATAAAGATATTGTGTTAATTGAAAACTAAAAAATATTTAAAAGAAAATAATAATATGAGAAAAATTACACTAGGTAGTCCTTTTTACCTTTTGATGTATTAAATGTAAGTAATAAATAAATAAGAATGTATTAATAATTTTCATTGCTTGCATGCTGCCATCTTTGTATTTTTTAGTGCGCTGCCCCCCCGCTGTCCCCCCCAAAAATTACTTTTTTGGAAGGGGGATTTGCTGGGATTGCACTCAGGGCTTTGTGCATGCTAAGCACAAACACTACCACTAAGCTATGCTTCTAGCCCATTTAAAACTTTTCTTTGTTTGTTTTTTTGCTTTTGGTGGTACTAGGGCTTGAACTTGGTACTTCATATTCTACCATTCAGCTGCATCTTTAGCCCCTTTTATTTTTTGAGACTGGGACTTGCTGCGTTGCTCCTGCTAGCCTTGAATTTGTGATCTTCCGGCCTCAGCCTCCCAAGTAGCTGGGATTATGGGTGTGTGTCACCACACTGGCTTAAAAAATATATATATACACACACACACACACACACACACACACACACACACAGGAATTTTCATTTATTAAATAATTAGATAATGTGCAGTGAACACTTGGGAATATTTCTGTTTTATTTCCAATTTAATTGAGTCCTTGAATTAAATTTTTGTAGTTGAAATTAATTGATTAAAAATAATCCCATTGACTCAGTAGGCCATAGCAGGAGAATCACAAGTTCAAGGCCAGGCTGGACAACCTAGTGAGATCCTGTCTCAAAATTAAAAGAACTGGGGATGTAGCTCAGGGGTAGAACATCCCTGGACTCAATCTCTAGTACTACTAAAAATTAGAAATAAAAATGATAAAAGCAGTACTTGATCTGTATCTTGTCATTCTTTCTTTTAGACAGATTAAATTAGTCTTTAATGTTTCTAGAGGCCAAAGACTATAACTTTTTATACTGTTGTGCCTTGGATAGTAAGGTAGATATAAAATATTTCTTCAAAGTTGTTTTAATTTGCATTTTTTTTGATTAATAGTGACAATGGACACCTTCTAAATGAATTTTTTTTTAAGAGAGAGTGAGAGAGGAGAGAGAGAGAGAGATAGAATTTTTTTAATATTTATTTTTTTTAGTTATCGGTGGACACAACATCTTTGTTTGTATGTGGTGCTGAGGATCGAACCCGGGCCGCACGCATGCCAGGCAAGCGCGCTACCACTTGAGCCACATCCCCAGCCCTAAATGAATTTTTATGTGTAATATTCCTTATGAAATTGGCTCTTAATGTCTTTAACTATGTTATTCATGATTTTTTTTTTCAGTTTTCTTTCCTCAACCAGTGGTGCCATTAGTGAATCTGAATATTTTGAAGACTATTATCTCCAAATAGAGAACTGTGTTCTCTGCTATAAACACATTGTATCCTTGGACTGACATTTTTTCCCCTTTCTTTTTTTGAAAAGCTCTGACAGATCCAAATGCTACTGCTGCCCAACAGGCTGTTCTCCAACAACACCTTAATAGTTTAACATACTCACCTTTTGGAGACTCCCCTCTCTTCCGGAATCCTATGTCAGACCCTAAGAAGAAAGAAGAGGTAAATTTTTTTTTCTTTTTTTTCTTGGAGAATACTGAAAAAGAAGGTATTTATTCATTAGAGGTATCATAGTTACACACATTTCCTAGTAAAGTATATGCCGTATTAGAGCTTTGTATTTTGATGTTTAACAGTAAGTAAGTAGAGATGCAGGTTGTTAGCAAGGTGGGTTCTAGTGAGATCTGTCTCAAAATAAAATATAAAAAGGATTGGAGATGTAGACCAATGGTAAATTGTCCCTGGGTAAAATCCCCAGTACCCTTGCCCCAAAACAAAATGAAAAACTAACAAACCTCAGCCCTGCCCTTCAGTCATCTAATTTCTCCATTTGTCATGCTTCCTTCCAGATTCAGAAAAAATAATTACTGCTGACCTAGGGAAAAGCATACAAAAATGTGTCTTTAGGGCTGGGGATGTGGCTCAAGTGGTAGCGTGTTCGCCTGGCACGCATGGGACGCTGGGTTCGATCCTCAGCACCACATAAAATAAAACATGTTGTGTCCACTGAAAACTGAAAAATAAATATTTAAAAAAAAATTCTCTCTCTCTTTAAAAAAAGAAAAAAAGAAATATTGTCATCCTTGTTTTAAAGAATGAAACTGTTAGAAGCTAAATTCTCTTATGAGATAAATGGACAGGGCAAATTAATAATATGTGGTATTAATCCATTTTAATTATAAAGTACTTTGCAAATCCAGTATCTCAGTGGCATTATTTATTCATATATTTATTTAGTACCAGGGATTGAACCTAGGGATACTTAATTACTGAACCACATCCCTAGCTCGTTTTATTTTTGAGACAGTGTCTTGCTAAGTTGCTTAGGGACTTGCTAAGTTGCTGAGGATTGCTTTGAACTTGCAAACCTCCTGCCTCAGGTGTGTGCCACCACACAGTTTCTCCAGTAGCATTTTTAAAAATGTCAGACAAATTAGTTCAAATGGGGGCTGGGAGCTCAGTTACAGAGAAAAATAGTTACATTCACATGTGTAAATACATAGAATATTTGATGTTAACAGCTTTGTTTTAAGGGAGCTGCAACTTCAAGAGGAATCTATCAGGTATGCCAGAACTTAGGTTTGAATTCTGTCATCTGATTTTTAAAGCCAGTGCCAACTTTTGAATTAAACTAGATTGTCCTTTGATGCTTTTCTTTTGTTTTTCAGAGATTGAAACCAACAAATCCAGCAGCCCAGAAGGCTCTTACTACACCTACTCATTATAAACTGACACCCCGACCTGCCACCAGAGTTCGTCCAAAGGCTTTACAAACAACAGGCACAGCCAAATCACATCTCTTTGATGGGCTGGATGATGATGAACCATCCCTAGCCAATGGAGCATTCATGCCTAAGTGAGTTTATTTTACAAACAATGTAAAATAAGATTATTTAAATTACTACAAATATAATACAGTTTACTTAAAAAATGAGAGAGTGAAGAAAACCCAAGATATCACAGAATGAAAATGATTCAGTTACTCATGGTTGATGTAAAAATGTTTTGATAGATATGCTTCTGGTTTTACAAATGCACATTTTAATTTTGTTTTTTCCAGGAATTAGTACTCTTTTTGTCTCTTTATAAACAGATGGTCAGGGGACTGAGGCTGTAGCTCAGTGGTGGAATACTTGCCTAGCATCCAGTAGGCCCTTGGTTCTTTCCCCTGGCCACTATAAAACCAGCAAAGAAAAAAGAATCTATTTTTCTCTTTTATCTTTTTTTCTTTTTTAATTTCCCGGAATTGAGAATATATACACAGATAAATAGAACCAACAATAAAGTACATAGACATACACACACACACAAAAAAAAAAAAATACAGGAAAGTATGTAGAGGAGTTATTAATAAACTTTTCTCCAAGTATACTCTGATAATCTACAGTAAAAAGCTGAAGAAAATTATACACCAAACCATTAACAGCATTTAACATCAGGAGAAGGAATATTAGGGTATTTCTTTTCTGGATTATTTTTCTAGATAAATAGCAGACACATAGTAGGCTTTGTAAAAAGAACATGTACTTTAATCAGAAAAACAATAAGGTGAGCATTTTTTCTTTTAGTAATCTTTGGATAACAATGAGAATTCATTACTTACAATTCTTGGCTCATGGGCTGGGATTGTGGCTCAGCGGTAGAGCGCTCGCCTAGCACGGGCACGACCCGAGTTCGATTCTCAGCACCACATAAATAAATAAATAAAGGCATTGTGTTGTGTACATCTACAAAAAAAAAAAAAATTCTTGGCTCATGAATGTTAATAAAATGAAAAAAAATACAAATTTTTTTTCTTAGACATGTGGTATGCTGTTCCACAAAAGGTAGAAAGTCTGCTTTTACACATTTCTTAGAATAATAGTGATTTATTATTTTGAAAGCAAGGAATCTGTATTATCACAGGTATGTCCTGGTATTTTCCACACTGCTTTGCACATAGAATGTAAAGAGGGCATGGACACATTATTGTGTCCATCAGATCAGTAGTTCTCAGGGCAATTTCACGAGGTCTTATTAGAATTAGGGTGGGAAGGGGCATGTTTTATACTTTTTTTTTTTTTTCCTTAATATTAGGGATTGAACCCAGGGCTGTTTACAACTGAGCTACATCCCCAGTCCTTTTCATTTTTTTTATTTTTAGACAGGGTCACACTAAGTTGCTAAGGCCAGCCTTAAACTTTTAGTCCTTCTGCCTCAGCTTTCCAAGTTGCTAGAATTAATAGGGATGTGCGACTGTACTTGGCAAAGCTGCTCTTATTTACTATTAATACTACGTGTTCTCCTTGGTCCACTTCTGTGGATTTGCTGTCAACAGTTTTACTATACTAGATGCATTTCATATAGTTGATCTGTTCCTTTATCCTTAATTTTCTACCACTCTGATCACGTTTCTTGGTCTCCTTTGCCAATTTCTGTCCTTCCCAACCTGATTCCAATGACCTAGTCCTTCAACTCATTTTATCTTTGCGTACTTCCAGAGTGCTTTGATTTCATCTTTCTCCAAATATCATTATTATCTTATGGTTCCCAGATTTTTATCTCTAACTGAAACGTCGTTCTCCAGATTTATTTATTCATTTATTTAGGTAACAGGATTGCCTAACCCTTTTTATTTTTTGAACAGTCTCCCTAAGTTACATAGGGCTTCCCTAATTTGCTGAGGCTCACTTTGAACTTGAGATCCTCCTGCCTCAGCCTCCTGAGTCACTGGGATTACAGGCATATGCCATCACATTCATCTTCTCAAGATTCTTATGTTCAACCTTATTCTACATCTCCATTTAGATGCCAAGTAGGCCTTTATTTCAAAATTCTAGTACTGAACTCCTTAAATTCCTTCTCAGTTCCCTTTCACACAGAGCCATCCCTCTCTGAAGTAACTGCATTTCTCTCATTTTAGTCAGAAACTTTGGAGCAGTCTTCAACTTTTTCTCACATTTCTTATCCAAGCCATTTACATATCCTCCTTGGTTTTACCTTTAGTAATTACTCTGTATTTGACCAGTTCTCATCACATTAGCAATTATTACCCCAATCTAAGGTACTACATTTTTTGCCTGAATTACTATAATATCCTCCTAACTAATGTTTCTGCTTTTACCCTTACACTTTTGCTTTCAGAGATAAACATAGATACCACAGTGATCCTTTTGAAGAATAAGTTATATTGTATCACACTGCCTTCCACAACCCCAGCTACTCTGCTTTAATCTTACTGCCTCCTTGCAGTAAGATCCTTACTTTAAAAAAAGAACAGAATCATGAGAGAGTAAGATCACTGTATTTTAAAAGAACAGAATGGGCATGCTGTTGCCCCAGTTGGTCTCTTCACACACTTTTCCCCAGATATCCATATAGCTAACCCTCTCACTCTTTACTCACACATCTCCTCAATGAAGGCTTCTCTGACCACCCTATACCCTTCCTGTTTTGGTTCTGGGGATTAAAAGTAGGCACACTTTGCCACTGAGCTACATCCCTAGCCATCTTTATTTTTTTATTTTGTGTCAGGGTCTCACCAGGTTACTTAGGTGGACCTGTAACTTGCACTTCTACCTCAGCTTCCCATGTCTCTGGGATTACAGGTGTGTGCCATGCACCTAGGTCCATTCTTGTTTTTGTTTTCTTCTTCTTTTTATTCCTTTCATTTTATAATATACATATTATTTTATATTTGGTTTTTGTCCATTTTGTCCCTCTAGAACATAAACTAAATAGGCAGGGAACTTTGATTTTTTTCTATAGTTCAGTGTGCCTAGAAGAGTTCCTACAATATGGCGGTTGACCATAAATGGAGAATATATGAATGTGGCTCTTAGGAGATATATAAGGAGATAAACAATAATAGAGAATCTCACCAGTTTGCTTATAACTACCCATGGGAAGGAGGGGCTTAGAAATAGTGATCTTCTAAAATGGTGCTGTGACATGCCTATAAACCCTACTTGGAAGTCTGAGGCAAGGAGGATCATTTGAGCCCAGGATTTCAGAGCCATAACAAAATCCTGTCTTTAAAAAAGAAAAAGAATTGTGGTCATCTAACCCAAAGAATAAGAGTGTATGGAGATTGGAAAGATTTTTCCAGTTTCTGCTGTCAGCTTTCTATAATTTAATACTATAATTCCTCTTATCCATGATTACATTTATGGTTTTATTTTTCGAGTCAAGTGTGTTCCAAATATGTTAAGTGGAAATTTCCAGAAATAAATTGTGTGTGTGTATGATTTTTTTTTTTTTTTGAGATGTAGCTCCAAAAAAAAAAAAATGGAGATGGAGATAAAGCATATCCAGGACCCAGGTATACTGTATCCTGGAGCTACATCTCCAGTTTGATTTGTTTGTTTATTTTTTATTATTATTATTTTGTTGTTGTTGTTGTTGTAGATGGACAGAATACCTTAATTTTTTTTGTTTGTTTTTATGTGGTACTGGGACGAACCCAGTGCCTTATGCATGCTAGGCAAGCACTCTACCACTGAGCCACAACCCCAAATAGCTTATAAATTTTCTAAGTTTCTGTTTTGAGTAGTATGAATACACACACACACACACACACACACACACACACACATATGCCTAAAGAAGTATTTTTAAGAAGGCTGGAAAAAAAAAGAAAACATGTAACTTTTTAAAAAGTTATAAGACCATTCAGGTTTTTGTTTTTAAATGTATATTTTTTCTGGGTTACCAGGTTCTAAACCCAGTGTCACTCCTGATCCACATCCCCAGACCGTTTTATTACTTTTTTTTTATTTTGAGACAGGAGGCCTGGGGTCATAGCTCAGTGTCAGAGTGCTTGCTAGCAAGTATGAGACACTGAATTTGATCCTCAGCACCACATAAAAATAAAAAAATTAAAGGTATAAATTTTGAATTTTGAGACAGTATGTTGCTTAGACCATTGTTAATTTGCTGTACCACCATGCCTAGCTATTTTTTTTTTTTAATTACTTTTGGCAAGTCATGTTTTTATTTTTATTTATTTATTTTTTTAAAGAGAGAGAGAGAGAATTTTAATATTTATTTTTTAGTTCTCGGCGGACACAACATCTTTGTTTGTATGTGGTGCTGAGAATCGAACCCGGGCCGCACGCATGCCAGGCGAGTGCGCTACCACTTGAGCCACATCCCCAGCCCACAAGTCATGTTTTTAAAGTAATTATTTCACCTAATTAAAATGTCAAATTTATTGGAATAAGTTATCCAAAAATAACCTTATATTTTTTATGTTGGTAGAATCCGTAAAGGTGCTCTTTTTTTTAATCCTAGCACTAATTATTTTGTGCCTTCTCTTGTTTTCAGTTTGGTAAGAAATCTACCAATTTAATTGGTCTTTTCAAAGAACTAACTTCTAGCATTATTGATGTTCTCTATTCTGTGACTGTTTCTGTTTCATTAATTTATATTATCTTCATTAATACTTCTATTTTGTCTTAGTTTCTTCCCAACCGTCCCCTTTTGTATTTGTCCTTTTTCTAAATGGATATTTTGGTCTTTGATTTTCAGTTTTACTTCTTTCCAGAACAGTAGTCCTTTTTTCTCCAAGGGGATTCAGTTTCAAGACCTCCAGTGAATGTCTGAAACTGCAGACATTCTACCGAACTACTACAGAAACTGAATCTACAAACTACTACAGAACTGTATCTTTACTGTGTTTTTTCTATACATATATGCATACTTATGATAAAATCTAATTTATAAACTAGGCACAGTAAGAGATTAAGAACTACTAATATGGAACGATTAGAACGATGTACTGTAATGATTAAGTTAATATGTGTGCCTGGGGTGTATCTCAGTCGTAGAGTGTTTACCTAGCCAGGCACTAGATTCCCTCCACAGAACCACATAAAAAAAAAAATTTAAAGGGGTATTTAACCAAAAAAAAAAAAAGTGCCTTTGTTCTAGTTACATAATTTTCCATTTACTATTTTCAGACTGTGTTATAAGTGAAACCACAAATAAGGGGGGACTCATAGATATCTTTTTGTTATTAATTTACGGCTTGCTTTAATGGCTCAATGTAATGTTAGTTTTAAATGTTCCATGTCTACATACTTGAGAAAGATGTGTACTCAGTAGTTGTTGGATACGATGAGCTTAAGTTACACTATTTGAATCATTAAGAACTTCTACATACATGCTACATACATGCTTAATTTTTTGCTAGTTGCCTTGGGTTCACATATCACAGGAAAATATGAACACTTCTATAATCTTCCTAACATTATCCATTTTAATTTTTTTGTTTTTTTCCTACCAGGGATTGAACTCAGGGCGCTTAACCACTGAGCCATATCCTCAACCTTTTTTGTGTGTTTTATTTAGAGACAGGGTCTCACTGAGTTGCTGAGTGTCTTGCTAATTGCTGAGGCTGGCTTTGAACACGAGATTCTCCTGCCTCAGCCTCCCAAGTTGCTGGGATTACAGGCAGGCATCACCTCATCTGACTCCATTTTAATATTTATAATAAATTTTACATGTGTTCCTGTATCTTATATTTTTTACTTTTTTTTAACCTTTTGAATTTTTATGTCGTTAATCTTATATAAAGCTTGCCATTTTGACCATTTTATGTATACATTTACAATATTGTATAATCATTTTCACTATTTCTTGAACTTTGTATCATTCCAAACAGAAACTCTGTATTCATTAGATAGTAGTTTCCTATTCTCTCTGAAACTCCAATCCTGGATAACCTCTGTATCACTTATTTAGTTTATAAATTTGCCTATTCTAGATACTTTACATTAAAGACAATCATATGTGTTTCTTTTTTTAAATGGATCTTTCATCCATCCATCCATTTATTTATTTATTTATTTGTGGTGAGAATCTAACCCAATTCCTCACACATGCCAGGCAAGTGCTCTACCACACAGCCACAACTCCAGCCCCACCTCATTTGCCAGGCAAGTGCTCTGCTACTGAGCCACAGCTCCAGCCCCACCTCATTTGTTTTTCTTGTCTGGCTTATTTCACATAGTGTGTTTTCAGGATTCATCCATGTAGAATGTAACAGAACTTTGTTCCTTTTTTATAGTTGAATTATGTTCCATCGTAAGGATATGCCACATTTTAAAAATTTATTCTTCTGGGAACGAGGGTTGTGGCTCGGCGATAGAGTGTTCGCCTAGCATGTGCAGGGCACTGGGTTCGTTCCTCATCATCTTCTAAAAATAAAATAAAGGTATTGTGTCCAACTACAACTAAAAATATTTTTTAAAAATTTATTCTTCTGTTGATGGACACTTAGTGTGTTTCCACCTTTTTAATATTTTGAATAAGGCTGTTGTTTGTGTTGGCATACAGGTATCTAAACGTCTGTTTTCAATTGAGTAAATACCTAGTAATGGAGTTGGTCATAATGTTAATTCTGTGTTTAACTTTTTAAATCTCAGTTGTTATATTTACAAAACTGTCTGGCAGTACCTAGACTTCAAGCATGATATTGGCCTTCAGAGAAATTCATTCTTTTTTTTTTTTTGGCGCACTGGGGATTGATTCCCTGGCCTTGTGCATGCTAGCCAAGTACTCGCCACTGACAAGAGATTCTTTTAAAAGTAATGTGCTTTTTAAGATAATTAAAAAATAGCTGGAAAGGTGGGGCACACCCATCATCCCAGCAACTATGGACATTGAGGTAGGAGGATAACAAGTTTGAGTTCATCCTCAGCAACTTAGAAAGACTTGTCAATGGGCTGGGGATGTGGCTCAAGCGGTAGCGCGCTCAACTGGCATGTGTGCGGCCCAGGTTCGATCCTCAGCACCTCATACAACCAAAGATGTTGTTTCCGCCGAAAACTAAAAAAAAATAAATATTAAAAATTCTCTCTCTCTCTAAAAAAAAAAAAAGAAAGAAAGAAAGACTTGTCAAGACTCTATCTTAAAATTCTTTTTTAAAAAGGGCTGGGGATGTAGCTCAGTGGTAAAGTACCCCTGGGTTCAATTCCCAGTACAAAACAAAACAAAACTGAAGTTCTTGAGGTAAACATGCTGTACATAAACCTGAACTTTAAGGTATCTGAATATTTTTCTCATTAGATACCAGGAGTTTTTATTCCATTCACTATCTTTTGTAAAAAAAATCTTTCTTATTTAGTCACAAGTATCTGTTCACCTGTTTTCTTCTAGATAGCATATTAAGTTCTGTGGAAGAGATTGTAAAATACTAACTTCTAAAATAGAGGAAAAATCTCTTAAAGAGAGTAAAGGCATGAATTAAAATATAATCATTGTAATGGTTGATAGCATTCTGGGGTTCAGAGGAGGAAGGGGATTTTCTACTTCAATTTGAATGTCCTTAGCTTTATTCTTCCCAAAATTAGAATATAATATGTTGGGGCTATTTATGTTATAATTATTCATTTCTAAGAAGAGAAGTAAATGAACTTGTTAGATCTCTTTGTCCACTGAGTTACCTGCCCAACCCTTTTCATTTTGAGATAAGGTCTTGCTAAGTTGCCCAGATTAGCCTTGAATTTACAATCTCCTGCTTCAGCCTCCCAAGTAGATGGAATTATAGGTATATACCACCGCATCCAGATTGTTAGATCATCTTTTGTTGTACAAGAGTATCCTTTTGGGCTCTAGTTTTTTGTTTTTTTTTTCTTGTTGTTGTTGTTTGTTTGTTTGCTTGTTTTTATTTTGTTTTGTTTTTAAAATATTTTTTAGGTGTAGTTGGACACAATACCTTTGTTTTTTTTTTGTTGTTGTTGTTGTGTTGAGGACCGAACCCAGGGCCTCACACATGCTGGGTGAGCACTCTAGTTCAGAGCCACAACCCCAGCCCTGGGATCTATTTTTAAGAAGATGTCTGTGATATAACTGTATACCTAAATTCTATTTTTATTTTTATTTTGGTCACTGTTTATAGGAAGAGCATCAAGAAGTTGGTTTTGAAGAACCTTAACAATAGCAATCTCTTTTCTCCTGTTAATCGTGATGCGGAAGACCTAGCTTCACCATCTGAATATCCAGAAAACGGTGAGAGGTAAGCTAATTGTTTTAAGTTGCTTTTAAAATCCTATTCTCATTTAGAAAAGATTCTGAACTTAGAATTTTATGAAAATTTCTAAAGATTTGTGAATATTCCATAGAAGAATTACAACTTAGAGGAATCTAGAAACTGAATAATATTTTTATTTCTTGGGTACTTTAAACTGTAAAATTCTGTTTCATATCTGCAAAACTATTTTGGTATCAGTCCATATTGCTTTAAATAGATTTAGCATACATTTGACACTCACTTCCTTACAATAAGGAGTACTTTGTCTGGTATAGTTAGCAAAATATAACTGAGCAAAAAAATAAATCAGTATGGAGTTTGTAAAAGAGGAGTTAATAGTATTTATATTAATCCTTAATAGTTTGGTATAAACTTTTCCACTGAAGAAATTTGTTGATTTATAAATATTAATATTATAGAAATTATGCATGAATGATATGATATTTTACAACCAACTTATTTCCATCTATTATAGTTGCCTTTCCATATTTGTATGAATATGTCTGCCTTCTTATTTTTAATGGCTGTATAGTCATTATGGTGAATGTAAGATAATTATACTAGGGGCTGGGATTGTGGCTCAGTGGTAAATAATCGACTAGCACATGCAAGGCCCTGGTTTGGATCCTCTGTGTCACATAAAAATAAATAAACAAAGGTTTTGTGTCCAACTACTTCTATAATATAAATATTAAAAAAAAAAGATAAACTAGTTCTCCATTATTGGATATTTAGATTATTTATTATTCTTCAACATAATGCTTTAGTACAAAAATCCTTAATTATAATTCATTCTACTTAGAATATACAAAGACTTCTTTGATTAATAATACTTCTTTATTTAATGCAGACTCTAATATTAAAGTTAAAAAATTTTCAGTGTTTTATCTTGAAATTAATTACCGCCCATTTGTTCCCACACAGTAGAGCATACCGGTTTTTTGTTTGTTTTTGAGGTGATACTGGGGATTGACTTGGGCATTTGGCCACTGAGCCACATCCCCAGCCTTATTTTGTATTTTATTTAGAGACAGAGTCTCACTGAGTTGCTTAGTGTGCCTTGCTTTTGCTGAGGCTGGCTTTGAATTGAGCATACTGTTTTTTTTTTTTTTTTTTTTTTTTTTTGCAGTGCTAGGAATTGAACTCAAAGCCTATTGCATGCTAGATTAGTGCTTTATTGTTAAGCTACAACCCCAGCTTAAAATTTTTGTTTTAGACCAAAAATTGAGGTTCTAAGATCCATTCATTCATGAAAATAGAGCAGTTAAAGACATAGAATCTAGAGGTAGAGTTTCTGTATTAAAATTTCAGCTTTAGGGGGGCTGGGGTTGTGGCTAGTGTTAGAGCGCTTGCCTCGCACATGTGGGGCACTGGGTTCGATCCTCAGCACCACGTAAAAATATGTAAACAAAATTAAGATATTATGTCCATGTATTAAAGAAAAAACTTTTCAGCTTTAGGGACTGGGGTTGCAGCTCAGTGCAGAGCTCTTGCCTCCCACATGTGAGGCACTGATTCGAGCCTCAGCACCACATAAAAATAAACAAAGATAATATGTCCATCTATAACTAAAAATTTTTTTAAATATCAAAATTTTTTTTTCAGTATTCACAACTTTGCAGCATTGCTCAAGTTATTTTTCTGTGCCAAGTTTTCTGTAAAATAGGAAAAGAAATTATAACCTATTTCACAGGATTGCTTTAAATATAAAATTAATGTTTAATATTTGGAATTACCCAGAACATTGCCAGATACTTAGTAAAGGGTCATTAAAGGTTAGTGTTGTTATTATTACTGATTAAGGAGTTATTATATTACTTTCTTCTTTTTCAGATTTAGTTTCCTGAGCAAACCTGTAGATGAGAACCATCAGCAGGATGGTGATGATGATTCTCTTGTATCGCGTTTTTATAATAATCCTATTGCCAAACCCATTCCTCAAACCCCAGAGAATTCTGGAAGTAAACACAACAGTAGCAATAGTGTGGATGATTCAATTGTTGCATTAAACATGCGGGTTGCTTTGCGAAATGGACTGGAAGGAAGCAATGAAGAAACCTCCTTTCATGATGAGTCACTGCAAGATGACAGAGAAGAAATAGAAAATAATGCTTATCATGTGCATCCAGCAGGTCAGATTCATGTATATTATCTACATTTGAAATAGTTAAAATTAATATGTTTAATTACCCTGGTTTAGTTTAAAGAGGCCCAATTTTATAATCAGAGAGATTGCCATGATACATTCCCTAACTCTGCAACTCAGATAGCTTGCATACTAGTTTTTTGGTTTTTTTTAAATTATTGTTGTTGTCAATGGATCTTTATTTTATTTATTTATATGTGGTGCTGAGAATCGAACCCAGTGCCTGACACATGCTAGGCAAGTGCTCTACCACTGAGCCACAACCTCAGCCCGCTTACTTGTGTTTAAATGAGTGTGATTATTTTCTGCTATATTAAATTTTCAAGATTTGAGCTAGACTAAGTATATAGAGAGATCATAATTCCTGACCTGTATTGGACATTCAGATAGAAATTGTTGTATTAACCCCAAATCCCCAAATATTAATCCATTAAACAAGTAAACTACAAGATTAGAGTATCTTGATCATCTTTTACCTTTTTTATCTATTAACACAACACTGTTTCAGGTTTGGGTGAAGATTATTATATTTTTATTTTTTTAAACTCATGTGAAATATACATATAACGAAGACGTACATTAATTTTTAAGTGTTTATTTCAGTTAATTTTGACATGTATGTATCTGGTATCTAACACCCCAAACAGGATAGAGAATTTTTTTTTTTTTAAACCCTGGAAAGTTCATTGGTAGACCAGAATTCAACCAGAACTCTAGTTTCTGTCACATAGAATACTTTTGGCTGTTCTTGCATCTGACACAAATGGACTGATATATTCTCTTTTTGTACTTAATATTATTTATGAGAATTCATTCATGATATTGACAATTTTTTTTATTGTTCTGTGGTATTCCATTATAAAAATATGCCACATTTTGTTTAACCTTTCTCTGTGAATGAACATTTAGATTGAAGTGTCTATAAAAATTTTATATAAGGCTGGGATATAGCTCAGTAGAAAAGCTTCTGCCTTGCATTCACAAAGCCTGGGTTCGACCACCCTGGTTCCAAAAAAGACCAAAACAAAAAAAAAATTTTTTTAATCTAGTTCTCTTATTGCCTTCATATATATCTTCTGTTTACTTGCTTCCTGTACTTTTACATAAATACTTTTACATAAATAATCTCAAGTATCTATATTCATTACAAATTTATTCCAATATTATGTCTTTTTAAATACCCAGAAAACATTTTTTTATTGATTCTAATTTCTCATTTACCTTGTTTCCTAACACTTAACACTTTTATTGATTCTAATTTCTCATTTACCTTGTTTCCTAACACTTAATTTAGATCCCCCTTCCCACTCTCTCTTTTTTTTTAAAGAGAGAGTGAGAGAGGGGAGAGAGAGAGAGAGAATTTTAATATTTATTTTTTAGTTATCGGCAGATACATCTTTGTTTGTATGTGGTGTTGAGGATCGAACCCGGGCCGCACGCATGCCAGGCGAGCACGCTACCGCTTGAGCCACATCCCCAGCCCCTCCCACAGACATTCTAACAACCCTCTAAACCTTGCCAGTGAAAAGCAAGTATGCCAGTGGACTATGCTAGAAGCTGGAGTTGGATCTGATGTCAACCTTAAATACTTTTTTCTCAAAGCAAGCTACCCTGATAACCTAGCTACAAATAATAGTACAGGGAGGGATAAGAACAACCATACCAATGTTTCCATGTTTTTGTTTTTTTTGTTCATTTTGTTTTTAAATCTTATCACATCTTATCCTTTTTTTGGTATATTCTGAAACTCTTCTCCACGCTAATATTTCTTTTCCTTGGGCCATCGGATACCATTTAGGTATTTTTGAAATCTATTTGATTGATGGTTTTTTAGTAATAGTAATTATGCTCCTTTAAATTTTCATTTTTCATGGGACTTTCTCATGTTGGATTTTTCAGATCATCTTGATTTAGCTGTTCAAAACATGTAAATTTGAGAGACAGTAGGTTATAAAACAGAAAGTATTGGGTTTGGAGTTTTATCTTCACCTCTGTGGCTAAATTGCATTGTAAACCAAGGCACAGTATTTTCACCTTCGGTTTGGTATCCTGTATATAAAATAAAAGTGGTTCAAGAAAGACTTTCCCAGAGTGTAATCTATGAAATGCCTTTCATATTAGGGGATGTTAATGAATATCCTTTGAAATGAGTTTTCTGTGAAAAGAGTTTCCTGTGGCAGATTAAGTCTGGGGACCACAAAGTTTAAGCAGAGTTAAATAGTTAGTCTTCATTTTAGTGTAAATGTTCTGAGACTGTAAAATATAGAATTTTTGTTTGTTTTTGCTGTACTGGGGATTGAACCCAGGGCTTCACACATGCTAGACGAGCACTCTGCCTCTGAGTTTCATCCCCAGCCCTCTAATTGTAATGTGTGTTTCTCAGCATTTTGGGCCATGAAGCCTTTTTTTTCAAAAAATAGTTTTTCCTTTGTATTTGATAAAAAACTAGATTGGAAAAAATATTTTCTTTGTTTGTATTTTCTCTTTATATAATAATTTAGATATTATATAAGGTAATTTTTTTTTAAATGCTCGCTTCATAGTTGTGTTTTATTTATTTATTTATTTTTTCTCAATACTGAGGGATGAACCCAGTGCCTGTACATGCTTGGCAAGGTCTCTACCACTGAGCCACATCCTGGTCCTTTTAGGAAAGAAATTAATAAATAAAAAAATTAAATAAATATTACTGAGAATTCCTCTACCCAATGATAGTCACGATTAGTATTTTCTTTCTTTTATGGTCATAGGCATTGTCCTCACTAAGGTTGGTTACTACACTATTCCATCTATGGATGATCTTGCCAAAATTACCAATGAAAAAGGAGAGTGCATTGTCTCTGACTTCACCATTGGTCGTAAAGGTAAGTGTGAGTTTAGGAGTTAGTGTATAAGCCAGGATTTTTCACCTGTTTTCTAATTAAGGAAAGTCTTCGGTATCTGAATCTGTTTTTTCCTACATTTACGTCTCCCTTGTTCTGAATAGTAGAAACTTGGATTGACAAGTAACAAAACTGGAAAGACTAGGACGATATAGCATTCTATTGGTTTAGGTATGCCCATCTGGGGCTGGTAACTATTTGCTTTGATTCAGTTTTCTATAATTAAAGAAAATAGCAAGACATACTAGGTGAGAAAATTGAATAAAAGGCAAAGAATATTTAATACTTAGGATTATCATTATAGCTGACTTTATTTTCTTGGAAGAAAATTCTTATCATTCTATATTATATTTAAAAAGGGGTCAGGCATACTGGGCATGGTGGCCCATATCTGTAATCTAAGCTATTTGGCAGACTGTGATAGGAGAATCTAAGTTTGAAGCCAGCCAGGGACCTTGTCTCAAAATAAAAGGCTGGGAATGTGGTAGTAAAGTTCAACCCCTAGTACCTCTGAAAAAGTGGGAGTGCCCTCAAGCAATTTAATTTACATATGGCAGGCTAAGTAATCACTAAGAGTTGTTTATATAGCAGTGTGTCAGATGTTTGTAATCCCAGTGATTTGGGAGGCTGAGGCAGGAGGATAGCAAGTTTGAGGCCAGCCTCAACAACTTAGGTCGGCCCTAAACAACTTGGTGAGACCCAGCCTCAAAAAATTAAAGGATCTAGGCATGTGTCTCAGTGGTCATTAAAAAAAAAAAAAAGAAGAAGAAGAAGAAGAAGATTGTTATGAGATAGCAGAAATGTTGTAAAAGTGCAGGTGTTACATCAGATAATAGGGTAATTTATGTCAGTCCCTCTGTCTCTATTCTTCTTTGGCTGGGATGGAAATCACCCACTCCACAATGCTAGATGATTTAAAATATTGATTATTTAAAGCTGTTTTTCCCTTCTGGTTATTTAATTACTTTAGATAAGTGGTTTAACTACTTTAGATAAGTGGGTTTTTGCTCCCTCATACAGGATGAACTTTTAACTATTACTCTCACACTTTTAGGTTATGGCTCTATCTATTTTGAAGGCGATGTGAATTTGACCAATCTAAATTTGGATGATATTGTGCATATCCGAAGGAAAGAAGTTATTGTCTACTTAGATGATAACCAGAAACCACCTGTGGGTGAAGGACTAAATAGGTATAAACTTATTTGGATATAGAAAATAATAAACTAACTAACAGGTTTTTTTTTTTTTTTTAAACATGGATGTGTTTCCTGTATATGTATTTCCTTCTGTAGCCAGGTTTTGTTGACTAACTATAGTAAGTTTGATTATTGTTTCTCTGCTTTCATTTAAAAGTATAAATGAGGCACATGCCTATAATCTTAGCTACTCTAGCTGAGGCAAAAGAATTGCAAGTTCAAGGCTAGCCTGGGCAATTTAGCGAGAACCTTCCTCAAAATAAAATTTTTAAAAATGGTTGGGGATGTGACTCAGTGGTGGAATGCTCATGTGTTCAACCCTCAATACCAAGAGAGAAGGGAAAAGATTAAGACACTTATGCACATAGAAAAAACCAAGTGAGGACACAGCATGAAAGTGGCCTATATACAAAGAGAGAAGAGGTATCAGAAGAAAGAAAACCAGCTGACATCTTATTTTGTCCTTCTATTCTTCAGAATTGTTCCTCTTGGTGAGGAGATTAGGTTCATAGAGATTTCAGGTGGAAGCCAGGAAAACCAGTTAATTCAGATGGTCATGTTTGAGGCTGCTCTCTGGGTTGCACCAGGCTGGTCTTGAATTTGCAGTCCTCCTGCCTCAGCCTCTAGAGTAGCTGTACCACTGCACCTGGCTAAAAAGCATTTGACAGAATTTTATACAAATCATTGCCAAAGAAATGGTTCCTGATATCAGTAGCAATGATGAGAACTGTCTGGAAGGACTTTCTAGGGCCTGTAGGCTTTCCCCAAAAACCCAGTTATTCTAGGCCCAGTCCTCATGACCTTTGTCTAGGGAAAAACTTGAGGCTTCTCTAGGCCCCAGCAAGCCAGCAACCCCCCTCCTGAGGCCCCTCAGCTCCCAAGGAGGTACTTCTGAGTGACATGGAAACTTTCTGGTAAATACTCAAAAGAACCGGGATCAAGCTCAAGGCCTTGCACGTGCTAATCTCTGCTCAAATGTCCTTTTATAAGAAAGGATCTCCTGACCAGCTCAAGAGAAATTGTAGTGTCATCTACATCGTTTTGAATGTTGACTACCCAGAAAGATACACCACATCCTAATTTCCAGTACCTGTGAAGTGACCTTTTTGCAAAAAGTGCCCTTGCAAATGTAATTAAGAATTTTGAGATGATATCCCAAATTATTTGAGTGGGCTCTAAATCAAATAAAATGAGATTAGAATGATGCCAGCTACAGGATGCAGGTACAAAGAATACTGATAGCCATCAGAAACTGAAGAAAGATGTAAGACATCTCTACTAGAACCCTTGGAGGAAGGGGTTCCTACCAGTACTTTTAATTTAGAATTCTGGTTTCCAGATGTATGAAAGAATAAATTTCTGGTGTTTTTTTTTTTTTTTTTTTTTTTTTTTTTTTTTTTTTTAATGGTTCTAAGGATTGAACCCAGGGGTGCTTAACCACTGAGCCATTTCCCCAGCCCTTTTTAATTTTTATATTTTGAGACACCTCCTGAATCACTAGTATTACTGACATGTGCCACTGTGTTCAGTATTATCTATTTAAAAAATTATGATAAACAAAGCTATACTATGAGAGTGGGACTCCTTTTCCCTAATAGTCACAGATCCAGCTGCTAATTTCCCTACCTGTGCCCCATCCTTGTTTCTGCTCTGGCCACACTTGTTATTTTAGTGTGAGAGCCTAGCCTCTAATATATCTTCAGATAGGTGAAAGAAATATAGTTAAACTAATTCATCCTTATAATAAAACCTCAATTTAAACTAATATATCTTTATAAACCTGAATTGTGAAAAAAATAGATAATCTAAGTAAACATTTAACAAGAAGAAGATTGATTCAAAGATCTAAATCCTCCCAGCAAAGAAAAGCTCAAGACCAGATGACTTCACTGATTGATTCTACTCAACATTTAAAAACAAGTTCACTGGCTGGGGATCTAGTTTAGTGGTATAGAGCTTGCGTACCTAGCAAACACAAGGCCTGGGGTTCAATCCCCAGCAAACACCCACCTGCTGCCCACAAAAAATAAATAAATAAATAAATAAGAGATACCGGAATACCAGTTCTCCAGCTGTTTCAAAAAATTGAAGAAAAGGGAACTCTTCCAAATTGCTTCTGTGGTTCTAAAACTAGATAGACACTATAAAGAAAGGAAACAACAGGTCAGTGTATTTAATGAATATATTGATGTGAAAATTATCAACAAGAAATAGCAAATAATAGAACATTAAAAGAATTACATACCATGACCAAGTGATGCTTTGGAATGCAAGAGGGTTCAGTATATGAAAATCAATGTTGTACACCATTTTAAGAGGATAAAAGGGAAAATACCACCTGACTATTTTGATTGATGTAGAAAAAGCATTTGATTAAATTTATTACTGTTTTATAATATAAACACTTAACAAACTCCAGGGATAGATGGAAACTACCTTAATATGATGAAGACCATATATGAAAAACACAGTTTATCTGGTAATGCTAAAATACTGAAAGCTTTGTCTTTAAGACAAAATAAGGATGCCTGCTTTTTCTACTTCTCTCAAATATAACTACTCTAAATCCTAGAGTAATTAAGCAAGAAAAAGGAATAAAAGGCATGTAATTTTGAAGAAGTAAATTTATGTTTTCAAGGCTCCACAAAAATATTAGTACTTTACAGTAACATCAGAAAGAATAAACTAAAAACTATAAACCATTGTTGAAAGAAATTAAAGAGGACACAGAAACAGGAAAGACATCCCATGTTCATGGGTGGAAGACATAATATTGTTAAAGTGTTCATGTAGTCTTTCCTTGGTAGTATCCATGGTTCCAAAACGCCACTCCTCATGGAAACCACAATTTTAATGGTAAAGTTCCTAATATAAAATTGCATAGCATTTTCATGTAATCTACACACATTCTTCAAGAAGTTTAAATTGTATCTAGCTTACTTATAATACCTAGTATAGAGTAAATAGTATGTAAATAGTTTTTACACTATATTTAGGGGATGGTAACAAGGAAAAATGTCTTAAAATATTAAGTACAAATAGGGTTGGATTGTTTTCCTTGCATATTTTTGATCTATGGTTGATTAAATTCATAATGTTCTGATTGTGTATACGAAAGTATTGAAAGCAAGATCACCTTCAAGAAATAATTGTAGGGGCTGGGACTGTAGCTCAGTGGTAGAGCACCTGCCTCGCTCATATGAGGTGCTGGGTTCAATACTCAGAACCATGTAAAAATATTTTATTTTTTATTTTTTTTAAAAGAAAGAGAGAGAGAGAGAGAATTTTTTAATATTTTTTTTTTAGTACTTGGCAGACACAGCATCTTAGTTTATACGTGGTGCTGAGGATCGAACCCGGGCCGCACGCATCCAGGCGAGCGCGCTACCACTTGAGCCACATCCCCAGCCCCAACCATGTAAAAATAAATAAATAAAAATATTGCGTCCATCTACAATTAAAAAAAAAAAAAACATTTAAAAAAAATACTTGTATACTTAATGTTGGTGGTAGTGCTATTCCTAATAGAAAATTGAAGACAACTCAATTGCTCATTACCAAATAGATAGAATATGCATAATGTGTTATATATACATACAATAGAATATTTTTCAGCCTTAAAAAAGATGAAATTATGACGTGTTATTGCATATATGAACTTTGAGGACATGCTAAATGCAATAAACAAGTCTAAAAATGACAGATGAATGATTCTGCTTTGGAGACATGTAGGTAAGTCAACTTCATAGAAATAAAATAGAATGATGGTAGCAAGGAGCTGGGGGTGGGTGAAAAATAGGGAGTTGTTTAGTGTATTAGTTTATTTTCTGTTCAGTAACATAGACTGTGAGTTTTTTTAAAAAAAGGTTTTGTTTTGGCTCATTGTCCTAGAAATTCAAGGTCCCAGATTGGGCAGCAGCATGTAGTGATGGCCTTCTTGCTGGGAGAATCCTGAGGCAGTATAGGACATCTCATTGGTAGAGACAGGGAGTGGTGGTTTGTATGTATATCTGTCTGGTTTTTCTCCTTATAAACCCACTAAGATTCAGTCATGGGAATTCCAGTGTAAGACCTTATCTAATCCTGATCACCCTAAACACCAAAATTGGATTAAGTTTCTGCCCTTTTAACTTTACAGTAGGGATTAAATTTCAACACATATAACCTTGGGACTAAAGTTGTGGCTCAGTAGTACAGCACTTGCCTAGCATGGTGAGGCCCTGGGTTTGATTCTCAGCACCACATATAAATAAATAAAATAAAGGTCCATTGACAACTAAAAAAATATTAAAAGGAGAAAATAAATAAATAAGTAACCTAGAGTGATACAAGGTTTTCCCTGAAAACCACAGCAGAGGCATAGAATTTCAGTTTTATAAGATGAAAGTCCTGGAGGTTGGTTGTACAACAATATCAGTATATTTAACTACTAAAATGTACAGTTTAAATAGTTAAGATGGTAAATTACATGGTAAGTGTTTTTATTACAATTTGAAAAATTATCTATATAACTGTTGTATTTATCTCCATTCATTATTTAATAGCCAATACTCACTGTTCTTGATATTTTATTCTATAAACATTTATTATTAATAAATCATCTTACTATTATTTAGCACAGTAGAATTTTTGAGACTGACACTGAGAGTTAGGTATCACATTAGACTATGACCTAAATAACTTTGAATCAGTTATTCACAACTTAAGTGTTACTAAAATTAGATTGGAAATAATTGATGTACCATGGTAGTTTGAAATAAATGCAGTCTGACTGTATAAACCAGAAATTGAGTTAGTTGATATTGGTAGTGATTCCTTGTTTTTAACCTTGACTACTGTGGGAGGCAAGATTCAATTTTATGAAACAACTGCAGAATAATTTCAGAGTAGCATAACTACCTTTATTTCTTATTTATATAGGTTTTGATTGGCTTTCTGGTTTTAAATGTGAAGCGTTTACACTTTGCTTGGTTATACTTTACAGGAAGGCTGAAGTTACCTTGGATGGGGTTTGGCCAACAGATAAAACATCCCGTTGTTTAATAAAGAGCCCAGATCGACTTGCTGATATCAACTATGAGGGGAGATTGGAAGCAGTTTCAAGGAAACAAGGAGCTCAGTTCAAAGAGTACAGGCCTGAAACTGGTTCTTGGGTGTTTAAGGTATAGTCACTTAACCATTTTTTAAATTTTATTTTATAAACTGTAGTTGGGAATCACAAAATGTTTGTGTTGAAGGAATTCCTGTCTTAAATTCTCTATATTTTTATAAAATAGGAAATAGGCGTGGACATAGATATATCATGATATACTCTAATTCCACACCTAGTTACTCGGCAATAATGAGCATATTATATCATGGGCATATTATTCAAGTCCTTTATCCCCTTCTGTGAGATTTACTTCCTTCCTATCCTTGATTTGATTTACCCAATGGTTTCTTCTTTTTCTGGGCTGATTTGATAATTTAACAAGTTGAAGGACCTAATGTAGGAAGAGAACAACTAGGGTAGCATATGTAATGATTAATGGATTCCTTTATTGTATTAATGATTGCATTTAAAATGGCATTTTAGACAGACTTGGTATCAGACCTGAAAGCCCAGTTACTTGGGAGGCTGATGCTAGCAGGATCACAAGTTCATTATTAGCCAGGGCAACTTGGTGAGACCATGTCTCAAAATTTTAAAATAAAAAAAGGAAAGTACTAGGAATGTAGCTTGGTGCTAGAGTGCCTTTGGGTTCAATCCCTAGTACCCTCAATAATGATAAAATGGCGCGTGCGCGGGGTGGGGGGGCGTGTGTGTGTGTGTGTGTGTGTGTGTGAGAGATCTATATTCTTTTGATTATATGAGCAACTAGTACATGTGCCTAACATCGTCTAAATCTTAGAAAAAATAGTTAACTATGATAGTTAACATCTCATTTTCTTTAAAACATATCTTTTTTTTTTAAACATAATGCCAGAAGATGGTACTTTGAAAACCTTTGAACAGAAAGAACACTGTTGAAATTTGTTTTGTTGTTCTCTTCTCCCCCCCCCCCCCATTTTTAGGTGTCCCATTTTTCTAAATATGGCCTTCAGGATTCTGATGAAGAGGAGGAAGAACATCCATCCAAAACTAGTACAAAGAAGTTGAAGACTGCCCCTTTGCCTCCTGCAGGCCAAACTACCCCTTTTCAGATGGCTCTTAATGGCAAACCTGCACCTCCACCTCAGGTAGAGAAAGGACAGTGAATTTGAATGGAATCCATGATAAAGAAGTTGAAAGCAAGTCATTCAGCTATTACAAAGCTGTTTTATGACTCCTGGAACTTTGAAGAATGCAAACATATTGGCAATCATGTTGAGACTAGTATGAGGGAGGGCAAGAGGTGGTGCAGGCACCTTTTTTTTACTTGAGAGATTTAAAGAATTCTCTTGCTATTTGGATCATTCCTCCACAGATTGTTATTCTCAAACACCTCCCTCTCTCATTTGGACTTGTGATTTGCTGTTCAGTGATCAACTTAAGATAGCATTTTGCTCATGCGGGTTGATACAAAGTAAATCCTACTTTTATTGACTATTTAATGTGCAGTTTAATCTTGTTCTTTACCTCAATTTTTTTTTTTAAGTTAAATTAAGCTTTCTGCAAGCGTTTTAAACTCCATTTTCTCAAGTTGTTTGCTTTTATACTTCAGGTAACCTCTTTGATATTTGTATTTTAATAATCTTTATGAAAATAGATGATTTTAGAATGCAAATTAATTATTTAGCTTGGAGAGAAAGGAGCTATGATGTTTAATGCAATTATTTGTATCATACTCTTTTTCAGTATTGTTAAGCCAATATAAACCTTTTGTCCTTATATAGGGAAAGGTTTGTAATTTAAATATCAGGTAGTTTCTTTAAATGCCAATTCATAAAAGGAGTTTTACCTTAATTTGGATATTATTTATATTCAATGAAGTTAAAATATTTTTTTCCGTGCTGCCCTGCCTCAAGAGTTCTTGATATGGGACTTCTTTGTAAAGCATTTTCTACCTCTCAGCTGCTAACAGCTGGATCTTATGGAATTTTCATGCTACAATTCTTATGGCTGCTGAAATATGTGATTTTTATGATTTATTAAATAATTTCTTGGGAGGCACTTTCTGGAGAATATCGTGTATGTGTGTTCATGTTTGTGTACACAGTGGGAGGGGGATAAAAATGAGAAACTGGAAGTTAACTTTTATGTAGTAAAAGTATATTTTGTAGTGTTTAGAATGCCCTAAGAAATCTAACTTAGAGGGGCTGGAGTTATGGCTAAGTGGTAGAGCACTTTCCTAGTATGTTTGAGGCCCTGGGTTTCATCCTCAGCACCACATATAAATAAATAAAATAAAAGATCCATTGACAACTAAAAAAAATATTTTAAAAAAGAAAAGAAAGAAATATACCTGAGAAATGCTATTAATGAACTTGGTTTTTCGGTTATCCATTTTTATTCTGTCTAAATTAGATGCTTTGTAAAATCAGTCTTTGCAAAAAAGAGCTTTTTAATCTTACATTATGTATATTTCTTAGGAAAACAGTAACATATCCTTTTTTTCTGCTAATGAAAGTAATGTAGGACTGGGGATGTAGCTCAGTGGTAGAGTGCTTGCCTAGCCTGCACAAAGCCCTGGGTTTGAGCCTCAGTAGCACAAGAAAATTAAGTAATATGTAGAATTCTGAAGAAAACAGGTGAAGGAATTGGGGTTTTATCTCAGTGATAGAGCACTTGCCTAGCAAATGTAAGGCACTGGGCATAAATAAGCACCACAAAAATACATAAAACAAAGGTATTGTGTATCTACAACTAAGAAAAAAAATTTTTTTTAAAAGATAATAGCTGAAAAACAAAACTTCAACTGTGTGGACAGACAGAACAAATCTGTGTAATGTTGGAATCAGTAGTTATCAGGCTCTTTAATTTCCAGAATGCAGATCCTAGAAAATAACGATGAATTACAGTAAGGACATTGTATTAGTGAAGACTTCTTTGCAAAATTGAGCATCAAAAATTTTTAGAGAGGTGATAGAATTCAAAATAGGCAAATAGAGTAGAGTGAATAGGGGTTTTTTGTTATTGTTTTCCAAATGACTTGGATACACAGCAGAAATGAAACGGATAGAAGTGTTCAGATATCCAAACTTGAAGTTTTATATACTCGCGTTACTTATGAAGTTCTTGCACTTAATCTGCTAGAGAAGTTATATGGTCCTCTAGAGAACTTCACCTTATATTGCATTGTGACATAGGGGAGTCAGATGGGAAATGTCAGTCCTTAGTTACTTGCACCCCCAGACCCTACAGTTTACTTGGCATGCAGAAAATACCTGAGCCATGAACTGGAACAGCAGCACAGTCTTATTCATTCCCTGCATCAAGGTAACTATCTTCACAGCATAGCCTGGTTGATTTCCGTGATACTATCTGTGTTCTTAGAGTCTGCCATAGTTTTTGTTTGTCTTTTTTTGTTGTTGTTTTTTTTTGTGGTGATGGTTTTTTGTTTTTAAGCCAGTATACAACCTTAGGCTCTCTAACAAAAAAAAAAAAGAGAGAGAGAGAGAGAGAGAAGGTAGAAGGAAGAGTGTTTCCTTAGCTTTTAGGAAGGTTTGCATTTTTTAAAAATGGTCAGATTTATTGCACTGCCTTTTATACAATATGCACAGTTCCACCAAGCAACCAGAAAATACAAAGGTAGCTAAATTTTCATACATTCTGTCCTGTATCTTTTAGGTTAGAGAAAATATTGACAGGTAAACCTTGATTACACAAAGTAAGGCTGTTATAGAAATGTTTTACTAGAACATTCATTTCAAACTCTTGGTCTGAGATCCAATTTGTAGCTGGCTCTGTCACTGCCGTGGTAAGCCTGACATTGATTTCTTAGGTCTGGCATGGACATCAGACATTTATTTTAAATGCTTCTCCCAGGTTATTGAGATATATAGCTATGTTTTGAAACTGTTAAAAGACCTGAGAGTTTTAGCATTCAGAGAGAGATACATGTAACATTTTACATGGGGCCTCATAACTAAAGTGTAACTTGTGTTCAGCACCATCAAGGCCAGCTATGGCTTACTCAGAAGCTTAATTTAGGCCAGGCATGGTATCCACTCCTGTAATCCTAGTGGCTGGGGAGGCCAAGGCAGGAGGACAGAGAGTTCAAAGCTAGCCTCAGCAATTTAGCAAGGTTCTAAGCAATTCAGTGATACCCTGTCTCTCAATAAAACACAAAAAAGAGCTGGGAATGTGGCTCAGTGGTTAAATGCCTCTGGGTTCCATCCCCAGTACCAAAAAAAAAAGAAAGAAAATGAAGAAAAAAAATTTAGTCAAATTTGTTTTTAAAATTTTATAGAAAAAAGTGATTACAGCTTGGAAGGCAGGTCTGTTTCTTTTTGTGTATACTGTGCTTTGAAATAAAAGGGCAGCTAAGTTGATCTACTGAATCAATACCTATTTTAAAGATATTTTATGTAATACATATTTTGCATATTTTTTTCTTATACCCACAAGGACAGATTTTCTTAATGTATTTTTGTCTGCACTCTTGAAAATTAATTTAAAAATTACACATAAAGTTATTGTTATTAACATTTACGTTTTCTGTATAATGTTTCTTAGTATATAAGAAAACATACTTACGTTCTTGGGCCTTTGAAACCCTAATATGCAATTTCTCTTGGAACAGAATTGTTGACAGAACTGATTTTCAAATGAAATGAATATAAAATACTCTTTACATTTAGAAAGTAAGTTGTGTTGGAGGCAGGCAGGAATAGTAGATACATTGGATCAAATTAATTGGATAGGATGATAGAGTATCTACACACATCTGTTTGACCTTGGACTAGTCATTTACTCTTTGTTAATTTAAGGGTGTCTTAATATACCTCACTTATTACCCCCTTAAATTAAGAGATGTTATATTGTTAAGATATTGGCAGTTTTGTTTAAGGAAGGTTCTTTTGAATGGGAGAGTAAAGGTTTATCAGATCACTGAAGGATTCACTGAAGGATTATAATTTTACAATTCACTGAAGGATTGTAAAGCTTCACCTTCCATATATTTAGTCATTTTACATTTATCTATGAATTAGTATTTTAATTGTATTGTGCTGGGATTTAGATATAAGTATGATTCCATCTTCAAGAGGTGACATTGTAGGAAAGGGAGAGTTTAAATAATGATATCTGAGTTTTAACACATGCCTTTCTTTCAAACACATTTCCCTGGGGGACTTTTTTTCCTGCTCCTCAATTTCTTCCGAGTCATCTTTTTGTTGTTGTTTTTAATTGGTCTAACTTTCTTCCCAGGAGCAGCTTTGAAGAAATACCTGGTCTACTAAAACTTCTTTAAAGATCTTTTTTAGGAAGTTTATTCAATTACTTAGATATATTCTAAAAAAATTCATATATATGTGTGTGTGTGTGTGTGTGTGTGTGTGTGTGTATTATATACACACACATACACACACACATATATACATACATACATATACACGCACACATACACACACAGGGATTCAAGAAGCTTACCAGATCCTCATAATTTTATAGTAATTCCCTTCCCCTTCAGTTAATTAGAGGATATTTTGAACCTTGAAGTCTTGTGTAAGTCTGGTGTATGGGTGAAACAAATAAAACCTTGATCATTAGATTCTTGATAAAATATGCTGGGTCCTTTCAATCTCTTCATCTAATTATTTAATGAAATTCTCTCATTTTGCCCAAACATCTTGTAGGTGAGCATCTCTTTGCCATTAGTATTATTCCATTGTTGAGTAGTGTAGTAAGATGGAACTATCCTCTCCTTTCTTTCTTCCAACCCATCCTCACCATTTCTTTTATAGTTAATTGCTTTCTCTACTGTGTTCCAGGTACTGCATTATGCAGTGAAAATAAGCAAATATTCAGTGAATGTTGAACTTAACTGAATGATGTGGTTGGTGATAGATACAGAAAACAGTAAAATGTAATCCCTGTTTCAAGCCTTGACAGTCTTTCGGGCTATACATATGTACAAGAAAATACAAGTCTGATACATGATATAAAAGAAGTATATCTTCAGTGTTATGGGAGCCAAATAGAGTAGCGTATCATAACTGGGAGGTTGATAGAGGATAGGGAGTATCAGGACTTTTCTTAAAAGTGAATTGTGGGTGCAGTTATATATTAGTTGTAGAGTGCATGGTTGGCATGTATAACGTCCTGGTTCTATCCCCAGAGCATACACAAAAAAAGTATTTGGCACATGCTGGGCAAGTGCTTTACCACTGATCTACTCCTCAACTCTTTTCTATTTTAAAGATGTCTGGGCTTGCCTTGAATTTGCAATCCTCCTGCCACAACCTACAGAGTAGCTGGGATTCTAGGGTTGCACTCTCATACCTAGCTCATACCAAGGATTTTAAAGCATAAAAGTAGTCAAACCTGCTAGTAGCTTCCCCAATTTAAAAAATAGTATCATCTTTGACATTTTTTTTGTGCTGTAGGAAATGGAACCCAGGGACTTGCATAGGAGAGCACTCTTATCACCGAGTTACAACCCTGGCCTTCATCTGTGCCTTTCAATCAATATCAGTTTCATTAGAGCACTCTTGAGTATTATTCACATCTTAAACGTCAGTTCACCATGTGTCTAATACCTCAGTTTCTCTTTTAGTAAAGATATTTGTTAAAGAAATGCAAGATAGTACTAAGAATCCAGTTGAAGACAAAACTGAAAAAGTTAACAAATGGTGATTTTAAAAAAAAAAATTTCAGTTCAAACTTTAAAAATGTCTTAGAATAGCATTTATTTGAGCTTTATCATGAGATAAGCTACTCATGAAAAGTTAGCCAGAAATTGTGGAAGGATATTAATCTGCAAGTTATATTATAATAAGAAAAATAATTAGGCACAGTGGCACATGCCTGTAATCCCATCAACCCAGGAGGCTAAAGCAGGGGGATTGCAATTTTGAGGCCATTGCAATTTTGAGACACTGTTTCAGTGTAAAAAAAAAAAAAAAAGGAAGACAACAATGATGTGGGGCGACTGGGGTGTAGCTAAATGGTAACCCCTGGGTTCAATCCCCAGTACTAAAAAGAAAAATAATTGGTACAACTTTTTGTACAAATATTTCATAAATTGGCTCAGTAACTTGTTAACATTAGTCAGTCTTATGTGAATTTAGGACATGAAGTGAATTTGTACTGAACCAATTATATAATTTTGAGTATTTATCTTTTGACCATAAACTGTCATGATTATATCTTTAAAACTGCTTAATAAATATAAATATATCTCAAATCTTTCAAATATAAACAGATTACTCCAGTTTAAAATTCTTACTGATTTTATTACTTTATGTATCCCTTTGGGAAATTAGACAGTCTTCATATCTTGCATGGTACTGCAGATAAAGCCTATCTAATTTTGGTATTCACTCATCCAAAAGATAAATTTCTAAACCCAAAATTGTGTTAATTAGAAATGTATTTCTGAATATGTTCTTTAAGAAAACGTAGTTACTACTGGGCACAGTGGCACATGCCTGTAATCCCATTTACTCAGGAGGCTGAGGCAGAAAGATCACAACTTCAAGGCAGCCTCAGCAACTAAGAAAGGCTCTAAACAACTTAGTGAGAACCTGTCTCAAAATAAAAAAAAAAATAATAAAAAGAGCTGGTTGTTTAGTTCAGTGGTAAAGTATCCTTTGATTTAATTCCCGATATCAAAAAGGAAAATGAAGTTACTGTCACTGGGCACTGTGGCACATTCTATAATATCAGTCACATTTGAATAACTGAAGGCAGGAGGATCCCAAGTTTGAGGTCAGCCTAAGCAACTTGGTATAGACCCTCAAAATAAAAAAGACTGGGGATGTAAATCAGTGGTAAACTATTCCTGGGTTCAATCCCCCCAGTATCAAAAAAAAAGAATAAAGACATTGACATTTATTTGTACCTTTTGTTCTCTTCCCAATGGTTTCTGAGTAAAAGGCAAAGTGAGGGTAGTTTGTAAATCAGAAAATTATAGTTGATAACTCAATCAGGTAAGGCATAATCTTTGTCTGAATACAACCATTGGTTTCCGTATGGGGCTGGCTTAGGTCCATAAATCCTCATTTGGAGCCCAAGTACTTGTTTGGGGAGGGATAATTAATGTTAAATCTTATGGCAGATCTGATGCCTCACCTCATTATAGAATGGGCAGAATCTAATATTGCTAGATTATACTCTGAGTAAATTAAATCTGATCTTAGAAACTTGGTGTTTATCTGGAATAATTTAATCCTACTTCCCTGATCTTTCTGCTATCTACAGAGCCAGAGCCCAGAGGTGGAACAGTTAGGGAGGGTTGTAGAACTGGACAGTGACATGGTAGATATCACCCAGGAACCAGTTTTGGATTTCGTGTTAGAAGAGAGCGTGCCTGAGGATCAGGAACCTGTGTCTGCCTCAACACACATTGCATCTTCCCTGGGAATTAATCCACATGTCTTACAGGTGAAGTTCTAATCCACTTTTATTATGACAGCAAAAGTAATATTTAATTTTTCTTGCATAATATCAGGCCTCTTCCTGGATTATTTACTTAAAACCATTGAGTACTCACTGAAATAAAAAAAAGAAACACGGCCAATGTTTGGGCCTTATTTTCCCATTCAGGGTGGGAATCTTATATTGAAAATCAAAAGTTAGGCCTTCTGATTTTATATTAGCTGGGTTCTAATCCAAGTTTTGTACTTTATTGCCCTATGACTTTAGACATGTCATTTAACAACTGTGAGCAATGGTTCTTCTTTTTTTTTTTCTATAAATATTACTTTATGTATTTCATGTGTTGGTTTTGAGGCTCTCTGAAGTCCTCCATATAAAAATTCTAAAAACCTGGTAGATACAGCTTTCTTTGAGCACTGTCTCTTTTGCGTGGTTCATGTCCTTTTGTAGAATTTAACTTTTGGCCTATGTTTGTTTTTAAAATCATTCAGCAAAACATGAGCAACTGGCTGAGCTATGGAGCATTCTGTACTCCCAATGGCTCAGAAGGCTGAGACAGAAAGATCCCAAGTTCAAAGCCAGCCTCAGCAACTTAAGACTGAGCAACTTAGCAAGGCTGGGGATGTGACTCAGCGGTTAAGTGACCCTAGGTTTAATCCCCAGTAACAACAACAACAAATACCATGAGCAACTGCAGTACGCCAGGCTCTGGTTAGACAATACAGATGAAAAAAAGAGAATAATATGACTTCATGTCCTTCAGGCACATACAGTATATATTCAGATTGAACACAACCTAAACAGTAGCAGTTTTTTTGGTTGGTATAAACTGCCATTTTTCTTTTATGGCCTTTTATTTCTGGGAAGCACACTCACTCTATAGATATCCTGCCTTTTTAGATCATGAAAGCATCATTGCTTGCTGATGAAGAAGATGTAGATACAATGGATCAACGCTTCAGTCATCTTTCTTCCAAAGGAGATACTTCTCAAGAAATATGTTCTCCCAGACTTCCCATTTCAGCATCCCACTCATCGAAATCCCGTTCACTAGGTACTGTATAAAATGTATTGTTTTACAAGAAAGATGTAGAGTCATAAAGTCCTACTTTTCACTAATCTTCTAAGCTGAGCAAACATCTCTAGCACATATCCCTTAACAGCCATATGTATGACATATGAATGCTAAAAGAAATTGTACTCTTAAATTTATCTTTTGGGAGTAGCCAAGTTTTAAGAACCACAGTTGCTTCTGGTGATGCAGATTCATAAGTTTTATGCAGAAGATCATTTATACTTTGTTTAGGGGCCATGTTTTTGTATGTTTATGAATGTGGATTAGATAGAAAGCTCTGATTTTCTATTTTTATCATGTGTTGCTTGGAGGATTCAGCAAGTTATTCTGTGCTACACTGTTTTAGTGCAGGCCTAACTATCTTACTGCTTTCTAGGGATAAATATTGCTTTCCATGATGCACAGAAATCATCAGATTTCTTCTTTTCCCTAAACCTTCCCAGTTTCCTAGAGAAGCAATTACATATTTGATTTTAAAGCTTTCCCTTTTCAACTGCGGGGCACGGTGGTGCACACCTGTAATCCCAGCTGCTTGGGAGGCTGAGGCAGGAGGATCATAAATTCAAAGCCAGCCTCAACAAAAATGAGGCATTAAGCAATTCAGTGAGACCCTGTCTTCAAATAAAATATAAAGTAGGTCTAGGAATGTGGCTCAGTGTCCTCCAAGTTCAATCCCCAGAAGGGAAAAAAAAAAGGCTTTCCCTTTTATAGTGTAATTGTAGATAGAATGTTGATGTCAGTGAAGAACTTAAGCAAATACAATTTTAAAACATTTTGAAAATTGAGGAACTACCAGAGAGATATTTCTTTATGTTGCCTTAAAAACTCAGTGTTTACTTTTCAATTCCTTTGTGTGCTCTTATTACAAACTATATTCTTTAATTGATAAAGCATTATTTAACTTTATTTATTTATTTATTTATTTATTTTTATTTATCTTTGTGGTGTTCGCAGTCAAACCTTGAATCTTCTGCATGCTACCCTCTCCCACTGGGCTAAATCCCCAGTTCCTGTTTAAATATTTTAAATAACCTTTTCCATAATGAGTACTACATGGAAATCTCAGGCTGCCATAACTCTTAACTGCATGTTTTAAGAAAGAAACCATGTAAAATTGAAAAACAGACAGTAAATAAGAACTGTCTTTCAGAAAGGTACATGTACAGTCATAAGATAGCTCAAGAGTATTTTTGTGCTAAATCTAGCATTGAGCATTAGAGGGTAAGAACTTGAGAGTTGATCTTACTTTTTAGTATGAACTAAGAAAGGCATGAGCATTGATGCCAGACTTACCTAAGCTTGACTCTTAGTCCTACCACTAGGTAACTTAGTGAAATTGGTCACTTAACTTCAGCAAATTTTCTCATTTTTAAAGTGAAGTTGATAATAAGGCACATTATTTAAAGTTGTTAAAGAATGAAATAAAATAATGTACACAAATGGCTCATACAGAGGCTGCTGCGGGTAAGCCCTAGGTAATTTTTCGAAAATAGTCGTATAAGTAGTAGTAGTAATAGTAGTGTTTGTTCATATCATTATTGACATCATCACTAAAATTCTTGCCTTGAATTCCTGGTTGCAAGTATAATTTCTGCAAAAACTTATTTAACATGTTTTGGTTATCCATATCTTATTCAATTAGTTTGATAGTATATTGATTGATTTAAGCTTGACTTATTTTTGTTGTTGTTCAGGAAACAATAGACTATGTTGTTAAGAGTTTTTCCCCCCCTCGTTTCAGTTGGTGGGTTACTACAATCAAAATTTACAAGTGGAGTTTTTCTTTCACCAAGTGCCTCTGTGCAAGAATGTCGCACTCCCAGAGTATCGTCATTAATGAATATCCCATCCACATCCTCTTGGTCTGTCCCTCCCCCCTTGACCACTGTGTTTACAGTGCCCAGCCCAGCCCCCGAGGTTCAGTTGAAAACAGTAGGTACACGCAGGCAACCAGGCCTAGTCCCTCTTGAAAAGTCTGTTACATTTGGCAAGGGAAAACTCTTGATGGACATGGCCCTATTCATGGGACGCTCATTTCGGGTTGGTTGGGGCCCCAACTGGACTCTTGCTAATAGTGGAGAACAACTGAATGGCTCTCATGAACTGGAAAATCATCAGCTTGCTGATTCTATGGAATATGGATTCCTGCCCAATCCAGTAGTTGTTAAATCGTGAGTTACACTTCTTGATATTTTGTTTTCTGTTTGTTTTTGATATTGGAAATTGAACCTAGGGCTTTGCATGTACTAGGCAAGCATTTTGCCATTGGGTTGCCCAGCCGTATTAATGTTTAATGCTTTTTAAGAAAGGCAATATGTGAGGGAAAAAAAATTCATTATCAAATCCAAGACTGGGACCCTGTTTTATGATCTTTCTAAATATATTTCTAGCACAATTTTAGATAGAATATATTTTTATAATTATGAACTGAAATAAGATAGCTACATTTATTCTATCAAATTATGAAGCATACTTACCAAATGGTTATACTTTAGGTAGGAAAGTAATAGACCTAATGCTAATACTCCCAACTTCTTTGGGTTTTTAGCTTTTTTATTGCCTTAGCCATTTTTTCTAATTTGTTGCTTAGATATTTGATTTCATAATATATGTGATGTTTTCAATTAAGCACATTTCTTGTATCTTAGGTCTTATAAGGTAAGTGTATAAACTATTGATAGTCCATGGATAAGTATTTTGTATATGTTGTATGTATGGTAGCTTGTAATGTTTCTATACAGCCTCCACAATTAACATTTACATATGGGTACATAACAATTTTATATGCATGTTTTTATGCTGACAGCCCTTCATTGTTAGAATCTTTTTTTTTCCCCAAAATGTTTTATTGGTGCATTATAATTATACATAATGATGGGATTTATTGTTACATTCTATATGTACTTTATATAGAACTATTTGTGTCTAACAGATTATATATAAAGTTCTCTGTTAACAGAGATCTATGCAAATTTTCTTATTTGCTTTTTATAATTAAAAAAGCAATCTTTGCTGCAGATTGAATGAAGATGATTATGTATTCTTAGTTGATTCTTGAAAAAAAAAATAAACAACTATCTTTTGAACCTCACAGACACTAAACAGTGATCAGTTCTAGAATAAACTTGATTTTGTGGTAATTTGGAAGTGGTTAACATAATTCTTTTCTCTTTTTTTTTTTTTTTTTTTTAAGGTAGGGTCTCCCTAAATTACTTAGGGTCTCACTAAATTGCTGAGACTGGCTTTGAACTTACAGTCCTCCTTCCTCACCTGAACCACTGGGATTCAGGTGTGCACTAACACGCCTGGCTGTTAGCATCATTCTTAAAAACTGTGTCCAGGCCAAGTTGACTATATTCTCATTTTAATTTAAAGCCGGTTCTTTAGTATCTACAAGCTTAGCTTCATGACTTTCGATACCTAAGTGTTTGTAAAGTGGGTATTCTGCATTTTTTGCCTTTGGATTTATAGAATTCCAATACATGCTATAATCAGTTCCAAGTCTGGACTACCCAATTCCCACGCTTATTATAACCAACCTGGCCTTGGGATATTGAATGTCAGGGTCAGATTATTTGTTTATTCAGTATCGCACATGAGTTCAGTATAGCTCAACGTTAGGGAATAATTTTTTTTTTTTTTTTGAACTTGGGAAGGGGTTTATTTTTTTTTCTAACTGGATTTTGATGATTTTACAGAGATAACAAAATCCTTTAAAAATCACAGTGAAATGTTTTGTATTCTGTTTGTAATCCTAAGAAGATTTGAATTTGATTGTAAGAAAATCTTAGCTTCTGCCTTATCTTCATATTCTTATTCCTCATGTGTTGTTTCTTATAGACTGACTGAGTCTCCATTCAAAGTTCATTTGGAAAAACTCAGTTTGAGGCAGAAGAAGCTAGATGAAGATCTACAATTATACCAGACACCTCTGGAGCTTAAATTAAAACATAGCACTGTCCATGTGGATGAACTGTGTCCTTTCATTGTCCCCAATCCGGGTGTTGCTGTCATTCATGACTATGCAGATTGGGTTAAGGATGCATCTAGAGAATTATTGGAAACACAAAGTAAGTATACACTACAACTAACCACTAACCTTTGATATCCCAATAAAAAGGGAAAGGGTATAGTAGTTTATGTTTTTTGGAGGAAAATTTCCTCCCATCAATCTAGTGAGTGTATGCCTAAGCTCATACTTCTCTGTAATTGAATTGGTATACATACAGTCTCAAGTAAGAAACTGTCAGCATTTACAATTATTCTTAGGCCTTTTAATATAAATCCTTCTTTAAAGATCTATAGTCAGTCAAATGACTTGGATTTATGAAAGAGTCAAAAATTATATTTAACTACATGTTTAGTAAATTGCCTTTATTGAAAAGTCTACACTATTTTAGAATGTGCTGTACTGTATATTTGGGGACTTGTTTATTATGTTTGGCCCTTTGTGTTTGTTCATTTTCTCATATATACTCTTCTCAAACTTGTAAGTTATCTTCCCAAGACATAATTATAAGCTTGATAAACAGGGCTACCTTTTTAATTATCATTATTTCTTGAGAGGCAATATAGCATTCTGGTTAAGAGAATGAAGTTGGCTGGGCATGGTGGTGCATACCTATAATCCCAGAGGCTCAGGAGACCGAGGTAGGAGGATTGTGAGTTCAAAGCCAGCCTCAACAAAAGCAAGTCACTAAGCAACTCAATGAGACCGTGCCTCTAAATAAAATACACAATAGGGCTGGGGATGTGGCTCATTGATCAAGTGCCCCTGAGTTCAATCCCCAAACCAAAAAAGTAAAATAAATTTATTTTTTAAATGGGCTGGGGCTAAGTGGGGCTATAACTCATTGGTAAAGTACCCCTGGGTTAAATCTCCAGTACCAAAAAAAAAAAAGAAAAAAAGTATGAAATTGGACTTGTTACCTGTTTTTGAGTCCTGGCTAGCACAGCTACATATTGTCTCTAACTTTGGGCAAGTCACTTAACTCTGTATTTAACTGTAAGTTGAAGTGAACCTAGTATATAAATGTCTAGATTAGAATTGGTTTACTCTTAAGTTACTTTGAACAATGTCATTTAGACCCAGTAATTTTTAGGTTGTCCCTGTAACAGAATAGAATAGTCCCTTACAAATTTTCAGAGGATTTACATTCCTTAAAGCATTTTGTAGATAGAATTTAATGAAATTAAAGGATCTTTTCTCTGTCACGTGAGGTGAAATTAGCCATAATTAGGCTAGGGGAACCTTTTTAAAGACCAGAGTTATATTTGTTATCTTATGTACCTCTGATACATCAAGTGAGCAAGTAGTTGTATCACATATCTCTAAAACAAAGCTGAATGATACAGAAACAGATTCAGGGTATTCAACTTGAGTTAGTGTTTGTGGTGTTAATTTATATATTTCTTACATCATTATAGAGTGATTCCCTCTCTGAAGTTATTATAAGACTTAGAGTCATAGCATTGCTTTTTTTTGTTCTTTGCTAAGTTGTGAAGCACTGGAGCCTGACATGGACTCTATGTGAAGCCCTATGGGGCCACCTGAAGGAGCTTGACAGCCAGTTGGATGAGCCCAGTGAATACATTCAGATTCTGGAGCGAAGAAGAGCATTCTCTCGATGGCTATCCCACACTGCTGCTCCTCAGATTGAAGAGGAAGTCTCCCTAACCCGAAAAGACAATCCAGTAGAAGCTGTATTCAGCTACCTCACAGGCAGTAGGATCAGTGAAGCCTGCTCTTTGGCACAGCAGTCAGGTAGGTAATATGGCCCTTCTCTATGTCTTTGACTACTTCCTACTCACTGTCCCTTATCTCTTTCCTAGAACTTTATTGGACACAGCTGGGCACCAGAGCCTGGTGGCTGGCATTCTGCCACTGCCCAGGGCACCAGGCACAAGAGGTGGTTCCATCCAAGGAGTCTCAGCAGGGGGGACCCCACAAAGCAACACTCTACCTAAAGGGTACTATATAGTTGGGAGACGAAGGTTGCTCCACAGACGCATGAACAGGTCATATCTTTTATAAATAAACATCCAGTGAAGAGAAAAATGACAACTCTAATTCATCTTTATACACAGAGCACTCTAGGGCGGTGGGTGGGGGCCAGAGGCTAGCATCCTCACTGGTTGGGGGCCTGGATGGGAGATGAATGGACCACAACAAAGTCCACAACACGGGGAGGAAGGGGCCAGGTGGGGCAGCAGACAATGGGCACTAGGACAGTGTACATTTACAAGACCAACTACTGAGGGGGCGGCTGCCAGGGTGTGTGTGTGTCAGGCTGTTCGTTCTGGAATGAGGAGAGGGGGTGGTCTTTATATCGTGTTCTGTGGCTGGTGAGCTTGAGGGTCTTATGAGGGCCACGATGAGACCGTAGAGGCCAAGCACCTCAGTGAAGATGAGGATCAGGATTATGCCCACAATCAGCCGGGGCTGCTGGGCAGTGCCCCAAACACCGGCATGCCCCACAATGCCAATGGCAAAGCCAGCTGCCAGGCCACTCAGGCCCACACTCAAGCCTGCACCAAGCTGGAGGAAACTCCTGTAGAGGCTAATACCATCATTCAGGGAGTTGGCGATGAGGACTGCCACCACTAGGCCGTAGGTGGCAATGATCCCAGCCATGACCACTGGAATGATGGACTTCATGATCGGCTCTGGCCTCATCTCATGACTGACATAGCTATGATGCGGGTGCCACTCTTGGCCGTGCCATAGGCAGCACCCAGGATGCTGAAGATCATGGCGGATGAAGCGCCCATGACCACGAAGAACGAGGCATACTCAGGGCTGTTCTTGGTCTCCTGTCTGCGGGCTGGGCGGGGCGAAAACAGCAGGCCAAGCGAAGGCTGTCCCTCTCTTAATTGTGAATTTGTCTTATAACCTGTGAATTTTTAAATCTGGGCTTCTCAGGAAGATTGCTGATTTCACCAGAATAGGGACTGTGTCTTTCTGGAACCTTAAACATAAATTTACTTAATTAAAAGTATTTTAGCCGGACACTAAAGAAGTCAAGGCAGGGCCTGGGGCTGGGGCTCAGTGGTAGAGCGCTTGCCTAACATCATGAGGCAATGGGTTCGATCCTCAGCACCACATAAAAATAAAATAATAATAAAGTGAAGATGTTGTGCCTACCTATAACTAAAAAAATTTTTAAAAAGAAGCAAGGCAATAGGATCACAAGTTAAAGGCCAGCCTGGGCAACTTAGCAAGATCTTTTTCAAAAAGTAGAAAGGACTGAGCATGTTGATGCATTCCTGTAATCCCAATGACTAAGAAAGCTGAGGCAAAAGGATCTTTAAGTTCAAGGGCATCCTCAGCAACTTAGTGAGGCCCTAAGTAACTTAGGGAGACACTGTCCCAGTGGTGGAACAATTCAATCCTAAACCACAACCACTACCACCCCTAAAAGAAAAAATGCCCCCAGTAAGGATGACAGCAGAAAGAGGCTGCAGAGGACGGAACGAGCAGTGCCCTTAACATCTGAGTCTTGTTTATTTAATTTGTTGGTGTGGAGGCTATCCTGGAACACTTCTAGGTACAGAGGTACCTACAGAAAACATGTAGAATTTTAACTCTGGGTTGAGCTATTTACTTGGTGATTTTCTTTCTTTCTTTTGGTTTTTGGTTTTTCTTCCATTTGCAAGACTTGAAAGTTCACGGCCAGCCTTATCAATTTGGCAATACCTTGTCTCAAAACTACAAGGGCTTAGGGATATAGCTCAGTGGTAGAGCACCACTGACTTCAACCTCCGGTAACCCCGACACACAAACATACACAAAGATAATGTTGTAATCACCAGCACATCTATATGTAGTGTGAAAGGTCTTAAAATTGTCAGAAGTCAGGTCCTCAGTATTGACTTCCAGGTTTCTTTAAAAACTTTTTCTTCACTACTTCCACTTTCATAACTATAAACTAGAAAAACTAAAGAGAAAATCAAGAATCTAAAGCTGGGAGTGTAGCTCAGTGTATAGCACTTGCTCACCGATCTAGGACCATCTCAGAAAATAAAAGCAGGAGTACTTTTAAACTCATCCTTTGATACCATTATTACCCTGATATTCAAGTATAACTATGGAAAATCTACAGCTAATATACTTTATGATGGAAGATTTAAGTGATCTATCCCTAAAATCGGTCATACTATTTTTGTGTAAACTGTCATGTATGTTGTAGCCAGTTCAGGAAAGAGAAAACAGAAAGGAAGAGGTAGACTTGGTGTGGTTGCACACACCTGTAATCCCAGCGATTTGGGAGGCAGGAAGATAGCAAGGTCTTAAGCAACTTAGACTCTGTCTCAAAATAAAAAAGGGTTGTTGGGGGTGTAGCTCAGGGGTGAGCTACATCCTGGTTCAATCCCCAGCACCAAGGGGTGGAGGGGAAGGAAAGGGTAAAAACTGTCTTTATTTGGAGATGGCGTGATTCTGTATGTTCTAAGGAATCCACAAAAAGGTGCTGGAACCAAACCTAATTCAGCAAGGTCTTAGATTCAAAATCAATATGCAAAATACAACTGATCAGCAATAATTTGTCCAAAAAATGAAGTTTAAAAAAAATTGGGGCTGGGATTGTGACTCAGTGGTAGAGCACTTGGCTGACGTGTGAGGAACTGGGTTTGATACTCAGTACCATAAATAAATGAATAAAATAAAGGTCTATCAACAACTAAAAAAAATTTTTTTTTAAATTCTAGGGCTGGGGTGGTAAAGAACTTGCAGTATGCATATACTAAAAACTACAAACCTTCACTGAGAAAATAAAGATCTAAACAAATGAAGAGAGACATTCTAGGTTCATAGAATATGTCTGCACCTTAGCATCGTTATCTTTGTTGGGCTGTCATCGACATTTTTAGTTATTTGACACCCTCCCTGTTCTTTACCCTTTTGAAATTATAACAGATTTCCCAAGAGGCACATCAACCTAGTTGAGAAACACTGATTGATCTCAAAACCTCAGTATCTTTAAGATGTCTGTTCTCCCAAAATTAATGTATACATTCAATGCAGTTCTTTTTTTTTTTTTTAACACAATGCCTTTTATTTTTATGTGATGTTGAGGATTGAACCCAGGTCCCGCCCATGCCAGGCAAGCGCTCTACCACTTGGCCACAATCCCAGCCCCCAAAACAGTTCTTATTAAAATCTCCAACAGTTATTTTGGTAGAAAACGAAATTTTTTTTTTTTTTTTTTTTTTTTTTGTACTGGGGATTGAACCCAATAGTACTTAATCACTGAACCATATCCCCAGGGTTTTTTTGTTTTATTTTTTATTTTGAGACAGGGTCTCACTAAGTTGCTTAGGGTTTTGCTAAGTTGCTAAGGCTGGCCTTGAACGCATGATTCTCCTGCCTCAGCCTCCCAAGTTACTGGGATTATAGGCATACTCCACTGTGCTGGCTGAAAACTCGACTCTTATTTGTAAATGCAAAGAACCTTTTTCAGGAGAGTGACTAGAGAGTACTCAATATTTGTTTATTTCAAAATATTTGCTTATATTAGGGCTACAATAACCAAGATAATTAGGAGGGTGCACATATAAATCAATGGAACAAAAATGAGAATCCAAATATAAAATCCTTTCACTTCTAGTCCTTTTTTAAGGTGGGTACTAGGCATTGAAATCAAGGGTGCTTTGCCACTGAACCACACTCCGAGTCTTGTTTTATTGTTGTTGTTTGTTTTGTTTGGTGGTGATGGTGGTTGTTTTAAGACAGCAGCTTGGTAAATCAACTATGCTGGCTTCAAACCTGTGAACCTCTTGTCTCAGCCTTCTAAATTACTGGGATTACAGGCATGGCATGCAGCCATACCTGGATTAACTTTTCTCTCTCTCTCTCTCTCTCTCTCTCTCTCTCTCTCTCTCTTTTTTTTTTTTTAAGCAAAAGTACCCAGAACTATTTAAATGTGGAAAAGATACTCTGTTCAATAAATAATGCTAGAGTAGTTGGATATTCATATGCAAAAAAAAAAAAGATTAACTTTAGATCGTTACCTCATATCATACACAAAAATTTATTTGAGCAAGTATCCTAGAATTCTGCCATTGGCTCAGTGAATTTTTTTATTTCTTTCTTTTTAATATTTTTTTAGATGTAGATGGAAACAGTATCTTTATATATTTATTTTTAATATGTTTTTAGTTGTCAGTGGACCTCTATTTTATTTATTGATACACGGTACTGAGAATAGAACCCAATGTCCCACACATGCCAGTCAAGTGTTCCGCCACTAAGCCACAATCCCAGCCCCTCTTTATTTATTTTTATGTGGTGCTGAGGATCAAATTCAGTGCCTCACATGTGCGATTTTTTTTTTTAAATATATATTTTAGTTATTGGCGGACACAGCATCTTTGTTTGTACGTGGTGCTGAGAATCGAACCCGGGCCGCACACATGCCAGGCAAGCGCGCTACCACTTGAGCCACATCCCCAGCCCCACATGTACGATTTTTTACAGGCCCTCTACCACTGAGCTACAGCCCCAGCCCCTGGCTCAGTATATTTTCAGTGGTAAAGTCTGTGTAAAATGTCAAGGATTTACAAAAGCTGATTAGTTTGCAAAGACATCTTAATGTATCAAGCTATAATGGGTTTTTGTTGTTTAGTTTTGTACTAGAGATTGAACCCCAGTGTACTGTACTCCCTGTCCATTTTCTTTTGTATTAGTCACCCAGAATACTAGCAGTTTATGGTCAAATAAGCAGTACTTACTGCATGAATCATAGTCCATTCATGGTCTTATACCTATATGCATATAGGGAGATAACTTGGCCTAGCAGCACATTTCCATAAGTTTTCCTGATATATGATTTCTTTCAAGCAGGCCACTCTAATTTGTGAAGGAAACCCTTTAAGATGAGAGCTTTAGCTTCTGGCAGGACAGTACCTTATATAATCCTGTAAGCATTGATCCAGGCAGAAAGAAAAGGGAAAAGACTCTTGACTTAGGAGTTTGTAATATGAACTAAAACAAAGAATTTTTGTCAAAAATCACATTTTTATCTAGAAATTTGAATTAACTGGAATTCCTATTCCTTCACATTCCAGTTAAATAAAATTCTTTATTGTCCTGGGCCTTTATACTTGAAAAAGTTCTCAGAGAGATTATTGGACCTGTAGGAATGAAAACCTTACCCATTCACTTTATCTAGGCACACATATTTCTTTTCTTTAGGTTTGCATGTCCCATTTCTGCACACACATTTCTTTTCTTTAGGTTTGCATGTCATTATGGTGGTACCTTCTAGTTGGGCATGCTTTCAATTCTTTCATTTTTCACTATAAACCTTTAAATTAGATATGTGCTTAGGGTCATAGAAGTAGTAGATCTGCCATTGATCTCTATATGCTATGCTGTCTATATATAATTTAGGTTATGTTCAAGTATTTCTACTCAAATAGGAAATGTTTTTTGTTTTGTTTTGTTTTGTTTTTGCTTTGCTTTGCTTTGCTTTGCTATATTAAGGTTTATACCCAGGTCTAGAGCTAGCAAATACTCTACCACAGAGCTATATCCCCAGCCCAGTGGTAAATTTTGGGTATTTTGGTACTGTTGCAGGAAGTAGTCAGGGGTAGGTGTTAAGTTATTCCCGCTGAGGGGTGGAAAAAATAAAAACAATGATTGCCCCCAAGTGTTTCACCAAGTCCATAAGTCCTTAGTAATCACCAGAGAACTTCTGTTTCTCTTATAGGTGATCACCGTCTTGCCCTTCTTTTATCTCAGTTGGTGGGTAGCCAGTCGGTTCGGGAGCTGCTCACCATGCAACTGGTGGATTGGCATCAGCTCCAGGCTGACTGCTTCATCCAGGATGAGAGACTACGCATCTTTGCCCTGTTGGCTGGAAAACCGGTATTGTCCCCTTTACCATAATCTCACATCAATTTTTTTTATAAACTATATTATTGTAAATTACACACTGTTACACATAACTGGATAATTTGTATTTAATTTCCAGTGTAAATGTTTTCAAATTATAAAGGCAGACATACCTGTTGTAAAAAGAAAATCTAGCTATATAGAAATTAAAATGTTAAAATTCACCATATCACATATCAGAATGATAAATAATGTAAATATTACATGTGTGTATATACAAGTAAAATCAGTTATGCATGGCAATTCTGCAATCTATTTTCTTTTTTTTTCTTTTTTTTAAATCTTTTTTTTATTTATTCATTTATATGTGGTGCTGAGGATCAAACTCAGGGCCTCGCACATGCTAGGCAAGCACTCTACCACTGAGCCACAACCCCAGCCCCCCCCCCTTTTTTTTCTTTTTAATTTTTGTAGTTGTAGATGGACAGAACGCCTCTATTTGTTTATGTTTATGTGGTGCTAAGAATCAAACCCAGTGCCTCACACATGCTAGACAAGAGCTCTGCCACTGAGCTACAGCCTCAGCCCCTTTATTTTCTTTAAATTAACTTTATGTGGACATTTTTTCATGTCCTACAGCATCAATCTTTATAATAGCCTTTTCTTTTTCATTTTATGGATGATGAAACATAATTATTTTAAGCTAGTTATCTATTACTACCTATTTGATTACCTTCTTAAAGTCAAATTTCAGAAATGTAATAGCTAGTCAAAATTTATTCTCATCTTAAAATTTTATAAATTAGTACCATAGGCAATGAGAAGACCTCTCTGCTCTCATCTCTGAGCATTGATTGTTATTTGTTCAAATCCACCTTCTCACCTGTGACTGACAGACTTTGTATTGTATATCTGGGTCATTAACACTGGCATATGAGTAATTTAAAATATTACTTGAAAAGTGAATAACTTGCAGATGTAGGCAATAACAAGATAAAATACAGCTGTGATGATGAGTTTGTTTTCTGCAGGTGTGGCAGCTCTCAGAGCAGAAGCAAATCAATGTGTGTTCTCAGCTAGATTGGAAACGCTCCCTTGCTGTTCATCTTTGGTATTTGCTTCCACCAACAGCCTCCATTTCCAGGGCACTCAGCATGTATGAAGAAGCATTTCAGGTATATCTATCCAGTAGGTACATGTAAATATCCTGGTGGTGTTCTGTCTTTAACTGAGAAGTCCTGCTGAGAAAAAGCTCTTAACTCACTTTCTGTAATACAGTACTTTTTACTAACTGCCTTTTTGAAAGTGCCGTAAAAAGTTTGCACAGTTGTATTCCTGCCTCTAAATAAGAGGTTTTCTTCATTCCTAATGCTGTATTACCCATTTGGGAATTGCATGATATTATACAGCATGAGGTTTGGTTTTGCCCTAATTAGAAGGTCTAAAATTTGCCTCCAAATATCATATTTTATATGTTGAGGTCAAAGTAATTGTAGGATTTAATTTCATCATTTCTGAATCCTCCCCTATTTTATATTATTTATTAGAATGACATTTATTATCAGGAGACAGAACACTAAAGAAACTGAATGTGGGCACTGGGGTTGTAGCTCAGTGATAGAGCACTTGCCTAGCACATGTGAGGTTCTGGGTTTGATCCTCAGCACCACATAAACATGCATAAATAAAGTTATTGTGTCCATCCTACAACTAAAAAATATATATATATATATATATATATATATATATAAATTGTAGAGCTGGGTGCAGTGGTGCATGCCTATAATCCCTGCATTTTAGAAGCTGAGTCAGGAGGATTGCAGTTTGAGGCTAACTTCACCAACTTTGTGAGACCTGTCTCAGAATTTTTAAAAGGATTGTGCTGGGGATGCAACGCAGTGGTAAAGTGCCCTGGGTCAATCCCATATTAAAAAAATAATAATAATAATTGTGTCAAGGTTCAGTGAGAGCTACTTGAAATCTTTACCAGTCAGTTATTATGTGGTGCTGAGGATCGAACCCAGGGTGTCACATGTGCGAGGCAAGCGCTCTACCGCTGAGCCATGACCCATGCCCCAGTTTTAAATTTTTTACTGATTATTTTGATGTATCATTTTGTGTGTGTGGAAGGAGTAGTACTAGGGATTAAACCCAGAGCCACTCTACCATTGAATTATGTCCCCAACCCTTTTTTAATTTTGGGACAATCTTCCTAAATTGATGAAGCTAGCCTCCAATTTGCAATCCTCCTGCTTCAGCCTCCAGATTTGCTGGGATAACAGGCATATACTACCACACCTGTCACATAATTTTTTTTTTGGAGGGGGATATCCAGGATTCTCAGGGGCACTTGACCACTGAGCCACATCTGTAGTCCTATTTTGTATTTTATTTAGGGTCTCACTGAGTTGCTTAGCACCTCTCTAAATTGCTGAGGCTGGCTTTGAACTCTCAGTCCTCCTGCCTCTGCCCCCCAAGCCGCCGGATTATAGGCATGCGTCACATAATTCTTAATACAGGTGTGAAATGATTAAGACATGATAACATCTACTGAAATAGACTAGCAGCTGGTATATTATTCTATCAAATTTTTCTCTTCAGAATACCTCTGAAGGTGACAGATATGCCTGCTGCCCACTTCCTTCATACTTGGAGGATTCTGGCTGTGTGGTAGAGGAGGAGCAAGACTCACGGAGACCACTTCAAGACGTCTGCTTTCACCTTCTGAAACTTTACAGTGACAGGTAAACTATGGCTAGGAATTAGAGAGGGCTCCATGAGCCCCTAAGGAATCCTTTCCCTTTCCTATGCCTCTGAATTGCTATAAGTCTGAATTATCAAATATAACTTGTAGTAATTAGAGGGAAAGAATGTTAGAATGAGAGTTAAACTATTGACTCTCTTTTCATTATTATAATTTAGTTTTGCTCTTCCAGAATTTCATGTATTTGAGATAATTCTATATATTCTCTTTAGTGCCATGCTTATTTCATTCAGCATGATAATTCTGAGATTTATCCGTATTAATATGTGTATCAAAAGTTAATTTTTAAAAATATTTTTTAGTTGTAGATGGACACAATATGTTATTTATTTATTTTTATGTTTTGCTGAGGATCAAACCCAGTGCCTCACATGTGAGAAGCAGGTACTCTACCACTGAGCTACACCCCAAACCCTCAGAAATCACTTTTGAGCCAGGTGCAGTGGTGCATGCCTGTAATTACTTTGACTTGGGAGGCTAAAGCGGGAGGATCAAAAGTTTGAGGCTAGCCTCAGGAACTTAATGACACCCAGTCTCAAAAAATAAAAAGGGCTAGGAGTATTGCTTAGTCGTAAAGCACCACTGGGTTCAATCTACATTAAATATCCACCACCACCACCACCCCTGCCAAAAAGAAAAAGAAGATTTTTTTGGCTAGAGGGAGTTGTTTTTGTTTTTGGCTTTTTGTAGGGGGTTTTGCATAATTTATATATCCACTTGTTAATGGGCAGTTAGATTTTGTTGGGTTTGGCTAGTTTCAATAAAGCTACTATGGATATTTACACCCAGAAATGGTTGTATCAAGCCAGGCATGGTGGCACATATCTGTAGTCCCAAGTACTTGGGTAGCTGAGGCAGGAAAATCACTAGAGCCCAGGAGGTCAGCATTGGCGACAAAGTGGTTTGCTTTATTAAACTTTTTACATTATACAATTTATTTAATTGATACAGGACTAATGAAGTTTTGATCCTTTGTTTCTTTTAGGGAGTTTGTCTCACCAAAGTCACCAAATTTATTGGCATAAAGTTATTTCTGATATTTTTATTATGCTTAAATATCTTTTTAGGATTTTTAATAATCTTATGGCTTTCTGATATTTATAACTTTTTCCCCATTTTTTTTATTGATGCATTATATTTGTGCATTTTTTTATTGATGCATTATATTAGTGCATACTAGGTATTCATACATTCACACAATATAAGTTGGCCATTATCATTTCCCATTATTTCCTCTTTCTCTTCCTTTTTCCCTCGCCCTGGTCCCTTTTCTCTATTCTACTAATCTCCCTTCATTTTCATAAGAAACCCCATGAACATCTTTCATTTTCCTCTATAGCTTTCACATTTAAAAGAAAACATATGACTCTTGACCTTCTTAGTGTGACTGATTTCACTTAATATAATGGTCTCAAGTTTCATCTATTTTCCTACTGAATGAAACTCTTATGCACATATAACATTTTCTTTATCCATTTATCCATTAATGAGCATAAAAGCTGGTTCCATAGTTTGGCTATTGTGAATTGTGCATATATATATATATATATATATATATATATATATAGCTACAGTATGAAGACTTGATTATTTAGGGTAAATACTAAGAACTGGTACAGCTGGGTCATGTGAATACTGATTTCCATAGTCCTAGCAGCAGCATAAAAATATTCCTTTTTCTGTATGTCCTCTCTAGCATTTATTATTGTTTATCTGGACACAATGCCTGTATTTCCTTTTTTTTTTTTTTAAGACTTTTTTTCTTTCTACTGTGCATTTATTTATTTGTTTGTTTGTTTATTTATTTATTTATTGTGGTGCTGGGGATTGAACCCAGGGCCTTATGCATGAAACGCAAGCACTCTACCAACTGAGCTATATCCCCAGCCCTATTCTTATTTATTTTTATGTGGTGCCTTACATGTGCTAGGCAAGTGCTCTACCACTGAGCTACCACTCCAGCCTCAATTATTGTTTGCATTCTTGATGACTACCATTCTGATTGGAATGAGATAAAATCTCAGCATAATTTTGAATTGCATTTCTCTAATTACTAATGAATGTTACACTTTTTCATAAATTTTTTGTCCTCATATTGGAAGGCCTTTGTACCCTTGCTTAGTCTGCTTAGAGTTTAGTAATTTTGTTGACCTTTTCAAACAATCAGTTTCTGGTTTTATTATCCCTATTAACCTGGTCAAAGGGATCATAAATTGTCAAACTCAATAACTCTTCTAAAAGAAAGCAGTAAATCTTTCCAGCTGTAATTCAGATGAAGATTTTTTTTAGACACCAAATGCAAGATTCATGAAAGGAAAAAAAAAATGGTAAGACTTAAACAAAATGAAGCTGCTTCTTGTTGAAAATCCAAGCACAGTGAAAATCCAAGCACAGTGGTACATGCCTGCAATCCCAGCAACTCAGGAAGCTGAGGCAATATGATTGTCTGCATAGCTATCTCAAAACAATTAAAGGACTAGGGGTGTAGCTTAATAGTAAAGAGCCCCTGAGTTCAATCCCCAGTACCCAAAAGAGAGAATGAAAAGACAAATCACAGACTAGGAGAAAATATTTATGCTTCCTATATCTAATAAAGGTCTTATATTCAGAATGAAGAAATCTTAAAACTCAATAATAAAAAGTAAACAACCCTATTGAACAATTGGGCAAATACTTAAAACGTACGCTTCATCAAATATGACACAAATGGGTTAGGATTGTGGTTCAGTAGTAAAGTGCATGCCTAGCATGTGTGAGGTACTGTATTCGAGCCTCAGCACCACACACAAAAAAAAATATAAATGAATAAATGTATAAAGTTTAGGAAAAAAAGATGACCCAGAGCTGGGTGTGGTGGGCATACCTGTAATCCCAGCAGCTCAGGAAATAGAAGGGAGAATCACAAATTCAAAGCCAACTTAAGCAAGTTAGGGTAACTTTTGTCTTAAAAATAAACAGGGCTGGGAGTGTGGCTCAGTGGTAGAGCACCCCTGAGTCAGCCCCCAGTACCAAAACAAAACAAAACAAAAAAAATGTCCCAGAGGTCAGGAAAGATGTTCAGTGTCAGTAGTTGATAGAAATGTAAATTAAACCATCATATCAGGTGTGTGCCACTGAGCCATAACCCAGCCCCCACCCTGTCCTTTTAAATGATTATTATTATTATTCATTCAATCAAACCACGATTTAAGTGGAAATTGGTTAAGGCAGATTAATCACATAATGTTCTGTTTCAAAAGCACTGATGTAGAAAAACTTCACTAACTACCAAAGGAAGTATTAGAAACTTCCTTTGGTAGTTAGAAAGTTGTGTAACACCCAGCAACTCAGGAGGCTGAGGCAGGATGATCAAAATTTCAAAGCCAGCCTTAGCAACTTCATGAAGCCCCAATCAACTTAGATTCTGTCTCAAAATAAAAAGAAAGTAAGTTATAAAATGACTGAGCTCTTAGGTGAAAAGATAAAGTTATTGGTTGATAACCTAAGCCCTAGATCTTTAAAACTTGGAAGTAAAGAATCTTAGTTTATGCTATTCTCACTTATTTGAATTGAAGGTTATGAATTTATTATATAAACTGGCCTGGGACTGTTGAAAATCCTGGATCTTAGTAGAGGGTGAAAAAGCAAAAAAACTCTGCAGAAACACTGAAAATTCAGGATACTTGTATTTCTGTATAAAAAATAATACCCATTGGGACTGGGGTTGTGGCTCAATGGTAGAGCGCTTGCCTAGCATGTGTGAGGCCAAGTTCGATCCTCAACACCACATATGAATAAACAAAGTTAAAAATCCATTGGCAATAATAATAATACCTGTTGAAGACAAGCCATAGAACAAAATAATCCTCAATAAGACTATTAGCTATTCAGACAAACAGGAGAAGCAACTATCTTCAGATAATAGAACAATGTGAAAGACACTAAGGTAGCTTTAAGAAAAGTAATAGCCTCTGTAATGAATGATGGGAAAAGTGAGAATTGTGAAGACAATTGTCTATATTCAGACAATTATAATTGTATTAAGATGGTAAAACTGTACAGGCCACACCAGTACCAACAAACTTATTAGATCACATAGACTGGCTGAAAAACATAGTCTCCAGAGGCCTTTAATACTTTTGCCCTTTTGATTCCTTTGTCTTCTGAGAGAAGCCCAGAACAGTTGACTTGTTCATTACAGGTGAGCTGGTAGCTAGATATAGTAACTCTGAACAATTTCTCCTCTGCAGACATTATGATCTCAATCAGCTGTTGGAGCCTCGAAGCATCACCGCAGATCCTTTGGACTACCGCCTAAGCTGGCATCTGTGGGAGGTGCTGCGAGCTCTTAACTATACCCATCTCTCAGAGCAGTCTAAGGGTGTGCTGCAGGCCAGTTATGCTGGTCAACTTGAAAGTGAAGGGCTCTGGGAGTGGGCCATCTTCGTCCTCTTACACATTGACAACTCGAGGTGAGTAAGGAGTCATTGAACCTGCCAGGTACCTGTGGCATTCTTGAGCAACCCCAAAGGAGTCACAGTCTCTTAAGGTTCTATTTAGCAAGTAATTGTTTAGAATGTATATTAGAAATAGCCATGTGATAATCGCAATACAGTTAAACCCTCATGTGAATCAGTTAAAAAAAGATTTCCTTTGTTTACATGCCAAATAATATTTATCACAAGGCACTTCAGTAGTTTCAGAAGGATGAAGAGATCTCTGTGAGCTGCATTGATCAGAGAATGTCTGGAGATAAAATTCAAAGAACATGTAAAATTGGAATAAGAAATAATGAAGGGGAAGCTGGGTGTGGTGGCACACACCTGTAATCCCAGAAACTTGGGAGGCTAAGGCAGGAGAATCACATGTTTGTGGCCAAACTTCGCAATATTTTTTTAAAAAATAACAAAAATAAACATGTATACAGTACTTTGTTGTAACGGCTCTAAGTACTTTTCACATATTAACTCATTTTATAATACTTAGGGTCATATAGCTAGTAAATGGGAAAGTGAGTTTCCTATCTCTACTGGCATGTTTTGTGGTGGGTTAGGTTTTATAGTCATACTTGTTAAAATGCTGGGTCTATCCTATATCACTTTGATTTAGGATGAAGCTTATTCACTTTGGCCTTTGGGTAAAGAAATCATGATGTCCGTCCCTATTCAGAGGTGATTATGGGATTAATATGAGTAAAAGTATAAAGCATCTTGCACAGCCTAGTTTCATCAATTTCTCTTTCTGCTTCATCCTTAACAGGAAGTGAAATGAACACAGAGTATGCCATGAGTTTCTTTAAAAATACTAATAGGGGATTTTGAACTAAAAGGCTGGCTATTAGAATGATGTTTCAGGGGCTGGAGTTATAGCTCAGTGATAGAGCACTTGCCTAGCATGTGTGAGGCACTGGGTTCGATTCTCAGCACCACATATAAGGAATAAAATAAACGTCCATCAACAACTAAAAAAAAAAAAAAAGAATGATGATTCAGAGTTGGCTGCAAGGAAATAGATCCTGTTTGCCAAAAAAAAGGAGGCGGCTGTAATTTGACTGGGAGTTCTTAAAAACCTAGGAGTTCAGAAAAGAGTCAAAGAGAACAGTTTGTTTGGGGTTTGGTTTGGTTTGGTTTTTTGGTACCAGGGATTGAACTCAGGGGCACACAACCACTAAGCCACATCCCCAGTCCTTTGCATTTTATTTAGAGACAGGGTCTCACTGAGTTGCTTAGGGGCTCATTAAGTTGCTGAGGCTAACTTTGAACTCTTAATCCTCCTGCCTTAAACTCCTTCACCACCTGGATTATAGGTATGTGCTACCATACCTAGCCAGGAGAATAGTTTTGATCTGATACATAATGACTGATCCTTTAACCCTGTAACCCTGACAGCAAAGAATTCTCCTTAATGGCCTTATCCTAGAGGTAGAGAGAATGAATTAGGAAAGCTGATAGCTTGAGAAAATAAAGGAAAAGCAAGCCCTGGAAGAGACAATTACCTTCAGAAACTTCTCTGTTCACTTGTACTGATCTTGTGGGAACAGAGAAGAGCAAAAGTTGGAAAAGAGGAATGCTCTGTGGAACAGAATTTTCCTATTCAAGTCCTTACTTTTCTAAGTGGTAGCCAAACTAGCATTTAATTTAGACAGTGTCACTAGACAGGAAAAAGAGAGAACGAGATCCTATGAAGAGAAAGCCCTTTTTGGGAGTGGACCATCTTCCCCTAGAATATTAGGTTTCTGATTTTATGATTATGAACATATGTGCTTAAATACTCTGTATTCTTTTTCAATTAAAAAATAAATGTTGGGGGGCTGGGGATGTGGCTCAAGCAGTAGCGCACTCGCCTGGCATGCGCGGCCCGGGTTCGATCCTCAGCACCACATATAAACAAAGATGTTGTGTCCACCAAAAACTAAAAAATAAATATTATTATTATTATTTTTTTTTTTTTAGAGAGAGAGAGAGAGAATTTTATTATTTATTTTTTAGTTTTCGGTGGACACAACATCTTTGTTTGTATGTGGTGCTGAGGATTGAACCCAGGCCGCACGCATGCCAAGCAAGCGCGCTACCATATGAGCCACATCCCCAGCCCCTAAAAAATAAATATTAAAAAATTCTCTCTCTCTCTCTCTCAAAAAAAAAAAAAAAAAAAGTTGAAGTACTATTTCCTATGACATAGCTTTCTGTATTAAAATAAATAAATAAATGTTGGTGTGATAGCTTAATATTTTTAGTGAAGTTTAAAATGATCCACTAAGGATCAGTATGAGAGACTGTCCCAGGGAGCCCCTCTAATCTCTGGGGCAGCCTTCTCCATGATTGAGATTAGTAAAAATTCAGCTTCTCTTCTTATAGCATGCGTGAGAAAGCTGTTCGAGAGCTACTTACCCGGCACTGCCAGCTAATGGAGACCCCTGAATCTTGGGCTAAGGAGACTTTCCTTACACAGAAGCTTTGCGTGCCTGCTGAATGGATTCATGAGGCCAAAGCAGTGCGAGCACACATGGAATGTGATAAGCACTTGGAGGCCCTCTACTTGTTTAAAGCTGGTCACTGGAACCGCTGCCACAAACTTGTCATCCAGCACTTAGCTTCTGGTAAGTGCTGGGGCCCACATCTCCTGGAATTACCCCAAATTCTTCTGCCTCTCTGAACCTCCATGATGGGCCAAGCCAGAGATGATGCCCAGTACAGGACATGGCATACAGTTAGCAAATCACACTTTGCAAAAGCTTTCTGTGGAAGTGACTTAGGGCTAGAGGGGCAGGGGAAGAAAGCAGTATTATCAAGTTAGCATTTGCGAGGATGTGAACTAATTATATTAAACTCTTTATGGGAATTTTATCCAACAGCACCAGACATTCTGCTTAGGGATCTGAAGCCAAAAATTCTCTACATTTCCCTTTGGAGAGTTTCACAATGTCTACTTAAAATTTTCAAATCTGACCCAACATTATTTCTCCTTCCTTCCTGTCATTTCTTCCAGGATCTCTGCACCTTTAGGAACCATGTGTTTACTTTTACAGACATTTTTCTCGATGTTTTGTTTCTTCAGATGCCATCATTAATGAGAACTATGATTACCTGAAGGGGTTCTTGGAAGACCTAGCACCTCCAGAGCGCAGCACTCTAATTCAGGACTGGGAAATGTCTGGACTCGTTTATCTGGACTATATTCGAGTCATTGAAATGCTCCACCATATTCAGCAGGTACCTGAGTTCTTTAATCCTCCACCTGGTTTTCCTTTCCCCCTCCCTTTAAAGGTTCAGAGATTTCAAAAGGCCTTATTATGCATTTGATGGAAATTGGGGGGGGGGGTTGTTTTGTTTTTTAACAGGGTCTTGGGGATGAAACCCAAAGCTTTGTGCATGCCAAGTCAGTACTCTACCACTAAGCTACACCCCAGACCGAGTATACACCTAAAAACTCATTGGCAGAGAGTGGCATATACCTGTAATCTTAGCATCTTAGGAGGCTGAGACAAGAGGATCTCAAGTTCAAAACCAGCCTCAGCAACTTAGCAAGGCCTTAAGCAACCTTCTTGTATATTACTGCTAAGTACCTTGTCTTTAGCAACTAGGCTCAGTGGTGATAGCATGGCACTGCCAGTCAGCTTCTTGGATTTTCTTCTCCCTCACCTTACTGTTGTTTCAGGGCTTTGTATGGAGTCTGTGAGTAGGATTAGAATAACAGAAACTTCGGGCCTAATTGGTTTCTCTGCTTCTGTGCAGGTGGATTGCTCAGGTTATGAACTAGAACAGTTACACACTAAAGTGACATCACTGTGCAGCCGGATAGAGCAGATTCAGTGTTATAATGCCAAGGACCGCCTGGCTCAGTCAGGTAAGCCTGCAGTCTCTCTCCCCTTCCTGGTGATTTGCCTCCTATCTATGACTATTACACCCCTCCCACCAACCCCAGTGTCCACTTTACCCCATCCCCATTCTCATCGCTCACTCTTTTTCTTTTTCTCTAGACATGGCCAAACGTGTAGCCAACTTGCTGCGGGTGGTACTGAGCCTGCAGCATGCCCCTGATGCAACCTCTGATTCAACGCCAGACCCTCATCGAGTCCCTTTGCGCCTGTTGGCTCCCCACATTGGTCGGCTCCCCATGCCTGAGGACTATGCCTTGGAGGAACTGCGCAGCCTCACACAGTCCTATCTGCGAGAACTGACTGTTGGAAGTCAGTGATCCCCAGGCTTTTGTCACCACACTCACATGCTGATGCACACTCACCACAGCGGTCCTCAGCCATTGTTTTTATTGCCACTGTTTGCCATTCTCTGGGTTGGCTATGGAAACCACCCCTCCCTGCTGCCTCAAGCAGCATCCCACAGTTGTTCAGGGCTTTTCTTAATACTGAATATAGTGTAAGGGCTTCTGGAACCAAAAAAAAAAAAAAAGGAGGCAAGTCTCCTTTTACCATCCTCAAGACCATTCAACATTTTTTCCTCCTTTTCAAAAATGGTCAATAAAGCTCCTTTGGCAGAATCCCCCAAAGAACCAGAGAATTCTTTTACCCTCCTAGCATTCTGGATCTTGTGACCCTCCATGCCAACCTGCTACCCTACTCCAGTCTATTTATACTAGGACTCTTTGAAAGGAAACAGAGATGATGGGACAATTGCACTGATTTAGAATTGTCCTTCTTTATCAGGTAACTATCCCCAGAAGGAAGAGGCATTTGTCTCTGAAGTAGATTGGCTAATTAACACTGAGTTTTGGAGTCAAAAGAGGGTTGGACTGATTTTGAAAACAGAACAGGGTCTTTCTGACACATTTAGGGTACAAGGGTGTGCCTGCCATGGAGGGACTGATGTTCAAGGTATGTGAATGTTCCATGAACACAATACCTTCCCTACTACTGTGTAGGCTGTCCTTGGTCACATATGTCTCTGGGAAGCTCCCAGAAACTTGGTTTAGTCCCTGATTACTAGTTATCCTTCTAGAACATCTGTCTGGATTTATCTGAAGAGTTTGGATAAAATGACAGGTCAGGTAGCCCTACCTACCCCTCCCATTCTAACCCCAAAGCATTTCCCACCCTTCCAGAAGGTAAAACTCACTGAGGCAGACAAGGAGCTGGGCTTTAGGGGCAGGCAGAGGGCCTTCTCTACATTGCTGCCAGCTATGGGGATCCCCAGGGATTGGCCTGAGCAGTTGATGGTCAGGGCTGTCCCAGACAACATGGCCACTCCTGGGTCTTTATGCATGAAGATTATGTAAAGGTTTTTATTAAAAAAAAAATATATATATATATATAAATAAATGATCTAGATTATTTTCCTCTTTTCTGAATCTACTTTCTTAAAAAAATAAAATGAAATGTTTATAGCATTCCTGGTATTGGATTTCCCTTTGTATTTTTGGGCCTTCTTACATCAACAATCTGTATGGTGGCCTTGATTTAACCTGTATTTGGAATGGAGAGTCGAAATAGAGATAGGCTATGTTAAAGGGAGACTAATTTGGTGCTGAAGTGATACCACAAATTAGCCCAAAGGGCAAATTTACTGGCAAAGGAATTGATTATTAATTTTTACTGATTGCTACACATTTATGCACATAGATTTCCAGTTGATGGTCTTTATATTGCCCAATAGAATATATTTACCATTCAAAGCTTCTTTGCTTTTCTACTTGAGTATTTTTGTTTGTTTTTAAATCTCAAGTCATGCCAGGCATGATGTTGCAGGACTGTCATCCCAGCTACTCAGGAAGCTGAGGCAGGAGGATTATAAATTCAAAGCCAGCCTGGGCAATTTAGCAAAACCCTATCTCAAAAAGGAATGGGGGTTAGGGTTGTAGCTTAGTGATAGAACACTTGGTTAGCATGAGGCACTGGGTTTGATTTTCAGCACCGAATATAAATAAAAAAGTAAAGATCCATCAACAACTTAAAAAAGGGAATGGGGCTGAAACTGTTTTCCTCGCCTGTGCAAACCCCTGAGTTCAATCCCCAGTGCCCCACATCCACACCCAAAAAACAAACACCTTGAGTCATGCACCTTTCCAAATTCAGATTCCTTTTTGTAAAGTCAATGATGATTCTGGATGTTGCTTTTACACAGGGCTATTTTTTTTTTTTTTTTAAGAGAGAGAGGGGGGAGAGAGAGAGAGAGAGAGAGAATTTTTTAATATTTATTTATTTTAGTTCCCGGCGGACACAACATCTTTGTTTTGTTTGTATGTGGTGCTGAGGATCGAACCCGGGCCGCACGCATGCCAGGTGAGCGCGCTACCGCTTGAGCCACATCCCCAGCCCCTACACAGGGCTATTTTGAGAGGAATCAAAAGAGCAAAATAAGTGTTACTCAGGTCTTATTTTGATTTTTCAAACAAGCTGTGAGCAAATTCCAGTTAGGATTAGGCCAAAGACTTCTGGACTGAGATATTAGGGGATAAGAAAGCAGAGTGGTTCTTCCCTGTTGCCAGGGCTTCAATTAAACTTGGGGCCCTTGAGGACAATGTTATTCAGTTGGGAATCCCCCTCCCTCCATGACTGACCACCTGAGTAAGTGACAGAACACTGCTAGGTTTCTAGCAAAGAATTCTTAACCTGCTTTCTTTGCCAGAGGTGTTTTCAAGAGTGCTGTGATTAGCTTTTAGCAGTGTTTAAGACTGTTGAATATGGGCAGTATTTCTTTTTTCAAGTATTATTTCCTTCATATAAAAAGAGTTCTAAATCAAATGTTTATTATAATCTCCATGTTGCATCATAGAGATTAGATACCACTTAAAGGTAAGAAATAAATCTCTTCTATATCTCCAAATCCTATTTTTTGTTTGTTGTCAGGAATTAAACCCAAAGGCACTTAGCCACTGAGATGAATCCCCAGCCCTTTTTATATTTTATTTTGAGACAGTGTCTCGCTAAGTTGCTGAGGCTGGCTTCAAACCTACAATCCTCCTGCTTCAGCCTCCTGAGATTCTGGGATTACATGTGTGTGCCACCCAGCCCCACTATTTTTTTTTAAATATTTATTTTTTAGTTGTAGGTAGACATCTCTTTCATTTTTATGTGGTGCTGAGGTTTGAACCCAGTGCCTCACGTATGCTAAGCAAGCACTCTACCACTGAGCCACAACCCCAGCTCCTAGCCCCATTTTTAAAAAGTTTTAATTTCTCAAAAATCAAAAGACTGTAACCAGTTTTCCCAAGACTCAACAGAGCTGTGGAATCCAATTTGTTTACATGAATCATAGTCTCAGCAGGGTCTACATAATACAGAGAGGGGCTGGGATTGTAGCTTAGTGGTAGAGCACTTGCCTTACACATGTGAGGCACTGGGTTTGATCCTCACACCATATAAAAATAAAGTTATAAGAAATAGATAAAATATCAAAAAGAAAGTATACTAAGTCACCCTTCTATCTTCTCTTTTATTTGGTACTAGGGATTAAACTCAGGGGCACTTCCACTGAGCCACATCCCTTGCCCTATTTTGTATTTTATTTTAGAGATAGGGTCTCATTGAATTGCTTAACACCTTGCCATTGCTGAGTCTGGCTTTGAACTTGCAATTCTCCTATCTCAGTCTCCCAAGCTGCTGGGGTTACAGGCATGCACCACCACGCACAGCACCCCCTCCATCTTTTTTTTTTTTTTTTTTTTGGTGGTGGTGCTGAGAATTGAACCCACAGCCTTGTACATTTGAGGCAAGCACTCTATCTACTGAGTTAAATCCCCAGCCCATCCCCTCCAACTTTTTAATGCCCTTTATTTGTTGAAGTAATGGGCATCTGTCCTTTAGAATAGAGGGCTGGGGACTTCACTGTGCCTCTACTGCCCTGTTTTTTATAAATTGTTGGTTAGATCTAGAGACTTGATTCCCATTCTTTCCCACCTCTCCCAATACTTCATAGGTGGTGCTGTGTACTAAATTACTCTATCACTTCAAAGGACACATCTGGCTGTCCCACTTTGAAGGTGTTGGTTCAGGTCTTGTCAGCTTGATCATCCCTTATAAATTCCCAGTCAACCTTTTCCTATCAATTGTGGCCAGGATTCCATCATTTCATTATTGTAAATCCTATAACTTTATATGTGTGGTCATCTCATTATTTTCAAATTAGAGATATAATAATGATTTACAATTTTTTTGCTATAATAACTCCTTAAAATTACCCACTTTAGGGGCTGGGATTGTGGCTGAGCAGTAGAGTGCTCGTGTAGCACGTGCGAGGCCCTGGGTTCGATCCTCAGCACCACATGGAAGAGGATAAATAAAATAAAGGTATTGTGTCCAACTACTTCTAAAAAATAAATATTTTTAAGAAGAAATACGTAACATACATTAAAAAGATTGCATGTGAAAATCTTAATAAATAAATAAGTAAATAAATATATTTTTTTTTAAATCACCTACTTTGGGGGACTGGGGCTTTGGCTCAGCAGTAGCACACTTGCCTGGCATGTGTTAGGCACTGGGTTTGAGTCTTAGCACCACGTATAAATAAAGAAAGGTCTAACAACAACTAAAAATATAAAAAAGAAATTAACCAATTTTGGACTATTAACTTTTTTTCAATATAACATTTTCACCACAAAACATACTAAATATAAGAAATATTTCATTTGTTACAGGGACTAATATTTATTTATTGAGTTTTTAATTTGGTTTCTTCCTGGCAAAGAAAACCAAAACCTAGAAAAATCAAGAAATGTGCAGATGATCACACAGCTTATGTGGGAGAGAAAATGGGAACTGAATTCTCAATTTGGTCTAACGAGAAAGTTTATAGTCTTATCCTCATACCACTTCTATTGGCTCTGATTGTAGTTGATATTCTACTTCATATATCCTGTGGTTTTTCATGTTGCTACAAAGCCTTCAAAACTTATTTATTTGTTCATTTATTTTTTGGTGTTGGTGATCAAACCTAGGGTTTCACATAATGGCAAGTACATGCTTTATCACTGAGAATAGTCTACATACCATTCTCCTATTATGAGTACCTACATTCCTCCCAAATCATTTTGTCATTAAAAGGAATTCTGAAACAAACAAGTTGCATCATGTTGACATAAAGCAGTAATTCTAGAAGGAGGAGCAGGCTCTTCTCCTTTGATATTACCAGAAATCTTAATATGCATCACTCTTCGCTTCCCCATGTCTCTGCTCTCATTTGCTCCTTCTTGTTCTGCTCTTAGGAAAGAAGCTTCTCATTTCTCACTATTAAATATAATGTTAGCCATAAGATTTTTTGTTCTTTATTAAGTTGAGGAAGTTCCTCTTTGTTTGCTGAGAGTTTTTAGAATGAAAGGGTGTTGGGTATTGTGAGCACTTGCATTTTGAAATGATGTGAAACACATGCAACATCCAGAGGGAGATTGGGAAGGTGGATGGATATAGGGATCATGTAGGAGACAGGACTGGGCTAGAGAAAGCAAGGAATTGACATATCTACAATATCTGAGTCTAGGCCATGAATGTGATTGCCAGAAAAGTATGTATAGCCATTGGTCAGTTAATGGGCCAACTTTGACAAAAGCATGTAGAACTGCATGGTAAATACCTGTGAATTTTATGTGTATGATCCTGAAGCTGTCCTAACTCACACCTTACAACAAATACTATTGATTGTCTACTACCTTAGGCACTTATACTGTCTGGTTATTACATTTAATTCTTCAGCTTTCAAGGTGAGTACCAGTAATCCCATTATCCAGATTGAGAAAACTGAAACTCACAATATCACCCAGATCAGACAGCTCATAAAGCTGAGCTGAAAGCCTAAACTTTCCCTCTAACCCCACTGTCAGTGTTTGGACATTGTCGGGGAGGGAGGGGACGAAGTCAGACTGCAGGGACTCTGTGAAGAGGATACGGGCTGCATCTCCTGCTCTGCATCCCCTGGCATGGCCTAAGGCTCAGCATGACTCCCACCAGGAGGGGAAAGGTTTCATGGCACAAAGCACCTAGCCTCACTGGGAGGAAAGCTGCAGGTGAAAAGCAAGCCTCCAGAATTCAGGCAATGGTTTCAGAGCTGGAAGAACAGTTGCCATCCATGGGCCCTGGCCTCACACACCCTTAAGACTATGGCTTATGACAACCTTAGAATGTACTCTGTCCTAGGATGGACTGAGCCTGAGTGCTGCTTTACAGAATTTGAATAATTTAGGTCCCAACAGCCTGAGGTGTCAGTTTCAATTGCTGTTTCCATGGGCACAGGTGCCCCAACCCTGTAAGCTAATAAAAAGGGCAAGGAGGGAGGGGCCACTATCCTATGCCTCAGAACCCTCAGGGTGATAACATTCCTACCTCTGGTTCTGCTGGGAGATCAAACTCACCTAGAGTTCAGGTGCAAAGAACAGAGGACAGAAGTCAGGGGGAACTGAAACAAAAGGAGAAAGGGAGAATGGAAAGGGGCAGAGAAAGATCAGAGTCAGGGAGGCAGAGGGACCAAGATGGTTACAGAAGAAAAGGAAATTGAGAGATTAGAAGTAAATGGTTACAGAGCATAGAAAGGGAGAGAGACTTAAGGCCAGAAGAGGTAAGAACCAGCAAAGAAGGAAAAAACAACAGGTTCCAAGGGCCACATACTAACATAGTAGGCAGGTACGAATCAGAAGGTCAGATAACTAAAAGGGCCACAGAGCTCCCCAGAGGGTAGGTGGACACAAGAGTTCTCAGTCTTTTTCTGATTTTCAGGTACTGTCCACACCATTCTTGCTGGCTGGGTCTGATGCTGTCCTAGGTCTGGCCAGTGACCTGCCCCACCTCTGGCTGTAGCAGGGCCATGGAGACCTGGAGTCACCACCTCTGCCTGGGCCTTCTGCTCCTGCTCCTGCTCTCGGCAGGTAGGAAGCTCAGTGAACCAGCCACAGCATCTCCTGCTATTGCTGCTATTCCTCTTGCCCCAACGCTCTCTCCACATGGTCTCTCTTTTTCTTTCTCTTCAGTAATTTTTATGCTGGGAACAAGCTCTCAGGCTGGGACTGTGAAGAAAGGGAGTGCTAAAGAGGGTGAAAGGGGACTTGCCTGTCTGGGGTGGGAACAGTGACAGGGGGATCTTCCAGAGACAGAGCTGGAAAAGTCAGAGAAGGATCTTGAATGCCAGATCAGGGCTTTATCTTACAGCCAGTGGGAGCCCTTAAAGGTTTTAAGCAGGTACTGGCCTGGTCAGATTTGCATGTTTAAAAGCTTGATTTACAGGAGGCATGAAGGGTGGTAGGAGAGAGTGAGCTTGAGATAGGAGCAGCAATGCTGCCATGGCTCAGGAGGGAGGAAGTGTCCTGAGATGGAGAGGAGAGAATGGATTCAAGAGATATCTAGCAGAATTTGGAGGACCTGACAGGATTTGGAGACTGATGGATTGTAAGTGAAGAAGGAGAGAGAAGATAAAGGCAGGATAATTCCCAGGTTTCCTGAGGTCACTAGGGATGCAGTTTGCTGAGATAGTAAACACAGATAATAAGCAGATTTTAGGGGTTAGGGGTATAGCTCAGTGGTAGAAGACAACCTTAGAATGTGCCAGGCCCTGGACTTGATCCCCAGCACCAAAAAAAAAAAAAAAAAAAAAAAAGTTTCAGAGCATCGGACAGGAGATGAGACAGGATTGTGAGAATAATGTTTAAGTCAGGGAATGAGGAAAATGTCTTAGGAAGGTTAGTGTGAGCTGGGTGCAGTGGTGCATGCCTGTAGTACCTGCTGCTCAAGAGACTGAAGCAACTTCACAAGGCCCTGTCTCAAAATGTTTTAAAAGAGGGGAGGCTAGGCCCTGGGTTCAATCCGCAGTACAGAGTGGGGAGGGAGACCTAATGTGTTTTACAAAGAGATAATGCTAGGCACAGTGGTATACACCTATAGTCCCAGCTACTAGGAGGCTGAGGCAAGAGGATCCTTTGAGCACAGGAGTTGAGACCGAGCAACACAGTGAGACCCTGTCTCAAAACAAGCAAGCAAACAAACAGACCAACCAACCAGTAGCTGACTGCAAAAGAGGGAATATATTGGAAGCTTTGGGAAAAATAGTTGAAATGTAGATGAAGGAGTGGAAAGATTTGAGAGAATAGAGGTATAGGATAATAGAATTCAGAATACCTGGATAACAATTTAGATTCCTGTGACTATTTGGGTCCTTCTAGCCTCTGTAGCAAGGCAGGAAGAATCCAGGTCCTTGGGCAGGGAAGAGTGGGGAAGAAATAGTCAGCATTGCTCCAGAGACGGTCCATGGTCTTTACTTAATTCCTCCCTAGAGGCAGACCAGGGAGGAAAGAGCCATAGCTAAAGAGACAGAGGACAAATATCAGAAGGCTATAAAATAGTGAAGCAGATGATAAGGTTCCAGCCAGGGGTGGAGGATGTGAGCAAAGAGCCCCTCGACTAGGGTCATGGATGGACAACCCTTCTAATCAATCCTCCAGAGTGCTTGGGAGCTGAGGGCAGGCTGGCTCACAAGCTGTTCCGTGACCTCTTCGCCAACTACACAAGTGCCCTCAGACCTGTGGCAGACACAGACCAGACTCTGAATGTGACCTTGGAAGTGACATTGTCCCAGATCATCGATATGGTGCGTTATGGTGGTAGTACAGCTGTAGAATGTTATTTGTGACCATGTCAAGGGGACAAAGGGATAAGAGATGGGGATTATCATCCCAACAATTCTTTATCTGCAAGCATTATATTAACAACAATGATAACATTTATTAATTGTGGGGTGCCCACTGTGCCCAACACTTTGCCCACCTGAACTCAATCTCATACCTGAATCTCACCCCATGTAACTGCTGAGGAAAGTGAGGCCAAGGTGACATAGCAAGTACTAGACTGTATATACAAATCATTTTAGTGGGTGCTGACCAGAATCCTGTAGGTGAGTGTGCACAAAGAGGGCAAGATACGTTTATACAGATGTCTACTCCCTACCCCCACCAGGATGAACGGAACCAGGTGCTGACCCTGTACCTGTGGATCCGGCAGGAATGGACGGATGCCTACCTACGATGGGACCCCAATGCCTATGGTGGCCTGGATTCCATCCGCATCCCCAGTAGTCTTGTGTGGCGGCCAGACATCGTGCTCTATAACAAGTACTGCCTGCCTGGGCCCCTCCCCTTTCCTATCCCTTTAGAAAGTTGCCCTTAGCCCTGGGTGTGTATTGATCCCCCTCCCCACCACCTAATCTGGTTGCTATGCTGCTCAGGAAACTCTCCCTGGGACCCATCTAAAATACCAGAAGCTCACAGACCTTCCATGGCGCCCCCATTTTAGGCTGTCCCAAGCCAACTCAGACTGAATGTGTCCTGGGAACCCGTTACGTGGTTCTGACCAATTATGTCTCTCAAAGAAAGATGTCTGTGGTACATTACCTCTCTGGCACCCTCCACTCTGCAAGACCAGCTCGCAGTCTCAGGGATTCCCAGGACTTTCTCTTCCAGGGTCTAGCTCTCTGAAGCATTCTTTTATGCCACCTTAATCAGTTCTGTCTCTCCCAAACAATACGTGGTATTACATAGCTTTCCCGTGACCCTCTAATGAGTTTTGAAGATAACACCCAAGGATACTCCCAATGTCACCACCGGTTTTACAAAAGCCTTTTTGTCCTGTCCTGGGCTAGACTGTGTCCCTTCAGATTCCTTCAGGCACTACCTATTTTAGACCTCCAAAGGTGGAATTTCACTTTAGGGCATACTCCACCCTCGGTGCTGCACTGCCCTCTATGAATTAAGGGCCGCTCTTCCGCTGTGGTCACTTTGGTGAGCCTCGTCCCGCTTGCTCGCAGGGCTGACGCGCAGCCATCAGCATCCGCCAGCACCAATGTGGTTGTGCGGCATGATGGCGCAGTGCGCTGGGATGCACCGGCCATCACGCGTAGCTCATGCCACGTAGACGTGTCAGCCTTCCCATTCGACGCTCAGCGCTGCGGACTGACGTTCGGCTCATGGACACATGGTGGGCATCAGCTGGATGTGCGGCCTCGTGGCGCCGCCGCCAGCCTGGCTGACTTCGTGGAAAACGTGGAATGGCGTGTGCTGGGTATGCCGGCGCGGCGGCGTGTGCTCAACTATGGCTGTTGCTCAGAGCCCTATCCCGACGTGACCTTCACGCTGCTGCTGCGCCGCCGCGCTGCCGCCTATGTGTGCAACCTGCTGCTTCCCTGCGTGCTCATCTCGCTGCTTGCGCCACTTGCCTTCCACCTACCAGCTGATTCCGGAGAGAAGGTGTCACTCGGGGTCACCGTGCTGCTGGCGCTCACCGTCTTCCAGCTGCTCCTGGCTGAGAGTATGCCGCCAGCCGAGAGCGTGCCACTTATTGGTGAGGCCCCCTGGGCGTTGGGAGAGGTGGTCCCCTTCTGGGCTGAGGCTCCTGGGCATCCATAATACAGGGTAGGGGAGCCCTGAGCTCCAGCCCCAACCAGGAGCGGATTCAGGGATTGAGGCCGCAGAGTGGCTCTGCTTCAGTGAGAGAGAGTGAGCCATGGGTGCATCCTGCATTTTGAAGTGAGGGGAAAAAAGTAGAAAAGCCCTCACCACTAGGGGCGGGAAGGAGTCAGTCTTGGGGCTTTGATGAAGGAAGATCATATAATAATAGGCAAAATGTATTGTGTGCTCCCTGTGTGCCAGGCATTCTTTTGTGTGTTTGACATTTATTAACTTAGGTGAGCATTACCACAGACGTCTGTGGACAACGTCTTGTTGTCCCAGTTGTATAGAAAGGATTGGCATGTAGCCTGAGAGTATGCCCATAACTATATGGGCCTCCACCAGTGTGGAAAACAAGCAGGAGGCAGGCAACTTCTGAGGGTGCACTGGGAGGGATGAGGAATGAGGAGAACTGGGCTCTTAACTCCTTCGTTTTTCTATTCATTGGGCTTGAAGAGTCCTCAAAGCCTTCTGGAGGGCTTCTATTTAGGGGGAGGCAGCTGAGAAACTCATGACCCTGAAGTTCTTTTGGGTCCCAACTGGTTATTTCTCTTACAGGGAAGTACTATATGGCCACTATGACCATGGTCACATTCTCAACAGCACTTACCATCCTTATCATGAATCTGCATTACTGTGGTCCCAGTGCCCGCCCAGTACCAGCCTGGGCTAGGGTCCTCCTGCTAGGACACCTGGCAAGAGGCCTGTGTGTGCGAGAACGAGGGGAGCCCTGTGGACAGCCCAGGCCACCGGAGCCAGTCCCCAGCCCCCAGCCGCCTGCTGGCCCCCCAGCAGGGCCTTGCCATGAGCCACATTGTCTGTGCAGGCAGGAAGCCCTATTACACCATGTATGCACCATTGCCAGCACCTTCCGCAGCCACAGGGCTGCCCAGCGCCGCCGTGAAGACTGGAAGCGCCTGGCACGTGTGATGGACCGCTTCTTCCTGGGAATCTTCTTTTCCATGGCCCTGGTCATGAGTCTTCTGGTGCTGGTACAGGCCCTGTGAGGAGCTGGGACTGGGTCCCAGAAAGCATCCATAGCCACAGCAGCCACAGGATGGATGGCAAAAGCCAGGTGGTTGTTGATCCTCAAATAATCCAGCCTCTCCTTACTGCTGCTAAGAGCCTAGGAAACCCTCTCTTCAGAATCAGTACTGCTGATTTCACAATCTACAAGGAACCCTTGTTGTGTCCATGCCCTAACTAAGGGGGATCCAGATCCTAACACTGCCCTAATTCCTAAAGAAGAACTCCAGGAAGGATCGAGATCGAAGTATAAACTTGGACAGAACTGAATGACCATGCTCAGAGTTAGAGCTCTTAGTGGGGAAAGAGCAAGTGATTACATAAGAAACAGCAGCGGGTATGATGGTGCATCCCTGTAATCCCAGCAGCTCAGGAGGCTAAGGAAGGAGGATCACACAAGTTTGAGGCCCACCTCAGCAATTAGTGAGACCCTGTCTCAAAAATTAAAAAAGGACTGGGAATGTAGCTCAGTGTTAGAATGCCCTGGGTTCAATCCCCAGCTCAGAAAGGAAGGAAGAAGGAAGAGAGTTACTGCATTTCCTGTCTTTATAGGCAGCTGGTGCTTTGGAAACATGGTTGGTCTTGCCTATCACTATCTAGGGCTCAGGGAAAACAATTTGATGTCTCCTTTCCAGAGCAAGAAGTGAAACAGACATCTGTTCCCAAAGCCTTAACCTATAATAAAGTGTGTGCCTAGTATCTCCTTGATGTCCTGTCTTCCCCTGGTGGTCTATGGTAGCAGAAGTCAGGGATCCATGTTTTTCTCTAGAGACAGGCACCTCAGGACTCATGAATCACAGCATAAATTAACATCTTTGCTGACAAGAAAACTGGGATTTGACTGGGACTCTCAGAGAGGGCCTAAAGCTCTATTTCTTCTTCTCTCTGAGCTCTGGACTTAGATGCAGTCCATCCAATTCCCACACACTTACATTTGGGGAGCTTGAAAGTGTCCAAAGTAGGGGCAGTGCAGATACCAGCCTTTCACAGGAATTTGTCCCTTTCTGACTTCCACACAGTTCCAGGCATTATCTCTGTGCCTCAGACTCAGTCCCTATCCTCAGGAATCTCACAACCTGATATGGGAAGCATTCATGGACCTTTGCGAGCACAGAGGCAGTGCCCATAACCCAGGCAGGTGGCAGAGGTCAGAGAAGGCTTCCTGGAGGAGTGAATTAGAGCTTTCCAGGTAAATATGTGAAGCATTTGAATTGCACCAGCAAGTCCTATGGCCAAGTGCTTTCCTACCCAGTCAGCCACCAATAAATTGAAATCTCTTCTATCTCCAAGTGAGTGAATGCCTGTTCTGGAATCCTCCTGCCTCTAGTCAGAGTATCATTCCTAGCACCCTGGTGGAAGATTCAGTCCCTAAATTCTTTATTGTGTCTCCAGGTCTGAGAGGTCTGGAAGCTGTCAGAGAAGGTCCCAGAGCCCTGCAAATGGGTTTACCAGGCATCTTGGCTACACTTAAAGTACACACATGGCCAACATCCTTAGGTTGGCAGAATGTCAGGTAAGGCTGCTCAGTGTCTGATGGATCAGAGGAAGCCTGGACTCTCTGGAAGGGACCCCACGACAAGGAACTGGAGCAGCAGCAGAAGGGACCAGACTGTGAAGAGGGAGCTTTGACCCGTAGCTGCAGGGAAAGCAAAGATGGGGAGGGAGAGAGAGATTTAGGAGCAAAGTGAAGACATTATGAAACAAGACGGAGGGGCTGGGATTGTGGCTCAGTGGTAAAATGCTTGCCTAGCTAAGGCACTGGGTTCTATTCTCAGCACCACATAAAATAAAGATATTGAATCCATCTACAACAAAAAAAAATATTAAAAAGAAAATGGGCTGAGGTTGTGGCTCAGTGGTAGAGCACTCACCTCGCTCGTGTGAGGCCCTAGGTTCAATCCTTAGCACCGCATAAAAATAAATAAAGGTATTGTGTCCAACTATAACTAAAAAAGAAAAAAGAAACAGGATGGAGAAACTGTCAGAGTGTGCAGGACTAATACACAAAATATAATGGAAGACAGATGAAACGCAAGAATTGAGGGAGTAAGGTAGAAATATAGAGATCAGTGAGAGCCCAGGTTCCCCTTTCAGAGGTCTTTAGGTTGAACCCCATGCCTTCTGAAGTCGACAAAAATGTGGTGTGAGGGCAGGATAGAATGAGGGGTAGAGATCTGAATGAGGTCTAGTAATGCTAAACTTGGCTCCTCTGCCCATACCTGGTAGGAGACATGCTGGGTAGACTGTCGGGGAGACATCCTAAATTCTTCCAGTGTCTGAAATCATATCAGAACTTAAAGAAGAGGCCTGAGTTTGTAGCTGGGATGGCCTCTGGTCTTGGCTTTGCCACTTATTCTGTCACCTTAGGCAAGTCGCTTCTGTCTCTGATCTCACTTTACTATATATAATGAGGTCCATAATCCTGTTCTGCCTCCTTCTAGCAGACTATTGTCTGGTAAGGATAGATGAGATAATGTGTGGGGAAGGTGGGAGCCATCCTGTAGGGTGGTTCAGAGTTTGGTTCTACAGCCCTTTAGGAGCTGTGTGGTAAAGGGCTGATTGCTTCTCTCTGGGCCTTAGTTCTGTTTTCCATAGAATGGGGTGATACTGGAGTATGGTAGGATAATGTTGTGATGCACCTGGAACTCTTAAGTTCTACTGTCAGGAGAATGGGGAGAACAAAATGAGACTGGGATCCTTCCTACCGGTGACTCGGAGAGCCCCCAAGAGAGGAAGGGAGGAAAGACCCACAGCTGGGAGCAGGGGAGTTGCTGTTTCTTCTCTGGAAGTAGCCTATTTCCTCAAAGAGAAGTGGTGGCCCAGGTAAGCCCTAGCATAGATAGGTGTTCAAAGGAAGAGAAGAAACCCTGGTGACATCTGGTCTTATTTGCTTATTTACAAATAGAGAAATTGAGGCCCAGAGAAAAACAGGTTGGTCATAGAGAAAATTAAAGTAGAGGCGGGACTAGAATCCAGACTTCCAGAACCCAAGACCAGGCCTTGGCCTTCAAAGGTGGGTCTGAGCAAGTACTGAATACATTAATAGGGACAGTGGGTTCTGTAGCTGAAGGAAAAGGCCATCCCTACCCTGAGTCTCTCGGATGCCTGCGGCCCTTACCTGAGTTATCCAGATGACAGGATCCAGACTTGCACTTCTTGTCTGAAGGAAACAAAGAGCAAAAAATCAACAAAAGCTTCAGTATCTTTCCAGGTGAAAAGAACCCTTAGAGCTCTGGTGACTCAGCCCTGACTTGCTTAGAAAAAGCTGGTCCATTTCCTTCTAGTTCTGCTGGTCCATTTTCCTCTAGCCCAGGATGGGAATTTCCTGGACTGTTTAACTTGATCCATGAGCAGTGGGGCCAGAAGGCAGTGATCAAAGCTAGGGCCCCTTCTGGGCGACTTTTGCTCCCATAGCTGTAACTGTGCCTCCTTGCTACACTCACCTCTCCGGCTTCTTGAACCAGCCAAGGGGACTTGTGTTTTGGCCTGTCTTCTCTGTCAGCTTATGTCATTATGCTTCCTGTCCAAATTGGGACCAGAAGCCACAATGGACCATTTTAGCCGTGGTCACAGTTCTGTCCTCTATGAAAACTGAGCCTTGGGCTGGGACTGTAGCTCAGTAGCAGAGCACTTGTCTACCATGTGTGAGGCACTGGGTTCAATCCTCAGCACCACATAAAAAAGTAAATAAATAAAAATAAAGGCATGTTGTCCATCTACAACTATTTAAAAAGAATAAAACTGAGCCTTGCTTGGCCAGGAACAGCAGTGCACAGCCTCTTCAGAAATTAATGGACCTGTCTTCACCTCATGATTCTGTCTCCAGCCAGACCCAGGATGGGACAGGAGGGGCAATCAACACCTGCCTGACTTAAGCCTGAAGTGAAACTTTGAGGTGTAACGCCAGCTGCTGTCTTGCCCCCTCCCGACCCAGCATGTGATACAGCACACAATTCCTATTCTGTATTATAAATATGCTTCTCCTAGAAATGAAAGTTGGGACTTTCACTCATTTTTGGCCACAGCAGTCTGTGTATTGATTCTGTAGCTGGAAATGAGTTCCTTTCCTGCTGGGAGAAGAGTGTGACCAGGTGTGCCTGCCCCCTCAGGTAACTTATGGCCCTGCCTTGGTCAGGGAGCCCTCTTTAGCTTCCCATCAGGCAGGTGGCCATCTGTGGCCTAGATACCTTCAGGGACTAGAAGCATTCCATTTCAGAAACCTGTGTCTCCCTCAATGGGAGGCTGGAGGGACTGTGCCATGACTGCTGCTCCTCACTGATGGTTTACTTTTAATATATATGAAGGTATCCCTGGGACACAGGATGGGGCTCAGTTTTGCCAAAATCCTTTGTAGATGCAGAAGCCCACCTTTCTGCACAGTTTTGATCCTGTGCCCCTCCTCACCTTTGATGTACTCGCAATTGTATGTGCTGCGCTTGCCCAGGGCCCGGAGGTAGATGCGGGCCGGGCCTTGGGCGGGTCGGCTGGCATTGATCACCTGGAAGGTCTCAAACGGTGGGATTAGCACCTCCTCCTCTCCAGGGAAAAAGGAGTAACCCTTGATAGGAGCCCCAAGGCAGGTCCAGATGCCAAAGAAGGTGTCCTCTCCAAACTGCTGGGCTGCAACATTCTGCAGGGATGCGGAGGCAAAGCCCCCTAGTCTTACCGTAGCCCCAGGCCCTGCTGGCCGGAAGCGCAGGCCATGCACCCCTCGGTACACCTGGCGGCACTGGGGCGAACGCTGACCCCTGCCCAGCAGCTGCAAGGCCTCAGTCAACAGGAAGTGGAGTGTCTTGAAGGAGAAGTGATGGAGGTAGTGAGCCCGAGAGCGGCCTGCCTCGCGCACGGCTGCATTAAACTCCTTGTGCAGGGGGCTGTTGGCTGTATAGGCCAAGAGGGCCACCCCATGCTCATCTCGGAAGCCTGGAGGTGGTGGGGGAAGGCGGGTAGGGCTGAGGCCCCACACTGGCCCCCAGGCCTGGCGCTCCTGCCATTGACTGTTTGCCAGTGCCCAGCCATCTGCATACACTTTATTGGTCTGAAACTCCGTGTGGTTGAGATCTGTAAGGGCAGCCATCATAGCTGCTGCACAGCCAGTGTACTGGTCATCAAAGGAGGCTGGGGCCATGTCTAGGGGTGTTTCTTGAGAGAAGACATCTCGTGTGATGAGATGGCTCTGGACCTGAATGGGAGGGAGCAGCAAGGACGAGAGGATATGCCCCTGTGAGAATGAGGCCCTTATTATCCAGTTCTCCCTCCATGAGATAAGGCTTGAGAAAGGCATAAAGGGCCCAAGCACACCTGGAAGGGTAGAGGATTTGGAACTGCCGGTTGTAAGCTCCCCAAGACCAGCACTGGGGTTGCCCCCTTAGGCAGAGTGATCCCCAAGGGAAGTGGCATTCTTTCCACCCTCTGTTTCTCCTTCCAGGGTTCAGAAGCTGACAGCCAAGCTCCCTGCTGGGGTGATGGGGACGGTAGAGGATACTGTACCTGAAGTGTGTCCATGAGGCCCATGGACACAAGTAGCAAAGGCATCATGGCAGGAATCTGCATATTGGAGGTGACCCTGGGCAAGTTGCTGTGTCTTTTTCCTCATCTGGAAAATTGCAATGTTAATCTACACAGTTTAATAAATGTTAATTGACACCTAGTGTGTGCCACTCCCAGTGCTTCGCACAGAGCACCCAAGATATAAATGAAGGTTCAAAATAGAGAGGATTCTTCTTTTTTTTTTTTTTAATTCTTTTTTTAAAGTTGTTGATGAACCTTTATTTTATGTATTTGTATGTGGTGCTGAGAATTGAACCCAGTGCCTCACACTTGCTAGGCAAGCACCCTACCACTGAGCCACAACCCCAGCCCAAGAGAATTCTTCTTGCTGGAAGGAACATGGGAGACTTCCTGGAGGAGATGACTCGTAACTAGGATCAATATAACAGCAAGTTGAGACTTGGTGAGAAAAAGTTGGGGCTTGAAGAGAAAAAGGAGTTTGGGGCAGCAGCAATGGAAAGAGTAAGGTACCAGAAGGAGGAACTTTGAGGATAAAGAGTGAATAACATGTTATCTAGTCTGGCAGTGCTTGTCGGGGTGGGAATGTTGGGAAGACCAGTCGTGAAGGGACTAGGCTTCACCTCACAAGGGATGTGTGGCCAGAACAGGGGCAGTTCCATGAGCAGTCAGCAGGTGGGGCCATAGAAGGTCTCTAGGGACAGACAAAGCAGGGCCTGGGGGCGTCCAGAGGTCCTCCAGTTTCTCTGCAGATCTCTTGAGCCCTCTTCTCCCAAACCTCAGCTGCTTCCGGTGAGGGACTGATAGAGACCCCTGGTGCTGGGAGAGAGGAGTGTACAGAGGACATCCACCTCCCCTGGGAAGCAGGATAAACCACAGCTTCCTCCACCCTGAGGGCCCAAAGTGACTGAGAAGAGGGTGTTCCAGCATTGGGTCAGGATCGGACAGGTGGTCTCCAATTCAGGGCTGCTGCTACTGCGCTGCATCTTTCTTCTTCCTCCCTGCCTCTCCCTTTTGGAGGGGATGGTACTCAGGGGCACTCAATCACTGAGCCACATCCTCATCCCTAATTTGTATTTTATTTAGAGACAGGATCTCACTGAGTTGCTTAGCACCTCACTTTTGCTGAGGCTGGTTTTGAACTCGAGACCCTCCTGGTCTCAGCTTTCCGAGCTACTGGGATCACAGGTGTGCACCACCACATCCGGCCTTCCTCTTTTTTTTTTTTTTTATTTTAAAAATATTTATTTTTTTTTTTTAGTTATCGGCAGACACAACATCTTTGTTGGTATGTGGTGCTGAGGATCGAACCCGGGCCGCACGCATGCCAGACGAGCGCACTACCGCTTGAGCCACATCCCCAGCCCCGGCCTTCCTCTTTTTTATTATTTTATTTCAAAGTAATGTGTGCTTGCTTCCAGGGAAGTAAGTATATGAATCACAAAATCCAAGTTCCCTTTCTTCTTTCACTTTCTGCACATGCCCTTCCCACTCTTACATACCCCTGCCAGTGGGGAGAGAGAGACTAGTGATAAGGGTATCTTTCAGAACTTTCTCAGAGAATATACAAATAATATATTTAAATGTATATATATATATAGTTTTCTATAGACAGCTGGTTTAATTTATTATTTTTATTTTGTGGTATTGTATTGGGGTGCTCTGCCACTGAGCTACATCCCCAGCACTTTTTTTTTTTTTTTTTGTACCAAGGATCAAATCCAGGGGCACTTAACCACTGAGCCACATCCCAGCCTTTTTTATTTTTATTTTTTAAATATATTTTTAGTTGTAGATGGACACAATACCTTTAGTTTATAGATTTATTTTTTTATGTAGTGCTGAGGATCGAACCCAGTGCCTCACACATGCTACCATTGAGCCACAACCCCAGCCCCTTATTTTTTATTTTCAGACAGGTTCTCACCAAGTTGCTTAGGACCTTGCTGAGTTGCTGAGGCTGGCTTTGAATTTGTGATCCACCTGCCTCAGCCTCCCAAGTCACTGGGATTATAGTCATGTGCCACTGTGCCCAGCTTATCCCTACCACTTTAAAATTTTTATTTTGAAATAGAATCTCACTAAATTGCTAAGGCTGGCCTCAAATTTTTGATCCTCCTGTCTCAGCCTTCCAAGCTGTTGGAATTACAGGCATGCACCACCACCACTAAATTACATCCTAACCATCCCAGACCTCCCAGTCCATTTCTTTTCTAAAATTTTTTTATGGTGCTGGGGATTGAACCCACGGCCTTGTGCATATGAGGCAAGCACTCTACCAACTGAACTATGTCCCCAGCCTACCAATTTCATTTTGAGACAGGATTTTTCTAAGTTGCCAGGCTGGCCTCAAACAAGACCCACTTGTTTTTTGTTTTTTTTTTTTTTTTTGCTTTTTTTTTCCCTAGTTGTATGTAGACAGATACTTTTATTTTTATTTATTTTTAGTTTTATATAGTGCTGAGGATCAAACCCAGTGCCTCATGCCATGCCAGGCAAGTGCTCTATCACTCTGCTACAACCCCAGCCCCTTGTTCTGGGTTTTATTGTCATTTTTTCAGAAAGGAAACATGCTTACATATGCACATCCTATTACCTCCCACCCCACCGCTGCCAAGAAACAATATATTATGGATTTCCTTCCATGTCAGTATATACATATCTACCTTGTTCATTATAATGACAGCATGGTGTATTTCATGGTATAGTTAAATCATATGATAGATACTTAAGTATTTTTCCTAATTTTAAAATATTATGCATCATTTATAGTGAACATTCATATATATAAATTCTTGTCTATTTGTGTGCATGTTTTTATAGGAATTATTTCAAGAAGTAGAATGATATTTAAAGAACATGAATGTCTTTAATTTTGATAGGCACTGCCAAACTGTCATCCAAAAAGGTACCATTTTGTCCCCATCAGAAATGAAGGTAAGGGCCAGGGTTGTGACTCAGTGGTAGAGTGCTTTCCTCGCATAGCCACTGGGTTCAATCCCCAGAACATAAAAAAATAAACAAATAAAATACAGGTTTTGTGTCCATCTATAACTAAAAAAATATATTTTTTAAAAAAGGTGGCAAGTGCTCTTTTGTCCATGTTTTTGCCAATGCTGGATATTATTGATCTCTTTTTTTTCATTTTAATTAAGTGAATATTAATTTGGAATATGGTTTGGAAATGTTATGCTCATACCATCACCCCATTCAAAATATTAAACATATCTATCACCTCAAAAAGTTTTTTTTTATCCCTTTGCTTTTATTTATTTCTTTTGTTTTGCTTTTTTTTTTTTTTTTTGTGTGTGTGTGTGTGTATATGTGTGGCAAGAACACTTAATGTTAGATCTAACCTCTTTACAAATTTTTAAGTGCCTAGTATCCAATTGTTAACAATGGGCCTTATCTTGTACTGAATAGATTTTAAAGGCCCATTTTGCTCTTTGCAGTCCCAGAACACAAGAGAGTCTCACTAAAAATGCATTGAATGAATGATTGGTTTGGAGGGGACATGGTGATTTCAGTTTGTAAATGCAAATTCTCCAAGGGCAGATGTCCAAGAGGTAGCTGAATGATGATAAGAGACATTGAGCCAGGTATGGTGGTACATCCCTGTAATCCCAGCTACTCAGGAGACAGGAGAATCACAAGGTCAAGGCCAGTCAGCAAGACTGTGTCTCAAAATTTTTTAAAAGGACTGGGGATGTAGCTCAGTGGTAGAGCGCTTGCCTGGTATGAGGGAGGCCCTGGATTATAACCCACACATTGTAAAACAAAACCAAAAAGTGTAGTTACCAACTAATGCTGGGCACAATATGGACCCCTCCTGGATTCTCATTCCCTTTGCTCATTCCCTCTCACCCCACAGTCAGGTCTGCACTTGCCTCCTTGGAGACCTCCCTACCTCCTCTTTCACCCCTGTTAGATTATTATGAAGCAGGGAACAGTGCAGATGAAGAGTTCTCATACTCCAGCTTCATGGTAACTCTACCTCAGGTCCTGACCATTAATAAGTTACAACTGGATAACAAGAGAGACTGGGAGAAAAGAACAAGAAGGAAGAACATATCTTCCGATGATGCTATTTTACATTCATTGTGGCTGAAGCTCTAGTCATCTTCCTAATCTGCTTAAAAAGCCTCTGTCCCAAAACTGACTGGAAGAAATTTCTCAAAAAAAGCAGAGTAAAGGGCTGGGGATATAGCTAAGTTGGTAGAGTGTTTGCCTTGCATGCACAAGGCCCTATGCGTGCCCCCCCAACAAAAATTAGAGTAAAAATGCAGAGATGACAATTATGGCAGTAGAGATGAGAACATGTCTTGCAAAAGAAAATAAAACATCCCTTCACAACCTCAGGATAAAGTCCAATCTCTATACCCCAGACTTAAAAAAAAATTTTTTTTGGTGGAGCTGAGGATTGAACCCAGGGCCTTGTGCATGCATGCAAAGTAAGCACTCTACCAACTGAGTTAAATCCTCAGCCCCTGTATTCTGGCCTTTGAGGCCCTTTGGACCTTGTTAGTCCCATTCCCCTCCACCTCTGCTTGGCTTCTGCAGTACAGAACCAAGTTCCAAACAGGCCCAATTATTTCCCCTCTCCCTGGGACATCCTGCTCCTGGCTACTCACTCTTCAAGGCTTAGCCCAGAGCTACCTCCTTCAGGAAGCCCACTGACTCCTTTACCCCTTCCCCCTCCATGATACTGTCCTCTGTCACTGCCCTAAGCATACAGAGCTGCCCTCATGTATGCCTTTCTCCCCTCCTGGCCCATGAGTTACTTGTGGACAGAGACCAGGCTTGACCTCAGCCCAAGGCCAGGCAACCCAGAGGGTGAGACCCCCCCAGAAGGATTACTGAGAGTCGGAGAGGCTTTTGGGGCACAGCTAAGAAGGTAGAACACTGAAGAGCAGGTAGATGGCTGACCTTGGTGACAAGTTTCAGGGGGAGATGGGACAGAGATCAGAGGGATTAGGGATAATGGGGAAGTGAGGAAGTGGAGATAGTGGGCAATCTCTCTTCAGTCAAGGGAGCTGCCCTTCCTCTGTCCTTCCTTTCATCCTGTTCATAGCAATTCTCTTGTCAGTTTCTTCTTTTCCAGCTTGAACGTTCCCTTCTGGAAATGTGAGTATATACCTCTCCCCAGGAATCCCAAATTTCTCTATGACCCCAAACCTTCCTCAGTACCCCAAACCTCTTTATCAAGTGTTCCCTAAAACTTTTCCTTATGATTCCTAAAAGTTCCATTAATCCCCCAAATCTCACTTCAAAAAAGTTTCCCTGCCTCACAACCTGGAGGAGTGTGGGTTGTCCCTTACCTAGGCCTTTTCCAGGGTGGGGAAGCTGTTGGTGGGTCTCCCGTGATGGTCACCAGGGGAGGGGAGGATAGATTTCCCCTTTATACTGTCAATTCCCCACCCCTTGTACCTCCGGCACACAGCTGCTCAGAAATGTGACACTCCCTCTTCTATTTCTGGATGTCTCCTCAAGGCTCAGGAACACAAGTTTCTCTGCCCAGTCTGATGGACCCAGTGCTCTGCCCAAGAAAAAAGGAATCCCTAAAGCCAGATGGAAGGTCGACTGAGGCATGGAGGATATTGCCTGGGAAAACTACCTCTTCATTGGGTTTGGTCCTATGCCCTGCTCACCAAGGAGGAAAAAGAGAGGGTGGCTTCAATAACCCTGGCTTCAGGAGGCTTCTCTTTGCATTTTATTCCTTTCTTGTGAATATCGACTCATCTGAGATGGAAGGAGAGATTCAGCATAAGGAGGTTGGGTTCTAGGTCCCAGCTCCAACTCTGATTTGCCATGTGATCCGGAAGGATTTCTACCCCACTCAGCACCACTGTCCATCACTTGAGTACTTGTGGGGATTTTAGGTCCTAGGATGGGAGAAGCAGTTCCTCAAAGCCAGAGGGTGGAGAGAGAACAATGCAATGATCTCAGTAAGTCTGGTCCTTGGGGGCTGTTCCAGTAGGTCAAGCTGTCCCCACTCTATCCTCTGTCCCTGCAACTGCAAACACTCATGTCCCTCCAGGCATAGGGGCAGGTAAGATATGTAGGCAAGGTGCTATTTTTCACAATTATGGTAAATGGTAGACTGCCTCCTGATTCTCTAACCTAGAAGGGCCCTCAGGTGGCTAGTCTCATTGGAAAGGAGCAAAAGAACTTTTCTTGAAGCTATTTCCCTATCAAGCATTCTGTCTGGGAAGATGCCACTGTTTCCATCTCCCTCCCTACCTGCCCCATACCTGGACACATTTTGTCATCTTCTTTTGTTTTTAGGAAGGGTTTTGGGAGTAAAAAGGATTCAGGTGAAGGAAACTCTTTATTTGCTGGATAATCTGAAGGGTTGGAGCAGGGCAGGGATGGGACAAATTAGTAAAACAAGATCAGGATAGAGACCTTTGTGTAGATCTACTTCCCATGACTAATCCAGCCCCATCAGGTGACATCTCTTAAATTTTGACGTTCAGGACCCCCACTCTCTCCTCCATGTTCAGGCTGTCAGAAAGCTCTTCCCTGAGCCATTTACTGATAAGTCAGCTGGCCCCTTCTCTCATTACCTCTACATGGGCATCCAAAACTCAGAGCCAGGTTATTTATAGTCAAGCTCTCAGAGGGTGGAAGGGAAAGCTAGTGTTTACAAACACGGGGTCACCTGAGTCTGAGAGACTGGAACACGTGACCAACGCGTGGGTCATATGCAAATTGTACGCAAACTAGCGAGTGCTCAAGTCACCACTTCTTAGCAACCAGGGCCCCTAGCGGGGCGACCCTCTTCCTGGTCTGGGGGCCGGGCCTGGCTGGGTCAGGGCACCCTTGATGGGGAGGCCGAATCTCATAGGTTCCTCCCCCAGCCCTGGCCTTGCTCGGAGCCAAAGAGGGTCCTGGAGAAAGAACCTGCAGGCTCTGGGCAAGGCAGTTTCGTCCTCAGCCCCTTACCCTGCCCACGCCGGGTCTGTAGTTGCAGAAGACAGGTGTCGGGTTACAGCTGGGGCTATAGTTAGCCGCAGAGACTTTGTTTAGCAGTCGGGGGACAGCGCTGCGCCTGCAGGAACTTTAGCCCCTTCTGGGTTCCTTCCCGCTTTCTGCCTCCATAACCTCCAGGTGGGTCCTGGGTTCCCTAATCCTTCCTCACTCCTTCAGGTGGAGCCCTATGATCACCCCATCTTCGCTGTCTCAAAAAAAGAAGGCGGGGTGGGGGGCAAGGGATGCGGCTCAGTGGGGGAGTTCTTGCTTAGCCAAAAAAAGCCACAAGACTGGAGATACTGAGTGTGGGGGCATCTGGTAGTCTGGGGAGCAGACACTCAGGGGTGTGCAGGGGACTGTAAAATTCAAGGCCCCCCCCCTTACCCTTAGGCCCGCCCTTGGCCCCGCCCTCATCCCACCTGGACCCCAGTCCAACCAAGGGACCCCTCACGCTGCGAGAGAGGAAGAGTGCTGGAGTCCATCGAAGCCAGGACTCCAACGCTGTGAGCCTCATCTGGCCCCGGCATGATGCTGGTGGCTCTGCTGATCACCCTCAGCTACCTGGGCTTCGATACCCTCTTCCTGCAGGTAACTCTGAGGAACCATTCCTTGCCACAAAGGGGGAAGTTGGGGGCAGACTCCGAGGAGGTGGTTTGAGGGATGTCTCCTCAAAATTGTCTTCTAGGGACTTTTCCCTAGGATTCCTCTCCTCTCAGTCCTCTTCCTCTCAGGAACTTTCATCCCTGAAGAGAATCCCAGATTCCCATCCCCTTTCCAAGAATCCTCATCCGCCCTCATAGCTCCCCATGTGATCCTCCCTCCTTCATGTCATCCTTCCCAACTTTCTCTTCCTCACTTCTCACATCCCACCATGTTCAGCCTCTGGAAACTCCTCCTGTGCCCTTCTGTCCCCATACCCCCTCCTTGACCAGGGCTTGACCTCCTCACACCACCCCCAAATTTGGGATAAAGGCTTCTAAAGTCCTCTCCCTAAAGGAGAGGACTCAGGAATCTCAAAGTTGACAGTGATTTGGTGTGGTGTCTGAGGGCTCCAAGGGCTTCCAGAAAGATGAGTGGGAAGAGTCTGAGGAGGATGGGGACAGGATCAGGTAATTGCGTGTGGACTGCATGTTCATCACCTGCATACTGAATCTGAGAGCCAGAAAAGTGCCAGGGGTCATCCAATCTTAACTCCTGCTGACTGCAGGAAACTTTCCAATGACAAGATGACCCTTTTTAGGTTATGCTGAAGTGATCTTTATGCTGTCCTCACAACAACCCTGTGAGGTTGGAAATATCCTCAGTTTTTAGTCACAGAACCTGAATCCCAGAAAAGTTGAGACTTCCTCAAGATCCCACAGCTATTAGGTGGTGTTTGGACCCATGTCTATCTGACTCAAGTGCTGTGTGTTATTTACACTGTGTTTCTGAACTCTCCTGCCACTAGGCTCTTTGTCCAGAGTTCTGAAATACTCTTTCCTGTGTGACTCCTTATGTCCATAGGCCTATGCTGTTCCTATTCTGCCCCTGGGCCTGGCTCCAGACACCTTCGATGATGCCTATGTGGGTTGCTTAGAGGAGATGGAGGAGAAGGCAGCCCTCCTGCTAAAGGAGGAGATGGTTCATCACACCCTGCTGCGGGAATCTTGGGAGGCAGCCCAGAAGGCCTGGGAACATCGTCGTCAAGGGCTCACTCTGCCCCTTGGCTTCAAAGCCCAGCATGGAATAGCCATTATGGTCTACACCAACTCATCTAATACTTTGTACTGGGAGCTGAATCAGGCCGTGCGGATGGGCGGTGTCTCCCGCGAATACTACATGAGACACTTCCCCTTCAAAGCCCTGCATTTCTACCTAACCAGAGCCCTGCAGCTTCTGCGGAGCCATGGAGGCTGCAGTAGAGGATCTGGGGAGGTGGTGTTTAGAGGCGTGAGCAGCCTTCGGTTTGAACCCAAGAGGTTGGGAGACTCTGTCCGCTTAGGCCAGTTTGCCTCCAGTTCCCTGGATGAGGCAGTAGCCCACAGGTTTGGTAATGCCACCTTCTTCTCTCTAAGGACTTGTTTTGGGGCTCGTATTCAGGCCCTGTCTGTCTTCCCTGAAGAACGTGAGGTGCTGATTCCCCCCCATGAAGTCTTCTTGGTCACTGGGTTCTCCCAGGATGGACCCTGGAACCTAGTGACTCTCTGGAGCTATAATCGGACCTGCAGCCACTTTAACTGCGCATTTTTGGGTGGTGAGCTGTGCATGGGGGATGCAGGACTGGCAGGGTGGGTGAAATAAGCCAGTATGTCCTTAACACAGTTCCCAGAGCCTTCAGGAGACCCACTTGGTTTCACTTGATGAAAATTGGAGGCTAAAATTCAGCTGGAGTTATTGTCCTCTGAGACTCAGGTTCTGCCAGGGCCATGTTTTCTAGATCTGTGAACATTTTCAGATGATTCTACATGTCATCTGCTGCTGGGGATATGACTGTGTAGTAGAGCATTTCCCCTAGCATTCATGAGGTTCAGGGTTCAATCCCCAGCAACAAAGGTTCTACTCTATAGTTTGACAGACCAAAGGAACTTGGTTAGGGAGGTTATCACACAAAGGAAACAGACAGGAGTACTGTTTCAGATCTCAGAGGCCCCAGGCTTGATAGGACACAAATATGCTATTCCCAAGTGCTGAGGCAGGGACCGAATGAAAGAGTGGCTGGGTGTGGTGGGAGCAGAGGTGGATAGGCAATCTGGAAGGATTTCCTGGGAGAAGGAGAAGGAAGAAAAATCAGAAGTTTGCCTTTAAGTGAAGGAAAAGATGAATTCAGTGGGGAAATGGCCTTGGCAAGGCCTGGTGGGAAGGACATTTGGGGTGTGAGTCTGTCTCACCTGCTGTCTGTTGCAGGGGAGAAGAGGCGGCGATGTGTGCCTGGACCAGGTAAGTCGCCCTCCTGCCACCTCTCAGCTGCTTCAACTCCTCCTGGGACTGCTGGCCCCCTCACTTTCTTTTCTTTTTCCAGAAGTAGAGCAGCCAGAGTCTCCTTCCAAGGGGAACTTTTCTACTTTCCTAGAAAATCCCACTCTTGGCTCCTGGGAGGTTCCAATTCTCAAGAGCTGGGTCCTGAAAGTCCAACACCTGCCACTTAGGAATCCTGGGAACTGGTGACCTTCATATGAAGAAGGGGGCTTCAAACAGCCTTGAGAAGCAAGACCATGGTTCTGGACCCACCTCCTGCAGCCATATTCCAAAAGGGTGTGGGGAGACCTTAGGCCATTGCAGGGTTGAGGGAAGCACACTATCTGGTGGGGACTTCCTTGGACAAGCAAGGGAAATACTATGATGGCGCCTCAATTAAATGGTGTCGCAGCATGGAGACATGGAATTATATGATTGGTTTATTCCATGAGACTGGACCATCTGCCCTTGCCAGGCTCAGGGACTGAGGAAATAAAAAGAGTAACTTTCTGGTCACTCTGAGACATGGTCTCCTGTCAGACCCCCACCACACACTTTATCTTGCAAACTCAGAAGCTTTAACATCCAGAGGGTCCTCACAGCACCCAGTAAGGCAGGAAAAGGGACAGATGGATTTCTCAGCACTATTTGTCTGATGAGGAATACAAGGCCAAGAGGGACTTAACTTGTTCAAGGTCAGATAGGTAGTATTGCAGCCAAACCTCTTGCTTCCCAGGCCTCCTGCCTCCTAGTCCAGAGCTCTTTTCTACCAAAGATCTGAGGAATCCCAAAGTAGAATTCTAAGCCCAAAAATATCTGGAAGCCCAGAGCAAGCCATTTCTTTCTGCCCTGCTCACACAGGGTTCAGAAGGAAGTGGAGGAAGGATCTTAAAGCATCAAGACACAGGAATTCTCACGTACTCCGTGGGCATCTGATATCACCAGTAGTAACTTTATTGAAGCAAGGAAAGCTCTTACTAAGTGATCCTCGCCCCCACCCAACTACGCTGCTGAATGTAGAGGAAGAGGCCTTTCCACTGCATTAGGAATCCCTATTGGTCCCCAAAGCCTCTTGTGGGTCCAAGTCCCCAGCCTCCTCTTCTTCTTGCTCCCTGTGCACCAGCACATGAGCTGGGGAGGAGAGGCCAGCTGGAGCCCCAGCCTCTTCAGCAGTCTGAAGCCCAGTTTCCGAAGAGTGTTGGATCCCCACAATTCCTGACATGGTCAGCTCTGGGGTCTCAGAGATGGGGGGCCCCAGGTTTTGAAAGCTGTTGCGTACTCGGGTGATATAGCGACTGAGGATGCTGGCACCATCAGGAGGCCGAGGCATCCCTCCTGCTGCCAAGTTTCGATGAACACCAGCAACCTCGCTTTGTAGTCGAGACACAGTTTTGGTTAACTCTGTCAGTCTGTTGCCCAGGTCTGAGAGGTGGAACATTGAGAGGGATGTTTTTCAGAAGATGAGCCTACTCAGTATTTCTTCTGCCCTCCACAGAACCCCAGGGGACACCTTGTCTGAGATTCCTGAGGACCCAGGACTGGAAGAACTGAGGGGTCAGTGGGTCAGTGAGTGGACAGAATCTGAGGTAGATGAAACTAAGTAGTGGTGGAGGGTGGCTGCTTTAGAGCTATAAAGAAGGAAGGTCTTGTGGGTCAGAAAAGGCAAGATGACTCATGGGGAGAAATTTTAATTGGTAGGGATTTTTAGATCTGCCCCAACAGCCCTCTCCCCAGTCTACACCTGGCCAGCTCATTCCTGTCCTTCGGGCTTAGTTCAAATTCTACCTGCCTTTTCTCCAACTTCTCCCTCTCAAAACAATAGGCTTTTTCTGTCCTTTGGGTTCCCAGTGCAATCTGTGTCTCTCTTTCTACCTAGTATGATGGCTTCTTCCCATACTGAAAGCTTCCCTTGTATGCCTGCTGTATACAGTGCCCCCCCCCCCTACAAGACAAGCCTAGAACAAGGGAGGACACAGCAACAATCACAGGTTGATATGTAAGTAAGTGAACGAGTGAATAAATGAACAGGTGAATAAAAGGGCTAGGTGATTAAATGAAACGAATGGCCTAAGTGCCTGAATGGGTCAGGGGGTAATTCAGTGCAAGGGGCAATATTGTGCAGGTTGTGGTTTCCAAGTGTAGGGTGGGGCCACATACCATGCAGGCTGAGTGAGGGGTGATGAGTTAGAAACAGGGGTGGGGAAAGCTTGGAGGCTGACCACTAACCTTTCCGACGTGTCTCCTCAAACTCGCGCCGAGCAGTCTCTATGTAGCGCTGTACCAGAGCCTTGATGACACGAAGGCGGTAGGACCCACGCTCTCCCTCCCCAGGCCCAGGCCCTGCCCCTGCCCCCTGGTTGGCCTGGAATGGGAAGACAGGAAGGTGAGAGAGATTTCTCTACCCTCAGCCTTCCTCTAATCACTGTGCCACCCCAGCAATAAAGGACCAAGTCAAAGTTTGTGCAGACTTCTTTGTCCCTATAGGCCACACACCTACACCTGGTCTGCCTCCACTTCACAGTGGAGTCCTAAAAGTGAGAAGGATTGGGGCCAGAAGCTAGGGAAGGGTCCACTATGAGAGGCCCATGGTAGTGGGTGGAAATAAAGGTTAGGAGGTAGAAGAGAGATTGGAGAACCCCAAAAAGACATGGCAGTAACTTGAAGGGGCTGTCCTGCCCAACCAGACCAGGTTAGGGTACAGAAAAGCAGAGTAAGTGAGCCCCCTGGATGCCCACCTTCCTCTCTCAGGTCTCTGTCAGCCTGATAATTTCCCAATTGGTTGGACATTTACCCTTGGCTTCTTAAAATGTTTCTGAAAAACATTCAGCCACATCTTGGCCCAGTTTGAAGTATCTGTAGCTTGGGAGGAGGGTGGCATGAACTTCTGTTCACATTGTATAACACAGCACTGGGAATTTAGGAAATGACCAGAGCCAAGAAGAGGGAAAAGGATGTTCTGGGAATATAGCTGGAAGGATAGCTATGCCAGAGATGTGCACACAAATGGATGGTATACAGTTGAAGCCTGGTATGAGAGGGCCAATAAGTAGATGAGGTACTCACATAGGTGGGGATTGGGGGATAGTCTGGCTTCTTGGTTTTGCAGCAGGAGCAGCAACAGCAAATAAACTGGAAAATTCTCCTGAGAAATTTCAATGGTGGAAAGAGGTTAGTCACAGAACAGTTCTAGGGAAATGAGGGAAGGAGGTCTGGGGATGTGACTCAGTAGTAGAGTACTTTCCTAACATGTACAGGGCCCAATACAACAATAAAAAATAAAAAAGAAAGAAAAGAAAAAGAAATGGGGTAAGGAGCTGGGTAATGTGTGGGGGCTGGGTGCCCAGGGGTTGGGGTGAGAGCTCTGAGGTCATCACCTGAGAAGGTAGAAGAAGGCCTTGGGGGAGGGCAGGATGTTGAAGGGCACAGGCAGAGTCAGGCCCTCTCGGAAATAGGATAGGTAGAGCTTAGAGCGAGCAAACTTCCACTCCACGTCAGCATCATCCTGGAGGCCAGGAGGCAAGGGACTGTGAAGGACTAGGTTAGCACCTGGTTCTCCTGCTCACTGAATCTGCCTTCTCCCTCAGCCCTCACATCTCATACTCTCCAGTGTGTCAACCATTCTCCCCATTCTGGCTTCCAACTCCTCGGACACCCACCTCTCCCCTGCCTGTCTCCACCTTTCCTCTCTCCCTCCCCATTATCTTTCATCCTCACATCTTGATCCTGTCCAGCCTGTTCTCCAGCATGCAAACCATAACCCTTCCCCTCCCTTGCCTCTCTCTTCTCATGTTCCCAATTATTTTTCCACAATGCACTCCTCCCCCTGACCGAAAAGAGGAAAGAGCACTAGACTTGATGTCTAGAGACACTAACAGCATTACTGGGACCTTCATTTTACAGAGGAGAATTTATCCAGAGCCACAAACAAGACCACAGAGAAGGTAGAGCAGGAACACAAGTGTCTTAACTCCTTGCACCTGCTCCTCTCCATCCTTTCTCCCTTCTTCTAACTAGCTTAGGTTGACCTTGGTTCACGCACCTCGATCTTCTGGAAGGAGTTGGTGATCATGGCAATGAGCATGTTGAGCAGCACAATGACCATAACGATGGTAAAAATGCCATAGAGGGCCCGGCCCACAAATTCAGGCACCAGAAACTGAGGCATGTCCACCACACTGTGCTCCTCCATGCCAAACATGGTCCAGAACAGAAACTGGAAAGTCTCGTTGAAACTGGCATGTGGGGTCAAGAAAAGGATAGGAAATGAGGGGTGAGGGAACAGCCTGGACTCTGCCCAGACACACTCTTCCTCACCCTCCAGGATCCAGCTGAAGGTGTTCTGTATTCATGAAGTCCTTCTGGTGGAACGCTTGCCACTTTCTCTCTTTTTTTTTTTTTGTGTGTGTGTATGTGTGTGTGTGTCTGTGTGTGTGTGTGTGTGTGTGTGTGTTGGGGGCTGATACTGGTGATTGAACTTAGGAACATTCTGCCTCTGAGCTACATACCCAGCCCTTTTTAAAACTTTGAGACAGGATCTCACTAAGTTGCCCACCCTGGCCCTGAATGTAGGATCCTCCTGCCTCAGCCTCTGGAGTATCTGGGATTACAAGTGTGTGCCACCATATTCTGCAACCTTGCCATTTCTGGGATTCAACTTTTATTCTTTTAGTCAACAAATATTTATTGAGCACACCGCAGTGTCATAGGTGCTAAGAACACATTGGTGAACAAGACAAGCAGTCTCTGTCTCCAAGGACCTTATGTTCTGGGGTGAGGATCACTCTGGGAGGTGACATGGACATTACTAACACTTGATCTTGGCCAAAATGTGGAGAAGTGATAAGATAAAGAACATGCCCCAAAGCAGGGGTTATGAACTTAGAGGGTTTAAAGAACTGAGAGGTCAGCATGACTCATCTCAGAGAGCAGAGTCTGGACCTCTGAGAGGGAAGAGAGGGAAGTAGGGTCCACCCAGATGTAGGACCTCATAGAGTAAAACCTAAGATCCTTACCTTGCTCTGCAAACAATAGGAAGCTAGAGTGAATTCTAAGCAGAGGTGATACCTGCTTTACATTTGAAAAGATCATGTTGTGAGTAGAATGCTGGTGAAAAGATGGGAGTAGAGGTTTGGAGACCAGTTAAGAAACTGTTAGGCTGCTGGTATGGCTCAGTGGTAGGTCCCCGGCACTAAGAGAGAGAGAGAGGGAGAGAGGGGGGGGAGAGAGAGACAGAGACAGAGAGAGAGAATATGAGGGAGAGAAACAGAGACACTGTTATTGTGGTCTGGGTGGGAGAAGATGGTAGTATGAAGCACAGTGATAGCAACTTCAGTGCTGCCTCTTCCAGGAAGCCCTTTCTGATCAGTCTTCCCTAAACACAGTAGAACATGTTTATCTGTTAGTCATTCACAGTTCTCATTACATTTTTCTTCCTATTGCACTTATTTGTGAATCTATCTTGTTCCCTCTATCTTGGTACCAGTTTAGACATAAATGACTACAACCTCACACTGGATCTAGTGTCTGGATCAGTGTAAGGATGGCCTTAACCTAAGAAGGGCCTTAGTCTAAGTACCTCCATTTTGAAATAAAACTGCAGTCCCCACCAGGTATGCCTATGGAGCCCTCCAATATGGTCATCAGGCATAGCCTGATTTTAAAAAGTCACTTTCCACAACCCTGATAAAACTCAGAGTGAAGTCTCTGTCATTTGCTTTCGCCCTGATAAAGGCAAAAGGCGAGATTAGGGTGGAGACCACCAGACCAGATGACTTGACATCAGAACAAAAGATGTCACTGAGAAACCCGGTAACAGCTGATAGAGATTGAAAGGGCAGTCAGAAACCCCCAAATTTAGGATAAATTATGGAGTGAATGAACAGACATTCAGCCAGCCGACACTGCTGCACACAAGGCTGAGAGCCTGAGGACCTAGGACATCCCAACTCTTCTCATCTGCCTGATCCTCTGCGTCGTCCTTATCACTCTCAAACTCTACAGCAGCCTCTTGACTCTGGTAAGAAAAGGACTTCTCCTTATGACCGTCACCTCAGCCAGCCATCAACTCCACCCCAGGAGAAGCCTCTATTGGTTCTTGACCTGGCTGCTACGGTCTGAGTGAGTGCATCTCCTGGACTTGAAACCCAAGACTTAAAACTTTAAATCTAGTACTTAAGCTTAGCATGCAGAAGGAATGTCTGTAATAGGTCTGTCTTGATTGAGTGCGTTTGCAGTGCTTAGAGTTAACTTCGAATTATTTGCTTTTAATTGATTATGTCTTTTGCAATGTCCACCATTAAGGATTGTCATTTCTTGATTAAGAACCTATAGAGTGAAACTGTATTAAGTGATATGAGTGAATAAACATTGAAAAGGGCAGAAGTGCGTGGACATTCTTCATCTCTCCCTTCAACTGCAGATGTCATACTTTTGCCCATTGCAATAATCAGTCTCTCGTTACTCTGACCTCCACATTACACTAAGGGTGTTCTTTCAGAACGCTAATCTGACCTGTGTGTGTTAATATTTAAATACTCCTAGCAATCTTCAGTCATATGTCTACCATACAACCTATCTCAGATTTTCAACAAAAATACTTTATTTTACTCTTTGGGGCTGGGGATGTGGCTCAAGCGGTAGCGCGCTCGCCTGTCATGCGTGTGGCCCGGGTTTGAACCTCAGCACCACATACAAAAACAAAGATGTTGTGTCCGCCAAAAACTAAAAAATAAATATTAAAATTCTCTCTCTCTCTAAAAAAATAAAAATAAAAATAAATATTTTACTTTGAGACAAGGTCTCACTAGTTGCTAAGGGTCTTGCTAAGTTGCTGAGGCTGGCCTTGAACTTGTGATCCTCCTGACTCAACCTCCCGAGTCACTGGGATTACGGGTGTGTGCCACTGTGCCCAGCACTCAACAAAAATACTTTTGACTTAATTTTATATTACCTAAGAACAAACAGTTCAGGAGGGCTCAGCCTTACCTTGCTGCTGTGGAATGAAACCACTAGGACCATGAAGCATGCAGGAATGAGTAGCTTCTGTCCCTGGTACTAAGATTCATGGTTTAAACTGTGAAATCTCAGTCCTTAATAAATAAATTTTAATAGATCTCAGATAATAACCTGAGTTTAGGCCAGAATTCTCTGTAAGAAACTGAATAAAGCTTTGATAGACCCTGAAACCATGAGAGTCTTAACCAGTATTTGCAGGCCCAAGTATTTGTCCTTTTAGTGTCGTAATTAAAACCATCATGTAGTTGCAGAATTTATGATTGGGCAACAGTTTAAGTATCACCTGGAGCTCCCTGGCCTGATGTAGAAAGATCAAGCTCCTAAGGAAGAACTTCATGACTCTAAGACCTTGTCCTAGTTACCTTCTCCAGTTGCCCCTTACAAAATTCTTCCCCAGCAGGGCACCACACACCTGTAATCCCAGTGGCTCAGAAGACTGAGACAGGAGGATCATGAGTTCAAAGGCAGCCTCAGCAAAATCGAGGTGCTAAGCAACTCAGTGAGACCCTGTCTCTAAAATAGTGCTGGGGATGTGGCTCAGTGGTCAAGTGCCCCTGAATTCAATCCCTGGTATCCCCCACCAAAAAAAAAAAAAAAAAAAAAAAAAAAATTCTCTTCATGCACCAACCATGGGATACATCTTGCTGTTCTACAAATACACCTTCCTGCTTTGGTATATGGCCCCTTTCTGCCCAGAATGCCTTGTATCTTCTCTGAAGTCTATAAACCTTCTAGGTGTAGTTCAGATTCTCCTTTTCCTATAAAACTTTCTCTGAGCATTCAAGGCAGAGAAAGGGGCTTCCTTTCTGGGCACTCTCAACAGAAGCCCTCCTTTTACATAGTATATATTATGCCAAATTGAGCCTGTTGTAGACATAGCTATCTTCTCTATGAGAACAAGCCTGGTTAATTTCTTCTCTCTGTGCTTCCAGATCCAGGGACAGGATTGACTACAAGGAAGGTGTCAGTAAGTATTGAGAACTTACTGAGAACTTAGTTGAGAACTCCAACAACAAACTGAATGGCTTTGAAAGTCAATGAATTTAAAAAGTGAGTGTATGAATGAATGAACAAATACTTGAATGAAAAAATTTAATTATTGGCCATATTTAGGAAGAATTGAGCATAAAAAGAATAATGACTATAATAAAAAATTAAAAGATATTTGCACTCATAGTGATATTTAAAAAGAAGAAGGTGGGGCTGGGGATACAGCTCAGTTGGTAGAGTGTTTTGCCTTGCATGCACAAGACCCTGGGTTCAATCCCCAGCACCAAAAAAAAAAAAAAAAAAAAAAAAAAAAAAAAAACAGAAGAAGAAGAAGAAATATAGAGACAGAAAATTGACATCTTAAAATTGCATTATAGAAATTGATTCAGATAAAAAACATCTATGGGGTTGGGATATAGCTCAGTTGGTACAGTGCTTGCCTCGCATGCACAAGACCTTGGGTTCAATCCCCAGCACCACACACACACACACACACACACACACAAATCATTATGGATGCTAAAATCACTGGGTAAAAGAAAGACTGAAAGGGAGCTGTTTAACCCCAGTATCTCCATATATGTTCCCGTTACTAGACGGGCTTCTCTAGTACCTTTGCAACCAAGGTTTGCTAGAATAAAGGGTCTCAACAGTGTGCCTCCCGATGTGGAAAATACCCATCACCAAATAAGCTGTGTTCTTACCAGAGCTCCTTAACTTGAATCTAATCATGAGGAAATAAATTCTAGCTGTGGAATATGACTTGGTCTACAGTCTTGACAAAAGCATTTGTCATATAAGACATTAAAAAAAGGGAATGTTCAAGATTAAAGGAAACTATAGAGAGATGTGACAACAAAATGCAAAATGCAATGTATGATTCAATGCATGGGATTTTTAATTTTTAAAAACTCTTAAGATTTTTTTGGGCAACTGGGGAATTTGGGGGGGAGTGTACTGGGGATTGAACCCAGGGGCACTTAACCACTGAGCCACATTCCCAGCCCTTTTTTATTTTTTATTTGAGACAGGGTCTCACTAAGTTGCTTAGGCTGACCTCAAACTTGAGATCCTTCTACCTCAGGTTCCTGAGTCATTGGGCTTATAGGTGTGCACCACCATGCTTAGCAGCAACTAAGGAAGTTTGAATGAGGAATGCATAGTAAGTAATATTATGGTATTGATATTAAATTTTTGAGTATGCAATAAGGCAAAAATTGGCCACAGACCATACATGAGCATAGTTACATTCTAATAAAACTTTGTGAACAAAAACCATTTTTTTTAAGTGGGATAATGGTTTTGTGGTTATTCTCTTAGGAAACATCTGAACTATTTGGGGGTAAAGTGTCATGAGATTTACAACTTACTTTAAAACATTTCAAATAAAAGAGAGTAATAGACCAAGCAAATGTGGCAAAACAGTAACAATTGGTAAAGTCAGGTGAAGGGTATAGGGATGTCCAGTATACTTTTTAATTTTTTCGTAAGAGTGCCATTTTTCAATATGAAAAGTTTATGAAGGAAATGAGTGAACAAATGAATGTATAAACAGATGAGTGACCAAGTGAATTAATGAGTGAGCAAACAAGAAAACTGATTGAATGAATAAACAAGGGAAAGAAAAAGAGATGATCAAGCTGCAAGTCCCCAGCCTCTGCCCCAGCATACTTGCCCAGCCGCTCTGTCTCCTGGTAGGGCACATAGATGTTGTTTAGGCCACAGAGGAAGGCAGTCAGGATGATCATGAGGATGAACATGAACCTGGCATGGGATGGGATGTGGAAGGGTCAGAGAAGGTCTTCACCCTGGGAGAAATAGGACTTTGGGAAGAGGGATTGGGGATAATGTACTTTATGGCTCTCAGGAGTATTCAATTTGGTTACTATTAAAAATAAAGAAATTAGGGGATGGGAATGAGAAGGAATTTAAAGTAAGTGCCAAAGCAGAAGATTTCCCTTAAGAATAATGGGTATTGGGTCTAATCAATCAAAGCTGGGGAAGGACCAGTCTCTTAGGGAGTGACTGTGATGCTGAGATTGTATAGGGATGGCTGCGTGTCAGGGATTCTTATTGGGTGGGAGCCATCCCTAGAGAGTTAGAACCACATGAGAACGAGTTATCCTGTAATAGGGAAGGCTGGAAGAATCACTAGGTGGGATATGAGATTCTCCTCCAAGCTAAGCCAACCTGCAGCTGTTCAGAGATATAACTAGCACTTTTCTCACCAATGGCACCATCTCCAGTCCCACCTGAGGCAGGATCCTAAGGGAGTAGGCATTAACTGTGTGTTCTGATTAGGACAAGAGACCAGGTTTGGCTGTACATGATTTATCTTTCCAAAAAGGGGAAACCCATGGAACCGAGACTACTATAACCAAGGACTCTTTCAGCTGTCGGTGGTTTACCATCTTTTCTGGGGTCATGAGCCTCTTTGAGAAGTAGGTTAAACTTATAGACCCTCCCTCAAAATAAATATATGTTCATATTTATACTCCAATCTTGTCTATACTTCCAGGCATTCAGAGGTCTCTAGAGCTTATACTTCTGGAGGAAGGCAAACCAGGAATTCCTATGCCACATTAAAGCTGGGGAAAGTCACCAGGAGGTTAAGTGGGGTTTATCAGAAAGGAGGACACTCCAAGCAGGGACAGTACACACCGTATCATGTCATCAATCATCCTGCCGATGGAAATCTGCAGAGTGCCCAAAGACTCGTGGGCCGGCAGAATGTAGGCCAGGCGGGTGAAGCTGAGCATGCTGGTGATAGCAAAAAGCACCTCAGCCAAGAACTGGGGATCCTCTGTGCGCCATTCACTTCGCTCTGAGCAGATGAAATGGGGACAGTGGCTGAGAGACAAGGAAGAGGAGGGACTAGGGGATTCAGGGCTGAGTTGGGATACTCACCAGCAGTGGTGAAATAGTGGCAGGCTGCTCCATTGGCAGCATCCCTGCAGTGCATGTGGGCAAGCCCAGCCAGGAGGAGGCGCAGTGCGAAGGCTGCCAGGTACAGGGACAGGATGACCACATCCAGGAAGTTCCACCAGTCCAGGAGGTAACTGCGCAGGCCCTCGATCCATACTTCCTTACACTCGAACCACAGGAAGCCTGGAAGGGGTGGCAGAGGGCCAGGACAGGATGGGGCAAAACTCTGTTCCTCCTTGTAGGTCAGAGCCAGATTATGATGACCCTTTGATAGGGGCGGGGGAGCTAAAACATCACTGGGGTAAAGTCAATAAAATGTAAATGTTTAATCTATCCAAGTGTAGAATGATCTTATGTGAAAACAAGGACTCTAGGTTCATGCAGACTCCAATCTTGTCTATACTTCCAGGCATTCAGAGGTCTCTAGAGGTTATACCCAAGGATCAGAGGTGGTTGATGCTCAGAAAGTGAGTGACACCTGGGAGGAACTGCATTAGGAGGGAATGGTTTACGTCTGCTATTTTTGACCTCCACCAAATAAATATTAGGAAAATATTGAAATAATCTTGATTTGAAGGGACTCCATATTATCAGTCTACTCAATGTGCCCATGTCTCAGTGGGGCCCATTGCCAGACTGTCAAGACTCCCGTATCCCTAAGGATACGGGAGTCTTGACAGTTGGTCCCCATTAGCCAGATGATCTTGCCATTTGTGCCCTTCTCCATTCCCTGCATATGTGCTCTCTGTACTATCTTGAATGCCTTTCCATATCCTTTGGAAGCCCGGCTCCTCTTTGTGGCCCAGAACAAATACTACTTCCTCCATGAAGCCTTCCCAAGGTGCAGGGAGTTGCCTTTGCTCCATATCCTCCTGGTTAGACTCTATATCTGTGATGCTCTCACTACAGGGCATTGCAGTAATGTCTCCTCGTGGGTCTGCCCTATCCTGGTCTGTCCCCTTGAACTTTGAGTCCCTCAAGGACAGAGACCATATCTCATAAATTTGCCAGTGATACCCAGAACAAATTAACTAATATTTATTAAGTTACTATAGATACCAGTGAGATCCTGTGGTAAATAAGACGAATATAGTACCATTCCTCCAAGGGCATATAATCTAATGAGACAGGCAGGAAACCAAGAAGATACAACACAATGTGGTCATGCTAGGACTGAGGAGCAGGGGAACTGAGGTGTTCTTTGGGAGTGTTTAGGATGGATCCTCACCCTGATTTGGGGGCCCCAGAAAGCTTCTGAAAGGCAGTAACATTTAAGTTGAGACCTGATAGAGGAGCTGAAGCCAGTGGGTGAAGGGGCAGTATGGGAAGTAGTGAGTGCTCTAGGAAAAGTGAGGAGCAAAGGCCTGGATGCAAGTGGAAATAGGATGTGATCAGGGTGGGAAATCAGCGCTATATGGCAGCACAGCACCTTGCTGGGGTGGGCTAGAGGCTCAGTGAATGTGTATAGAATGAATGGAAACATACTTAAGTTATCCATGTATTCTCAGGACTTTGCTTACAGTAGGACTTCAGCAAACATACACTGCCTGAATAAATGAGTTTTACTTTATGTGTTTAAAAGATGTTTCTTCTCCTACAGAAAGAGGAAGAACTTTATTGGTTACATCTCTACTCAGGGCAGGTCAATAAATGTTTTGTTTTGTTTTGTATCAGGGATTTCATCCAGGAGCACTTAACCACTGAGTCCATTCCCAGGCATTTTTACTTTTATTTTGTGTCTCAATAAGTTGCTTGGAGTCTTGATAAGTTGCTGAGTCTAGCCTCAAACTTTCAATCCTCCTGCCTCAGCCTGACAAGTCGACAGGATTACAGGCATGCACCACTGCACCTGGCTCAATAAATGTTTAATAAATAATGGGATAAAAAAATTTTGGGGGGGTTGCTCTTGTCTCTTTCCCTAAAGGTTTACTTCTGGCCAGGTGTAGTGGCACATGCCTATAATCCCAGCAGCTAGGGAGGCTGAGGCAGGAGGAACATGAACCAGCCTCAGCAAAAGTGAGGCACTAAGCAACTCTGTGAGACCCTTTCTCTAAATGAAATATAAAATAGGGCTGGGAATGTGGCTCAGTGGTCGAGTGACCCCGAGTTCAATCCTGGTATTCCCCCCCCCAAAAAAACAAAACAAAACAAAAGATTTACTTCTGGCCATCACTGACTGGCTTGGTACAGTGTGGACGGGTCTTGATATACTGTGAGTATACCAAGTTTAAGTGAGTATACCAAGCCTGGGAGTTTGCCAAGTGAGGGGGAGCCAGCTAAAGAACAGGCCACTAGTCCAGCCTGATGAGCTGACCAACCAGAGGTTGGTGGAACTCTGGGGATTCTTGTAAACTGTATTTGCTAAATTGTTTGAGAAAACTTGGTTCTACTATAGAAAAGAAGAAAACTGATAGAATGGATGAAACATGCATTAAGCACAGATGACTTAGTTTGAACAAATAAAGCAGGTAGAGCACATGCATATGATAGACACACACAGAAAGGCAAGGATAAACACCAAATATTCATGATACATTGAATATACATGAGGCATATGAGGCCCTTGGTATTTATCAGCTCTTAAGTCAGCAACCTGCTGGTGACACCAATGCTGGTTCCACAAGTCCTCTGTTCAAAGAATGCACATAAAATTCATAGTTGCTCATCAGGATAACTGGCAACATACTGAAACATATTAGCCACTGTTTTTCCCACAGATCAAGTCATGGCCTAGGCACCTCTGTCCATTGCACCTCCCTGCTGAAACTTCGTAACACCATCATAACAACATGTTTTGTGGGTGTAACAGACTATATGATTTGCATTTTAAGTTGGTCTGTGAGTCTTTCTGTTCTACACTTCTGGGATAGCTTGTCTGGAAGTACACTTATATGTTATTACTACACCAAGGCAAGTTGCCACTGGACACTGTGGACAAGTGTCTTATTTGTCAGAGGATAGGAACCTCCAGAATTGAAAGTGAGAGGTGCCAGGGAGAAGAATGGTGTCCCTGCTCAGGGAATCTGCCATAGGTTTAGGTCTCCCGACTGGGATAAAGGGAAAAGATTCTTGGTGTGCTAAAGCCCATAGGGGTTTGATTATATATCAGGGAGTATCTAGAAAGGCAGGGTTCCCCCACTGGGGTGCTTATCATGAAGAATAGTGAGGGGGCCTCAAGAAGAATACCATAAATAAAGGGTCCCACATATGTACCTGTGACCCAAATCATGTGTAGTGAAGTCTCCCAGACACTCTGGCTTCGGCCACGGAAAGTGCTCAGCTGTGTCTCCATGGCCAGGGATTCTCCCAGCAGGAAGATGAGGAACCATAGATAGGAGGCGGAGTGTAACAGGAACTTCAGCACTGGGATCTTCAGCAGGCGGCCCAGCTTTGGGAAAGCAGGAGAGCATGGCTCTCAAAGTCTCCCCACTGGCAGGCTGCAGGATTGCTCGGCCACATGAGACTCTGCTTTCTCAGATTTACCCATACTTATTCAGCTACTCACCAAGAATGTATTATATATCAATCAGTGGCATGGATGCATACCAGTAGTCCCAGAGATTTGAGAGGCTGAGGCAGGAGGATTGCAAGTTCAAGACCAGCTTCAGCAACTTAGTGAGGGCCCTAAACAACTTAGCAAGACCCTGTCTCAAAATAAATAATAATAATAATAATAATAATAATAATAATAATAATAATGGAGCTGGGTATGTGACTCAGTGGCTAAGTGCTTCTGGGTTCAATCCCTAGTACCAAAAAAGAAAAAAAAGAATGTACTATATATCAGGCCCTGTTCTCTCATATCTATTATTTCCTTTACAACCATATGAAACACAGAGGTGAAGTTACTTTCCCTTGTGGTCCCACAGGCTTTTCAAACTCAACCAAGTTAAAAGGTAAATTCATTACTTCTATCCTAAACTTGTTCCTCCTATCTCATAAAATGACCAGGCCACCCAGGAACCTGAACAGCATCTCCACATGCTTTTTCTCACATGCACTCTGACACTCTCCCTAACTCCAGTTCTGTGTCCCCAATCCATCTTTCACATGACTAGTAGGGGGAGCTTTTCAAAACACAAAACCCATGGGGCACTCACCTCATTAGTCTGGCATCTTTCATTTTAACATGGCTTACAAGGGCCTGGGAGAGCTGGCCCCTGCCCACTTCACTACTTGCTGTTGGCATTTCTGCCTTAGCAGCAGGGAGCTCCTTTCAGTCTCTAATGCTGTAAGTTTTCCCTCCCCTGGGCCTTCTTCCATGTTGTTCCTGCTTCACGGACACTCCTCTCCCTGTTCCTCGCCTGGTTAGCAGGAACAGGCCTGGTTGTTTATTATATCCCAGTGCCAGGCCCAATGCCTCACTTACAGTAGAGCCTCAAAGAAATATTTGGTTGGGCTAGGACTACTAGAGAGAATATTGGACTGTATAAGGGATTCAGGCTTTGGAGGTAGAGGCCGCAGTTTAAATCCTGATACTGTTGTTTGCTGTGTGCCCTGGGCAAAAATAGCCTGAGTCTGAGGTTCCTCCACCAACTGGGAATGCAATCCCTACCTTCCAGAGCTCATCAAGCTACTGAATGGGAACATGCACAAAGTTGTAGCTACAAAGCACCCAGGACAGAGCCTGGCATAAACCAAGTGCTCAATAAACAAGTTATCATTCATCTTATTCTTGTACCCGAGACTTGGGCGCCAGCCAGTAGCCAAGGCAGAGGAAGGGCATGGTGAGGAAGATGAGGAAGGCGACAAAGAGCTTCCAGATGGTGGTGCTTCCACGCCAACCAGCCAGGTTCCCACACCAGATGGAGGACAGGACTTGCTGGCAGATGGGGTGTGCTACAAACTAAGCAGAGATGGGGCATGAGGAGGTAGCCACCTGGCAGGGAGAAGGAATGAGCAGGTTGGGTGCATGTCCTTACTTTCTGCCAGTGATCAAACATCCTTCTTTTCTTTCCCTGCTGGCCAGCCCAGAAGAGAGGCAACTCACTTGCCATGCGCCCACGCAGACCCTGCCCTCTCTGGCCCTCAGGAGGCTAACTCTAAGATTAGTTTCCTAACTCAGGCAGTGGCAGGTAAAACTGAGAGTACAAGTCCCAGAACTCCCAGGGTTCCCTGCCTTCTAGAGATGTGGGGGTAACAACAGTCTGAACACTCCTGAGAAGGGAAGGGGCAGGGAAAGTGGGCTTGCTGTCCTGCATGGCTGGTCCAAGGGAGCCACTACGAAGGAAGGGTTTTGGTTAAGTTTTTGGTGGGTTAGGATATCTGAGGGTAGATCACATTAAGGGGTAAGAGACTAGAGGCAGCTAGAAAAGGAGCATGTCTTAGATTGGGGGAGGGGTGTTGTCTAATAAGACAGAATAAGAATCACTTGATGTTTAATTCCCGAGACATCTAGTGTAATCTTGTTCAGTGAGGTACTGAAATCCAACAGAACAAGACTGGGCCCAAGTCACTCAGCAGACTAGAGACAAAGCTAAACCTGAGACCTGCAAGCCCGGGTGTAAAGGTGGGTTCTCTAGGGAGAGGTTAGGAGCTTAGATTGAAGGTAAGAAAGGAAGGTGTCGGGGACCTAGATAGAAGGTGCTCAGAATGAACATCTCAGAGGGTCCCGAGGCCAGGAAAACGAGTTGCTTGGGGCTGGACTGGGGGACACCTAGAGGTGGCAGGGCAAGGGATCAAGGCAGTGAGGAGAGGTAGGCAGGGCCCAGCTGACCCGCTTCTGGTTGTAGTTGACAGCCAGCCGCAGTCTTGCCAGGTTGGGGATACCCTCCTCGAAGGCCTGGCTCAGTCCTTCAGCCTCAGGCTCAGTCTCGCTGTCCTCGCCCATGTCGTTGAGCACTGCAGTGACTTCGCTCTGGTTCCGGCACATACCCAGCAGCTCAAAACCATAGTCCTGGCTCAACGACTCCAGGGCAATGTACTCAGGCTGTAGGGAAGTAGGTCTGTGTGTGTCAGCCACCTGTGAACACAATTTCCTCCCTACCCCCGCCCCCCCCACAGTGGACTACCTGTGGACCTTTCTACATCTGATATCACTGAGTCATTGACTTCTTTTTTGACACCTCATCAATCTTCTTACTATAATGATGTACCTCCTGGTCACCTTTGCTTATCTGGTGCTATTTCAACCTCATCACTAAGTTACTTCAAACCAAACCCTCTGTCACCTCAGCCTGTTCCTTGTACTTTCCTTTTCTAATTTCTATTTCCTGTCCCACTTTAACTTCTAATCTTTCTTGTGCTCATTTAATTTTGTTGAACATCTACCTTATATGAGAACCCGTGTTGGCAATTTTAGGAGATGCAGAAATGAATAAGGCACATTACCCATCTTACCCTTGATTTCACTTGGGGCCCTTACCCCGGAGATCTAGGGCAGACTTTCAAGAGGCTAGGTCACCTTCCAGCACTGCCCCTTTGGTGGTGTCACATTGGGTCAGGTCCTTCCCTACTTCAGGCCTCAGTTTCCTTGTCTGAAAAGTGGAGATGGGAACTTTCTACTTTGCTCCCTTCCATGGGCTGCTGTGAGAATGGAGGGAAAGTCCTTTGGAAAGGACTGCCCTTTCCTGCTAGCTGTGCAGTGGGAGCTTTTCATGTTGTCCATCCAAGCTCCTGGTGGGGGGAGCATGCCCCTGCCCTGGCTGGCATGGCAACAGGCCACATCCTGCCTTAGGCTTTCATTTAATTACTTATTATTTTTGCAGTATTGGGGATTGAACCCAGGGGTGCTGTATCACTGAGCTATATCTCCAGCCATTCTTACTTTTTTTTTTTTAATATTTTATTAGTTGTTGTTGGATCTTTATTTATTTATTTTTATGTGGTGCTGAGAATTGAACTAAATGCCTCACACATACCAGGCAAGCACTCTACCACTGAGCCCCAGCCCCAGCCCTTAATTTTTGAGATAGGGTCTCACCAAGTTGCTGAGTCTAGCCTTGGAATCGCCATCCTTCTGCCTCAGCATATGCCATTGTGCCAGGCTCAGGCCTTCATTTTAATACTCTTCTGTTTCCCTGTCTAATGGCAATTTTGAGTCTGGCTTGGCTCACAGGATGCCAGTGGCTAAGTGATGGGTGAACTGGATTGGTGATTCAAGGCCCCTGACTGGTCCCTGCCTCCAGGCTCCACTCATATATTCGATCTTGCACAGGGTTCCCCTGCACTTATCACCACACATACTTTTGCTACCTGACAGCCTTTGCTGGGATTGTAGCCCTACTTCAAATACCCTTCCTGCTTCTCCACGCACAGCTAACCTGAATGCTGCTTCCTCCCTGGAGTGTTCCCTGAACACAACAGCTGCAGCTTCCTGACTGCTTTCTGGGCTTTGGCAGCCCTGTGAACACAGAAGCACTAAATGAAGCCCTGGGAGTGTCTTGACACCCTCTCCCTGCATTAGAGTCCCAAGACACAATATCCAGGACCAGGGCCACACCACTGCTTGGCCCCACCCCATGGAACACACAATAGGAACTCCAAAAAGACAGGTTCTACTGAATGTCATATCTAAGTCTGTCCAACTGTTCTTCTATTTGCTTTCTCTCTCTTCCTTCAGATAGACCTAGAGCACCCCTAGGGTGGGGGTTGTGCCTCTTGCATAAGACTAGGTGCCCCTAGCCTGGCATGGTGGCAAACACCTGTAATCCCAGCTACTCTGGAGGCTGAGGCAGAAGGATAGCAAGTTCAACCTCAGTAACTTAGCAAGACTCTGTCTCAAAATATAAAACGACTAGGGAAAAAAAGAACCGGGATGTATCTCAGTGATAAAGCACCCCTGGGTTTAATCACCAGTATCAACACCACCACGACAAAAAGACTAGGGGTCCCAGAACTGATTGTGACTCCTATCTATTCCAGGTAGATAGATGCAGGTAACCGAGGGCAGGAGGAAGTGTGAGAACCAACCTTAAACTCAGGCTCTTTGCGTGCAAGGCGCCTGAGCTCGCGGCTGAGCTGGAAGGCAGCTAGCATGGCATCCTCACTCGCCAGTGAGAGGTGGGCCCTGCTCGCAATGCCTCGGTAGGTGTTGATGCGGGACAGAGAGAACTTCAGCAGGTCATATCTGCGGGCATTACTGCACTCAAGGCAAGCGCAGGAGACGGGGTGGGGCCGGGCAATGGTATGACCCTGGTCCATAAGCAATTGCGCAATCTCATATAGGTCCTTCTGGCAGGCCAGGGTGAGTGGGGTGACACCAGGTGCAAAGCGGGAGCCATCGATCGATGAATCAAAGAAAGCCAGCGAGAAAGACTTGGTATCTACTTTGCGACCCTTCTCCCTTTCCAGCCGGGCCAGCAGGCGACGCACCACTGCTGGCTGGTTTGTGTCCACTGCTACTAGTAGGGCTTCATGGATCTGTCGGAAATCAAACTTGACATTGGCCAGTAACACATCGGTGATGGCCTCATGACCCAGGCGGATGGCCAGGTTGAGAGCTTCCCTCCAGGAGCGATCCTCAGCCTCCTCCACATTCCGCAGGGGCCCACCTGGCCCACTGCCTGTGGCCTCGACCCCTGACTCCAGCAGCTGCTGCACAAGACCCAGTCGCCCCTCTTGGATAGCACCCAAGAGTGGAGGCGGGAACTTGAGCTTTCTGTTCACAATCTCAGTCCAGTTAGGCTGTAGCTGGATGAAGGAGTGGAGAGGACAGGATTCTGAGTTTTTAGTCTCCTTTGTTTTGGAGTCTCTCTTACCTTCCCACTAGCTACCACTGTGTCCTTCCCTGCCCAATACATACAGGCAAAAAGTCTCTTATTCACCATTTTATTGTGTAGATTCTCATGTTAGTGAACGAGAGTGACAGAATGGATCCTAGGGGGTCCTTGTCCTTAATTTAACTTCCACCTTCACAGGGACCTAAATACATTGGGTCCAAATGGATGCCCTGAGAAAGGGTAGGTTAAAGCAGGGCTGTACAGGTAGCCTAACCCTACATGTAGGCACAAAGGATCTGGCCAGGACCCAGTTCCCATCTTGTTGACTTCATCTTCCAGCTGCTCATCCCTCTGAAAGACCCATAGCTTCTCCAAAGGGCAGGTCCAAACATGTCCACACAGGAGGATCTTTTTAACTATGAACACCCATCCCCAGCTCTGAACAGAACTCCTACCAATATCCCAACATGTTTTTTTTCTCCAACAAACCCCTCTCGCTTTGCCCTCTGCTACTTTGGAGGGCATTTCTCTCTCCTCAGTACTTACTGCCTTATCCCTCTTCTTTGAGGCCCATGCTCATTGCTCTTCTTTTGGGTTCAGTTCAAGGCTCTGGGGGCTCTTCCACTCACATAGTAAAGCTCATAACCTGCCTGGCAGCTAAGCTTCCCCTGCCGACTCGCCAATCTATTGCTTTGTCCATAATGAGGAATGGGAGTAGGATGGAGGAAGGGGAGCAGAGGTTCTTACCGTGAGAGGGTCCATGGCTGCACCCACCTATGCAGGAAAGGCATGAACTCCTCCTCTGTCTGCTCCCCTGAATGCATCTAGCATCTTCTTTCCCACTCATTCAAAACCCCGCCCCGGGCCCTCCCTTTGCCAGGACCAGCTGCTCCCCCTCTGCTCCCTGCCCTGGGGACCAGGGAAACTGGTGTTAGTGTCATGCAATGAAATCTTCTGGGAAAAGGGAGAGAGTGCATAGTTGCTCAAAGAAGGTAGAAATAGAATTTGGACTATCATAGTTTGAGGGAACTTGGAGAGCCTCTGGTCCAACTATCTCATTGTGTATAAGGGCAATGGGATTTGTGCAAGGTCCCTGGCATTATTCCCCAGTCATTAAACTATAACTACTTTGTGAGCAGCAGGTAAAGGGATTTTCTCTGTTTACAACAGTAAATTCTGGGCCCAAGATAAATAACTGTACCAAAGTCACATGGCAGTACGTGATTACAGCTAGGGCAGGAACTAAGGATATAAAAGCCAGTCTCATGCTCAAAACTTATCTTTCCAGAACACAATAGGATCTTATCTGTCAGGCAGTATTTTTCTTTTGACTAGTCCTCAGTTTTCCTTTTAGGAAAATGGACATGAGGATATATATACCATTCCTGGAGGGAAGGACATTCTGGACATTATCCCAAGGCCCTAAAGATTACCAGTTCCATCCCAAAAGTTCCAAGGGAGAAAAGGACAGAGCTGCTCTTAGGAGAATTGGGTGCCATGGTGATAGATCCTTGACAACTAGGAAGGGGGAGCTGGGCCCAGTGGTACTCTAGGCGTGTCCTGAGGGAATAAATGAAGGGAGGAAGGGAGGACTGCCTTCATCAGTCCTTCTCAGCTGCCAAGAGATCCACTTTCAGGGCTAGGGGTATAGCTCAGCGGTACAGCCCTTTCCTAGGACACATGAGGCCTTTGAATTCCAGCAACAACAATAACAACAACAAAACAACAACAAAAAGAGAGAGAGGTGAGAGACCTACTTCTCTGTCTTAGTCATAGTGGGGGCCCAAATCACAGGATTTCATGGCTCACGCTGGAAAAACCTCCCCACACACACTGGCATGTTCTTCTATTTCTCTTGCTGAGAACTGGAACTGGCAGATGGGACACTGGACCCAGGAAATGGGAGGTGAACTCTCTGGGGAGGACACCCACAGTACAGACTGGGATGAAGATGGTGAGGAGGGAGAAGCTGGGTGAGGCGGGGAGGTCTCTCCACAAGTGGCAGCATGCAGGGGAAGAATCTCAATGCTGAAGGAACCTAAGGGAGAGAGAGAGAGGTAAACACAATTGGGCCTGTTCTTAGGAAGGATGGCACCCCAAGAAGTCTGAAGGGAGCCAGGCATGGAGGCATATGGCTGTAATCCTAGCAACTCAGGAGGCTGAGGTAGGAGGACCATAAATTCAAAGCCAGCCTCAGCAACTTAGTGAGGCCCTAAGCAACTCAGCAAGACCCTGTCTCAAAAAATTAAAAAGGAATGGGGATGTAGCCTAGTGGTAAAGCATCCCTGGATTCAATCCTCAATACAAAAAAAAAAACAGAAGCCTGAAAGCCTGAAAGGTGTATCTGCTGCCAAAATGCAGCTGTTCTTGTAGAAAATTTATCATGGCTGAATATGTGACACCTGAGAGACACTATCATGTATCTGTCAAACATTTATTAAGTATTCACTATGTGCCTGACAGTATGCTAAGAGCTGAAGTAAACAGACTGTCCTTATGGAATGTAGTCTAGTGGTGAAGATAAACTGGGAACAAAAAGAATATTGACAGAAAGTAGGTGAGAAGTGCATAGTCCATGGAATTAAGAGAATGCTGCAGGAGCTCAACTGGGAGAGATTATCTGTGAAGATCAGAGAAGTTTTGGCAAAGAAGTGCCATTCGTTCCAGGGGTGTTCTACCACTGAGCTACATCTCCAGCTCTTTTTTGTGGTACCGGGTATTGAACTCAGGGGCACTCAACCACTGAGCCACATCCCCAGCCTTATTTTGTAGTTTATTTAGAGATAGGGTCTCAATGAGTTGATGAACGCCTTGCTGAGGCTGGGTTGAACTCTCTATCCTCCTGCTTCATCCTCCCTAGCTGCTGGGATTACAGGTGTGTGCCATTGTGCCCGGCTGCAGCTCTTTTAATTTTTATTTTCTTTCTTTTTTTAAAAAAATATTTATTTTTTAGTTGTAGTTGGACACAATACCTTTTGTTTGTTTGTTTGTTTGTTTTGTTTTAGGTGGACACAATACCTTTATTTTATTTTTATGTGGTGTTGAGGATTGAACCCAGGGCCTGGCATGTGGTAGGCAAGCACTCTACCGCTGAGCCACAACCCCAGTCCCTTAATTTTTATTTCCAAACAGGACCTCACTAAATTGTTCAGGGCCTTGCTAAACTGCTGAAGATGGCTTCAAACTTGTAACCCTCCTGCCTCAGTCTTCTAAGTCACTAGGATTACAGGTATATGCCACCACACCCAGCAAGAACTAACAATTTGAACAGAAACTTAGAGTAAGCAGAATTTGGACAGAGGGAAAAGTTATGAAGAAAATTCTAGGCTTTCTCTGACAGTGTTTTACATTGTTTGTGTTTAGCTTCTCCAGAGAGTTGGGGCCCTTGTCACTTCCTCAGCTTACCTGATGTGAAGGGAGCAGGTCCTCAATATAAATTTGTCTTGAATGACATTTGGCTAAAAACACATAGGTGGGACACATAGGTTACATAGGTGGGAACTGTAGAGATGACAGAGGCAAGGAGTCCAAATCCAAGTTTCTGCACAGTACCCCCAGATTTCCTATTCTTCCCTTAAGGAATGCTTAGTAATCACATGACCACCCTCCCAGACTGAAGCACCTTACCTGCACAAATGGGGCATTGTTCACTATCCTGGACACCATTGTTTTGGGCCTGGGATTGGTATTCTCTTTGCCTTGCCTTTACTGTCCCCTTCCTGTTCAGCCGGGAGTTTGAATTGGTCAAAGGCCTGTAAGAAAAAGCAGGTAAAGACCAGCTATCCGTGAGAAGCTATAAGGGCTGAAGGAATCTAGAATTAGAGCAAAAAATATTTAGAACAGTGATGTTGACCTAGTAACACTGGCTTGCAGTGATAGTTTTCCCATACCAGATTTAAAGGACTTTTTTTTTTTTTTTTCTTTTGTAGTACTGGGGATTAAACTCAGAGCCTCTTGCATGCTAGGCAAGTAATCAACTACTAAGTACAACCCTAATCATTTTCATGTTGAAATAGGGTCTAAGTTGCCCTTGCCTTGAACTTGTCATCCTCCTGCCTAAGCCTCCTGAGTAGCTGGTATTACAGGTGTGGGTTACCCTGCTGGGTGAAGGAAATCATTTAACCTTTGAACATCTGACAACAGGGCTTCTGGGGCTGGGGGGTATAGTTCAGTGGTAGAGGGTTTGCCTGGCATGAAGACCCTGGGTTTAATCCCCACTGAAGAAAATGAAACCAAAAAAACCCCAGAGCTTCTATTATTGTTCTTAGATTTCAATCATTTATTTCTTTTCTTTTTAAATTTATTTTTTAGTTGTAGTTGGATACAATATCTTTATTTTACTTACTTTTTTTTATGTGGTGCGGAGGATCAAACCCAGGGCCTTGCTCATGCTAGGTGAGCGCTCTACCACTGAGCCACAACCTCAGCCCTATTTATTTATTTTATTTTTTTTTTAAGTTGTGGATGGGCATAATACCTTTATTTTGTTTACTTATGTGGTGCTGAGGATTGAACTCAGTGCTTCATGCATGCGAGACAAGTGCCCTACCACTAAGCCACGACCCAGCCCATTTTTAAAAAATATTTTTTTAGTTGTAGTTGGACACAATACCTTTATTTTATTTATTTTTATGTGGTGCTGAGGATCAAACCCAGTGCCTAGCCTATACTAGGCGAGTGCTCTACTGCTGAGCTAGAACCCCAGCCCTTAATTATTATTATTATTATTATTTTAATATTGATTTTTTTGTTTTAGGTGGACACTATATCTTTTTAATTTATTTTTATGTAGTGCTGAGGATTGAACCCAGTGCCTCACGCATACCAGGCCTGCGCGCTATCACTTGAGCCACATCCTCCGCCCCATTAATTATTTTTTAATTGATGTATCATACACATACCATAACATTACCCCCCCACTTTTTTTTTTTTTTTAGTATTGGGGATTAAACCCAGGGGTATTTAACCACTGAGTCACATCCCCAGCCCTTTTTACTTTTTATATTGAGATGGGTCTTGCTAAGTTGCTGAGATACAGATAAGTGCCACCATGCTGGGCCCTTCATTTTTTTTTTTTTTAAAGGCATAGACAGAGGGCTGGCGATATAGCTCAGTTGGTAGAGTGCTTGCCTCGCATGCACAAGGCCCTGGGTTCAACCCTCAACACCACACACAGAAAAAAGCATAGACACAGGTTTATAGGAAAGTAGAAGTATATTTTCAGGAGAATATGGGTTATCTCCAGAAAGACACCCTTTTAAAATTTGAACTTTGGCCAGGTGCAGTAATATACCCTGGAATTCCAGCTACTTAAAAAATTGAGGCAGGAGGATTGCAAATTCAAGGCCAGCCTCAGCAATTTGGCAAGGGCTTAAGTAACTTTGTGAGATCCTGTCTCAAAGTAAAAAAGGACTGAGAATATATGTAGCTTAGTGGTAAAGTACCCCTGGGTTCAAGTTCCAGTACCTCCTCCCCCCAAAAAGAGTGCAGGCTGCAGTGGGTCAAGTCTATAATCCCAGTTACTTGAAAGGCTGAAATGCTGAGAAAGGAGGATTACAAGTTTGAGAACAGCCTAGGCATCTCAAAATAAAAAATCAAAAGAAATGGAATATAGCTCAGTGGAAGAGTGCCCCTGGGTTCAATTCCCAGTACCCACCCTCAACAGGTAAATTTAGTATCTTCACCAAGTCAAGTAACCACAACTATATCTAATTCTGGCAGGTTTTTACCACCCCCCCAAAGAAATCCCAAACCCATTAGCAGTGACTCCCCATTCCTCTGTACTACAATACTTATATATACTTTGTGTTTCTATGTATTTATCTATTGTGGACATTCTGTATAAATGGAATCCTACTACATGTGGTCTTTTGTGATGAACTTTTTTCACTTAGTGTTTTCAAGGTTTTTCATATTAGAACAGGTATTATACAATATATCTAAAATACTAAATTCACCTGGGTATTGGGGATTGAACCTAGGGGCACTCTACCACTGAGCTATATTCCATTCCTTTTGATTTTGTATTTTGAGATGCCTAGGATGGTCTCAAACTTGTAAACCTCCTTTTTCAGCATTTCAAGTAACTATAACCATTCCTTTTTCACGGACAAATAATATTCCATTGTGTATATATACACTACATTTTGTTTATCCATTCACCAGTTGATGGATATTTGGGTTGTTTCTACTTTCCAACTATTGTGAATAATGCTGCTATGGACATATAAGTTATGTGAATACCTGTGGGTATACACTAGGGATAGAATCACTGAATCATGTGGTAACTCTATCTTTAGGTTTCTGAATTGCCAAATTGTTTTCCAAAGCAGGTGCACTATTTTATTTAACTTTGATTTTTTTCCCCCCAGTGCTGGGGATTGAACCAAAGGCCTTATGAATGCCAGGAAAATCTCTACCACTGAGCTATGTTCTCAGTCTAAGCTGCGCTGTTTTACATTCCTACTGGTAATTTATAAAAGTTCCAGTTTCTCTAAATCTTTGCCAACACTTGTTATTGTCCATCTTTTTAATTAGTCATCCCATTTCTCTGATGGTGACTGATGTTGAGCATCTTTCATGTTTATTGGTCATTTTACATCTTCTTGAGAAAAAATTCTATTCAGATTCTTTGTCCATTTTTTAAAAAATATTGTTTTAATTGTTGATGGACCTTTATTTTATTTATTTCTATGTGCTGCTGAGGATCGAACCCAGTGCCTCAGACATTCTAGGCAAGCACTCTGCCACTGAGCCACAACCCCAGTCCTATTTGTCCACTTTTACAATTAGGTTATCTTTGTATTGTTGATTTAGAAGAGTTCTTTATATATTTTATATTTAGAGATATATATAAAATATGTAATATAATATACAAATATTTTCTCCCATATTCAATGGAATATCTTTTTATTTCCTTGACAATGACTTTTGAAGCAGAAAAGATTTAAATTTTTATGAAATCCTTAATCATTTACAGATTCTGGCTCCCTATAGGGCTGCCTTCTTGCCTGATGACACACGGACAGGTACTTGTTTCTCTTCTAAGTTCTAGACTAAGAGCTCAAGACCCAGACCCAAGGGTGCTCTCTGACCTACCTGATGCATGAGTGGGTGGAGAACAGCTGTAGAAGGATGATAAGGTTTGGGGAAGTGATCTGGCCTTTCACGTTGACCTACTTACCTTTGGTCCTGCATTTTTCGTCTCTTTATCCTGCCAACATCATTCTCTGAGTCCTCCTCCTCTGCTCTGGGCACTGTGTTAGAAATGCTCATTAAAGTTGGCTCATTCACAAAAGGTTTTCACATATTCTTTGAAGAATACCGTTTCCACCCTCTTTGCCTGGTTAATTCTCACTCTTCAAGTCTTAGATGAAATGCTATTTCCTATGAGTGGTTTTTCCTGGATTCTCTAATCTAATTCTAATCATCCTATTATGATTTTCCTTTGCTGTACTTATCACTATTTTAGTTTCAGATTTCTTTGTGTGACATGGGTACGTATCTCTTCATTAGGGTAGAATCATTGCTATTTTATTTACTGTGATAACTGTGGCATATGCTTGGCATGTAAGAAATGTTCAATAAATATCTGTCAATGAGTGATAACAAAATTTAATAACTGTCATCTGTCTAGTTTTCAGAATTTAAGAGACATTTTGTACAGCATTTAATATCAAAGTGCTTTTATAGCTCTGGAGCTCAGCATGTAGTAAATGTCCCAAAATGGTTAGTTCCATTCCATTTTCCTTCTATTAAAATAATAAACTATGTCTTTCATTACATGGAAGATAGCTTCTGAGAGGACTCCCATTGATTGCTGTCTCCTGATATTCATGTCTCTCCCTGAGTGTGGCCTGGACCTAATGACTTGCTTCTAAAGAACAGCATATGACACAAGTGATGGGATGACATAATCTGTCAGTTTCTTGCAACAGGCTGTAGCATGTGCACACTCCCTCTCTCTGGCACTCCATTTTGCCCTCTTGTTTGTTCACTAATGAAACAAGCTACCACACTGTGAGATACTTTATAGAGAGGATTTCATGGCAGAGGAAATTTTTTTTTTTTGTACCAGGGATTGAACCCAAGGGTGCTTAACCACTGAACCACATCCCCAGCCCTTTTTTTAATATTTTATTTAGAGACAGGGTTTTGCTGAGGTGCTTAGGGTCTCACTAAGTGGCTGAGGCTGGCTTGGAACTTGTGATTCTCTTGCCTTAGCCTCCTGAGCCTCTGGGATTATAGGCATGCACCATTGTGCCTGGATAGCAAAGGAATTGAAGGAACCACAGTCCAATATCACATGAGGAAATGAATCTGACCAATAACCATGTGTGTGGGTTATGAAGCAGGTCCTTTCCAGCTGAGCACTGAGACGGCTACAGCATTGTGACAGATCCAGAGCTAGAGGACCCACCTAAGCCATGAGTGGATTCCTAATCATCACAGACCATAAGATGATTTTGAGGTAATCTGTTACACAACAAAAAAGAATCAATATTTCCTATTTTTGCAGTAAAATAATACATTCATTATTTCACTAATTTGTTTAGTCCTTTGAAATGATAGGCAAATCTTTTCCTTTAAAAATTTTTCCCAATGAAACAACAAACTATCCTGTGTTTTTAACTTTTTGTTGATAACCTTATTGGTTTTCTCTTTCTTGCTATTTGGAAAAATAAAAAGAACAGAATGTTAGAGTGACTCAAAAATGTAACCTCTTTGAACCTTACATTCTTTGTAAAATGACGACATAAGTTTGTTGTGAACATTAAATAGGTAAAGTTGGTAAAAGTGCCTAGCAATGTCTGGTGCAAAACAGAACCCCAAAAGTCTTTTTTTTGTTTGTTTTTTGGTGGATACAATCTTTTTTTTTAATATATATTTTTAAAATTGTAGATGGACACAATACCTTCATTTTATTTATTTATTTTCATGTGGTGCTGAGGATCAAATCCAGTGCCTCATGCATGCTAGGCGAGCATTCTACTACTGAGCCACAATCCTAGCCTCACCAAGAATCTTTTAATTATTTCTTCTTTTCTCATTAAACTACACTATTCTGCCACCTTATTTCTCCAATAAACTCCAAACCCCATCACTCTTCAATTGTCTTTCTGAGATGACCACAGAATAAGGATACTCTAAGAAGTCTAGGTATTTAGTTTAATTCCTTCACTTTTAAGGCAAGGGAACTGAGGCCCAAAGAGATAAGGATTTTTGATTTAGGTCAATGCTCTTTCAATCATTATATATTATTTGACTTCTCTGCTGACAATAGTTTTTTTTCTTCCACATGAAGTACTACTTGTGAGCCATCCATGTACAGCAGTGGTGGATTCAAGGAAGGACACTGCTGGGAACATTAAGGAGCAGGTTACTAGGCCTTACCTGCATTCTTTGGAAGACTGGGACCTGGTTCTGCATGATTGCTCTTTGGGCTTGCCACACTGGCTGAAGGTGCCTTGTGGGCTGCAGAAAGCACCATATGGGCTGAACGCCCCAGAGTCCCTGGTTGTAGCTGCTTTAGGATATCCTTGAGCTCTGAAATCTTCTTAGAGCTTCTGCAGAGAAACAAGAGTTACTGGTTTCACTTGGAACACAGATTCCGTTCTGCTCACCCAAGTTGCTGGCATCTAGTGAGAAAGCCAGTTTGATATTCAGGTAGGGTTAGGCCGAGAGAGATGTGATTAATTAGGGAAACCCAGGCTGGGCTTGTGTGCTTGGGAGTGACATGGTAGCCTTTCTCTTCAAGGAGAAAGATCTGAGAAGTGACTGGTAGATCTTTGCTCTGGCAGCTACATACGTCTGGGGTTCTGGGAAGAATGTCCTCCGGATAGAAGGATTAGCCAGCCAGGGTTGAGGATGTGACTCCTGAGTGTCAGAAGAGCCCTGAGAACAGAGAAATATGGAATATCAAGATTCACCACCAGGGGACACTGTCACCTAGGAACTCACCTTAGTGAATGTATCTGCTGTAACTTATACATGGTATATTGGCAGATGTGTGCAGACTCTCAAATTCTCTTCTGGTTCTATAATATATTGTGATTTTGTATATTTAGTTCTCCAATGCAAAGAGTTTTGCCATGACCATGAAAACCCCCATGGATAAAAAAAATACACCTTTTGGAAAAAACAGGGCTATAGAGACTGATATCATGTGCAAACTTTTGTTTGTCATGTTCAAACTTTCAAAAATATGTATATTTTAATTGTCCATATATAAAATTGATTTAAGTCATTCATCTCTATATATCTTTTTATACCTTTATTTTTAATTTTATTTATTTATTTATTTTTATGCGGTGCCGAGGATCGAACACAGGGCCTCACACAAGGTAGGCAAGCACTCTACCGCTGAGCCGTCTATATATCTTTGAGAGAAAAAAATAATACGTATGTATTTATTTGATAATATTGTTTAATTAACAGTATGATTCATTTTGTGAACAATTTTGTTCATGTGCAATAAAAGCCTACCACATTTGGCCATCATTTCTAGCTACCTATAAAGAGATGCTTATATATATATATATGTATAAATGTGTGCATATATAGATATCACATGATCATTTCTACATAGATTTTTATTTAGGTAGTACACTACAGTTTCTAATTCTTTGTCAAAGCAATGCATCTGGGAGGTGGGGTTGTGGCTCAGTGGTAGAATGCTTGCCTAGCCCTCACAAGGCACAGGGTTCAATCCCTAGCACCACATAAAAAAAACCTAAATAAACAAAGGCATTGTGTCCATCTACAACTAAAAATATTTTTTAAAAAAATGCACTTGTCATTATTGACCTTTTTATTTTTTCAAATTTCCTTTTTTCCCTTAAGTTAAAAAGAATAATTGGGTTGGGGATGTGGCTCAGTGTCATAGACTGCTTTCCTAGCAATGTGAGGCCCTGGGTTTGATCCCCAGCCCTACAGAAAGAAGCTACATCTCCAGCCCTTTTTTGTAATTTATTTAGAGACAGGGTCTCACTGAGTTGCTTAGGGCCTTGCTAAATTGTTGATGCTGGCTTTGAACTCATAATCCTCCTGCCTCAGCCTCCCAAGCTGCTGGGATGTGCCACTTCATTTGGCTTATTATGGATTCTTCTAAAGGTAAATGTTTTTATAAAGTATGACTTGACCTCATTCTGAAAGCTTGGAAATTAGTATTTTTATTCACATTGACTGTTTACTATTTCTTTTCTTTCTTTCTTTTTTTTTTTTTTGCATTTCTTTATTTTATTTTTTTATTTATATATGACAGCGGAATGCATTAAAATTCTTATTACATATAGAGCAATTTTTCATATCTCTGGTTGTATATAAAGTAAATTCACAACAATTCGGGTCTTCATACATGTTTCAATGTTTACTATTTCTAATTGTCATTATAAACTATAATTATTTTAAAAATATTTTGTTTAATTTTTGAGGATTTTAGTTTTTTTTCTTTACATAATTGCATGAATTTTATTTTCTGGTGCTGGGGATTAAACTCAGAGTCTAATACATGCTAGAGTACCACTGAGCTCTATCCCCAGCCCTGCCACATGAATTTTAGAGTGAATACTACCAGAAAGGGTAACTAACTAGATGTGTGTTTGGAGATAATTATTTAATCTTAATTCTACATGAGATTGATCATTAGAATTTAGCTTATGAGCACAGGCTAGGTGGAGTCAAGCAGCTTGGGTTCAAACCCTCTCCAAGAATTAGCAGTGTGACCTATTTTCTTACTAGAATATTTGTGATCATAATAACTCTATTTCAGAAGGTTAAAAGCTGTTATGTTTTGCTTTCACTCCAATATACCAATTAGAATTACACTGTAGAAAAAAAGGCCTATGACATTTTAGACATCTTAAAATTATAAAACTGAGTATCACCAATGGTTTCCAAGTACCAACTGTCTCTTGTCAGAATGTTTCAGACTTCCTTTTCTTATGGTTTCATGCGGTAACTACATGTGTGTTTGATTCTATTCACTGTTCAGTGCCTTACTGACTCGGCTCTGGAGTTGTTAACTTTCTTTCTTGCAAGCCAATCAAGGTTGTGGAAGTGCAGAGTAATTCAAAAGCCAAAATGAAAGAAATTCTGGAAATCCCTTATTTATCCGAAAAGTAAGGTGATCATATATATGTCCTGGTCTGTCTGGGATAGTCCTGTAAATATTTTTTCTTTCTCTTTCTTTTTTTCTGTAGTGGGGATTGAACCCAGTTCAGGCTAACTGAACTCTACCATTGAGTTACATCTTCAACCCCTTTTATTTTTTTATTTTTTATTTTTTTAACCCCTTTTATTTTGAGACAGGATCTTGCTAAATTGCTGAGGCTGGCTTCAAACTTGAGACCCTCCTATCTCAGCCTCCAGCTGGGATTATAGGTGTGTGCCACCATGCCTGGCTTCCTAAATTGTATTTATTTATTTATTTATTTACTTACAGTATTGGGGATTAAACCCAGGGCCTCAAGAATGCTAGGCAAACACTCTGCCATTAAGCTATCTCCTCAGCCTTCCCTGGCCCATTTTAAAACATTTTGAGACAGGCATTAAGTTGCCCAGACTAACCTTGCATTTGTGATCTTCCTGAGTAGCTGGGATTATAGGTGTGTGCCATTGAGCTGGGCTCATTACAAATATTAATAGTACTCTCTTTTGCCTTTAAAGTGTCTTGGTTTGAATAATAATACTTTATGTGACTATCTGCAACTCCCCTCCAAGGGTCGTTTACACAATGAACTTTTTTACCAAAAGCCCATTTTGTTCCGGGAAATGTTCTAGGTGCCAGGAATACATTTATAGAAGAAGACAAACAGGTCCCTAATTTCACAGAGCTTCCATTTTATTGAAAGGCCAGGTTCATGGAGATTTAGCTCCATTCATGTCAGCTCCGGGCCCTGCAATCCTGGAACCTGGCTCACTCACTTGCACTTCCCTGTGTAAGGGAGAGAAGGGGAAGAGTTCATTCCTACTTGTAAGAAAGGGCAGCATGCCCACCTGTGCTTGTGTGCAGTGTGTCTACCCCTCAATCAAGCACCAGCTTTCTAACCCAAAACCCTCAAAGGGAGGGAAAATACTAAATCCTGGTTCTACCCTAGTACATACCTGGCTTAGCTCAGAGCTCACAGGGACTGAGAGATCCATCACAGGGTCATCTGAAGAGTCCAGAGAGGAACGCACCCGCAGAAAGGCCAGGCCAAAGGACTGATGACGTGTGAATGGTTGGGAACAAGTCAGGCGAAGTCGATCCCATGATTCTCCTGAGGCTGGAGCCAGGAAATCATCTCAAGGAAAAAAGAGAAACAAACTGAGGGGGAAAATGAATTAATGGAGGGGAAAAAATAAAAGAAAGTTTATCCCAAGGAAAGAGAAGACAGGTTATACAGAGCAAATTTCAACAGGACGAAGAATGAAGACGACCAGTAAATATTCCCCTCAGGTTTATTTTAGGTGCTCAGGGAATGGTAATACCAAGTAGTCCTGTCAGGGCTCTTTCAGACCCAGTTCCTTGCCTCTGACCATCACTCCCCCGTTATGCTTCCACACCATTTCCAGCCTGGGTACATCCTTATTCTACAACTCTCTAGGGACCTCATCAATATCTCAATCAACCAAGAGGCATCTGTGGTGCTAGGGTATGGGGAAACAGCTTGCTCATGGATTAGCTGAGATATCAACCCTTCCTGAACCACAAGACCTCAACCTCTCTCACGATGCTATAAGTCCTGCACATTCACTCATAGTATCAAACACTGATGTTACAAACTCTTTAATTTCTAACACAACTCTAATTTCTAACACTATCCAGTCAGGACTTCATCCTCTCCACCTCACATGCCCCTCCAGTATCATTCTTCCTTTATGACATTACAAACACCTTCAATTTAAACACCTTCAATTTAAACAAATCTTTACTAGGCTCTAAATCCCTAGAGGACAGGAATCAAATCCTATGTTTCTTTTGCAGTGCCCACTGAGCATATCTACATAAACAGAATTCAGGAAACACTATATGCTACATAAAATATAACCATTATGTAGCCTTCTGCTACTTACATCTATACTTAGATATGTTGGGTGCAGAGCAGGCTGAACTGTGTTGTCTGCAGGGCAGGCTGAACAGATGTTGGCTGCAAGATAGCCCACGCACTCAAACCCCACTCTGTCTGGTCCTTTATCACCTGTTGTGTCAAGTCCTGCTCAAGGCTGAGCACTCAACCCGCCTTGGGCCAACAAGGCAGCTTGCAGACCCAGAGGCCCCATTAGATTTGGGCTATAAAAACTCCCTCCTGCCAGGCCCCTCTCTCTCTCTCTTGCTCTCTCTCTCTCTTGCTCTCTCTCTCTCTTGCTCTCTCTCTCTCTTGCTATCTCTCTTGCTTTCTCTCTCCTGCGTGCGCTTCCTCTCTCTCTCCTTCTTTCTTTTCTCTTTGTTGCACTGCTGCAAAAAAGATCTTTTGGTTGCTCGAGTGTTGTGGTCACTTTCCTTTCAATATACATTTATACAAACAAAAAACATAGTAATTAACATGTGTTTTGTTTCATACTCTACAAGTCACAGGAAATATCAATCATACAGTAGCTAATAAACATCCCCAGCTATCAGGCATCCTCGTCATGAAGAATTCACATACAAGCATGTCACTCACTAATTAATCTACTTCTTAGGAAGTAGCCTAAGATAACTAAGCCCTTGAACAGGCTCCCTCCCACAATCTATACTCCAAAGCACTTACATCCTCTCTAGTACTGCATCCTTCTTACTCGGGAACATACCCCACTTCTGCTGTTGCCCTCTTTACCATTTTTAAACATGCGGACCCCTGAGCGGTTCTTCCCCTGCTTTGAATCGGTGAGGGACATTAGTGTGGTTGCAGGGAGCAGGGTGATGAAAGGTCTGTCTAGGGACCAGGAAGAACGGCCCACATCAATTTGCAGGAAAGCACAGCCACAGTTACCTGGGGACAAAAGGATGAGAAAAGGATAAGTGCGATAGAAATAATTATACACAAGGGAACTGGACGGGAAGAGGACATTCCTCACTCTAAAATTAGCAGGTAGTCAGAAAGGTCTGGCAACATGTGGAGTGACACAAGGAACCAATAATTTAATGATAACACAAAGGTTCTCTATCAGGCTACATGACAACATGGAATTACACTAAATAACCATGGGAAGATCCAGCAGAGACTTGCTGCTTCCCTGTCCTGGGCCCTGAAAGTAGTGCCAAATTCTGTTTCTCTTATATCCTTCCTAGGGAGCCCAACATCTTTCTGTCCTAACAAAGTTGGCACCAGATGACTTTGTCAATTCTCTATTTCAAAGAATTCTACAGTCAACCTTTTCCTGTGCACAGTTCACCTTACCAGTAATCCTGAGACACTAATATTTAGAGGTGTATACAAATTCTATTTGTTGGCATTTATAATTAGGCCAATGTCCTAAGGCTTTACCCAGATCACACAGATCAAAGCCGTACATTGCATAGTTCAAGGAGCTCCATTCACACTGTATTCCATATGAATGGAGACCATGGAGTTCTCCAACACCAAATCTTCCCCAAGGGCAAAGGCCACATTTCTCCTTCACACCTATGCAGGGCTTATTCTAGAAGGCTGCTTGGCTGGAATGAACTAAGACCTCTGAGTAGTGGCTTAGAGGGGAATATCACTCCAGTGTCTTACCTCAGAGGCCCCAGGGAACTAACTCACCTACATCAATATAGCTAATGGGCACTGCCCTCTCCAGCTGTAGTTCCACTTTCAGTTGCCCACTCTTGTCCTGAGGGCAGCTGAGCCAAGGCCTCCCCTGACTATCTGGGTTCAGCAAGTTCTCCACAGGATACTTGGGATCCTAAGTCAGAGAGAGAAGGAGAGAATCAGGAACTTTACTAAGTCTATGGGGAAAAATATGCCCATGAATAAGGTATCCCTATAATCCCAAGTCTTTTAAGGCACCCTAACATTATAGAAAGGCACCAGATGGGAATCCTCAGTAACACAGGAACCATGTACCAAGAGATTTAGATACCATCTACCTCTATCTATTTACCAGGCTCCCTCACTTAATCCTACATGTGTATTATTATTACTTCTTAGTTAGTAAATCAATAAACTGAAGTTTAGGGAAGCTCGGAAACTTACCCAAGGCCTCATGCCTGATAACCAACCAAAGCAGGTTTCTAAAACCAGAGCTTTTAACCATTACACTCTATTAATGTCTTTGATTTATCAGCTATTTCAGACATTTTCTTATCTTTATAACAATCCTAAAAGGGCAAAGATTTTTTTGAGAGAGAGAGAGAGAGAGAGAGAGATAGAGAGAGAGAGAGACAGAATTTTTTAATATTTATTTTTAAATTTTCGGTGGACACAACATCTTTATTTGTATGTGGTGCTGAGGATCAAATCCGGGCTGCACGCATGCCAGGAGAGCGCGCTACCGCTTGAGCCACATCCCCAGCCCCAAAGATTTTTATTCTAAGTTTACAATGGATGCTTATTATAAAGTGATTATTCCAAGACAATAAGTGATATATTTACATAGAAAGAAATTCTGAGTTTTAACCCAAAGTCAGATACTTTTTGGTTGAGAGGCCTTAAACAAACTACTTCCTCTTTGGATCAAAAATTTTTCATCCATAAGGAGAGCGGGGAAGCTGGACACATTTTTTAAAAATTTTTTTTAAGAGAGAGAGAGACAGAGAATTTTTTTTTTTGTCGCAGTCTGGCTGGGTATATTAAATCACCCAGCCGCCACAAAGCACTTGTATGTTCAAACAGAAAACTTTATTGCCCAAACCCCACCAACACTCCATAGGAACTCTCTCTGCTCTCCCCCGGGCTCTGCACTGACCCCAGAACTCCATGGGAACTCCAAAGTAGCAGGCGGTGCCTGAGGCAGCAGGAACCAGCCTATTGGGGGTGGGGGGGGCCCTTATTCCCTGGAGCCACCCTATTGTCGGACAGCAGGGGTCCATATACAACTGAATATACAGCTTAACATAACCATCATCATCTCAATGGCTCACCTCTCAACCACTCCCTTCTGGCAGAATGCCAAGCTTCATCCCTCAACATCTTTTAATATTTATTTTTTAGTTTTCGGTGGACACAACATCTTTATTTTATTTTTATGTGGTGCGGAGGATTGAACCCAGCGTCCCGTGCATGCCAGGCGAGCACGTTACCACTTGAGCTACATCCCAGCCCTAGACACATGGTTTCTAACCATGTTATTCCAGCAATAAAATCCACCCCCTCCTTTTTTTTTTTCCGGTGGTGCTGGGAATTGAACCCAGGGCCTTGTGCATGCAAGGCAAGCACCCTGCCAACTGAGCTATATCCCCTGACCCAAATCCCTTTTTTTAAATGAAATCTTATACTGAAGCATGTTATGTGTGTGTTTGAATATTTTTTTCAACAAATAGAAGCAGAGCTCTGGTTAAAGCACAGGTTGGGGGGATGCCTAGAGACATACTTGTCCTCCCTCCTTTCAATTTCTAGAAGTTGGCCCCTACAGAGTAGGGTTGGAAACCACAATATTGGAAGATGGATAATTACTTCATTTCATTTATTATTGTAGGTGTACTGGGGATTGAACCCAGGGGTGCTTTACCACTGAGCTATATCCCTAGCCCCTTGTATTTTTCAGTTTGAAACAGGGTCTCACAAAATTGCTGAGGCTGGCCTCGAACTTTCAATTCTTTTGCTTCAGCCTGCTGAAAGGCTGGGATTACAAGCATGTGCCACCATGTCTAGCTTCTTGCATTTTTTTTTTTTTAAATACAAATGAATCAGTCTTATCTAAAATTTTATTTCAGTCTGTTAGTACTATTTGTTTAAATTGCTCACACAAAATACATTCCATCTAAAAAGGAAACATAAGTTCTTCTGGCAGTCCAAAAATAATTGATAGGGCCTATCCAAAGGTCTTCCACTACAGTTTAAAGAAACTCTAAAAGTAGTTTAAAACAAACTGGATGTTTTATTCTCTGGGCCATAAGAAAGTTTCAAAATCACTTTGATTTTTTTGAATCCCATCAATTGTCAATCATAGCAGGAAAACCCCTGAGCTGATTTCTGATAATAACGTTATCAGAGAAAAGAAAAAAAACAAATATATATATATATATATATATATATATATATATATATATTACTCGGGATTGAACCTAGAGGCACTTACCCACATCCCCAGCCCTTTTTACTTTTTTATTTTGAGGCACAGTCTTGCTAAGTTGCTCAGGGCCTCACCAAGTTGCTGAGGCTGTCTTTGAACTCCCGATGCTCCTGCCTCAGCTTCCCAAGCCATTGGGATTACAGGTATGTGCCACTGCAACTGGCTCAGTGAATATAATGAATTATAAATGATTATTGGCACCATGAAGACTTGGGAAAGGAAGGTGCCTTGCAAGTTAGCTTAAGTATCACCTGTGCAGGAGTAACTGTGTGTCCCTAGAGTAGCCTTGTGTTATGGACTTCTACACTTCTGGGTTCACAGTGGTACTCAGGACCAAGAGCCAAAAGCACAATGTGCAAACTCTATGAAGGCTTTATAATAAGAGACTAATGCAGGAGGCACAGTCTAAATACTAAAAATGATAATATGATCTTGAGTACCTTCAATTTTATTAAGTTATTTTACATGTGTTATGGTTAGCTTCTAGCTTTTATAAGACTATGAGTCTATGAAGAAAACTGTTCAGGATGACTATGAAGATAAGCAGGATAAGTGTAATTATTGTTTTATTTTACTTAGAAGTTAATATAGTAGTTCCTAAAGACCCTCTAAGGGTATTTCTGAAATGTGTAGGGATGTTTTTGACTATCATAACAACTGATAAGCAATATTGTTATTGGGGCACAGGGTTAGGGATGCTAAATATCCCACCATGCAAATAATATTGCTGTAAAATGTAGACTTATCCCCTGAAATGCCACAGCACCTCTGGAGAAAGACCAGAGTTAACACGAGAGGAGGAATAAATGGGTAGAGCAATGATAATAGAGGAAAATGTGGGAAATGCTCGGGCTCAGGGTCTGGGATTTAGCTCTAAGTGGGAATTATAGAACATTTAGGGAAGAGGCTGAGATCACACTTGAGGGTGGTCATGATATCACAGGTCAGGTATGATGTTGAGTGTTCTGGTCTGCTCTCAATGACAAGACTGACCAAATGGTTGTTCTGGGGACCCTGGTGCAGATTCTGGGCCTAGGATCTATCCAGCACCTTTAAGCTATTAGTGGAATCCTGAGGTACCTCCTTTATGGAACTTCAAGTCCTGGGAACATTTCTATCGGTTTCTTGCACTGCTCTGGGAACAACCTGAAGGCAAGAACTATTTCTTCCCTGAGATTCTGGATTCCCAGAGAAGACATCATGTCCTTTCTATTAGACTGGGAGTTTCCTGAAAGTAGAGCCAAATCTCCTACTTTGTTCATTCCTTTCAGTCATCAAGGAAAACAAACAAACATGCCTATTGATTGATATACCTGAGAGGAAAATGACACCACATGACTGATCTTCACAGGAGCCATGGCAGGCCTATCAGCTGTCCAAGTACAGGGCAAAAATGCTTTATCTCAAGAATTCTTCTGTTACCACTTTGGCACTGTTTATGTTTTTGTTTTAGCAGCTTCCAGAAGAACAAGAATCTTCACATTACTCCTGAAGAAAAAAACAAAAGAAAAATAAACTATTATCAACTTGGGAGGCTGAGGATCTCAAGTTTGAGGTCAGCCTCAGTCACTTAGCAAGAAGATGTCTCAATTTAAAAAAAGGGGTGGGGATGTATTTTCAGTAGTACAGTGCCTCTAGCTTCTATTCCCAATACTGACAATCAACCTACCAAACAAAAAAGCCCATAAGAAAAAAGACAAAAAAAATTATGGTTGTTTCTCTAATTATATGAGTTTTTGAGGCCATCAGCCCATTTAATTCTTCTTCTTCTTTTTTTTTTTTTTGTGTGTGTGTGTGTTCCTAGGGATCAAACCCATGGCCTTGATCAAACCCAGTGCTATACCACTGAGCTATATTTCTAGCCCTCGTCCCGTTTCTGATGATTACTACTTTGGGCCTAGTGGGGGTGATGGGCAGGGAGCAGATCTGAACCATCTAATGAGATTCCAAATAATGTGAAATAACTGGAGTGCAACATCAAGGCAAGAGAGCAGCAAGTACAAAACATATTAATGTTAATGTTGGATTTATATGTAGATGAGTTCCTAAGAGTACCAATTGCCCCTTAAATTGTTTCTTTTTTTGAACAGTACTGGGGATTGAACTCAGGAGTACTTTAACTCTGAGTTATACCCCCAGTCCCCTTTCCCTTTTTGCTGGCCTCAAGCTTGTGATCCTCCTGCCTCAGCCTCTGGGATTGCAGGTGTGCTGCTCTACCTCTCCGGGCTTTTTGCTGAGGCTGAAATTGTAATCCTCTTGCTTCAGCCTCCTGAGTTGCTGGGATTACAGGCATGCAACATGGTGCATGGCCCGTTAAACTTTTTATAGGAAAATTTTAAGTATATGGAAAAGCACACATTTTAGTATAACAAACTGATGCATCCATCACCTAGCTTCAACAATTCCTTGGTGAGAGATGTTTTAAAGTTATCTGAATGTATTTCAGTGAGTTCTCTCTTTAAATATTTATGCTGGCTCATTTTATTCATGTTTTCTCGCTGATCCTGGATATACTCCTGGCCATAAAGATCCTTTTTTGTATCTCCAACCAAAAATTTTTTTTCTACCTCTAAGACTCTGCTCATGCCATTACCTCTGCTTGAATTGCTGTTCTGATATAGAAAGTTAGGGATACAGAAGGAACACCAAGTCTCTAAAGGAAAAATATTCCTATTAATATATAGAACAAATAATTCACAGACTGTCTAATGAGCAGGATAAAGGAGACTAAAGGACAGAAAATGGTCAAAATGTAAGGATGCACTAAATAGTCCACAAATTACTTTCAACTTTCCAGTTCCCTATCAGTTTTTTGGAACATAGTAAAACAGGAACAAAACCTCAACAGAAAGAGATCATTAATCTTGTCAGGGAAAGGAGCTAACATTTGATTGAACCATAACCCAGTGATCACCAGAGATGTTCATGTAATCGAAACCTACATTCCAAACCCACAGGGAAACATGATAATTCTGAATCCCAGAGGGAAGTTCAATCCTTTTGCATACAATATTCCACCTAATTATGTACCCTAACAAAAATCCAACCTTCAGCCCTGGCAATGTGGCTCACTCTTGAGATTGCCTGCAGCAGGGAGTAGACCTTTGCCTTATAACAAAGCTCTTCCTCTCTTTACTAAATCTCTTTACTAAAATTCTTATTTGTGATGGAGTCAAGGACCTGGAAGTTCTAATTAGAGGTCTCCTTCAGACCTCCTCAGACTCCTCATTATGACAGTTCCCTTTCCAACTTGTCAAATTGAATGCATTCTAGTGATCAAACTTCACTTTACCTCTGCTTCATCAGTTCTAAGTGATAGCTCCATCCTATCAATTCTCACTTACCACTTAATAGAGTGCCTCACACAACAATCATATATGTCCTATGTTCCTTGACAAATTGTAAACTCTTGCAGAACAGGTTTCATGTCTGACTTGTTGCTGTATACCCAATGTAAGAGGCAGAAAAATTGAGCTCCAAAGGGCTTGAAGTCATGCAGTGGGGTAGTCTGCAGCAACAGGAGTAACAAAACTCTTAGTGACTACCTCGTAATTATCAAGTATTCCTAACAGGTCAATGTGTTGTTAAGGCTTCAAAGACAGAAGAATGAAGGATGAGTCCTGAGTCACCTCTTTAGTTCTCCAGGTGTTTTTTGTTTTTTATTTGGTACCAGTATTAAACTCAAGGGCACTGAGCCACTGAGCCACATCCCCAGCCCTATTTTGTATCTTATTTAGAGATAGGGTCTCACTGAGTTGCTCAGCATTCTGATTTTTGCTGAGGCTGGCTTTAAACTCATAATCCTCCTGTCTCAGCCTCCTGAGCTGCTGGGATTACGGGTATGCACCATTGGCTCCAGGTGTGTTTGTTTGTTTGTATCAGGAATTGAACCCAGGGTGCTTAACCAGTAAGCCACATCCCAGCCCTTTTTATTTTTTATTTAGACAGAGTCTAAGTTCCTCAGAGTCTCACTAAATTGCTGAGGCTGGCTTTGAACTTTCCATTCTCTTGCCTCAGCTTCCTGAGTTTCTGGGATTACAGGTATGTGCCATCACACCCAGCAAGCTCACCAGATTTATGAAACTGATTAGTCCCGGAATGGGAACTCACTGGACATTCAAATTTTTACTATTCTCTGTGAGATATTGAAAACATCAGAATTAGATATAATCTGTTTTGGATAAACTCATAGTACAGGTTGTGCATCCTTAAAATCTAAAATATGCCAAAATATGCCACTTTTTTAGCACCACCATGATGTCACAGTGGAAATTCTATATCTGACCTCCTGTGACAGATTTCAATGAAAATGCAGGTGACTAAAATTACTGTATAAAATCACTTCAGGTATAAGGTATATACAAAACATAAATGAATTTCAGTTTAAAAATGGGTATTATCCTCATCAAGCATACGCAAATATTCAAAATCTGAAAAATCAAAAAATCCAAAACACTTCTGGGCCCAGCATTTCCTATAAGGGATGCTTTACCTGTAAAATATTTGTGATAGAAAAACATCATTTTTTTTCATTACCATCAAACAGATATCTGATTTAACAAGTCCCAAAGCCACTGAGCCACATCCCCAGCCCTATTTTGTATTTTATTTAGAGACAGGGGTCTCATTGAGTTGCTCAGCTCCCTGCTTTTTGCTGAGGCTGGCTTTGAACTGGTAATCCTCCTGTATCAGCCTCCTGAGCTGCTGGGATTACAGGTGTGTGCCACTGGTGCATCCTAGTTCTATTTACTCAATAGATCCAGGCTGGATGCTGAAAGGGCGTGTGAGCTGGGGTTACAGGTCTGCAAGCTAATGAATTCAGACATAGGAAGAACAAGGTGTTGAAAATCAGTGGCTTGGGAACCCTGAAGTTGTTGATTTTGGATATTTGATTTTGTTAATATTTGGGGAGTTTCTAGTAGGTATCAGGCATTGTATTAGGTGTTGGAAACACAGTGGTTAATGACACATACAATCTTTTGTAAGATAATCAAATTGCCCAAGAGATTAAGTTCTTACAGACCTCCTTGCCCTTACAAATGCTGTTGTAACTGTTTACCCTATGCTCCTTCTTGCTTCTTGAGGATATAGATTTTTGTCATGTTCATCATCTCAGAGATGGTCTAAACACAGTAGGCACTAATAAATATTCACTGAAAGAAGAGGATATTATTTAACTCCAATTAGAATTTCAACAGATATTTCTGGCAACCTGAAAACTCAACAATCAATTAAAGGTTACAAATTGCTAAGATGATTCCAAAAAAGAAAGATGAAAGAGGTAGGGTATCAAATTTTTTGAAAAAATCATAAAGTTATAGTAATTAGAACATACTGTCTATAGAAATAGGCAAATAGACTCTAGAAACACTGGTATAGATGAGAACTCATAACCACCAACTGTAAGATAGAGCAGGATCGTAATTCTTTTAGAAAAAGATGAGGTAATATATATAGTCGAGGTATTCAGAAAATTGGTTGACAATGTAAAGAAAAATGAAAATAGATCCCTATCTTGCAACTATTTTAAAAAATTATACTCCAGCAGGGTGTGGTGTTCCACGCCTGTATTCCCAGCAATTTGGAAGCTGAGGCAGGAGAAATGCATGTTCAAGTCTAGCTTCAGCAACCTAGCAAGACCCTGTCTCAAAATAAAAAACAAAAAGGGCTACGGATATGGCTCAGTGGTAAAATACCCCTTGGTTAAATCCCCAGTACCATAAAAAAGAAATATATATATGACATATATGTGTCTCTCTCTCTCTCTCTCTCTCTATATATATATATATATATATATACACACACACACACACACACACACACACCAGTGGATCAAAGATGGAAACATGAATAACAATACTTTAAGACAACATAAACTAGGTTAAAATACAGATGGCTAAGAAAAAGGTTACTTACAACACATGTAAACTTGGCTAGTATTCCAAGTATATTTTTTTAAAACCTACAAATCAATAAGAATAAGCAAACCAATAGAAAACTGGGTAGAAAGTGCAATTCACATAAGGTGAAATCTGAATGAACAAAGGCCCATATAGAAAAACTCATAGCCTGGTAATAAGGAAATTGCAAATATCACTTCTTTCCTCTAAGACTGGCAAAAAACTTACGAGTCTGATAATAGCCAGGCACAGCGGCTCACGTCTACAATCCTAGTGTCCAAGGAGGCTGAGAAAGGAGGATCACAAGTTCTAAGCCAGCCTCAGCAACGTCGCAAAGCTCTAGGCAACTTAGTGAGACTTTGTCTTAAAATAAAAATATAAAAAAGGGATTGGGATGTAGCTCAATGGCAAAAGTGCCTCTGAGTTTAACCCCTAATAACCCCAGCCAATCTTACAACATAAAGGAATGGCAATAATGTGGGGAAATGATTCCCCTCATAAACACTTTCAGCACATATTAATTCTAAGGAGCCACATTGCAAGAATAGTCATGTGGCTAGTAGTTAACTTATTTGAACAACAGCTCTGGAGACTCACATGTGCATAAAGACACATTGTTTCTGATAGCAAAAAAAAAAAAAAAAAAAAAAAAAAGGAACGGACAAAGGAAATATTATATATCATAAAAAAGAGCACAGTACAATGGTTAGGAATGAATTGGATGTAAATATACATCTATATAGGCTTTAAAAATAATAGTGAAAGAATTAAGTTGGGGGGTGATACACAGAAAACAGCATTTGTGTTCATTAAAAAAACAAAATCAGGATCTGGGATGTAGCACCATGGTAGAGCACTTGCCTAGCATGTGCAAGGTCCTGGGTTCCATACCAGGTACCACAAAAGAAAAAAAAATGCAACACTATGTATCATTTAAGGATACACATATAACTTTTTTAAATGGGCTGAATAAAACACACAGCTAATTTATAATAAAATTTGTTTTTATTGCAGATGAGAGGGTAATGGATCTGACAATAAAAGACACAGATTAAATTCAATTTTTTTCTATATTAACCTTTTAAAAAAACCAGGAAGCAAATATATCATATCAATAGTCAATCTGGTGTGATGAGAATACATTGTTTGTAATATTCTATTAATAATTTCCATATATAAAAGTTTCACAGGCTGGGGATGTGGCTCAAGCGGTAGTGCGCTCGCCTGGCATGCCTGCGGCCAGGGTTCCATCCTCAGCACCACATACAAACAAAGATGTTGTGTCCGCCAAAAACTAAAAAAAAAAAAAAAAAAAAGTTTTACATAATAAAAATTATTGTTTCAAGTAAATGAGATGTCTGTAGGTAGTAAATATTAACCTGTAAGTTCCTGTTGGCCCCCAAATAAAGTCGGCTGGCATTCTAGGTTTTCTGAACTCACAGGTCATCCTGGAGTTGATCTATCATCAATAGATCCAGACTGGACGCTGAGGGGGCGTGTGAGCTGGGTTACAGGTCTGCGAGCTAACGAATTCAGACATAAGAAAAGTAGGGTGCTGAAAATCAGAAAGCGATTAAAGGTGTACAGAAAGCGAGTAAAGGTAAGAGCTGGGGAAGCAGAATGTGGGGCAGGAAAGAGTATTAAAGATGTGTGAAATAGCAATGACAGCCTCTGTTGCCCTGAATCTTTAGAATCCCGAACACGCTGCTTTGTCCACTTCTTTGATGCCACTCCCCTCTTCGGCTACTACGCTCCGGGTCAACAAACCCCAACGCTCCTCACCCGAGACCACGAACCTCAAGAAGTTATACCGCGCCTCTGGTCGTGGATCACAAACATTCTCCCGCCAATTTGGTCCGCTGGCCTCCGCCTTCTGATCCCGGTAACACGCTCGGCCCGTTGAAGCTCAGGAACGCGTTCTGGAACCTAAAGAAGCCGCTGTTCCTGTAAAACGATTCCCATCGAGGCAAGGCAGCTGGTGCTACAGCCAGAAAAATACACTTGCATGTGTTTTTAATTTATATTTTTCACTTTAATTCTCGCGTCGAGAGAGCGCAATTTGAACTTCCGGGTTAGATTCGGTGTAGTATGGGAAATGTAGTTTTGAGTCTCCACGCTGCTCTCCTGGAGCCCACATCAGGGAGTGTCGCGAAAGTTGCTGGCTTAGGGGTTCTTCTCTTTGACTCTCCAAAGGGAATAACTGGAGAAATAATTGCACTAAAAATAATGTCGGCGAAATTTCTCACTTTCCAAGAACGATTCCCCGAGGAAGCTTCGAAGTGTACGGGACTCCTACTTTCTAAATCTAAAAGAAGTAGCAAACTGTCTCGGTCCCTGACAGGTCTGCCCCCAAGTCTTGGTGCTCCGCCCCCCCTGCTAGAGTCCCCGCTGCTGATTGGCTAAGAGCACATGAGCGGCGGAAGCAGCTGGCTGGCGCGGGGAGGAGAGAGGGGGTGAACCTGAAGATGGCGGCAGTAGTGGAGGTGGATGTTGGAGGAGGTGCTGCGGCTGAACGGGAGCTAGATGAGGTAAGAGGAGTTGAGAGACAAGGAAAGAAAAGACAGCCTGAAAGCGAAGGAAGGGGCAGTGAGGTATTAGAGAAAGGAGGTCCTAGGAGAAACGGGAAGGGTCCTGAGAGGGAAGAGGAGCTGTCTGGGGGGCGGGATGAAGGAAATCTGAGTTTCTCTTGACTCGGGCGCCCTGAGGTGGTCGTGGGGGTAGAAGACATGCAGTAGCTTCAGAAATGTAAATGAAGGACAGAGAGAAAGCCTGGACGGATGGAGGTGTTAAGATTTTGAGATTATTAGTTGGGGAGGGGGGTCTAAGGGTAGAACTAAAGGTCTGAGAGGTAGCTTTAGAGTTGAAGGGGCGTGGACTTCTGCAATGGAAGGCCGGGCTTTCTCTGTGGAAGAGGACTCTAAGCTTGGCGTGGGGGTTGGGCATGCGGATGGGGGAAAAAGTACTAATCTCAAGTATGATAGCTTTGATTTAATTTTAGGTAGGAACTATTTCAGTTTCATCCTTACATTCTATGTACCTAAAGTTTTGTTCAACGAATGGATGATTGAATGAATGGATGAATGGATGAATGAATGATTCATCCATTCACTTAAGTATCACCTTTGTTCCGGGTCCTGGGCAAGGTACTAGGGACACAAGGGTCCCTTCTCATGTAGAGCCCACAGTGTAGTGGCAGGAGGCAGACAAGAAGATTAGGCATTGCATCAGAAATATAATGGTGGTCTTGAGAAAAGGACACCAATTCATTTTGAGCTAGGGAAAACCTCCTAGAATTTGTTGAATCATAAAGGTTTATGATTTTGTTAAATAAATTCTTTGAAGGTGAACTTGAGAGTGCATGTCTCCTTTCCTATCTAATAAGCATTTAACAACTGATGTAGGCAGTTATCAGTGGACCTTGAATCACCGGAGGAAGGAGTCAGCTGAGTTTGAAAGGAATGAAAAGATAGGCTGAGAAGCAGAGAGAAGGTGAGGAAGGAAAGGGGAAAAAATCCTAAGGCTAAAGAGACAGTGATAGCTAGAGTTGCTTGTGGTCTTGTGTTTGACAGCATGTAGATAAAGACAGCACAGATTAATAGGAAGAGGATCAGTTGTCAGAGATGGAACCAGTGGGATCTCTAAGGGGTCAGAATCTTAGAGGCCCTGTCTGTATTTGGTGGAGGAGAGTGGGGAAAGTTTGGTGATGAAGCTCAGAAAAGGAAGTGGACTTAGGAAGCAAAGATATTGCTTGATGTGGGTTAACTTAGTTTAAATGATTGGGATCATTAAAGTGGGGGAAGAGACTGAGAAACTGACAGATGGTTGGTCCCAGCACTGTCTGTTGAAGCATTGTCTGTTGTCTCCTTCCTCCTAAACATTAGAGACTAGAGATGTTTGGATACCTTTAGATTGGTAAAGTGGGGTGGTTATGGAAATGACCTCCAAGGCTCCTCCTACTTTAAGATTCTAAGATTATAGTTGGCTGTGGTTCTGTGAGATATATTTGAAAACACCTTGAGGAGAGTAAATGCTGTATTGAAGTTATTGCTTATTGTTTGTTAGTCATGGGCTCTCTCCTTTTAGAGGTTGCATGTATCTCTTTCAAAGAGACATTTAGTTGCATATATAAGGGTTCATTGGGATGCAGAGCAGAAGTTTTGGAAGAGGAAAAAGAACTTAAGGTTTTCATGTAAGACTTTTTTTTTTTTTAAACTTTTGATTCTTAGTTTTTCTTTATTGTTTAAGGACTTTAGAGCTACTAGTAGTATAATATATTTTCCAGAATGTTAGGCTACAGAATTTTTTTTTTTTTGTACCAGGGATTGATTGGTACTCAGTGGCATTCATCCACTGAGCCACATCCCCAGCCCTATTTTATATTTTATTTAGAGACAGGATCTCACTGAGTTGCTTAGCACCTTGCTGTTGCTGAGGCTGGCTTTGAACTTGCAGTCCTCCTGCCTCAGCTTCCCAAGCCACGGGGATTACAGGCGTGCACCACTATGCCTGGCTAGAGGTCATCTTTATATGAAACCACTTGTATTCATCCCAGAAACCTTGTTACATATTTTATTTTCTGAGAAAGAATATAATCTATTATCTGGAAATTCTTTGTGAACTGAATTTCTATCTATTCTTCTGTGTGTTTAAGATAAAGTAACTCTGAGAAGCAGAAACAGTCATCCCCTTCAAGCTCCAGAAAGAACAGAGGTCTGGTCTGGCAGACCTTAGCTTGTGTGTTTCTTCTAATGTCTCCCCAGCTGTTTCTGCTCAGCCATCACTAGTGAAATAGAAGGTGAAATTCATCATTTAATATGTAATTGTAGGAATCTATGTGTGTTATGCATCAAGAATTCAAAGATGAGGGGCTGGGGCTGTGGCTCAGTGGTAGAGCACTCGTCCAGCATGTGCAAGGCACTGGGTTTGATCCTCAGCACCACATAAAAATAAATAAATAAAATAAAGGTATTGTGGCCCACTACAGCTAAAAAAAAGAAAAAGAAAAGAATTCAAAGATGAGACAGGATTTTTGCCAATTTACAATCCAGTGAGGAGACATGCAAATAGTCCATTACAATACCACTAGATAATTGCTATCATGAAAGTGTGTAACAAGTGCAGCCAAGTACAAGAGACAAACACTGGAATCTGCTAGGGGCAGTCAGTGAAGTCTTTATTATAGAGATGGGTTTGAGCTGAAAAATTAAAGGTTGGGCTTACCAAAAAAAGGTGTGATTTGCATGTGACATCAAAGTTGCTCTCTGTTGCACCTTCTGCTTGGTTAGATTCTGTTGTTGAGCCCAGATTATATAAGAGTAATGGGTAGCCTGACTAAAATGGAGCTAGTGTACTTTTCTTATACTTTGGAAAGAGTGAACATGGTGTGGTTTATTCTTCAGGTTATTGTATCTGGGTTTTCCAATAGCAGATGTTGTCAGCATGATACATGGTCTGGAATAGAAGTTCATTCATATTCTTTTCTTCTTTTTGTCTGGTTTCATGATTTTTCTCCAGATTTTGAGAAGTAATTTAGGCTTTTTAAAATGGCTTCTCCTGCTTTGTGGAGGTGAATAGAAAAGAAGGTTTAGGAAAGAGCTACCAGTAGAAAAGGTTATTATTTATTGAGCCCTAACTATAAATCAGCACTTGTTTAAAGCCCTTTACCTTTGTAGCAGTCCTGTGTGTTAGATGTATTAACTCCATATTTTAAATGAGCCAGAGACTAGAGAAATAAAGAAGTTTCCCAGGATTCCACAGTTTGTGAGTGAGGAAGTATAGATTCTGGCCAGGTTTCTCTATGCTATAATGAGTTTAGCATGCTATACTGAGCTCCGTGATTCTATTTCTCATGCCACTATTTGTGTTCTAGGGGTTATGTGATTTCAAATTGTATAATCTTAGCTGGGCATAGTGGTACATCCCTACAATCCCAGCTATTTTGGAGGCTGAGGCAGGAGGATTGTAAGTTCAAAGCCAGCCTCAGCAATTTAGCGAGGCCTTGTTTCAAAATAAGAAATTAAAACAAGCCTGGGGATGAGGCTCAGTAGTTAAGAGCCTTTCTTTTCAATCCCCAGTACTTGAATAAAATTGTATAGCCTTAATTATCTCATGTAAAAATCAATACAGTATATTGATAAGTAGTTGTGATTTAGAAGAACATTTTGAATTTCACATTTTTGAGGTAAGATTATTTTAGTATTCCATATTTATGATTGAGGAACTGAGCTTCCAAGGATTTGAGAGATGTTGAGAGTCTGCAGCTATAAGTAGTGTTACTAAGATTCGAATCCACATTTCCAGCCAGGCATGGTGATGAACGCCTGTAATCCCAGCAGCTTAAAGGCTGAGGCAGGAGGATCATGAGTTCAAAGCCAGCCTCAGCAATTTAGTGAGGCCCTAAGCAACTCAGTAAGACCCTGTCTCTATCTAAATAAAATACAAAAAAAAAAAAGATGGGTTGGGGTTGGCTCAGTGGTAGGGTGCTTGCCCAGCATGTGTGAGGCACTGAGTTCAATCCCCTGGATAACATAAAAATAAACAAATAAAATAAAGGTATTGTGTCCATCTATAACTAAAAAAAAATTTAAAAAAAAAAAAGAAAGAAATGAAAAGGACTGGGGATGCGGCTCAGTGGTTAGGTGCCCCTGGGTTCAACCCCTAGTACCAATAAGTAAGTAATAAATAAATAAACAAATAAATAAATCCACATTTCTGGATTCCAAAGTGTTTATTTCCCATCAGTTTAAAGACTCAAATTGCAGGCTTATCTTACCAAAGTAAACTGCCCCTTATATTCAAAAGTCCTGTTTCCAGCCAGTCCTGGTGGTGCATTCCAGTATTCCTAGTTACTCAGGAGGCTGAGGCAGGAGGATCACAAATTTAAGGCCAGCCTAGGCAGTTTAATGAGACCCTGTCTCAAAATAAAAAGGGCTGGGAATGTAGGTTGGTGATAGTGTGCCATTGGGTTCAGTTCCTAGTACAGGGGAGTGGGGAGTCTCATTTCCAAAACATGAAACAATTTTTTTTTCCTGAGAAGATCAAAATAGGGGTTAACCAAAAGAATGTTATTCTCTCTAAATAAGTCCTTTATTTGCGTTATTTGCTGATAACTTGATTCTGCTGAACCATTGATCATGAGGAATGATTAGCCAAGTGGTAGTTAGGGAGATGAGAGATGGGTTTAGCCATCTCTGGTCAGGCATTAAACAGGCTGTGATGATTGGTACTCAGTTCCCTCTCACAACTGTAAACCTTGGTGTGCTTGAGAATATTAGTTGGAGTGCCAGCTAGGAGACCCAGAAGCCAACCTACTCCTAGAGCCAGTGATTTTCTCCTCAATGGAATAGCTGACCAACCTCTGAGAGGAATTAGAGTCATCCTTTTGGCACTGGGAGTTGTTTAAGACTTAAAGGTAGAATAGCATGTCTGTACCCAATCATGGCCAGCCAACTCTCTGGCTAGTACCTGTGAATTCTGGATGTATCCATTTTTCAGTGCCTACTCATCTTCCAAAATGATGCTATATCATGCAGATTAGCGCATGCTGGAGATCAAAGCAGGTATCCCAAGTGCAACTAACTAAGGTATTACTGCCGCAGGTGAATAATTGATTTCTTCAGGGTCCTGTTTTACATTTGTTAGAAGAGGAGATCTGAGTCAAGCATGGGGTGTGAAGTTGTATGCTGTAATCCCAGCTACTCAGGATCACAAGTTCAAGACCAGCCTTTGCAACTTAATAAAATAAAAATAGGACTGAGATCTAGCTTTGTGGTGGGGTGCTTGCCTAGCATGTACAAACCCTGGATTTTCTACCTAGTACCATTTAAAAAAAAAAAAAGAGAGAGATTGGATTATGTTGGTGGCTTTTAAACTTTTATTTAATCATTAATCTCTTTACTTAAAAGCTCACTTTGAAGACTTTTTGGTCCTTGAAGGGACTCAACAGAAGCCCTAGGGTGTTTAAAGCCACAATTTAAAAATGAAGGAGCTGTCTTTTTTGGCCCACTGGATTGGGTCATCCTGTTTTGTGTTCCTTTAGCTCCCTCTGTTTTTCTAGCCCAGCTCTACTAAACATTATTGTAACTGTCTTCCCCACTAGGCTGTAAGCTTCATGAGAGAACAAAATCCTAGTCTTTCTTGTTTATTATTTTATTCTCTTCATTCAACATTATTCCCAGTATACAGTAGGTACCCAATAAGTATTTAATAATAATAACAATTATTATTTTTTGTGGTACTGAGATTTGAATTCAGGGATGTGCTAGCACTGAGCTTAATCCTTTTTAAAATTTTTATTTTGCAATAGGGTGTTGCTAAGTTGCCACAGCTGGCCTTGAACTTGTGATCCTCCTCAGGCCACCCTGACCCCAGTAACTAAGATTCCAGGAGTCCACCACTGTTCCCAGTGGTATGTGCTTTCTTTTATATTTTGGTACTGGGGATTGAATCCATGGGTGCTTAACCTCTGAGCTGCATCCCCACCTCTTTTAATTTTGAGATAGGGTCTTACTAAGTTTGCTTAGGGCCTCACTAAGTTTTTGAAAATGGCCCTAAGCAAACTTAGTAAGACCCTATCTCAAAATAAAACCTTTGATCCTCCTGCTTCAGCCTGCTGAGCTGCAGGGATTATGAACATTCACTACTACACCTGGCTTTATTTATTTATTTATTAATTTTGAGACAGTGTCTTCCTAAATTTTTGAGGGTCTTACCACATTGCTGAGTCTGTCCTCGAACTTGCCAACCTCCTGCCTTAGCCTTCTGGTGTGGGTCACCACATGCCCAGCTATGTGTACTATATTTCTGGTTGCTGCCAGGTCTTTATTGGTGCTGTCCTGTCTGTGTAGAATATCTTTCCCTTTCAAATCCTATGTGTCCTTTAGGATTCTAACCTAAGTCTCACTTGACTTCTAGGATTTTTCCAATCTACACCTTTAGCTTTTTACTCTGCCTTTTATGGTTTTCTCTGTGAAGGTTTAAACTTTAATTTTCAATCTAGTCATCAGACTTCTGAAGCACCTTCTGTGTGCCAGGCACTGTGCTATGCCTGATAATACCAAGATGGATAAAGTATGATAACTGCCATTAAGGGGTTTATAGACTAGTATAGGTAGAGAAAGACTGATAGGTAAATGAAAAAACATGTCATAGGTGCTGCAATAGTGGAGTAGATCCAGTGGGTAAATCAAGGAGAAATGGCAGTCAGTATCACATTTCTTCTTCCTAGGGTGTTTTTTGTTTTGTTTTGTTTTTGTGCTGCTGGGCATTGAACCAGTTAGTTTGGTAAAACCACAGCAGACAGGCTGTGGAAGTTCCCATTCCTTGCTTCTTCAAAGCAATAATCAATGTTTTGTTTTTTTGTTTTGTTGCTTTATTTTCCTCCTGTGGTCTCTCCCTGAAGACATTTGATAAGTGTTCCTGGTTTCCAGGTATTTTCTTCTCTGGGGATTTTTGGTCCAAGCCAAGATCTTATTGAGGGATTAATGCATGTTTGAGGTTTTTTTTTTTTTAATATATATATTTTTTAGTTGTAGTTGGACACAATACCATCTACGTATTTATTTATTTATCTATCTATCTATTTATTATTTTTTAATGTGATGCTGAGGATCAAACCCAGCTCCTCGCCCATGCTAGGTGAGCACGAGCACTCTACCATTGAGCCACAACCCTAGCCTTGCATGTGTGAGTTTAATCTTGAAAATCTGTTTATCTTTGGAATTTTAATTTTTTTATTTTTAAAATTTTTAGTTGTAGATGGACACATAACTTTATTTTTATTTATTTTTTTATGTGGTGCTGTAGATAGAACCCAGGGCCTCATACGTGCGAGGCAAGTGCCCTGAGCCATAACCCCAGCCTTGAAATTTTTTTTAGGGATATAAAATGAGTGGTAGCATAGTGAAGAAGGGGGAAAAAAAAACCCCACTAGAGTAGTCAGTAGTAATCCAGATTTTAGAGTACGAATAGTATTTGTTTTATCCCCGAGATAGCCAACTGATAGTAGATGATTAGAAGACAATGTTACGAAGGCTTTTGAGGCCAGGGTGTAGCAGAAAAAAGTGCTGAGGGAGAACACTGAAGGCAAAATAATACAGAATACTTACTCTGTGTAAAGGCCCCCACCAAGTGTTTTATATGCGTTATCTAATTTAATATCACAACCTTACAAGATAGGTACTAGTATTATTACCCTCACTCTACAGATGTAGACACTGAGAATTTAAATGACTTGTTTAACATCATACACATAGGTAAGTTCCAGCTCTTGTACTCTTAATCAACTTGGGAAGTATGAATAGTGTTTACTTCTTATCCTATTTTACACTAGACATCCCCACTATGTAAGTGTGTGATTTCATTTCCTGAGGTGGTTTGACTGAGGTTGTGCTATTTGTCTCTTCTACCAGACTCAGTTATGCTTGAAAGCCCTATTCATTCTTTTATTGCCACATAGTAGCTAGCATAGAATAGGTTTCAAATGTTTATTAAACTTGAATCTTTAATTTAGTCCTTCCGGGGCTGGGGATGTGGCTCAAGCGGTAGCGCGCTCGCCTGGCAGGCGTGCGGCCCGGGTTTGATCCTCAGCACCACATACAAACAAAGATGTTGTGTCTGCCGAAAACTAAAAAATAAAATATTAAAGTTCTCTCTCTCTCTCTCTCTCTCTCTCTTTAAAAAAAAAAAAAAAATTTAGTCCTTCCACCTGTTTTGAAATCTCCAGGAATTGGTGACTCAGTGTACATTTAAATCCCTCTAATGGTAGGGAGCTTATCATTCCTTAATCATTGTCTTCCGTCTTTGAATACCTCTGTAGCAGTATTCTTCAGATTGGGCTAGAATTCTTATTTCTGTATAGCTTTAACTTTTTAGTTCTCATTATGCCTTTTCTCAGATTCTGTTGTTTTGTAACTCTGAGTTTTGGAGGTACAGGCACTGACAGAGAATGTAGGCTCAGCATATTTGAGACTGACCTAAAAGCTTATGCTATGGAAGCTAACCCAGGATAATCCATTTAGTGTCATTTCTCATCTCCTTGATATTTCTTTGTGTTTTCCCTTCTTGAAGTCATATGTTATCTCTTTGCTCCTCAGAGGAAAATCTGTAGGTAAACATAAACTCATTAGTTCCCTCTAAAGTACAGCTTTCCCAAGAGAGTGCTGGGTCATAGCCGTGAGGTTTTTGGCCCTGGGCAGCTAGGGAGAAACTAGGGAAAGGGGAGGCACAGAGCGTAAGCCCTGACAAGCTTTTTGTTCTTTCTTTCCTTTTTCCCTCTTTCTTAGTTGTTGTTACCAATAACTGAAAGCATTCTATTTCTTAGAATCCTCTTATGACATTGTACTCCCCATTACCCTTAAGATTAAGTCTAACATCTGAGCTTTTCATTTGGTACCCTGCAAAAACAGTATTTTCTCTCCCTATTTTAATGATAACAGTAATAGGGTTTTTTTTTTTTTTTTGACAGTTCAGGAGATTGAAATAAGCAGATATAATAATTGCTATAATATGAAGAAGCACAGAGATCTCTGGGAACACAAAAAATGGCAGGCAAGGGATCAAGAAAGGCTCTTTAGAAGAAGTGGCTCCTTAGCTGACTGTGAATATATTAATATTTCTTTTATGAGGAATGAATATATTAATATTTATGAGGAAAAAGTCACCTTTTAGTTGAACAGCTATAAGGATGAAGTACTTCATTACAACCTGTCTCTTTCCTTCTGGATGTGAGTTCCTTAAGGAGAAGAAAGGGCACTTCCAGCAGAACTAAAGAATCATTCATTGCTGGGGATGAACATAGATTGTGATTTTGTCATGTTCTTATTATCTCTCATTGGCAAAGGGAATGGAGAGAGAGGGTCAGTTTTCTAAATGATGGGACATTTTGATAGTAACTTAAGAGCATAGGCACTGCAGGGTTGGTTTATATAGAAATTGCTTTTTTAAAAAAAGAGAAAAGAAATGGAGATGTACCTTTAGAAAACAGTATTCTCTCAGGGTTAAATGTAGGAGCAATGTATAAACAGGTTTTACTGGTTTCAGATGGCCTTCCCAGTTCCTCTGAATTTCTCTGCAGCATTGTCCCAGCATTTGTTCAGGAGAGAATTAGTCTCTGAGTATTTCCCAAACATTTGCTTTGTGTCTAGTATTAGGTATGAAGTTTGAGGGGGATGCTGAACAAGTAAGCTATTATCCTTGACTTCAAAGCAATTAAAATTATTTAGCATCTTTCCAACATTTATGTAATATATACAATGTGTCAGATTATATCTATTTCATATATATACATTATATATTCATATATGTATGTGTGTGTGTGTGTGTGTATACATATATATATGGATTAAACTGATCTTGGGCCATTTTTTACCCACTAGGATGGCTAAATTGGAGAAAAATCTTTGTAATGATTACATATAGAATATGTAAAGAACTCTTACAACTTGACATTAAAAAGAAATAACCTTTGGGCTGGGATATAGCTCATTTGGTAGAGAGCTTGCCTCACATGCAGAAGGCCATGGGAAGGAAGGAGGGAGGGAGGAAGAGAGGGAGGGAGGGAGGGAGGAAGGAAGGAAGGAAGGAAGGAAGGAAGGAAGGAAGGAAGGAAGGAAGGAAGGAAGGATGGATCACAAGTTCGCAGCTAGCCGCAGCAATTTAGTGAGGCCCTAAGTAACTTAGTGAGACTTTATCTCAAAATATAAAAAAGAACTGGAGGTGTGCCTCAGTGGTTAAATGCTCCTGAGTTTAGTCCCTAGTACCAAAAAATAAAAATAAAAAAGGCAAAAAAATCTAACTAGGCTTTTCTCTGAAGAAAATATACAAATAGACAATAAGCACATGAAAAGAGTGTTCAGCATCATTAGCTATCAGCGAAATGCAAATCAAAACCTCAGTAATATGGTGTGCAAACAATCGGGCAATTTCTCAATAGGTTAAGCATAGAGTTTTACACCCCAGAAATTCCACCCTTAGGTATATTCTTAACAAAAATAAAAATTAAAAAAGTCCACATATAAACTTATAGACAAATATTCATAACAACAAATATTCATAATTATTTTAAAAAACCAAAATGTTGAAACAACCCTCAGTATCCTTCAGCTGATGAATGGATAAATAAAATGTGATATTTCTGCATAGTGGAATATTATTTAGTAAGAAAAGGAGTGAACTACTGATACATGCTATAACATGGATGATTCTTGAAAATATGCTAAATGATAGAAGCCAGTCACAAAAGACCACATACTATATGAATTTATTTATATGAAAGGTCCAGAAAAGGCAAAGCTTTAGATTAGTGATTGCTAAAATCTGGGGGTGGGAATCAGAGGAGTTAGCAGATGAGCATGAAGTTTCTTTTTAGCATGGTGGGAATGATTTAAAATAAGAGGTTATACAGCTCTGTAAATATGCTAACAATCATTGAATTTCCCACTGAAACTTGATGATACACCTCAACATAGCTTAAAAAAAAAAAAAAATCCTATCAGGCATGGTGGCACATGCTTGTAATCCCAGCAGCTTGGGAGGCTCAGGCAGGAGGATCACGAGTTCAAAGCCAGCCTCAGAAACTTATTGAGGTCATAAGCAACTTAGCAGGACCCTGTCTCTAAATAAAATATAAAAAAGGACTAGGGGGATGGGCCTGTAGCTCAGTGGCAGAGCGCTTGCCTAGCATGTGTGAGGTACTGGGTTCTATCCTTAGCACCATATAAAAATAAACAGATAAAATAAAGGCATTCTGTCTATCTACAACTATAAAAAAAATTTTTTTTTTAATTACCTGGAGTCTTTGAGGGTGGGGTTCCAGGTAAGGGACCAGGGGTGTCATTCAGTGGTTAACAGCCCTAGGTTCAATCCCTGATATCAAAAAAAAAACAACAAAAAACCTTGGTCTGGTTACTTTGTCTTAATAGACTTCAAGCTCCTTAAGGGTGAGAATTGTTATTTGTTTATTATTGTATTTCTAGTGTAGAGCTTAATATATGTTTAGTTAACAGTTGAATGGATGTATGAATGGATAAAAGTGAAGAATGTCCTATAAATGAGGTGATATTTGAACTATCTTAAAGGTTGAATAGGAGTGAGCTAGACAGTAAAGGTGAGGAGAGAATTCTATAGAGAGAAGCAGCAGCCAAAGAATTGAGTCATGTCAGAGAAGGAGAAGGTCAGTTTAGAATGACAAGTGGTTCATTGTGGCTGAAGTAGAAGTCAGTTGCCTGATAGAGGTGAAATAAGGTAGCTGATTTGGGTTAGAGTACAAAGTACCTTGCATGTCATACTAAGGAGTTGGGACTTTAACCTAAAGGCAACAGAAAGTCATGAAAGTTTGTCAAAGTAGGATTCTAATGCAGATAGATGTTTGTCCGACTGAGACTGTTCTGGAAGATTAGAGTCCGAGAGATCACTTTGGAGCCCACTACAACAGTCCACAAGAGTACAAGGGTTTAAGCCTGAACTAAGAAAGTGTGACAGTGAAAAACTCAAGGGAGATTTCATAGGTGGTTATATATGATCAGCACACAAACAGTCCAGAATATAAAGGCTTTAGGTATTCATAAAGAATAGTTCTGTTCTGGGAGGTTCTGGAGGAGGTGACATCTAGTTTGGGTCTTTAAGGAAAGGTAAAGAAATTTAGGGTATATGGAAGCTGGAGTGCATACAGGAAAGAATAAGAGAAGAGGTCTCAGGAGGGAAGAAGCCAGAATGAGAAATAGAAATTTGATGGGATAGGAATTGAAGAACCAAAGAAGCAAACTTTATATGCTTTCATGTTTGAAAAGTTTAATTTAAAAAGCTACCTTGCTGGATTGAGGGCTGTGCTTTCTGGTGATGGTAGGTAGGGTAGGGAGATGACGGCAGGTAGCATCATCAGCAGTTGTTACAACTAACATCTGCTTTCACTTTATTGCTCCAAGTGTGCTGCCCATGTCAGGCCTTAGATTTGGATAAGTATATCTGATGTCCCAGTTGATTAGGACCTTGGAGGTCTAAAAGATGAGGTAGTTCCACTTTGAAGTTATTTGCCTTGAATTCTTGGCAGAACTAAGGAGTAAGGGTTGGGGGAATGTGAATGAAAGGAGAATGGGGAACTACAAATGTGGATAGCCTGTGAACCTTTGAACTTCGCTTGTTATTCTAATCACCCAGCAGACCACAGTATCTGTACCCTACCAGATTAAGACTGCTGGACTGGTTGTTGTTTTATAGTCCTACCAGGTTTAGGAGCTAGCTATTTTCTCTTTTTGCTGGGGTTACACAGCATTTTGTTTATGTGTCAGTAGTATCCTTATCATATTGTGTTTAATTGTAGTCTTCCACCACTCTCTGGACTGTGAATACATCAAGGGCAGAGGTTAGACTTATTCATCTCTAATGTTGTGAAATGATGAAGTCTCTAGTCCCTGGCTGTTAATTCTTTAATATGAAAGGATCAATTTATATTTATGAAATGTCAGCTTACCTACCCAAGAGAGGTTTTCAGAGTTTAGAGCCTTTGTGGTTAACACATTTAAAACCAGGGTGGGAGGCCATCCCCTGAGTGATGGAAAATTCTGTTGTGTGCATTATCACTTGGTAAGTTTTTAGTGATTTAATTTAGTAGCATCCAGTTATATGTCATCACACTAAAGGCATTTTGCTAAATTCTGTGGTCACTAAGGGAACTATGGTAGTTTCAAAGACCAAAATATTATAGCTGACTCTAGAGCTTTAGAGTTAGATAGATTTGGTGTGAATTATAGTATTTTAAATTAAGGGAACTTGGAAGTCATCTAAGCCAATCCTCTCATTTTATAGATGGAGAAACTGAGGCATGGGGATAAGTACCCTATTTATATAAATAAATAAATAATTTTAAGAGAATTTTTAATATTTTATTTATTTATTTATTTATTTATTTATTTTTTAGTTTTCTTTGTTGGTAGGTGGTGCTGAGGATCGAACCCGGGCCGCATGCATGCCAGGCGAGCGCACTACCATTTGAGCCACATCCCCAGCCCCAAAATAAATAAATTAAATATACAAATTTTTGGGGGGCAGTACCAGGGATTGAACTCAAGGGCACTTAACCACAGAGCCATATCCCCCACCCTTTTTTATTTTTTATTTTGAGACTGAGTCTTATAAGTTGCTTAGGGCCTCGTTAAGTTGCTGAGACTGGCCTTGAACTTATGATCCTTCTACCTCAGCCTCCTGAACTGCCGAGATTACAGGTGTGCTCCACCACACCTGGCTATATTTTTGTTTATAATGTATATATAACATTTATATGTGTATAATATATATATTTCACATGAACAAATATATAATGTATGTAAATACTTATACAAATATATATAATATGTAGTAAGTAAAGAGCTACACCAGATTAGAACTACAGTTGTATTTTCCTTCACTGAGGATAGTTGTTACCCTGAGGCCATTTCTCAGAGGGAAAATGAGAGTGAGTTAAAATCCTCCAAGGAAGTAAGACATAATACATGGACTAAGTGTCACTATCCATCTTATTCAGTATTTTCTTCTGGTGCTGGTAAACTTTTGAGGAAAGCAGAGTATTGATATGTAGCAATAAAGTAGCCTCCTTCTTTACTGTTCCTTTAGCCTTTTTTATTTTTGTACCTAACACTTCTATAAGAAATTATTTTATATATATTTTTTTACATGTCTATTATCTGCCTTCTGTATTAAAAAAGCAAGTTTTATAAAGGAAAAATCTATTTTAAGCCTGTCTTATAATTGTTAGCTACCTTCAAGATTCTAGACACATGGTATATTGCTTAATCTTTGACATTTGTTTTTTTGTTTGAATTTGTTTGTGATCTGTCTGGGGTTTTTTTGTTTGTTTGTTTTTTTGTATTTGATCATTCATGAATGTATCTAAACCTTTCTTGAAATGCAGAATGCACACTATTTTTTGGGTGGGGGGATGATTGGGGATTGAACTCAGGGTCATTCAACTACTGAGCCACATCCCTAGCCCAATTTTGTATTTTATTTAGAGATAGGGTCTCACTGAGTTGCTTAGCGCCTTGCTATTGCTGAGGCTGGCTTTGAACTCTCAATCCTCCTGCCTTAGCCTCCCAAGCTGTTGGGATTACAGGTGTGTTCCACTGCATTCCAGAATGCACGCTATTGTCAAATGATTTGTCAGATGACTCTGTATGGCTTATTTAAGTATATCTAAGATTACTTTTTTTGGTGGATTTAGTCAGTGTGAGATTTAGTGTGCATTTAAATTTCATCCTTCATGATAGACTCAGTAGAGACAAGAATCTCAGAAGCAGCAAAGCAATGTGACTTGGCAACTGAGAAGAGAACACTTAATCCACAGTTATAGGTAGAAAGCAAGGCTGATTTATTCATTAGATATAGTAGGTGCAGTGACTAGAAGCCCACAAAAATGTTTTTGATTCTTTTTAAATTAGAAGAAAAAGGTGAATAATCTGGCTTGGATTATACATTTTAATACCAATGTAGTCATAAAACACATATTTTTTAAAAAACTTTTCTTTTAATGGAGGAAGGGGTCCACAAAAGGAAGAGTGCCCAGGTCCTGTAAAAGTTATAATGTGGCCTTGACACAGGATCTTGTGAAAAGTAGTTATTGGCTGTTTGAAGCACTAATCCCTGACATTGGTTTCTCTCTTAAGGTCTATGCATCTCCCCAACACTTCTCTAGACCTCAATCACCATGATCATTGATGCGTTATATCTGTGTTTTATATCACATTTGTGCCTTTTATAAAATAGAAACAATTGTGTTTCTTGTGCTGAGTAAATTCCTGATTTTTTTTTTTTTAAAGCTTTTTATTTTCTGTCTTCTCAGGGGCAGGAAAAAGTTTGATTAATTTCTGTATCTCTGTGCTTAGCCTAACCTTCACTTTAGAATATGAGTAACTAAACTGGGAATAAGTAAATGAATACATGTATCAAACCTCTTAGATAGCCTCAGAGGTCCTTTTCTGGAAGAAGAGTATTATAAACAGTTTTCCACCTATCTTTTAGTTTTTCTGAGTGTCTTCAGCAAAATTTAGAGAGCTACTGGGATAGTAAAGAAGATGTGAAAAATAAGGGTGATCATCTGACTTAGAGAGTTAAAAGCCAATATAAAGAATCAGGCACAGAGAGGAAAGAATATTCTTTTTTTTTTATGAAATATATTATTTATTTATTTACTTACTTATTTTTAAGAGAGAGGGAGAGAGAGAGAGAATTTTAATATTTATTTTTTTAGTATTTGGCAGACACACATCTTTGTCTGTATGTGGTGCTAAGGATCGAACCTGGGCCGCACGCTTGCCAGGCGAGCGCGCTACCACTTGAGCCACATCCCTTAACAAATCATGCCAAGACAATTGGATAGCTATATATAGAAGAATGATGTTGAATCTCTGTTTCACACTATATAGAAAAATTAACTAAAAATGAACCAACAAGCTAAATGGAAGAACTAAACCTATGAAACTCTTAGAAGAAAACATAGATGTAATCTTCATGACCAGATTAGGTGGTAGTTTCTTAGATATATCAAAATTATAAGCAACAAAAGAAAAAATGTAAATTGGACTTTATCAAGATTAAAAACTTCTGCTGGGGCTGGGGTTGTGTCTCAGTGGTAGAGCACTCATGTGGCATGCATGAGGCACTGGGTTGGATCCTCAGCACCACATAAATGTAAAATAAAGATATTGTGTCCACCTAAAACTAAAAAATAAATATTAAAAAAACCTTTTGTGCTACAAAAGACATTAAAAAAGTGAAAAGATAACCTACATAATGGGAGAAAATATTTTCAAGTTGTCTATCAGATAAGGGATTTGTATCTAGAGCATAAAAATAACTTAAAATTCAACAGTAAAAAGATTATTGAAGGAAAACCAAAACCTGAATAGGCTTTTCTTCAAAGAAGACATACAGTGACCAATAAACATGAAAAGATGCTGAAGAGAAGCTACGGGTGTAGCTCAGTGGTAGAGCCATTGCCTAGCAAAACAGGTTTCATCCTCAGCACTGCAAAAAATAAAAAATTATAAAGTTGAAAAGATTCTCCACATCATTAGCCATTTGGGATGAAAAATCAAAATCACCTTGAGATATTATGTCACACCCATTTGGATGCCTTAATCAAAAAGAGTACAAATGGATTTGGGATTGTAGTTCACGTGTAGAGTGCTTGCCTAGGAGTGCGAGACACTCGGTTTGATCCTCATCACCATATAAAAATAAATAAATAAAAAGTATTGTACCCATCTATAACTAAAAAAAATTTAAAAAAATTTTATAATAACTGACATATAATTAAAATTTTTTGTTGTAAATGGACACAATACTTTTATTTGTTTATTTTATTTGTTTATTTTTATGTGGTGCCGGGGATCAAACCTAGTGCCTCATGCATGCTAGGCAAGCACTCTACCACTGAGCCACAATGCCAGCTCCTTTTTGAAATTTTTTTAAAAGTACAAATATTATCAAGGATGTGGAGAAATTGGAACTCACTGTTGGTGAGACTGTAAAATGGCACAGCTGTGATGGAAAACAGTTTTGACAGTTACTCAAAAGATTAAGCATGGAGTTATCATCATATTACCCAGCAATTCTACTCCTAGGTATATACTCAAGAGGAAATAAACATGTGTTCACACAAAAGTGTACTGAAAATGTTCATAGCAATATTACTTATAATAGCCCCAAAGTTGATATATTCCCAATATCTATCAACTAATGAATAGATAAGCAAAATACAGTATATATCCACAATGGAATATTGTTTGGCAATAAAAAGGAGTGACCCAGAACTTGAAGTTGTAGCTCAGTGTAGAGTATTTGCCTACACTGGGTGAGGCACTGGGTTCAAGCCTAAGCACCATATAGAAATAAATAAATAAAAGGTAAAATAAAGGTATTGTGTCCATCTACAACTAAAATATATATAAATTTTTAAAAAGGAAGTGAAGTACAATATATGCTACAAAATGGATCAGTCTTGGAAAAATTATGCCAGGCCACACAAAGTGGCAGGTGCTTGTAATCCCAGTGGCTGAGGGGCTGAGCAGGAGGTTAAAACCAGCCTCAGCAAAAGCAAGATGCTAAGCAACTCAGAGCCTGTCTCTTAAAAAAATACAAAATAGGACTGGGGATGTGGTTCAGTAGTCAAGTGTCCCTGAGTTCAATCCCCAGTGTCCCCCCACCAAAAAAAATAATGCCAAGTGAAAGAAAGCCAGCCACAAAAGACCATTATATATTCCCATTTATATAAATTGCATATATATATAGAAAGTAAGTTAGTGGTTACCTAGGGCTGGGGGTGAGGGGAGAATGGATAATGACTTCTAACTAGTATGTGGTTTCTTTTGGGGGGTAATTGTGGCATAATTCTGTGAATATACTAAAAGACCTTAGTATACTTTATTTTTTTAATTTTTATTTAAAAAAATTTTTTTAGATGTTGATGAACCTTTATTTTATTCATTTATTTATATGCAGTGCTAAGGATCGAACCCAGTGCCTCACACATGCTAGGCAGGCACTCTACCACTGAGCCACAACCTTAGCCCCCTAGTATACTTTAAATGGGTAAATTTTATGGTAGGTGAATTAGATCTCAGTAAAATTGTTATTACCAAAAAGAGAATCAGGCCAGGTGCAGTGATGCACACCTGTAATCCCAACAGTTCAGAAGGCTGAGGCAGGAGGATCATAAGTTCAAAGCCAGCCTCAGCAACTTAGCAAGGCCCTAAGCAACTTATTGAGACCCTATCTCAAATAAATAATAAATAAGTAAACAAACAAATAAATAAATAGAATCAGGTGTACAGATGCAAAAGGCTATAGGTGCAATTTATGAATGTGAGTGCTGGGATGTAGTAGTAATGCTTTTTAAACTTTTAACATATTTATGAATTACTTCAATATCTTATTAAAATAAAGATTCTGTCTCAGATTCTTGGATGGAGTCTGAGATTTTTTATTTTATAACAAGCTTCCACAGTGTTGTTGCTATTGGCTGTGGACCACAGATAGCAAGGTGGTATAGGATGTTGTGTTTTAAATGAATGAGATCAAAGAACCTTCCAGAAGCCAGGAGGAATAGATCAAAGTTTTGCAGGAAGGCAGAAAAGGGCTTAAGGAACAAAGTAACCAGCCTATGTAAAGATGCAGAGATCACAGACTATTTTTGTAGAGGACAGGAAAACTAAAATTGTAGGGTACAGTGGTGAGTCACTAATCATTTGCACCTTAGAAGATATAGCTGCCAACTTCTGACCATTTTTTATCTTTGCAAAATTTTCTCTTGCCCTCTGCCTGGCATTTTTGGTTTAACTTCTTTCAAATCTAGGCTTATGTAGATTGATATGACTAGGGGCTAGAAGTGAAATCCTAGAAGTGATTGATTAGCAATAAAACATTCTATGTATAGGTCATAGTGTTGATTATGGACCCATCAATCAGTACTCTTGACCTGAGAACCTACCCAATTAGCTACTGAGTTCTAGACAAGGTGCTTTCAGACTGAGTTTAGTGCTTGGCCCCAAATGAATAAACTCCTTAATGAGAGAGAAAATAAAGATGTCTTTGCAGATGGTACAGGTTAATTATAGCTATAGTTAACTGCTTTCCTTGTTTTTCCACTTGAGTCAGAAGACTGGTTTGGGTGTAATTTAAAACCTTTTTGTTCTGGAGGCAAAATTAAAGCCAGATCATATATTACTCTTAACTTTACTACTTCATGAAGTGCTAATGATCCTCGAGTCCCAAGTATTACTATTCTGTGCTTTACCAACATTCAGTTCCCTGCCTCTTCTAGTAATTTGTAAAAAATGCACACTGTCCTAAGAGGAAAGGCAGGGAAATCACTTGGTCACCTTGAATGTATTTTCCTCACAGCCTTCTGATGAAGTCAGAAGTCCTATTTTGTTTTCCAGGTGGAAAAACTGAGGCATAGACAGTAATTTGCTAAGTCTACTCTTTGACAGAGACGTACCTCCATGCCTGGCCCAGTTTTCTGGATCTTATAGTTTTGCCTTCAATGGACATGTCTTGAGAATTTAAACATGTGCTTGTTTTGTCACATAGTTTTTAACATCATTTTTCTGACTGCTCTAATGTTGGATGAATACTCCTTTCTCAGATGATTATTAGTTACTACCTTCCACCCTCAAATTGGTAATTGAAACCAAGATACTGTACTACTGAGCTACATCACCAGCCCCACTTATTTGTTTGCTCTTTTGGGGGTTGAACCCAGGGCCTTGTGCACGGTAGGGAAGGGCCTTACCACTTAGCTATTCCTCAGCCACCCTTATTTATTTTTTATTTTGAGATAGCTAAATTTTTAGTTTTGCTAAATTGCTAAGTCTGGCCTTGAAATTGTGATCTTCTTGCCTCAGCCTCCTGAGTCACTGGGATTACAGGTGTGGGCCACCTTGCCCAGCTAATTTATTTTTTAAGTGTTTGTTTACTCACCAATTTAAAGCATCTCCAGGTGGTATATTGATTTATTAGCATACTTGCATACTTTATCATAAATAATTTCGTTCAGTTCTACCAAGTATTCATTGAATGCTTAATATATGCTTAGCTATGTGCTGTTCTCCTTGGTAGACACAGACATGGTGTAAAGTGTGTTTTGGCTCTGAGGCAGCTTCTGCATTTATATGCTGGGTACAAGTTAGACATAAACAGGGCCAGGGCCAGGATGAGGCAGTCAAGGTGCTGGGTACAAACTTGAAGCAGTCACTTAAGGTCATAAAGTGTAGTGGTAGTAACTGGAGTGGAAGCTTTCTTAAATTATGAGCCCTAGATTCCTTGCTTGACCCAGGTTGGTCCTAGACTTAAGTGGCAGTTAGGTCATTTAGAAAGCATATCTAAGATAATATAAGGATATGAATGTGTGTTAGAGAACAGTGTGCATAATAATCTAATGTGCATAATAATCATCTGGAGATTTTATTAAAAGGTACCTTCTGATTTAGTAAGTTTAGAGTGGTACCTGAGTTTGTGCACTCAGATGATCTGAGTTCATGAGCTACATTTTGAGTAAAAAAGAAAATTCACTGATAGGAAAAAGCAGAGGACTGAATTCACTATGCTACAGAATCGAAACTTTTCTAGGAAAGGTGAAATCCAAGCTAGGTTCTCAAAGGATAACTTGGATTTGAATAGGAAAAAATGTAGCAGAAAGGCGTTCCAAGCAGAAGGAGGAGTATACAAAGGCCCAGAGACAGTATATGAGTCTCATAAGTAGATGAAACTTGTGCATTGATTTTTTTTTTCAAAGTTTGATTTTTCATTGTCTGCAGGTACCTCCCAGCAGAGCTTTTCCATATTTTGTATCCATTTGTCCCCTTTCATAGTATTTGACCTCTGTCTTTTTAGATGAAGGCCTGAGTTAAGGTACCAAGTAAATTCTGTGAGGCAATATGTGAAGTAGAAAAAGGAAGGAGGGTGGTTGACTTTATTATACCCACATTGGTTCAGCAAAACCTTGGGATTATTTATTTTTTTTCCTTAGCTGGGACATGAAGAAGCCAGAAAGCATTCCTTAAATAGTGATGGGCATTCCCAGTACACAGGCTTAAAGGATGGCTGGTAAACTTATGTGTTGACTTGAGTTGGTAGTAGAATGGAGTTCTGTTTTATCTCAAATATTTTGCTTTCTTTTGGTACTGGGGATTGAACTTGGGTGCTTAACCGCTAAGCTACATCCCCAGGCTTTATTTATAATTTATTTAAAGAAGGGAGACAGCGGTCACAATGGATTGCTCAGGGCTTTACTAAATTGCTGAGACTGGCTTTGAACTTGCTTTTGTATAGCTACAAGTAGAAGACTTGAGCCCTGAACTCAAAACTAGTGCCATGTTTTTTTGTTTTTATGTTTTTTTTTTTTTTTTTTTTTGTGGTGGTGGTGGTTGGGGGGAGGTACTGGAGATTAAATCCAAGGGCACTTAACCATGGGGCCACATCCCCAGCCATTTTTATTTTTTATATATGAGACAGGGTCTCACTAATTTGCTTTGTGCCTCGCTGAGTTGCTGAGGCTAGCTTTGAACTCATGATCCTCCTGCCTTATCCTCCCAAACTGCTAGGATTACAGGTATACACCACTGCACCCAGCTATTGCCACGATTTTTGATGGGGATGATTTTTCTCCCCTAGGGAACATTTAATAATGTCTATAGACTGTTCTACTTATTGCACCTGGGGTGATGGTACTGGCAATGTATAGAACCTCTCCCCCAATAAAGAGTTAACCACTCTGAAATATCAGTAGTGACAAGTTTGAGGAAAACTTGCTTTCAAAAGACAAGACCCCAGAGAGAACCTGAACTTGGAGCTTAACCATACCAGTAGTTAATGTAGGGCAGGGACTAGAGCTCATTTTACCGTTTTCTAATGTTCTGCCTGCAACCATGGTGCCATTTAGAACCATATGGCATTATATGACAGAATATTTTATGTAGTTTCATCTCTCACTAATTCTGACTTGCATTTTTTTCCCTAGTCATACTCAATTATTAGTGTACTATACAATTTTATTCTTTCATGTCTATGTTATTTCTTTGGATGCAATATATTTCTCTCATTTCTTTAGATATTTCACATGTTTTCTAAGAAGCCTTCCCTAATCTATAATGCCCTAGATTGAGTTAAAAGCCACTTCTTCATTCTTCTATAGCTAGTCTTTATCATATCATAAAGAAATTTTCTGTTTATGTATGTCTTCCTCATTAGGCTTGAGTGTTTGGTAGTTAGGACTCTTTCGGGCTCTTTCGGACTCTTTCGGACTCTTTCAGTCTTCTGCCCTCATTGCGTACAGAATATGTATGCATGCATCATACATTCAGTCAAGGATATAAGCCAAACTACAGTAAGAAAAGGGAGAAATCAGTGTGAAATAGTTTGGGGAAAAGCTTAATAGAGAATGTGAGGCATGGAATTTTCCTTAGTACCTTGAAGGCATTGATGAGTGCATGATCATCTTATATTAGGCAGGGATAATACTAAGACAATAATGGGTTTTTCTGGTGATGTCTTTCTACAGGTTGATATGTCAGACCTCTCCCCTGAGGAGCAATGGAGGTAAGTGTCGCATTGTGGGCTCCATGATTTGGTAACTGAAAGTTAATCCAACTAATAGAGTTATATGACTACAACTGTGGGAGGCAGTGGCTCAAGACTGGCAAGACAGGTCTTTTGGGATCTTTCCAAGTATCTGGATCATTTCTGGGTAGCTCCTTCAGTCCTAGAGAGTAAGTGGATAATTGCACCAAACCCTCCATCTGAATTTGAATTCCATTTCCACTATGTGATCTTGCACAAGTTGCTTACCTTCTCACTGCCTAAGTTTGCCCCATTTGTAAAATGAGGATCCTAACAGTACTATCCTTTATAGAGTTGTGAGGATTAATATATGTGAAATTCTTAGAATAGTGTCTGGCATTTGGTGAGCTTCCAGTAAGTGTTATTTGTTTTGAAGATGATTATCATCATTAACATCATCATCATTATCCATGATACCTGATGGAGAGCTCTGGTTGAGAAAATGGGAGTTATGTTTTCTCATTTTAGCTCTGCTACTAAGTTGCATTGGAACCAGAATGAGTCAAAAAATATCTTATTTTTATGATTTGTTGTTATTAAAGGAGTGTCAGGGTGCTGACCCCACAGATTTCACAGGACTGCTGACCAGTGAGCTGAAATCAACCAAGTAAAGTTTATACTGAGAAAAAAAATCCCTTAATTTAGATTAAAATTATTATTTTTAAAAAAATATTTTTTAGTTGTTGATAGACCTTTATTTATCTGTATGTGGTGCTGAGAATCCAACCCAGTGCGTCACACATGCTAGGCAAATGCTCTACCATTGAGCCCCAACCCCTAGATTAAAATTATTGATTATAAAAAGTATAGAATAGCAAAGGTACCAACTCATATGAGAAACCCAGCATGAGTTTGAGGTGACTTTAGGCTCAATATGCACCAATTTTGAACCATAGCTAACAAAATACTTTTAATAATTTGGAAGATGTTCATAGAAATGTGCTATCTCCCTTAAGGAAGGTGACAGTGCCACTGTGCTCTGCTTTGCAGGACACAAATGTTTTGTTCTAAGCAGTGCTTATTAAGAAGATCTTTAACTGGATCATGTCTAGAGGAAGGCAACCAGGATTAATAGTCTTCACGTCCTGTTACATGAATAGTGGCTGAAAGATCTAGAACTATTAGCCTAAAAGGGCACAGGAAAATTGAGGTAATAACAGGAGAGGCTTTTGTTGTTTAAATGAAAACATAATAAATCTTTAAAGGGTGGTTGTTGGAAAAGAGGAGTAGTATGTTCTTTGTTTTCCATGATATAGAATTAGACCCAATGTGTTTAAGCTGTAGGAAGGTAGATTTTTTTTGTCTCAATTTTAGAAATATCTTTAATAATCAAGATATATTGAGAAATATTAAGTTTTCTGTCACTGAAGTACTGGAATTTTATTCATTCATGAAAAAATATGAATACATACAAAGTGCCAGACCCTGCTAATTCTAGAGTAGATTAAATATTTAAAAAATTTTTCTTTTTTTAATTGTAGATGAACACAATATCTTTATTTATTTATTTTTATGTGGTGCTAAGGATCAAACCCAGTGCCTCACGCATGCTACACAAGTGCTCTACCACTGAGCCACACACCCAGCCCTAGAATTGTTCTCAATCAATGGAAGTATCCAAGCAAAGGTTGCAAAAATTATTTTTGCATTGTGCATGACTTTTCTGATCTTTTCTACATCCTTTCTTTGATTTCATGTTATATACATCCATTTACTTGTGTTTTGTCTGAGAACAAGAAATTCATTGCTTGCTATCTTTATAACTCCACACAGCACTTAGGCTTTTTTTGTTTGTTTGTTTTAAGTATTTTCTACCCTCTTAGCTTAGCCTAGCCTTACAACAGCTCTTTGAGGCAGGCAGAAAAGATTTGGACTCCTTTTGACAGATGAAGAAATTGTGGTGGAAAGATGTAATGTTTCTTAGCCAAGGCCACATGGGTGAGTCTGAACCTAAGTTTCTGACTCCCAGTCCTATTCTTTTTCTGATAGATTCTTCCACCCAGGGTAGAATCATGTTAGATGAACCCTTAGGTGCTAAGGCTGGCTAATTGACATTTGGCTGCCTACTCTGTCCACCACGTTTCCACCCCACTAACATTTTAAACATAGAATTTTGAAAGAACTACATGATGAATGCCACTCTAACCACCACCTTAAAAAGTTAACTTTTTGCTGTATTTGCTGTATCATTTATCTACCCATAATTTATCCCACTGGATTCTTCTTCTTGTTAGTCTTTCACTGCCCTTAGGCATTCCATGAAGACATCATCTATATTGTCCTTTTCCCTCTCTCCCTAATACCTTGGTATAAGGGAAATTTATATAAAATCTCCTGATTGTACGCTACATTTGGATTCCATTTTCTCTCTTAATTCCTCCCTCATTCCTCTGCCTTGATTGATTCTGACCCAGAGTGGTAGGAGTAACTATTCTTAGAGGAAGTTTTTGCCAGTATTGACCAAGGGAATTACTTGCTACTAGTCCTCAAGACCAGAGAATGCCAACCTTAGAATAATAAAAAGTTTCCAACTATACTGTTTCTTGAGCCCTTGAGGAAGCAATTTACTTATGGATACTAATGTTATGCAGTCACTGTTGGATGAGTATAAAGTTAAAGCAGTCCAGATTTTCTAGGCTTTAACTTGTCTTAAGAGTTCTTGCCCTGGCAAAAAATTAAAAATAAAATAAAAAAGGTTGGATGAATAAAGCAAGACTTTAACCTTAGAATCAGCACATATTTGCAATGTTACTCCTTTATTGGTGTCATAAATATCATCAACTAAGAATATGAGACTTCATGGCTATAAACTCTGGGTTACTTTCTTCTGACATGTCAGAATAGAACTGAAATGGACAGTGACACAGGCTTTTCTGAGATCTCCTTCCTACTATAAGAAAGTTGTCAGCTGTTTCTATCTTGAGGGGCAGGCAACAGACTACCCACGTCTAATCTCAACAGCTGAGCTTTGTTGTGGGGCCCATAGAACTTCTATTCTATTCTCTAATGTCTGTCATCTAGGATGTATGTCCTTTTAGCCCCTAATTTGCATGGATTCCTTCACTTGCAAGTCACAGGAGCGTGTTCTGAACTATGGGCTGGTAGAATATCCCTAGGAAACACTGCTTCTTTACCTCCACATAATCCCTGACTTGGCTCACCCCATCTGTTTGGCTTTCAGGGTTGAGCACGCACGCATGCATGCCAAGCATCGTGGCCACGAAGCCATGCACGCTGAAATGGTCCTCATCCTCATCGCTACCTTGGTGGTGGCCCAGCTGCTCCTGGTGCAGTGGAAACAGAGGCACCCCCGCTCCTACAATGTAAGCCACTTTGCCTCTCACTTCTTTGTCAATCATCAATAGACCCTTCCTAAGTATCCCATAGCCCAGCCTAACTCAGGCAGAGAAAAACAGTAACAGTGAACTTTATATATGAAATGGTGAATAGTTTATGGGATATATGCATGTGTACATATGTGTGTCTCTCTAAAAGGCAAGTGATTCAGTGGATGAAAACAAAGATAGAACATGAGACTACTTTCACTGCTAGAAAAGGTAGCTGCTTCCTTTTAAACATTGTGGGAGAGATTCATGAAGGAGGTATTCTTCAGAACTATTCAGTTGGAAGGAGGGAAGGTCACTTGACTTGGAAACCAAGCCTCTAATTAATCTTAAAAGTAGGGTGTAGATCCCACTAATCTGTATACCAAAAAATAGCAAGCAAAAACAAAAATCCAGAAATGGAAAACATGAGGAAAAATATATGTAAGACATACAGAAAACAAATAGTTAAGTGGAACAAATACTTCCTTATCAGTAATTAAAAATAAACATGATCCATTGATAGGTATAGGAGATTCAGCTTAGATATAAAAAGAAAGGAATTGAAAGTGAAAGAGTAGAAAAAAGATATTCCATGCAAATGATGACCAAAAGAAAGGTGGGGTTGTTATACTAATATCAGAGGAAGTAGACTTAAAAAAAAAGAAAAGTATATACTGATAAAACTTCAATACACTCAGAAGTTATAGCAATTATAAATGTATGTGTACCTAATGAAGGAGCCTATGTGAAACAGAATTAAAGGGAGAAAGAGGTAGTTCTACAATAACAGTAGTGGACTTCAATACCTCACTTTCAATATGGATAGAACAGCCAGATAGAACATCATTAAAGTAGCAGAGAACTTGAACAACACTGTAAACCAATAGATGTGTACAGAATACTCCACCTAACAATGTATTCTTCTAATGTATTCACCTAACAATGTATTCTTCCCAAGTGTGCTTTAGACATGCTCCAGGATAGATTGTATGTTAGGACAGAAGTACGTCTCAATAAATTTTAGAAAGATTGAAATCATAGATTCAGTTACTCTACTTCAGAACTGGCTGGTAGTATACTGGATCCTTTTACAACTATTTTCTTAGAAGTTTTTAACCTTTTCAAGTATCACAACACCTTTTAACATTAAATTACAGCAGATAGGGCCTAGAGTTGTAACTCGGTGGTAGAGTGCTTGCCTGGCACATGTAAGGCACTGGGTTCGATTCTCAGCACCACATATAAATAACTAAATAAAACAAATGTCTATCAACAACTAAAAAGTGTTGAAAAATTATAGCAGACAGCTGCAAAATAATTTTTGTACTTTGAAAGAATACAAAAGCACACGTTAGAGTAATAATAGTCAATAGTTTTTGAGTTCTTAATGTTTTAAGCACTTTACATGTATAGACTTAACTAAACCACACTACAATCTAATAAGATAGATTCTGTTTTCTTCAATTATGGATGAGAAACTGAGACATAGAAAGGCTAAAAATTTTGCTCAAGTGATAAAACCATTATTTGAACCTGATGATTTTAATTAGGACTTTTAGTCTTTTTTTTTTTTTTTTAGGGACTTTTAGTCTTAATCCCTAAGCGATTCTTTTTCTTTTAGCATATGCTTTTTCAAACCTCTTATAATACAGCCCAAGATTCCCAAGGATCTATAACTCAAAGGATGGGGACTGCCATTTTCTCATTTAATTCATCTAATAGTCTATTATACATTTTTTTTTAGAGAGAGAGAGAGAGAGAGTTTTAATATTTTTTTTAGTTTTCGGCAACACAACATCTTTGTTTGTATGTGGTGCTGAGGATCGAACCCCGGCCACACGCATGCCAGGCAAGCGCGCTACTGCTTGAGCCACATCCCCAGCCCTAATTCATCAAATAGTCTATTAGAGTCAGTATGATCTTAAATGAAGACACTAAAACCTTGAGAGTTAAGGTGTGAAAGGAATATGAGTAGGTTGAGCTAGAATTTGAACCCAGGTCTTCTGTTTCATATTTCAGATTTTCACCTGTTCTATATTTTGCTTCTGGAAGTGGTTTCTCAAGAAGAGAACCAAGAGATAGTCTAAAGCATAGGATGAAGAGAAGCCAAACTTTGCCCTTGATCCAGCATACGTTTTAGGCAACATTGGCCTGTAACTAACCCTGATGTTAGCATGTGCTATATATAGGGACATCTGTACCTTCAGGTCACAATGTATGGAAGGCCCACATGACATCAAGGCTCTTAGAACTAGGTGCCATCCAGTAGACTAAGCCATTGGGAGGGGCTTCTGTACCTTCAGGTCACAATGTATGGAATGGGCTTGACATCAAGGCTTTTAGAACTAGGTCTGTCTGGTAGACTAAGCCACTGCAGGTGGGTCTTTATGTCTGGACCCTGCTGTGCTTCATATTGACATCTGGGACAAGATCCTTGTTTCTTAATGTGTGATTATTGTGCCTACTCTATAAAATGGGTATTACCAACACTTAATTAATCAAGTCTGGAAACATAGGAAAACTCATAAATCAAGTATGGAGTGTGAACTCTTGGCATTTCTGTGCTTGTATTTAGAAAATTTCTTAACTATATAGTGTTGGCTAATCTGCAGAGATTTTAAAAAACCTACACTGTAAAAAGTGAGGATGCATATATGTAATACAGTGGTTTTTGTTAGTTACTTTTTTTTTTTTTTTTGGTAAGCTGTGGAATCCTTTCCTTAAATAGCATCCTAAAGAAAAACCCACTGTGGAAATAGTTAAGAGATGAGTTTTGGGTAACCCTAATTCCATTCTGAATGTATGGAATTTCTTCATACATGCTTCCCCATTGGAATTTCTATAGGACTCATCAGACTACTAATAGAAAGCCACTGATTAGTTCCTTCTTAATAGGAAATATAACTGCAATTTAATGAGTCCTGTTGTACAAGGAATATGCATAGTCATATCATTTCTTAATGGCCACACACTGTAAACACTGAACTTCATTGGTGAGAGGATATGCCAACACTATAGAATAACACTCACTGTGAAACCCATATGTTTAGAAAATAAGAAAAGGAAATCTGTAATATCCTGCTTTATGCTACTATTATACAATGATTTATGTTGGTTTTGTTAAAACTTGTGTATAATGAATATTTTTATTGCTTTAATACTAACTTTGGAAGAAGAAAAATTGCCCAAGTGGCCTGTGTACAATGCCATCTACTATCCTTTTTCAAGCTTATCAGAAGTTGGAGCTGTTTTTTTCTTAGAGGCAGTATAAAATAAATACCATACCCGGTGGGTACCAATGCTTTTTGACTCACTGAGTATATTTCTTTATCATAGTTTTAAAAGCCAAGTAGTGTAGGGTAGGTAGCCTGTAATCCCAGCAACTCAGGAGGCTAAGGTTGGAGGATTGCAAGTTTGAGGCCAGCCTTGGCAATTTAGTAAGATCCTGCCTCAAAAATTAACAAGAAAAAAAGGCAGATTGGGTGGGGATACAGCTCAGTAGTAGAGCATCCCCTCTTAAATCCCCAGTACTGCACCCCGTCCCCCCCCAAAAAAGAAATGTAATTCTGCAAGGTTTAAAAAGCAGAACACAAGGCTGGGCTTGTAGCTCAGTGGTAGAGCACTTGCCTAGGATGGGTGAAGCACTGGGTTCTATCCTTGGCACCAAATTAAAATAAATAAATAAATAAAGGTTAAATTCTTTTTAAAAAAAAAAAAAAAAACATTTATTTTTTAGTTGTGGATGAACATAATACCTTTATTTTATTTTATTTCTTATGTGGTCCTGAGGATTGAACCCAGGGCCTCGCACGTGCTAGGCAAGTGCTCTACTGCTGAGCCACAACCCCAGCCCAAAGGTTAAATTCTTAAAAACAAAAAAGGCAGAACACTTTTGCCCAACCCAGAATCTCTAGTTCTTCTATAACAACCACTTTCTTTTTCTCTAGTTCTTTTCTAATACTGACCTCTCTATTTTTTTAATATATGTAATTTTTTAGTTGTAGATGTACACAATATCTGTATTTTATTTTTTTATGTGTTGCTGGGGATTGAACCCAGTGCCTCATGCATGCTAGGCAAGCGCTCTACCACTGAGCCACAACCCTAGCCCACTGACTCTAAAGTAACATTGATATTGACATACATTTTTACCTTTATATTTTATGCTTTGGAAAGTAGAAAGTATATACTCCTCACATACTTCCAATTTTTAGTTAAGTAAGTATTCACTGTGAATTATGACATGTAAATATTACTTATGGCTGATATCAGGTGGTATGTTTTGGTTACATTTCTTTTCTTAAGATTCTTTTGGAATGGTTGACATAAAACTCTTGTTAGGGCTGGGGTTGTGGCTCAGTGGTAGCGCAGTTGCCTGGCATGTGTGGGGTACTGGGTTTGATTCTCAGTACCACATACAAATAAATAAAAAAATAAAGGTCCATCAACAACTTAAAAAAAAAAAACAACTCTTGTATATTAAGAATAAGCCTTTTGACATATATGTTGCTAGTATCTTTCTCCAGTTTGTCATTTGATTTTTTTTTAAAGTAGGATCAGTACTGAAATTTAAAAAAAAATCTTATTATTTTGATACGGGTGATTGAATCTACAGGCACTTAACCACTGAGCCACATCCCCAGCCCTTTTTATATTTTTTTAGAGGCAGGCCCTCACCAAGTTGCTTAGAGCCTCACTAAGTTGCTGAGGTTGGCTTTGAACTTGCATTTCTCCTGCCTTAGCCTCCTGAGCTGCTGGGATTACAGGTATGTGCCATTGTGCTTGGCAGTACTGAAATTTTTTAAACTAGATTTATGAGCTGTCTTGTGAACTGAAGACTTTATTCTTTACCATTCTAGTTGGATGGTTCATCTTACTATTCCTAACTTTCCTTGTTGGTTCATCTAAAGCTAATGTCCATAGCTACCAGTTTTACAATTCCTAGAGACTCCTTACTCTCAGATCTGTTCTAAGTTAAAGGTGGGCTCTAAAGGAGAAGCAGAGCAGAAACATAGTTGGAACATGCCAGCTATGTAATTACATAAACATAATTAATAACATCATCTAGCATTTATTGATTGCATTATAATTTAGGGATTTTGCTGTGACGTAGATAATATTTTTTGTATTGAGTATATCAAGAAACTGAGGCACAGAGGTAGCGTGCTCACCTGGCATGCGTGCGGCCCGGGTTCGATCCTCAGCACCACGTACAAACAAAGATGTTGTGTCTGCCGAAAACTAAAAAATAAATATTAAAAAAAAATTCTCTCTCTCTCTTTAAAAAAAAAAAAAAAAGAAAGAAACTGAGGCACAAAGACTTAATTAAGCCTCACTCAACCAGTGATTAGCAGAGTCAGAAATCACACCCCTTCCATCTGACACCAGTGCTGTCCCCACTTTTTCATATGTCTATTTATTTGTTCAAGCAACAGATATTCTTTGATTCTTTATAGGCCCATGCTGGGGCTATGCTCAGTTAATGTTGTTTCCTTTGTGAAGAAACTACTTTGAAAAACAGTTTAACGTCATCTAATAAAGCTTAATATTTCTATTCCGTATGGTCCAGTAGTTTAATTCCTAAGTATGTATATCAAGAGAAAATTTTGCACATATATCCTAGGAGCATATACTAAAAATTTCAGAGTAGCACTGTTTAAATTACAGATAGTAAAAATTTGGAAATGATCCAGTATCCATATATAGGTAAATGGATAAGTTTGTTATATTTTTTCATATAGTGGAATATCATATAACATATAAAACTTATAAAAATAACATAATTAACTACAGCTGTGAATAATGGTAAGCGTGAATTTTAGCACAATAAGATTGAGTGAAAGGACTGGAGATGTACTTCAGTGGTAGAATGCCTGCTGCTTAACATGAATAAAGCCTTTAATATAAATAAAGTTTAAAATAAATAAAGTTTAATCCCTAGCACCAAAACATAATTGAGTGAAATAAATAAGTCATGGAAGCTAAAAACAATGAAAACTTAATAGCATGTTTTAAAAATATGTACATGTACGATAAGATCATAGTTTAAAAAGCAAGGAAATGGTAAACTTAAGATTTAGTATACTCCTAATTTCGTTTGAAAGGGAGATTAGATGATACAATGGAGAAGAGCACATAGATAGATATGAGGAATTTTAGATGTTTTACTTCTTATTTTGGCTAGTAGCTTCAGTATTTTATATTAAAAGCAATTGACTTAAAAAAATGAAAGAAATCTTTTCACATGCTATAGCATTTCTGAACCTTGAAGATGCAAGAAGCCAGTAATAGATACATGAAGTATCTAAGATAATCAAACTGAGAAAACAAAGAAGAATGGGGCTGATGAGAGAAGGGGAAAACAGGGAACTGTTGTTTAATGTTTCAGTGTTGCAAGATGAAAAAAAGTCTTAGAGATCTATTACAGGACAGTGTGTCTGTACTTAACCACTACTAAACTGTATACTCAAAAATAATTTAAATGATCATTTTTTTACTTAGGAATAATTTTTTTAAATGAAAATGAAAGTAATCCATGTAGAGACTAAGGATGAGCATATTAATTAACCAATTATTTGAATAATTCCTTTTCTTCTCCACCAGAAGTTAAAAAAAATAAGGCAAGGGAAAACAAAACAAACAAAAACCCTGCCAAGACAGAGACTTCTTTATCAGGTATTGATACATGCCATAAGAATAGGCAAATAGACCTTCAGACAGAATGAGGATCTCAGAGACATAACTTTGTGTAATGGGAACTTTTTTTTTTTTTTGTAGTGGGGATTGAACCCAGGGGCGCTTAACCACTGAGCCACATTCCCAGCTCTTTTTAATATTTTATTTAGGAACAGGGTCTCGCTGATTTGATTAGGGCCTTGCTAAATTGCTGAGGCTGCTTTGAATTTGCTATTCTCCTGCCTCAGCCTCCCAAGCCACTGGGATTACAGGCATGTGCCACTGTGCCTGGCTGTAATGAGAACTTAATATACCATAAAGCATAACAACCTATCAATGAAGAAATTAGGTTGTGTTGTGAAAACAAACTCACCACAAGGAGGAAAATTAAAACTAGGTTTCTATATAGTACTGAGTACAAAGGGGATTTAAGATAATTTAGGGCTAGGGATTGTAGCTCAGTGGTAGAGGGCTTGCCTAGCATGTAGGAAGCCCTGGATTTGATCCCCAGAACCTCAAAATTAAAAAGCGGTTTCAAAAGCAAAAACATCTTCCTAAATATTTTTTGTTTTCTCTTCTGGGACAAAAATAGTCACAGGTGAATGTATGAATTCAAACATAAAGTACATTCATTGATGTGGACAGGCAATAGTATAAAGCTGACTAAAAGTGTGTGTGTGTAAGTGTGTGTGGGTGTGTGTGGGTATGTGTGTGTGTTGTGGTGTTGGGGATCCAACACAAGGCTTTGCACATGTGTCACTCAGCTACAGCCCCAGTCCAGAAGCAAATTTTATTTTATATATATAATAGTCCGGGAGGGTACCCTTTTTCTATAGAAATAGCAAATTGGGGCCAGGGGATAGCTCAATGGTAGAGTGCTTGCCTATCATTCATGTAGCTCTTGAGTTCAATCCCTAGCACCACATACACAAGAAGGAAAAGAAAAAAGTAAAGCTTATGAATTTAATAAAAAGAATTATAGGTAAGAAAGATTTAATAAATTTAAATACATTGAAATTAAGGATTTGAGGCTAGGGATGTAGCTCATTGGTAAAGCACTTTGTTGAGTGTGTGTGAGGCCCTTCTTGATTCAGTTTCCAGTGTTGCAAAACAATAAAAAGGATCTTTTTGCCTGAATATCCCTACAACTTCTCAGAATCCTAGACAGTGACTGAGAAAATATACCATATAGGAAATGATGTCTAGTATTTTAAGAATTATACTAAGTTCTTCAAAAATCTAATCCTGTGTTTTTTAAAAATTAAGGATTTTTGTTCCATAAAGGTTACCATACGCAAAGTTAACATAACCTAATGGAGAAGAGATTAGTAATGATTAATCCTGGCAGTAGAGTAATACCTAGACTATACAAAGGAACTTCTATGAATCAAGGAAAGATAGTAACTCCAACAGAAAATCTGGCAAAGGGTACAACAGAAAATGAGGAAATCCAAATGGCTATTAAGCCTGAGAAGAGAATGCTTAAAGTCCTTAATAATTAGAAAATGCACATTAACATTAAAACAGCAATGAAGCTGGACATGGTGAAGCACCTCTCTAATTTCTTCTACTCAAGAGACTGAAGCAGGAGGATCACAAAGTTCAAGGCCAGCCTGGGCATTTTTAGCAAGACCGTGACTCAAAAAATAAAAACGCCTGGGATGTAGCTCAGTGGTGAGTACTAGCCCAGCATGTGTGAAGTCCTGGGTTTGATTCCCCAGCACAATAAAACAAACAGCAATGAGTTATTACTTTGCATCTATTAGACTGTCAGAAATTAAAAAAAAAAAAAAGGCCTAGTGTTGGTTGGGATCAGAGGCAGTAGGAGCCTTTGTGTAAGCTTTTATGTATATAAGGACTAGTGCAGGCATTGTGGGATAGCAGCATGGCATTGCTCAGGTAGACAAAATGTACATACACACCGTGATACATCATGAAGGGGACATTTGAGAAGGTCTTCATTTAAGTGTAACTTGTGGCAGTAACTCTCAGTCAGGAGTTGGAGATAATCTGGGTATCTATTTCTGAGAGAATAAGTAGTTAAAATGTTGTAAATGGGTCGGGTACACTGGTATATGCCTGTAATCCCAGCAGCTTGGGAGGTTGAGGCAGGAAGATTGTGAGTTCAAATCCAGCCTCAGCAATTTAGTGAGGCCCTGTCTCTAAATAAAATATAAAAAAGCGCTAAGGATGTGTGGCTCAGTGATAAATTGCCCCTGGGTTTAATCCCTGGTAACCCCCACCCAGCCCTGTTCCCAGCCCCCCCCCCAAAAAAAATGTTGGAAATGCATGTCATGAAACTGCATTGCAGTTAAAAGCAACATATTAGGTGTACCTCTAGCAACTTGACTGGAACCCTAAAAATATAGTGCTATGTGGGAAAAAGAAAGAAACAAATATATAGTATAATGCCAATTGGGAAGTTAAAATACAAAGAAAGAAACAGTTTGTATGAATGGACACAAACAAAAATATGCATATTAAATACGTTAGAATGTTCTTGGGATGAGGAATGAGAATAAAATATAATCAAAACAACTCCCCAGAGAACGTTGTATAAAAGGGAGGCAGTAGGGTTGTTGTTGAATAGCAGAAACATGAATTATTTGAGATTAGCCATGAGAACTTTCAAAGAAAACTTTCTTATGGCATGCCAAGAAATTAATTGATAAGGCTTGTGTTTCTCTCAAACTGAATAAATTTGTGTGTTCTTCACTAGTGCAGGTTAACAGCCCAGTCTCTTAGGGGGATACCCCTGACCACTGATTGGAAAAATACTAGGTCTGCTTTACTAGAGGAGGGTTTCTCAACAGGGAGACTATTGACATTTGGGGTTGTTTTTTAAGGGAGGGCTGTTGGGTACATCATAGGCTGTTTAACAACCTCCCTTTTTAAAATATTTTATTTGGAGACAGGGTTTCCCTGAGTTGCTTAGAGCCTCAGTAAGTTGCTGAGGGTGGGTTTGAATTTACAGTCCTCCTGCCTCAGCCTCTCAAGCCACTGGGATTACAGGCATGTGTTCCTGTGCCCAACCTGAGTTTCCTTTTTTAATGACTTGCCTAAATTTTTTCTTGACTGTCATGTACTTTCACAAACCCCCGTTTACTCATCTTGCTGCCTCCTTTCCAGCGTTTCCCCCACAAATGTAGTGAAGGATGGCAGGGAGGCAGCTGGAGAGACAGAAGGTCTAGATTGGAAGCCTAACTCAGGCCACACTTCTTTTTTGGCTTCCCTGTAGCTTAGTTTTCATCATGTATCCAGAGTGTAATGTTACTTAATCCTCAACTCCCTCAGGGATATTAAGGGAAGGGATGAGTTTATGCCTGGAAAAGTATGGGTTCTATTCTTAAAAGATCTCCAAGGAGAAACTTTCATCATCTCTTCTGCCACCAAAAATAGTGTCTTTTCAGATCCCCTCCCCACCGCCCCGAACTGCTGCAAGTTCCCTCTTGGAATGGATGAGTGGCAAGATCTACCTGAAAATCTTTAAAGTACTAGATTTTTCTCAGACCAAGACTTTTAAATGGTTACTAGGATGCTGCTAGAGACTGCTTACTAAGATGATACAGGGTTGTAATCTACTTTCTATGAGAAAGAAAAGAACTTTTATCCTCAGATATAGTAAAAAATTCTAGATATGATATATGCCATCTTCCTCTAAGCCTTGCCTACCTCTTTAGACTTATTTCTCACCTCTTGAAAAGACTGGTTGTTTTTCTCCAGCATACCATGTTTCTTCATCCTGGAACATTTATCCTTCATCCTGGAACACTTATCCTGGAACACTTATCCCTTTTGCACCTGGACCTTCTAGACAATCAAGACAGAGTTTGAAGGAGGCATCCTTTAGGAAGCTTTTCTTGGTTCCCCCACTTGGGTGAAGTACCTTTGTTAGTGTCTTACTCCATTATAGAACTTACATTGCTGAATTGTAGTTATTTGTTTCTCCTCAGCAGACTTAAGATCTTGGGGAGGATTTTTTTTTTTTTTTTTAATTTTGAATTACCCAGTCCTTAGCATAGTGTCCAGTAAGTGCTTGTTAAGTGGCTGCTTGATTGACTCTTGCCTGAGGATGAGACTTGGAAAAGAAGCCATTTTTCTAGGTATTAGAAGAGAAGTGCTAAGACTTAGTAAATTTACTCTGTACTTCTCTGAACCCTGCGGGAGAAGGGTCACAAAGGCAGATTTTTCAGGTCAGTATCAGGGAAGAATTATCTAGCACATATATTAGCAATGGAATGGTCTGTCTTATGTGATAAGGATGACCATTTGCTAGGGGTGCAATTGGAGGAAATTGCCAACTATGTTTCTGCCTTGTAGAGTATTCCAGCAATGTGTGGAGACTTACTAGGTCATAGAAATTATATTGAATATGTCTGCTTTCTGGTTATGTACTGCTTTCCAGATATCTAAAGGCAATATAGCCAGGCCTTTCCATAGTTGTCTCCAGGCCTAATATCCCAGTGCCTTCAGCTGTTTGTTGTGTGATTTTGTTTTCAGTTGTTTGTAATCCTGGCAGCTCTTTTATGGCTATGCTTATTTGTCAGTGTTCTTTGTACAGTGTAGTCCAATGACCTGAACCCAGAGCCCCAAGAATGCTTGGACAAAGCAGAGAACAGTAATCTGCTTCCTCCTTTATTTTGGATATTTTCTTAAGCAGCCTAAGTTGTCTTGGCTTTTTTGGCAGCAGCCCTATTGGCATTTACTCTGTTGCCATTTGTGGGCAACTGAAACCACTAGATCTGTTTCATGTGAACTGCTATTAAGTTACTCTTCCCCTATCCTGTACTTGACTGGGCAGTTAGGTTTCATTATGTGATTTTGGTTCTTTATTTCATCTTATTTGCTCCTGGAATGTTGTAGCTAGAGCATTAGAAATAAATTTTATTCATTTTTGGTCTTGTTTCTTTTATTTCTTTGTTTATGCCCTCTCTCTTTGCCCTACACCCACCCTAAGCTTTATGCTGTCCAAATTTTGGTAAACAAGTGTTTTGTTTTTTTTTTTTAATCTTCATTTTATTTATTTATTTATTTTTATATGCTGCTAAGGATTGAACCCAGGGCCTCGCAAATGTAGGCAAGCGCTCTACAGCTGAACCACAATCTCTGCCTGTAAGCAGGTTCTTCAGCCAAACTATTCATGAAAATACAGAGCAAAGCCATGGAACGCATTGGAAACATTTTCTCTAAGTGACCTCAGTCCATTTCTCAGCATTTTTCAAGCCGATTGTTCTGTTAACTGTCTCTTTCTTAATTCTATTACATGGACTTGAAGTTTTCATTTCATTCACAATATATTCCTTTTCAACCATGGTAGGTGATCCCTGCCTACAACGTGGGGAGATGGAGAGGTGATGAGAATCCTGAAAGTTACAAGCCAAGAAAGACTTGGAAGGCAACTGGTGCCTGGGAAATCATTTTATGAATTCTAGTTCCTCTAAGATTAAAGGGATCTGAAGATTGTCTTGTCTGTCTTCACATGGATTAGAAATAATTATGAGGTGTCAATTTCATCTCTACCAATATACCTTTTGGTGATGACACCCTCTCAACTAAAACCAAAAGGTAAAACCAAAAGGCATTCCAACAAATATGGATGAGCTCTTACTGTTAGCATCCAATTTCATCTTCTATACTGTTGAGCCTTGTGGAGAGATAAGTGGGATGTTGATAATTTTTATCTTCTGTCAGAAAAGCTGGGATTGTCTCACTAAATGTTTGCTGAAGGAATCAGTGAATTGGTTTCAGGCTTGTCTTTAGTTTCAACTTCATATTTTCAGATTCAGAGAAAGTAGAAATAGCTTTTGTTTTCTCTATCCACCTGCCCAAATCCAAGCCTCCTTCAGAACCAACAGCACTCTGCCTCTTCCAGAAAATCTTCCCTGTTATAATAGTTTCTGTACATACTGCTGCATCTCTCCTTTGAACTCCCATGTCAGTATTTGATGCTTTGCTTCACTGCCTAATTTATGTGTTTATGTCCCATCACCCATGTTCTTGGAAGAGATGTCAGGGTGAGGCTTGCCATTATTTTTGTATTTTCCATAGTATTAGGTACAAGTGTTTAAAAGAACTGTTAACCAAATGTGTCTGCATAAGCATTGCCACCAGGTGGCACCAGAGTCCCTGCCTTTGCCAAGCTAGCCATTAAAAAAGGCTTCCTTAATGAAGTTTCAACTTATTTACTAGACAAAATGCCAATAAGTATTATGTCTCCACTTTCCCAGGAAGTCTAAGATACAGGGCTGCTTAACAGGACTTTCAGATGTTAGAACTTGAAGGGGTTTGAGAATCAAGTCTTCCTTCAAAGGGAAAGGACCTCCTTGGATTACCTTGATGAGTTGGAGGCAGAACAGAACTAGAATCCAGGTCTACTAGTTTCTACTAGGCCATCTGGCTTCAAAGGGCTTAATTCCATCTCTAAATTTCTCTATCTCTGTCTTCTGTCTTCTCTCTCTCCCTGTCTCTTTGTCCTCCTCTCCTATTTTCTTTCTCTCTTTTTCATGATGTGATTTAAGTGGCTTTTTTACCCTAAAATTTCAAGACTGATAGTTAAAAAATAAGATAAATTTTTTTATTCCTTTTATACTGATACTCAAACTTAACTCCTAATTATGTCTTTGTCCAACTCAGAATATAATCCAAGTTTTCTACCTCTCACTTCATCTAAAATGTACAGAGCTGCAGCTTGTACAGAGAAAATTATCTTGACCTCAGATACCCCCTCAGAACGTGCTGTAGATAACATTGATGGGCAATGTGGAAGAGGCTATTAGAGCAGGCTAGTTTTTATAAAAACTGGATGGAGACTAGAAGTCCTGTTCTTTCTTAAGACAAATGTGGCCAGACTGTGTGATTTAATTCTTCTCTAGTCTCTGGGCTTACTGTCTAGTTAACAACTGCATGAGCCTGTTTAAGCAAACAATGTGAAGAACAGAGAACCTCCTTCCATTCCCTTTTAGAAATATGATTCTGGTTGTTTGTCCCCTTGTTAATCCATAGTTGATTGTTGTGATATATTTTCCTGGTTTTATCCCAGTATCTCCTAGAAAAGCACCTGGAGCTTGGTGCATCCACACTTTGTATTTAAGACCAGAATATTCTAGAGTGTTTTATTTGGAAGAACAGTTGTGGGTTCCAATCATGGCTTGCATGATTCACTGACCAGTAGTCAGCACTCTTTGACTCACAGAATGGGAAACTCTAAAGCAATGTGGTACTGCTCACCATTCTCTTCTCACCTTTTATCCCCTTTCTCTTTTTATCTATAAAATAGCACTAAAAAACTCAGGCATTTTCTTGCAGAGTAGTGAGTGAGGGAATGATAGCTACAGACAGCCACTCACTCAAAAGAAGCTAGCTGTACACTGTACTCTCCAGTGTTAGCCACCAGTCACACCTAGCTATTGAGTACTTAGAATGTATTGTAAATATGAAATACACATCAGATTTAAAAGTACAAAAAAGTAAAATACTTCTTTGATAATTTTAATATTTTGGGGCTATGGTATAGCTTAGTGGTAGAGCACAATATTTAGTATGTTCAAGGCCCACGGTTCATTCCCCAACACCAAAAAAAATAACTTTTAATATTTTGTTCATGTTGAAATTATGATATTTTGGACATATGGGTTAAATAAACTATATTAAAATTAATATTACCTGTTTTTCTAATGTAATTAGTAAAAAAATTTAAATTATTTATGTGGCTTGTTGGATTTCACTGGTCTAGAAATCCCTAAGGACACATAGTTTTTTAGTTTACTATGGAACATCAGAAAACTAGCTGCTACTTTTCCTTTCTACAGCTCTCCTTTTATAAATTAAAAAAAAATTAATGTCTTTTAATTTTATTTGGTGACTTTACGAAGAAAACCTCCATTAAGTACTACCTTTAAAAAAAAAAAATATCTACTGCTCATCTGAGAATAGTGACATCCAGTTAAAGTAGGGTAGTTGAGGAGGAAGTTATGAGGCATTGGAGAGCAAAAGATTGGTGATTACTCCAAACTTTTAGAATTAGAATTGTTCTATGTATTTGTAACTCTTGAGATAACAAGTATAAGTTACACATCTGAAGGAAGGTAAAAAGACACTCTTTTAAAAAAACAAGTGTGTCTCCATCTTAGGGAATCTTACTCCAGCCTAGTCTTATTTTCCTTTTATTTATTTATGCAAATTTATTAAGGGCCTGTACTGTGCCAGTTTACTAGCTTAAAGGAAATGAATGATTATGGCCAAGTCATTGCCCTTAAGCAGCTTATATAGGTAGCAAATGAATTTTAAACCCCCCTTATTATCTGGATAAGCACTGTAATAATGGTAGAAAAGAAAATACTTTTGGGGAACTAGAAATCATGGCTAATTCTCACTGGAAAGGAGACTGAAGGCTTCATGTATCTTGGTTGTATTATTATCAGGCAGAAAGGAAGGTCGGACAACTTAAAGGCATAGAGAGTGGTAAGAGATGCCCTTCCACTGGTATCTCCTCCATTCTGTCCTTATTGGATGCATGGGGACTAACAAAGAAGTTGTTGCTCTTGCTATCTCAGCCAGGCAAGAGATAGCAAGAGCTTAAGTGGAAAGGAAAGAATACATTCAAGATACAGTTGAATGAGGGATGAAAGGGAAGATGCAGGCATGGTTCCAGGTTTTTAACTTTGATCACTAGTGGGGTTGCCTTTATTCAAAACTGGAAATGTGGGATAGGATCAGGCTAAAATAGAAAACAAGCTATCTGCACTTGCAGGTAGAGCTGCAGAGGGAGCTGGCTAGAGCTGAAGTGCTTGTGTTTGTGTTTCAGATGGTGACCCTCTTTCAGATGTGGGTTGTTCCCCTCTATTTCACAGTGAAGCTGCACTGGTGGAGATTCCTAGTGATCTGGATCTTCTTCTCTGCTGTCACAGCCTTCGTCACCTTCCGAGCCACACGGAAACCTCTAGTGCAGACAACTCCAAGGTGAGAGTTTAGGCAGTGGGGAAGAGCTTGGGCTTCCTGAAGCTAATGTGCTAGAATGCATGAGAGGAAGATGGGTTTAGGCTGAAAAAATTGCAGTTTTTGTCTGCCAAAAGAATTTGGTGTGGGGCCCCCTCTAAAGCAAGCTGATTGGGAGACCCACACCCCTATTCACAGATTTAAAAACCTCAGATAATGTAGCTTATTTTATGGTTATATCCAAGGTCTGTTTATATCAAGAGCAAATAGCGGGGCGTGGTGGCACATGTCTGCAATCCCAGCTACTCGGGAGGCTGAGGCAAGATTGCAAGTTCAAGTCTAGCCTGGGCAACTTAGCAAGACTCTATCTCAAAAATTAAAAAAAATTAAAAAAGAAAGAAAAGAAAAGGAAAGAAAGGGCTGGGGAGCTGGGGATGTAGCTCAGCGGCAGAGTGCCTTTGGGTTCAATTCTGAGTACCACAAAAAAGCAAGTCCTGGTGATCTTTATGGTCTCATTTTAAATATTATTTTCTGTGGACCCTTCTGCTCTCTAAATTAGATTTTCCATTTTATTCTCTCATAAGGCCCTATAGTTTTCTTTCATAGAACTTATCACAATTTATAACAAAATATTTTTTTGAACGTCTATCTCCGCCACTGAACTATTTGTGTAAGATCAGGAACCATATCTATTTTGTTGGTCACTGTATATCCAGACCTTGCCACAAGGACTGGCACATAGAAGCCTACTTTATGAATTTTGGTTGAATGAATGAATCAGTAAATTTGCAGTTTTCCAATAAACAGTAATTCTTTCTTGGATTACAAAGGGCTGTTGCCTATATACTTCTTTGTACTTTATCCAATTGCATTTCTTATTTAATCCTCCCAACCAGCTTGTGAGGTCATTTAACATTTACTTGACAGAAAAAGAGATTTTTCTCATTCATTCATTCAATAAGCACCTGCTATGTGCCAGGCCCTGTGCTGAGCGCTGGGGATACAGAGCTGGATAAGACATGGTCCCTGCCCTCAAGGAGTGCTCGGTTTATTGGAGGAGATGGATGAGAAAGCATCTGTTGCACTGCAGTTGGTAAGTGCTATGAGAGGTGTGCACAGGTCCAGGATAGCCTAACAGGGGAACTGGCCAGCATCAAAGTTGAGACCACCTGACTTAAAACGATTTCAAAGTTGCAAATTGCTCTTCTTTCTGTTCTTATGTTCCACTTTACTGTAAGCTTTTCTCTGGTCTTCAGAGTTTCAATGTACAAGGGAAAGTTGGTGATCTAGAAGTCCCTCTCTGGGCCATGATAAAGGGTATAGGTCCTGGAGCCAGATGGCTGGAGTTGTAGCTCAGTGGTAGAGTGCTTGCCTAGCACATGTGAGGCACTGGGTTCAATCCTCAGCACCACACTAAAAAAATAAATAAAAGCATCGTGTCCATATACAACTTAAAAAAAAATGTGATAACTGTTACCTCATATAAGGTGATATAAAGAAAAAGTGCAATAAAACAAAATGTTAAGAGCCACGAACTGACAAACAGCATTGACTTCTAAATGAAATAATTTTTAAAATGTGTCAATAGTATGGAAATATTTTATAATAACTAACATTTGATAGTGCTGTACAGTTTCAAAGCACTTTTATAAACATCCTCATTTATTCATTCAGTGTTTAATGAGCATATTGTACCAAGAAATGGGCTATGTTAATGAGGTAAGAAAGGTAATGTCGTTTTCCCATTTTACAAAGAAGTAAACTTGTCTCAAAGTGATTTGAGTTAACAAAGGTACTTAGCTAATTCCACCAGTGATTTCATCTTTCCTTGAATTCTCTTTCCTGACAAGAAAACTAGCCTTCCCCATCAATCTTTTGAGAGTTATTAGGTTTCACTTCCTCACCCAAGTAATCTAAATTTGAGATGACATAGAGCTGTCTTAGATCAGCTGTGCCCTTTCTTACGAGACTGAAACTTCTTTTTAGGAATCTCTTTCTTTTGCTTGATCTTAGACCAGGAAAATATAAAGCAGTAGTTCCCTGAAGATGTTTTAGCAGTTGAGGAAGTGAACACCCTTGAACAGTAATACAAATTGCTCAATAAGTCTTAAGAATAGACCTGATGTCCCTATTTATATGAAAATAAAGAATTCTGGGGGTTGGGGTTGTGGCTCAGCGGTAGAGCACTTGCTTAGCACATGCAAGGTCCTGGGTTGGATCCTCAACACCACAATAAATGAATGAATGAATGAATGAATGGTGTTCAACTACAATTAAAAAATAAATATTAAAAAAAAAAGAATAAGAAATTCTGGTGGTCTAATAGATCTAGAGGCCGGTGTCTCTGCATCAGCTCTACTGAGTATTTTATTTCCTTTCTCCAGGTTGGTTTATAAATGGTTCCTGTTGATCTATAAAATCAGCTATGCCACTGGCATCATTGGCTACATGGCGGTCATGTTTACCCTCTTTGGTCTTAATTTATTATTCAAGTGAGTACCTTTTGCTTTTGGTCTTGCTGATGTTTAGGGAAGAGCGGCTAGTGAGATGTCCTTTCTTGCTGTAGTAAGTCTTGAGTATTAACAAAGGGAACATGACACCCAGGATAGGAGACGTGGGTACAGTGGGGAGAAAGGAGATGACAGGCCTTCTGTAATTTGTACTGGCAGAAAACAAGGAATATTTGGATATATACAAACTCAGAGTCTCAAATTTTTGGTTATATTTTCCAAAAAATATGTATTTTAGTGGGAAATTATAACAAAAGTAAGTTTAATAATGATTATAACCAGTTACCCATAATTCTCTAACAACAATTTTCCTTGTCCACATGCTAGTTACTGCAATATTCACTCTACTTGAGATGCCTTATATTCAACTATACCAGGGACTGGCAGAATACATCCTTTGGAACAAATGAATCCACTTCTTGCTTTTATAAAGTAAAGTTTGATTGTAACATAGTCATGCTTCAATTATGCATAGTCTGTTTGCTTATCATCTATGGCTATTTTTGCCTAAAACATTGGAGTTGAATAGTTGTGACGGAGACCATATGGGCTGCAAAACCTAAAATGTTTATTGTCTGGCCTTAACAGAAAAGGTTGCCAAGCTTTGGGCTAAACAGTTGAACTCATTTGACCACAGTTGGCCACACCTGGCGACAGGTCCACTTAGAATGATACAAAATAGGAAACCCAGCAAGGCAGTGTTTGCAGGAGTCTTCACAGTAGTCTGAGTGTTCAGGTATGATGGAACCAGTTAATACTGATAGATGTGGGAACCATCTTGGTCTGTGAGCTGCATCCCCCTAGGAACACATCCAGTTTCCAGAATATCCCAGTTGCAGTGTACCAATCACAGGTCGTGTTTAATATATAGGTGGCATTGCCTATAACACATCTGACATTCCACCTTTGTGAGACATATGAGGAAGCAATTCTAGGAAATTAGCCTGTGGACGCTCAAGTCCTGTGCCATTATTGGACACTTAAGTTATTTTTAATTTTGTACTATCACACCATGGCTGTGTCACTTCCTGAGGTACATCTCTAGGTATTGATTTATTTTGTCCTAAGCTCTCTAAAAGCTCTCTATCAGTTTACAAGTCCTCCCACCCCTAATTGAGGCAGAAACCAAGAATTTTGAGCTTGGAAATTGGCGGGTACAATGAGTTAATTGGTCAAACGAGGGTGGAAGTATGGTTTCCTGGATGAAGTAATGGTGACTGGGCTATTTATCAAAGGGGGTCCTAAGCCTGGGATAGTACCCTGAAGCTAAGGAAATTTAGGACTCAAATTTAGATTTATGAATGGAAAGGCAACTGACCCAGTATACTATAGGTGGGACTATCTTGAAACCAAAAGGCGTTTATGTTAGAATAAGTATAAATAAGTATTACTTTATGTAGTGAGAGGACACCCATGGAATCCTTTCTTCCAGGGATAATACAGGCTGAAAGAATAAACAGGCTCCAGAAAGGTTTAGAGGAATTCATCACTGTAGAGTCTAAAACATCTCATCAAAAGAAAACAAAGATATTTCCAGGTATCTTCCTAACCTGTGTGGTTAAAAAAACAAGTCAAGCTCTTTTTGGTCCTTGACTGCCGCCATCATGGGTCGCATGCATGCTCCCTGGAAGGGCCTGTCCCAGTCGGCTCTGCCCTATCGCCGCAGCGTCCCCACCTGGTTGAAGTTGACATCTGACGACGTGAAGGAGCAGATTTACAAACTGGCTAAGAAGGGTCTGACTCCCTCACAGATCGGTGTGATACTGAGGGACTCACATGGTGTTGCACAAGTACGTTTTGTGACTGGCAATAAGATCTTGAGAATCCTGAAGTCCAAAGGACTTGCCCCTGATCTTCCTGAGGATCTCTATCATTTAATTAAGAAAGCAGTTGCTGTTCGAAAGCATCTTGAGAGGAATAGAAAGGATAAGGATGCTAAATTCCGCCTGATTCTGATAGAGAGCCGAATTCACCGATTGGCTCGGTATTATAAGACCAAGCGGGTCCATCCCCCAAATTGGAAATATGAGTCATCCACAGCCTCTGCCCTGGTGGCATAAATTTATGTATGTACTCAAACAATAAAAGCATTGTTTAACTAAAAAAAAAAAAAAAAGTCAAGATTCAGATAGTTGGATGCAGTGGTGCATGCCTGTAGTCCCATCTATGTGGGAGGCTGAGGTAGAGGATTACAAGTTCAAGGCCATCCTAGGCAACTTAGTGAGACCCTATTCAAAAAAAACAAAATGAAGTAAACAAATTTAAAAAGATTCTGAATTTTGTTTGAATGGTATTTTTTCTTTTTCCCTTTTTAGTGGGAATTGGACCCAGGGGTGCTTAACCACTGAACCATATTCATAGCCCTTTTTTAATTTTTTTTAGGGACAGGGTCTCACTAAGTTGCTAAGGGCCTCACTAAGTTGCTGAGGCTGGCTTTGAACTAATAATTCTCTTGCTTCAGCTCCTGAACCACTGGGATTACAGAAGTGTGCTATGGCACCTGGCTGAAAGGTATTTTTTCTATGGTTGGTTTCTTTTTACTTGCTTAAACTGTACAAGGAGGAGAACAGAATTGAAAATCTTGACCATTTTTATACGGCTGATTATGTTAATTGGTGTAAAAACCATGAGTCTAGTTAGTGAGTTATAAGTTTGATGAACAAATTCAACTTTCTATGATGAATATAACTTACAACTTTAAGTGAGCACATGTAGTTCTTTGTACAAATATTTTAAGGTAGTTTTCTATAATATTTATAGACTCAGGTTTCAAACTTTTGGTCTTTGGAATTATTAAAAAAATAAACTTCCTAATATTATAAAGATCTTTATTCTTAGTAAATAGAATTGGACCAAAATTTAACTTTCATGGCATTATGCAGAATATGGTTAGATGCAAATTAAATTTTTCTGGTAGCTAGTATGTAAACATTTAATTTCTTTGGGATAATATGCAAAAATCTAGAATATTATGTAAATACTCATAATATACCAAGACAGGAAACATTTATCTTCTATTACCCTGTCTTCCTGGGGATCTCAGGCACATCTCAGGAGGGAGGTGGGGCGTAGTTTGTACCCAGTTGCCATCAGTTGAAACAGTCTCAGAAGGATATTTGGCTACCATTTTGAGTTTCTGCTCTTACAGAAACACTAAATCTAGGCATATTGTGCCCTTCTTTTGGAGGACTCAGCCATTTCAACTTGGGCAACTGGCTCAAGATGAAGCAACTCAGTGAGTTGCCAACTTCTACACTGAAATTCCAACATTTGGTGTCCAGTAGTTGCCAACAGTAGAGTCCCCAACACATAGGCAGCTAGGGCATACTCTGGCTTGGTCTTTGTAGCTGACAGTGGTAATTAACTTCTTTAAAAGATGTCAGTGGGTCATATTAAAAATAGATAGCAAACAGAATTTGATCATAATTTGCCAACACTTGGCTCTAGCTTTTGAATGATCCTGCCTTGTGTGTCCCAAAGTAGTAATCCAGAGCAGTTGTGTCTCAGGACAGGCTTTATTGACTGTGTTGCTTTCCTTACAGGATTAAACCAGAAGATGCCATGGACTTTGGCATTTCTCTCCTCTTCTATGGTCTCTACTATGGAGTTCTTGAGCGGGATTTTGCAGAAATGTGTGCAGACTACATGGCATCTACTATAGGGGTGAGTTTACCTGTGCTTTTAATACTGCCTTCTATCACCTCCAAATTTTTCTGGCTGGCATCTCTTGCTTGATGAAAAGAGAAAAGCACTAAGGGATAAGATAAGCCATATGAAATTCTTCAAGACATGGGTAGTATGCATGGAAATTCCTTCCTTAAAGTTTGGAAAGCCAGATGTCAGATATCCTGTAGTTTTTAACTTTAGGATCATTAACATCCTAGTAGGGGGTTAAATTACAAAGGTGTAAAAAAATAAATGTCCTTATGCAAATAAAGTTTAGTATCTAGTGGGAAGATGTGTATTAAAGTAACACAAAAATAAGCATAAAATCACAACTTTAATTAAAAAATCATGAAGGAAAGTTTCATGATACTATTAACAAATATAATAGTGACACACATTTGACCTATTCTTAGGGCTCAAAGATAACCTCCCTAAAGAAGTGACTGTTGAGCTGACTTGAACAATAAGTAGGAGTTAAGTAGATGAAATGTGGCTCATTAGAGAAATTAGTGTGTGTATGAGTACTGTTTGGGGAGCAAGGGTCAACATTTTTGAGGCACTAAGGCTAAAGTGGTTGTACAGCTGAGAATATGGTGGAAGTATCTGGAGAAATAGTGGCTGGGCAAGAAAAAAAACCCGTTGGCTACATTAAAAGATTTTAATTATTGTACTAAAGATACTGGGAGGCTGAGATGAATGACTTTATCAGCCTTGCATTAAACAAAGATTAACTGGCTGCTGGGTAGAAAACATAATTAGAGACGGGTATATATGTTCGACTGGACCACTTGAAAAGACCCTGGCTGTTATTTGGGCAAGACAAAGGTGACTCTGATTATGGTGGAGACAGTGAAAAGGGAGAGAAGTATTTTGAAGGTAAGTTTGATAAGGCTTGGATATAGTTTGACTCTGGAGATTGAAGGAAAAAATACAAAATGTTGGTATCAGAGTTGGTGCTTGTGACCGGGCAGTGTTTGGATGGTAGTGCTTTTTGCAGAGTAGGAAATAACTGAAGGAGGACTAGGTGCTGACCATGGAGAGATACTTCAAGCTTAAAATATGGGTGAAGTAACAGTCAATCTGAGAGACCCAAGTGCACATCCATAGTTTTTTTTTACCAAAATGGAAATATATTTTTGTTGGTTTTTATTTATAAAAATGATGTGTTCTCTTTATAATTACTTAAATAGCATAGAAGTGCTCCCCATCTTAGTTTCATCCCCTCACACCCCAGCCAAATAAACCCATTCCAAGAATGAATATTTCCATTATTTTTCTGGTAACTAAGTACAATTTTAGGCCAAAAGTTTGTCAGTATGATGGGGCTAATTTTATTTTTCTTAAACTGGATCAAACTGAAAGCAGTGTGTTTTGGATCAGTTTTTAGTCAGCTGCTCTAGTCTGAATATAGTTTGAGTGTGTTCCCCAAGGATTTATGTGTAGGCAGCTTGATACTCAGTATGATGGGGCTGAGCTTATAGGACCTTTAAGAAGTGGGGCCTAGTAGGAGGTCATTAGGTCATTGGGTATGCCCTTGGCAGGGATTGAAGTAGTTCTTGAGAGATTCTGAGTTAGTCTTGGGAGACCAAGTCATTGTTAAGATTGAAATCAACCCCTGAATTGTTCTCTAGTTTCCTATCTGGATGTGATCTCTATTCACATGGTCTCCATAATAGATTTTGTAGGTTATTTGTAGTAAAATACATATAATATAAAATTTACCATCATAACCATTTTTAAGTGTAGAATTCAGTGACATTAGGTACATTTATATTGATTTATATTATTATTCTGCACCCATCACTGCCATCCATCTCCAGAACTTTTTTTTTCCCCCTAGTACTAGGGATCAAAGCCAGGGGCACTCTACCACTGAGCCACATACCCAGACTCTTTTTTTTTTTTTTTTTTTGAGACAGGATATCAGTATATTGCCTGGGCTGGCTTGAATTTGTAATACTCCTGCTTCAGCCTCTGGAGTAGCTGTGGTTGCAGGTGTGCCCCGCTTGCCCAACTTCCAGAACTTTTTTCATCTTGTAAAACTGAAATTTTTTATCTATCAAACACTAACTCCCCTACCCTTTGCCCTTGGCATAACCATTCTGCTTTCTGTGTCTATGAATCTGACTTCTCTAGGCACCTCACATGAGTGAAATTATATTGTATTTGCCTTTTTGTAACTGGTTTAGTTCACTTGACATAATATCTTCGGGGTACTTCCATGTTGTAGCATGTGTTAGAATTTCCTTCCTTTTTATGGTTGAATTTATTTATATGCGATGCTGAGAATCGAACCCAGTGCCTCACATATGCTAGGCAAGAGATCTACCACTGAGCCGCAACCCCGGCCCTAAAAATATTCCTTGGTATATTCAATCACATTTTCAGTCCTAATAATTTTTTATAGGCTTTTGCACATTTTGAGATCACATCTCCTGTGCCAGAGTCATAGTTGATTTTTTTTTTTTTTTTAAAGAAAGAGGGAGAGAGGCAGAGAGAGGGAGAAAGGCAGAGAGAGGGAGAGAGGCAGAGAGAGAGAGAGAGAGAGAGAGAATTTTAATATTTATTTTTTAGTTTTTTTGGCGGATACAACATCTTTGTTTTGTATGTGGTGCTGAGGATCAAACCCGGGCCGCACGCATGCCAGGCGAGCACGCTACCGCTTGAGCCACATCCCCAGCCCCATAGTTGATTTTTTTAGGTGTTTCCCCAACCAGTCCTCAAGATTACATTAAGAACTAGATCTGATTTGTCTCTTGATCTGCAGCACATCTGTCTCTGAGAATGGTTTGACCTGAAGAGATCCTTTGTTTATTAATTTCAGTGTTCCTACAAATGAAACCCTGAGCTTTTTTTTTTTTTAAAGAAAGAGTGAGAGAGAGTGAGAAAGAGGGAGAGAGAGAGAATTTTAATATTCATTTTTTAGTATTTGTCGGACACAACATCTTTGTATGTGGTGCTGAGGATCAAACCCGGGCTGCACGCATGCCAGGCGAGCGCGCTACCGCTTGAGCCACATCCCCAGCCCCAACCCTGAGCTTTTTCAATTGTGTTCATAAACATTCTTAATTCCTTCTTACTATTCTACATTACCCTATTTAGTGTAGAACAGCTCTTCGTTTTGCTTCACATGGAGAAGTCTGTAATGTGAATTAAAGTAACTCTTCTTAAATTGAATCAGGGGACTTTGGGTGGAATCTGTTCTTTCCCTCTGGTCACTGAGATCATAAGCTTGTGACAGCTAGTCAGTACCATTTCCATTTACAACAAAGGTCATGCTGTGGTGGAGGGTAAAAGATTGTGAAATAAGCCTGTTTCTGGGACTTCTTCCTCTGAAAGAGTTATTGGGAAGGCAAGGGAGACACATATTTTGTGTTGCATTGGTCCATATGTCCTCCCTCACACTTTGTTCTGAGCCAGTTGCTGTGCCCCCGATTTACCTCCTGGGAACTTAGAGGACCCATATTATATCAAAACAGGAGTAGCTGTCTACTCACCATCTCTACTTAAAGTGGTAGAAAGAACTAGGGGTTTGGAGTCAGACACCCCCAGTTTTAAATTCTAATCTAATTAGTTATATACACTTGAGCAAGTTTCTTTACCTCTCTAATCTCTACCAGCTTTTCCTATTAACCCTTTAAACAGTCTTTTAATTAAAAAAATCCTTGACCCACTTTCTCCTTTTTCTACTAACTTATTTCCTGTCATTCACAGCTAAACATAGAGAAAGTTCTTGTCTTAGCCAGGCATGGCAGCACATACCTGTAATCCCAATGATTTGGGAGGATTGTCCATTTGAGGCCTTCCTGGAACTAAGAGACCTTGTCTCAAAATGAAAAAAATGAAAAAGGGCTAGGGAAGGTAGCTCAGTGGGGGAGAGTCTGTGGGTTCAATCCCCAGGGCTGGGAAAGAAAAAAATTAAAAAGTTTCTGTCCCTGTTTGATCACCTTTCATTCATCTGTAGCCCATTCTAATGTGGCTTTGTTCATACCCTGCTTCTGAAAGAGCTTTTATTCGGGTCACTAATGACTGTGCCACTAATCCTGGTGGACTTCTCAGTTAACAGTATAGTTGACTCAACTATCTATTCCCTTCTTAAGAATCTTTCCCCCTTGGCTTTGGTAACTTTATTCTGTCTTGGTTTTCTTTACCTCTGATATTTCTCATTTTCCTTTGCCAATTTTTCCTTCACTTCAATATTCCTGTGAGCTCAAACCTGAACCATCTTCTTTTTTTTTAATTTGTTCTTTCTCATTATACATGACAGTAAAATGTATTTTAATGTATTATACATACCTGGAGTATAACTTTCCATTCTTGTGGTTGGACATGATGTGGAGTTACACTGGTTGTGTATTCTATGAACATAGGAAAGTTATGTCCAATTCATTCTACTGTCTTTCCTGTTCCCATCCCCCCATCCCTTCCCTTCATTCCCCTTTGTCTAAGCCAGTGAACTTCTGTTCTTCCCACCTCACTTATTGTGAGATAGCATCTGCATATCAGAGAAAACATTCAACCTTTGGTTTTGGGGGACTGGATTATTTCACTTAACATGATAGTCTGAGCCATCTTCTTTACCATTTGCCTAGGTATTTCCCTTTTCTCTTTCCATGGTTGTCACATTACTATTCAGCTATTTGGCATCTCAGTTTTCATTGCCACCTAATTAGCCTAAGCTATCACCTTGGCACAGGTGCCATCAATCTGTTGCCTTTAAAGAATTGTAGTAGTCTCTTAGCTGGTCTCTCTGAATTCATGTTGATTTTATCTCTAACCCGGTCTTCCAGGAAGTCAGATTGATAGGTTAAAAATTTGAGTCTAATCATGTTGTAACCCTTTAATGTTTATAACTTGTTCTTATTTTATATGGTTTATATTTATTTTTTTAAATGTCAATCTCCCCAAACTGTCAGTTCCATGAAAACTGACTCCAGGTCTATGTTTTTCCAGCATTATATTCCAAGAACCTAGTCCTGTGGCTGTTACTTAGTTGGTATCCATTATATTTTAATGAAAGAAAGAAGGAGTTTGGGCATCTTATTCAGGGTTACCAAGATAGTGACAGGTGATTGAAATTAGGTCTGTCTAATTCTGCTGCACTACATATACCCCTGAGCACTGAAGGATCAGACAGACTTTTGAGTTAAACTAAAGTTTAATCCTTCAGTCCCTCCTTGTACTTGCCCAACTTGACATCAGTGCCTTCTGATCCGAATTTATCCTATGTCGTTTTTTTGACAATGGGATTGCCGGTCTGGCTTGACAGGCATAACTGATAACTTTGTTAAAATGGTTGGAAGGATTTTACCCTGTGTTCCTGTTGCCATGTTGGCCCCTTGTGGAGTAACTCTGGGAACCAGTGTCCTAACAGACATTTCTCTGTAGTTCCCTTCTACTGTCAGTGCCTTATCCAAGTTCCCTTTGCTCTTGCATTTTTTTTGTCCCAGTATTCCAGAGGTAGAACTCTGGCATGAACTGAGGGAAAACTCTTCCTCACAACTCCAGTCCACCTCCTCGGTTGGGATGTACCTAATTCTTTTACTCCCAGAGGCCATGGGCCAGAGTTAGTTGGCCCTCTTCCTTTGCTACACATGATTTACAGGGACTCAGTGCTAGGACTGGACCCAGACACTTTGGTCTGTCCTATTTCTGCTCAGTTCATGTATGTAGGAATTCTAAGCCAGAATATATTCCAGAAAAGGCTTTTCTTTAACCTTCTTTTGACTCCATGTATCATTTGTTCATTTCTTTATTCAGGAAGCAAGTAAACACACAAATGCATGCAGACATTTTGTGGAGCACCTCTTATATTCTGATACCAGGACAGATTTTTCCTGAGAAAGTCCCACCTTCTATTCTTAGTTGATGCTAGTGTGCTTTTCCTGAAGAATAAATCAGCTATCACGAAGTGCCCACAAGGCCCTGGAGAGGGTCGAAAGCCCTTTCAACTTTGGAGAAATGGATTTCAGAGGTGCCCTGCAATGTTAACATTACAAGAGTTTAGCTTTTGAGAGTTGCATAGATTGTAGACTCCACAGGTCTTTGCCCTGCTCTCTGATTCTAGCTAGGCTTTCAATTGCCTTTTGCATTTTCTTGTTTTGGCAGTACAGGGGATAGAACCCAGGGTCTTGTACATGCTAGGCAAATAATCTGCCACAGAGCTATATCCCCAATTTACCTTTTGTACTCTTGATGAACAGATCAGATAACTGGCTTTCGGGGAGCAGAGTAGCTGGTCTTTCTGCTGCATTCAGCAAATGTCAGTGAATGCCTTGACATTAAAATAGTGGTGGATCTAGGGCAGGAGTCAGAGGATCTGGATTCTGGTCCTATTTTATTTCCTTTTTTTTGCGGGGGGGGGGTATCAGATATTGAACTCAGGAGGCCTTAACCACTGAGCCAAATCCCCGGCCTATTTTTTTATATTTCATTTTTTATTTTGAGACAGGGTCTCACTAAGCTGCTCAGGGTCTTGCTAAATTACTTAATAGCTGGCTTTGAATGTGGCATACTCCTGCCTCAGCCTCTGTTCCTATCTTGTTTCTTTCCTTTTCTGGTCTTTGTTTTTCCCAGTGATAGGGTGGCTCTGGTGTTTTTTAATAATAAGTGAACTCACCTGGAGCCATCTAAGATTTTTCAAATAGGTAAAAGCAAGAAGTTCTGTATTCATGGAGTTTTGAGACAGTGTGGTTGGCATCTCTCTCTCCCGACCTTGAGGACTCTTAAAATCAGGCTGCAATTTTTGTTTAGAATGGTAAGGCAGACTTTTTTCAAGAGGGGCCATGACAATAGATATAGAGACCACTGCAATGTCTGGGGATATAACTCAGTGGAAGAGTGCTTGCCTAGCATGCACAAGATCCTGTGTTCAATCCCCAGCAATAAGGGGAACAAAACCAAAAAAAGGACCACTGCAATGGAGTCTTGCAACAGGGAGAGAGATTGGGCAGTAGTTCTGATGGTTAAGAGGGGCCATTCCTCAGAGGGCAACTTAGGAGGAAAGCTCTCTGCTAGGTTGAGTGAATGTTATAGCAGGTACAGCTGTGTCCTCTCTAGAGATTCAGATGTCATTTTCCCTTACTCCCTGTCCAGTACCCATGGTGCCCTCTTCCTCTGCTGTGATCTCTCACCCAGTTTTGAATTACGGAAAACTTTGGCTTTTTTAGAGACAGTTGCTTGGAACAAAACAAAACAAAAAAAAACACCAGCAATCACAAATTAAGAAAATGCAAAAGACTAAGTACAGTCAGTCAACCTCCCAGGTACAGAAAAATTGTAATAATAAATGCAGGAGGCTTTTAAAGAAATTCATTATACAGTTTTTCAAGATGAAAAAGTTCTGGAGATGCATAGCAATGTGAATATGCTCAATTGTACATTTATAAATGGTTAAAGGAATGGAGGTGTAGCCCAGCGGTAGAGCTTGCCTAACATGAGCACGATCTTGGATAAAAAGTCACAATCTCAGTACCAAAACATCACCAGTGTAAACATTCTGACATTGTTCCTTCTGGTTTTTTTTTTTTGTACAGCTTTGGCCTCATCTTTATGTATGGTACAAGTCATGCTATGTGTCCAATTTTATGCCCTGCTTTTAGCACTCAATGCTGTATCTCATTTGATTACTTGGGGATTTTACTTTTGGTTTGTTTTTGCAGCACTGAGGAACAAGCCCAGGGCCTCATTTAATGTTAATTCTTAAGGGGCAGTTGACAATTAGTACCTTGACTGTGTACCATAATTTATTTAGGCATTCTTCTATTATTGGTTGATTGGTCATTTATAGTTATTTCCATTTCTTTGCTTATTCTCTCTCTTTTTTTAATCTGAAGTTGTGGATATATATTGTGATATAAAACATAAAATTCACTATTTTAACTATGTTAAGTGTACATATTTAACTATGTTAAGTTAGGGTATAACATTCACAGTGTTGTGTTCTCATCATCACTGCCTACCTCAAATTTTTCATCACCCTAAACAAACTCTGCTCATTCAGTATTAACTCCCCTTTACCTCCTGCAGCCAGTCCTTGGTTACCTCTAATCTATTTTCTGTCCCTGTGAATCTGTCTACTGTAGATAATTTCATGTGGGGAAATCATAATATTTGTCTTGTCATTAGGCATCTGGCTTCTTTCACTTAGCATAATGTTTTCAAGGTTCATTGGTGTCTGGTGTGTATCAGAACTTCATTCCTTTTTATTACTGAATAATATTCCATAGTATGAATATACTGTATTATACCCATTCATCTGTTGAACAAGGGTTTGTTCAACTTTTGGGCTATTATGAATGCCACTATGAGCATTATTAGCATTTTATTCACTGTTCAGTTCTTGTTTTCATTTCTTTTGGGAAACCTAGGTATGGAATTGTGAGGTCATTTGATAATCCTGTTTAATCTCTGTTTTTCAGTGTGCTGGGGATTGAATCCAGAGCCTTGCACATGTTAGGCAAGCACCCTCCCACTGAGCTATACTCCCAATTTATCTAACTTTTGAGGAAATGCCAAACCCTTTGCCTCTTTAATTATGACTAATGCTTAAATGAATATCTGTATGTGTGAAGATTTTTTACATTTTCATTTATTTTTTTTAATTCCTTAAAGTGAAAGTAGTAGATTCAAGGGTGCAGCAGTTTGAGACACGCTGCCAAATGTGATTCAAAAGAATTGAATCTCCTTTGCTGTTGCTGCAATTTTCTGAGAATGTTCTTGTCACCAAATCAACAGTACCCCCACTATTTCATTATTTATGTTATGGGGATTGAACCCAGGGGTGATCTACCATTGAGCTACATCCCCAGCCCTTTTTTTTTTTCCCTTAATATTTATTTTTTAGTTTTAGGTGGACATAGTATCTTTATTTTATTTTTATGTGGTGTTGAGAATCGAACCCAGTGCCTTGGGCACACGCTACCACTTGAGCCACATCCCCAGCTCCCCTTTTTGTTTCGAGACAGGTCTCACTAAGTTTCCCACATTGGCTTTTGAACTCATGATTCTTCTGTGGCAGGCTTCTGAGTCACTGAGATTACAGGCATGTGCCATCATGTCTGACTCACCATTTTATTAGTGGTGTGGAGAGACTGAACTCAGAATCTTGCTAAATTTACCAATCTGGCCTCAACCTTAAGATCCTCCTGCCTCTGCTTCATAAATAACTAGGATTACACACACATTACACCACAGTGCCTAGCTTCACTATTTGAAATGTTAGAAAATGTCTATCTCTCATAGACTCGTATAGCCACACAATGACTTACCTGACATAGCTCCTGATTATCAGCTCCTCCTTCCTCCTTTTTCCCTTGTCCTTGGTGCTGACCCTGGGCAGCCTTTGGGTCCTGTTACATCTAACTTTTCAACCTTTCTCTGGTTTATCCCTTTCTCCCCATTCATCCAGCAACGATGAGCTTCACTTGGCTTAAAAGATGTCCTTTAATTCCCCTGACACTTTGCCTTGTCTCCAGAAGACCTCAGGTCTCTGTGATGCCCCCATTTCAGTGGATTCTCACAGTTTTTCCTGTCCTTCCCTCCTGCTCTCCTCCTCCAGTTTTACAGTGAGTCAGGCATGCCTACCAAACACCTTTCGGACAGCGTGTGTGCTGTGTGTGGGCAGCAGATCTTTGTGGACGTCAGTGAAGAGGGCATCATCGAGAACACATATAGGCTGTCCTGCAATCATGTGTATCCTGCCTTAAGCTCCTGGACCACATCCCTCTTGAGACCGCCCTCCATTCAGGGAGGGAAAGTGGGTGGTTGTGTCCCTGAGCATGCCGTACAGACCTTTGAGTGCTGGAGAGCCACAAGAGGCTTGAAACTGCAACCATCCTCCTCCTGTCCCACAGACTGCAGCCTGTCTTAGTGCATGCAGTGGTTATAGACTGCCTAGGTCAAAGAGAGCCTGAGGCTGCACTAGTGAGGCTGAGCTCACTGAACCAAGATTGGATGTCCAGGGGTGGAGGATCCTCTAATAGGATCCTTCAGTTTAGAATCAGATTTATTCTGAGTAACACTAGTAATATTTACCAAAGGTGTTTATTCAGCTCTCATTTTCTGCCTATGTTGGGAGATCCACAGCTTATCTCCATTTTGCCCCTTAATAACCCTGTAAGATCTGACGAGGGACGTGCCCAGAATTACATGGCTGATAAGAAACGAAGCCAGGCTTTGAATCTTTCACCAGAGCTGGTACAAGGCACCTTGCAGACTAGCAGGGGGCTGAAGTGCTATCCTGGTTTCCCACCATTTCCCTTGACCTGCGGTGTTCAGATTCCATGAGTTCTGCATCCGTGGCTGGTGCATTGTTGGAAAGAAGCAGACGTGTCCCTACTGCAAAGAGAAGGTAGACCTGAAGAGAATGTTCAGCAACCCGTATCCTTTGTTTGGGTCCTTGTGGGAAGTGGGTGGTGGGAAAAAAGTACTGGCCAACATGACTCTGTGTCTGGATCTCTCCCTCCTGCCTTCAGCCTGGAACATGTTCAGCATTCAGTTTGGCTTCTCTTCTAGGGAAATTAGGGGTATGACATGAGGCAGGATTAACTGCTCACCTTCCCATTATAAACTGATAGTAATAGCTGCTGTCATTCACTATTTCCTTTGTGGCTCGTGCTGTGTTAAGTACTTCTCTTGCATTGGTTCATTTGGTTCCTTCGCAACTTTATGACCTGAGTTCCCCTTTTTCTGCTGCATGGTTCCCGGTCCCTTCCTCTCTATACACTAGCTCAGGTACACAGGGAACATTATGTTCCTAGTGTACTCATTATAGTCCCAGTACAGGAGATTCTGGCCTCTTCCTTTCAGGTTTCCTGCTTGGTTCTTCCAGGGCCCCGCTCAGGAACAAGCATAATTCCACAGCCAAGCTGAGGCTTGAGACTTCCCTTATTTCGCAGAGACCTGGGCCAAGCTAATCTCTCCAGTGTTTTTAGAGGGATCCCTCCACAGTTTCATGAGCTTCTCTGTGCTTTCCTCAGAGCTGGCCTTCCCAGGCCCCCTCTCCAGACCCCCTGCCCAGCATTTAGATGTAAAAACAAAAGAAAGGAAACCCATTTCCTGGCCTTATCAGAGTTTGGTTCTTAGTACCCTGGATGGCTCCTCCTTAGAGTCTCTGCCAAGGGTGATTCCCTCGTGACTAGCCTCTGTCCCTGTTCCCTTCTCATTCTGACCCTGGACTCAACCCCTTCCTCAACTGAGACAATCTTCAATTTTGGACATTAGAAGAATATTCAGGTTACCCTATCCCACTCTTTGCAGCTATTGTCACCAACACATGTATAGAGTATCTAAAAATGCCAGGCCGTGTGTTCTCACACTGGCAATTCTATCTTAGAGTGTTGCCTGGAGCCCCCCCGCCCCCTGCATGTTGGTCATGGAGGGCCATTTCACCCTTTTACTTCTCTGATGTCTGTCCTGTCTGCCCCACAGTCTCCTCTTTCTCCCCTATTCTGTGGGTTTAGATGACTTCACTCCAATATGGAGAGCTACAGGGAGGATGGGCAGTTTGCAGAGCAGCTGGAAGGTGTGGTAGACCCAGGAAAGGCTGGGGACTCCTTCCTCCCATATGAGATGAACTCGTAGCTCTTGGATGTATGCATCTGATCCTTAACCCATTGACAGCTGGGAGAGGCCTCATGTCATGTATGGACAACTGCTGGATTGGCTTCGATACTTGGTAGCCTGGCAGCCTGTCATCATTGGCCTGGTGCAAGGCATCAACTACATCCTGGGCCTGGAATAGTCAGGAACACAGCAGTGGAGAAACCACCCCACCCACCATGGACCTCAGGGCACTCTCCTCCCTGCCCATGAAGACCTCCTGGGTGGGAAAGACTCAAAGGGGCGCTTGGGCCACTCAGGACCCCTCCGGCTGTGTCCGGGCCGGGGAGGGAAATGATGGAGAGCCAGCCTGTGGGGCTGTCAGCAGTGGGGGGCTTTTTAAAAGAAAATTATTTTGATGAATATATTTAAAAAAACTTTTTTATTGTGGAGCGTAGGAGTTGAACGCCCCACCCCTTCGAGCCTCACCTTGCTTGAGTAACATGGGAGCACAGCCATGATGCTTTTGGTTTAAAGGAGTCTTCTCATCTCTGGCTGAGAGCGCTGGTGGGTTCTCAGGTAGCAGAGAGCCTCAACCCACCTACTCCCTTTCCCTTGCATCCCCTCTGCAGGGGTCAGCCTGGTCCACTCAGTGTGGAATGGTTAAAGAGCTTCAGTTGTTGCCACAGATGAACACTGAGGGTCCAAGTGTCTTCCCTTCTGCCCTATCTGATGCAGGATGGATGTTGTATTGACTCTCTCTCCCCCTGACTAGAAGCTAAAGGCGGGGTGAGGCAAGTGGAACCTCTTCAGTGACTCTTCCAACAGCCCTGGGGTCTCAGAATTCATTGACAGTGTGTTTGGGGACAACTAGAATAATCAACAGCATGAAAAACCTGCCCCTGAGCATGACTGTAGTGAGGCAGGAAAAGAGGCCATCTATATATAGTTAGGCCACGGAAGCCCAGAAGTGGTGACATGCTCCAAAAGCCACTCTGCCACATCACTTCCTTCCTGAAAGCCTGAGGGAGAATGAGTATGTGTTTGTATATGTGAGTGTGTGTATGTGTGCGTGCGCAGCAGAAGGGTATCCTATGTCAACTTCCCCCAATCGTCAAAGACAAACTTCCTTGAAGCTAACAGGGGATTCCTAGCCCAGGGAATATCCCTGTGTAAATTCTGTCACTCGTGGGCCTGACAGTGGGAATGGTGGATGGGTGGGAAGAAGGATAAGGCCTAGGTGAGTTGTAAAATGGGGCTTCCATCCCCCCCTTTTCCTGAAGAAATCGGGAGGGCAATCCCGGGCTGACAGTGCTGGTTTCCTAGGGCAGAGGGGCTGTCGGGGCTGCCCCTTCAAGAAACAAGCAGGATCTTGTCACTCCCGTCTGAATAAAGCTCTGTGAGCTGGGTTGGAAAGCTGAATATCCATCTGGCTTTTCTTCTTCCTACTTCTTTCCCTGGGGTCCCTGGGGGTGTCTTCACTCTACTGCTCTCATCTGAGAGCTGGGGCCTGAGGGCGGTTGGTGCTGCTTTTTTTGCTGTTCCCCTTCCAACATCCCTGGAGTGGTAGAATACTAGGCTTCTGACTGGTGACATTAGAAGCCTTGGGGCGTCATTGGGCCCCCTTTCAGTCTGAGATGGCTCTCCATCCTCACTACCTGAGGTCAGTACCTATCAGCACCCACCCTTCTCCTGCCACTCTCACCCAGTGGTGGCTTTCACCACAGGTAGCATGACCTCACTGGTCATGCTACCTGTGGGCGCACCATCAGAGGGGAACGAGGACTGTTTGAAGTTCTCAGAGATCACTCTTTCACTTTTATCCCATGGAAAACTTGTGAGAAGCCAAGGCCAAAGTTTGTTTTTATTCTTAGTCCTGAGTCCCATGACTGCCCCAGTGGCCTGCCTCTGGTCTTGGTGACATACCAATGTAGAGTTTCTGGCTCCTTTCTCTGCCAGGTGGTCTTCCCTCTGGACCTAATTCCTAGAGATACAGTGAGGTGTTTCCCAGAAGCCTAACAGCAGAAGGTAGAGGGAGGAACTGAGAGGAGCAGAAATGTGAACTAGACATCTAGAGGAAAAAAAAGAGGATGTGACTTTTGACATAATAAATTAGGAATATGAGTCTGATTTTTTTTATGTTCCTGATGCATCAGTCCAGTCCATCTCCCCAGCCTCCCTGGCTATTATCACCAGCTGTCACTGTCCTGATCAGAAATCACAAACCTCAGACAGAGCTGTTGCACACACTTGATACTTGCATATATTGTAGGATGGATCTGATATGCCTTGCACAACACTGAGAGTAAATACTGCTTTAGATTTTGCCTAACCTTGGTCCTTGCCCTGCCACAACCCCAGCTCCCTTTATTCCATCAGAATCATATTTATGTAGCTCTCCAAGCTGCTAGAGCCTGTGTTGGACCACTGTTTCACCAGGAAGTGCCTTCCCCTCCTCCTAGGGCCAGCTTTCAGCTTATGTTAAGCTTGACTGTGAGATTTTCTGCAGAGGAAAGTACTCTTGGTGTACTTCCTGTGACGTGGCACATGGGGGTAGACACAGCTGAACTGGGCTTTGCAGCCGTGGAAGGAGCTTCTAAAAAGGAGGACTCTTCAGGACTTCTTGGGAGCCAGGTAGGGGGTATTTACACTACTAGTGACCCTCAACTGTAGCTCTGGCCAAAGGTACTAGGACAAGGGAAGTGAGAGGGTTTGTGGGTGTGATAGAGGGTATTGAGTGATGTAGCTGGTTGGAGGTGAGGGAGCCTGAGAAAGACCAGGATGGTGATAAGATGGGAACCTCAAATTGGAACACCGATCATTTTAAGCCTAAAATGATTGGTGTTCCAATTTGGGGTTCCCAGTGCCTAGAAATGTTGTCCCCTTGATTATCAGTATGAATATAAAAGAGGAAGCAGAGGCCTGCTCAACGGGAAACAAAGACATGGCTCTGAAGGATGGAGGGGAACACCAAAGTCCTGACTCTTGTCTGGGTCAAAATCGATCTATGAGAGAATCATCTGGTTCACACGTAGGTGACCTGAGCAACGAGATGAATATAAGACAACAGTTTGCTATTTGGAGAACAGGGGCCCAAGAGTTAATTGGATCATTTCTGGGCCCTGGAGCATTGGCGTAAGAAGGTGCAGTACCTGCCCCTCTTAGTGGCTTAGTGCCTGCTTTGAATCCCTGGTTAGAACAAAAGTGAAAGTGAAACGGGTGTTGGGCAGTACTTTCCCAGAAGGAGTTCACTGCATCCTGCCCTTCTCAGAACCACTCCTGACAGTGGAGAGAGCATCACCTTCCTTTGTGACTAGGTAAGTCCCTGGTCCCTCTTGGGGCTTGTTTCTACATCCCTAATGCAGGGGTAAGATTGGACTAGATAGCCATCACATTAATGTTAAAAAGAGTTGGATGGGTCAGATTGTCACTAGTGATACCCAGCTTGTATCTGCATGACAGAGCTCCAGCCTGGGAGTCACTGGGACAGATGGACAGAGTAATATCAGTGGCCTGGCAGCACAATGAATATTTCAGACCCAAAGACCAGCTGTGGAGTTTATAAATCCTCATGTATGACTGGGATCTAGAAAGACTACTGAGAAAATGTGGTTGTCACCCACATTTTCCCATTCCTAACCTTTCCCCAGAGAGGAAGAAGTCACAGATATATAGAACCTGAGCTTGCCAGCTCCTCATGTACATCACGACCATGGGACAGAACTGTATACCAGGTGGGACTTGGGACTATGCATGGAGGGGAATTGGGTGGGGATTGTGAACAGAATGGAGCAGTGCTACCATGTACACCCCAGGCGAATTCCACCCAAGTCAAGAGTGCTATTACTGGTGTGTGTGTGTGTGTGTGTGTGTGTGTTGCTGGGGATTGAACCCAGGGCCTTGCAAGGCAAGCACTCTACCAACTGAGCTATATCCTCACCCCATGAGTGTTGTTACTCTGAAGTTTCTATCTAGATACTGTGGCTCTGGCTCCATTCGAGGGCTTCTTTGTGTTTCATTCAAAGGCCTAAAGGGTGGGAGCCGAGGAGTCTGCCCCTTGGATTCCCTGAATCTGGGTCACAGTCTTTACCCAGGCAACAATTCCATGTCTGGTCAAGACAGGAGCTGACTCTGTGACTGTCCTCTCCTTAGACTCCAGTTCTTTGTGGGTACTGCTTCTGTATCTCCACATCGTCACTCTTTTGGCTGGAGCCACACCTGTTCCTCAGATTATCACAGCTGCCACTGCCTCAGCTGGGATCTCCAAGGACCCTAGCCCCTCTTGGTCTCCAACACTTCCACCAGCTAAGCGGTGCCCAGCATTGGAGGTGACCTGGCCAGAAGTGGAAGTGCCACTGAGTAAGGAGCAATTATGTTAGGATCCCAGGACACAGTGGCCAGAGGGTGGAAATTGTCCACGGGGTTGGATTGACTCCAAAGTTAACTTTTCACCTGCTGTGTATCACTAGCCAGGCCAGCTTGTCAGAGTGCTCACCATTCTGACCCCCAACCGGGCATCATGGTGTGGGCTCAAAGCCCAGTTCCCAAGACGACCCCTTTCAAAGGGGACAGAGATAATTCAGACTCAGAATTATTGTAGGACCTCAAGGGCCTTGCTTGTAAATGTACTCTAAGGTGCAGCCCCTCTGCTCAGAGCCTGCCTTCCCTCTGGCCATCTCAGAAGAGCATCAGCCTGCTAGCACTGAGCACTTGGCCTAGGCGCCTAGAATCTCAGAGCCTGGGCACTGGAAAAAGGTCATCCTGAAGAAGCAGCTCAGAAGTGGAATATGTGATCTAGGACCCTTCCCCACATAACCATGCATAGGCCTAGATAACTGTACTTCCCCTTTATAGGCTTCCCTGCCTTGGTGGGGTGCACAGCAGCCTTTCAAGTTCCTGATTTATGTGTCCATGAGGAACTGGCAGGGTGGGGAGAAGAGAGAGCCTGCTCTGCAGAAGGGCTAACAGCCACTTGTATCCCCAGATGGAACGCTGACCTTGTCCTGTACTGCCTGCAGCCGCTTCCCCGACTTCAACATCCTATACTGGTTGGGCAATGGTTCCTTCATTGAGCACCTCCCAGGCCGGCTGAGAGAGGGCAGCACCAGGTGACAGGGTGGTGAGGCCAGCGGGAGGGAGGGCTCCCGCTGCAGCTCTCACACACAGCTTTTTCTTCCCGTGTTCTAGTCGAGAGCCTGGAATTAAAAGCACTCGACTGTGGAGATCCTTGGTGCTAGAGGAATTGAGCCCTGCCCTGCGAAACACCATCTTCTCCTGTGTGTTTATGGACCCTGGGCAGGTTGCCCAGCATCATATCATCCTGGCACAGCTCTGGGTGAGGAACCCAAGGGAGGCCTCCAGGGACAGGTCGAGCTCCACTTCTGTATGGGGAAGAAAGGAAGGAAGGGCCTGTCAGAGAAGCCTTCAAGTTAATGCCCCCATTTTCCCTAAGGTCAGCCTGAGGCAGAAACAAAAAGGACTTGAGGACTTGGGCAGGGGAGGCATGGCCTGGAGGAAAATGACCAGATGTCCTTCCATTACTTAACCCTGATCCTTGTCTGCCTTTACTTCTCCAGGCTGGGCTGAGGGTCCTGCCTGGCTCTCAAGAAGCCCTGCCTTCCAGCCAGAGCCCAGGTCCCCAGCTGCCCACATCAGCAGGGTCAAGAGTGAGCACAGGGCCAAGAATAGCACCACCGTGAGCAGAGCCTGGACACTTTCCACCTGGAGGGCGAAGTCTTGGCTGCAGGCTGTGGGCGAGCAAACGGCTCCTCTTCTCAGATTCAAATGTCCTTCCCACCCACCTAGAAAATCCCAGTGACCTCCCCTTAAGGCTCCCTCCTCCAGCTTGCCCTTCTCTTCACCTGTCTCATTAGCTTTTCTGTGTCCTACTCGTCACACATATCTCCTGCTCAGCAAGACCTGTCCAGCACCTTAGCCCAAGACTCACATGTCCTGCCTGAGCACCCTTCCTTGTTTCTAAGATGGCTCCCACTCATGTGCCTTTGTGCCCTTGGTCCTGTCTTCCTTGCCATTCCAACAGGTGACCCTGGAAGCCTGGTTGAAATGCCACCTCTTCAGTGATGGCCAAACACAGCTCTGGCCACATGTGGCATTGATTTCATGTTGCCTACATGTATATATTATTTTTCATCTTAATGAACTATCCCAGGGAAGGGGACAGTGGCTGCTTCTGATCCCCAGTCATCCCCAGCAGGACTCACAAAAAGTCCTCATAAAGGATTATTCAATGAAGGCATCTTGACATCTGCTTAGTCATTTAGACCTCAGTTCTGCTCACAGGAACTTTGCCTGTCCCAGGAGGGAGCATGGGAAGAGAAGGACTGCCACTTAGAAGCCTTAAAACAAAACCAGATTTAGAGGATTGTAGGCCCTCAAAAAGCCTTGCCTCTGGCTCTCAAGAAGCCCTTAAAAAAAAAAAAAAAAAAGAATTGCTCAGGAACAGAGGCCCGAAATGGAGTATGGGAAAATCCTGGGGACAGGGGAAGACTCCAAGGAGCCTAGATTTCCCTCTTTCCATACAGATCAAGGCTGCTTAGCACTCAAGGGAGAAAAATAGACTTTATTTACAAGAAATAACATTTAAAAAAAGATCCATCACAGCCCTTAAAAACCTTCCAATCACTCCAAATCCAACCCCAGTGCAAGTCTGGGGAAGGTAGGGTATGAGCTGCTGTTTAAGGCTGCCCTCCCACCCGACCCTAGCCCTGAGACCCAGGGCCCATTTGTCCTGGAAAAGAACATTCCTTGGGCATCTGTGCCCTTGTGGAAGAGAGCAGGGGCTCCTACTAGGTCATGCCCAGTCTTCAAGAGCAAGGCCCCACCCGCTGCTAGTCCCAGCCACGGGGAGATACAAAGGCCAGGGCCTGCTCCTCTGGTCCCCTCTAGGCTGGGAGTAGAGTGGCTGGGCCCAAGGATACAGCCACTCAAAGCCAGCCTTATATCTGGTTATGATAGAGAATTGACAGCTCCAACAACAACAAAAAAAATTAAGAGGCAAGGTTGGGAGAGGGTCCACACTGTCCAAGCTCCAAGCCTCCTGGGCCAGCTCTGTGAAGGTCCAGGTACAGGCCAGGGTGTGGGCAGGCATCACTGTCTCTAGGGGTTTGGCCACTATTGGCCTGGGAGCTGAGAGAAGGCACTGAGAGGGACAGTAGAAGGAAAAGGACCAGGAGAGGTCAACATCAGGGTACACAGGTGGGGCCACTCACTGGTACTGGCCCTTTAGTGCTTTGCCTGAAAAAGAGAGAGAGAGTCAAACGGTGAAAAACCCTTCCTGCACCCAAACACCTGACTGGGATTCCTTCCTTCATGAATCTGGACACATCTAGCTTCAATTTACCAGTTTCTGGTCCTACTTAAGCAGCTCTGGGTGCTGTCAGTGGGAAGGGGGTTTACCTAGCTCCTCTCTGACAATAAGCTGCTATTATCAGACCCAGGGACACTTCTTAACTCTCCAGTGGCCTGACTTGGCCCTGCCCTGGCTGCTGCCCTGCGAAGGGCCTGTGTTCCTGCTCCTATCAATGCCTCTACCTTGCCCTTGGCCCGAGGGGTGGTAGTGGCCGCAGAAGCAGTGGCAGCACTGGCTGTGGTGGTGGCAATGCGTGGAGAGCGGCGGGTTCCACTGCGGGTGTTGGGGGAGGCCTTGGACTGGGCCTTCTTTGAGGCTCCTCGTCGTAGAAGACTATTTCCCAGCTTCTTAGGTGTGTTGAGGATGTTGAAGGCCATTGACTGACGCCGGTCAGCCTGTGGAAGAAGGTCAAACTGGGAATTCATGGCTGCCTTCCTGGCCAGCCTGCTGCTCCAAGGTTCAGCCAACAAGGCTTTGCTAGTGTCTTCTGTCCCCTCCAATCCCAGTCTAACCTGTTTTAAAACAGCTGGAGCTTTCTTCTGGGCCTCAGTAGTGCTCTGTTTGCGCCCTTCATGTCGATCCCGGGGAGTCATGGGGCGTGGGAAACAGCTGGTGGCCTTCTTGGACTGTGGGGAAGAGAATATGACATCCCAAGCCAGGTATCTTGGGTTCTTAGAGCCAAGTGGACTTCGTCAACCTGTTCCCTTTTCCATGGCCCCATCCATGCAAACCTCCCCTTTAATTCACTTCTCAAACTGGGTTAGCTGAGCCTGACCTGGACACACTGCTATTCAGAACAAAACACAGAAGCCACTGTCACCTACCTCAGGGGTGCCAGGGCCCTGGTGGCTCTCTAAAGAGACCCGTTTGCGCTGCTGCCGTGTGGTGATACCAGTGCCCTCAGCAATCTGGGTTGGTTGCATGCTGGCTCGGCGCAAGGTCTCCCGGGGGTCTCCGGTTTTCATCTCTTCATCTGTGATGGTGCCCAGGCTCAGGGAAGGCTGCAGGAGGTAGAAGTTGTCAGTGAGCCCCAGCTATACAGAAATGGAACAGGAACTGGACCTACCTCAGAACTTTTCAAATGCCTGACACTTGGAATGACTGGATCCTTCCTACCTTAAAAGGCATCCCCCTTCCTGTTATCTACCTGTACCCCAGAAAAATAGGCAGGAGTTCAATACAGACTTCTCTCTGAACTCCTACCACTCACAGTGATTTAATCCTGAGCTTCTACAGCTGCTGGCAATTCTATATGGAAGCATGAGGTGGTCACCCTCCTCAGCAGGCCAGAGACCCAGGACACTAGAGTGTAGGAGTTACTGCACAGTGACCCCCAAGACTCACCCTGGACTCCAGTGGATAGCAGGTCTTCAAGTGTGGGGGGCATACTCGGTTGCGCTGTTGTAACTCTGCAATGCGGTTCCAGTCACCCAGCTGCTCAGGCTCATCCTGGCAAGAACCCATGTAGAAGCTGTTCCTTCCTGTGGAGGGCAGAAAAGTTGTCAGGAGCTAGAGTCAGCAAATTGCCCACTGGCCCTGATACTTTCAGATTCTGCTGCTAGTGTTCCCTTCCACCTAACCCAGGGACTTCAAATCTAATACCAATGCTACAGGGATAGGCGTGAGACATGCTGACCATTTCTATCATGAGGCCTTGGTTGCTGCTCTCTCCCTGGGAAGGTTGTTTGCAGAGGATAGGATTACATATTATTCACTTGTCAAAGCTTGGTGTCTCACACCAGGAGAAAGTAATTAAGGGCCAGGAATTAATACCTGGAGGATTGGAAAGAGTTCCTGGAGCCCAAATAGCAACAACATCCAAGAAAAGTCTGGCCAAGCTAGCCCTTCCAAGAGCCCATCACCAGCTAAGGAGGGCTTCTGACAGGTAACTGTCACTATCAAGTGTGCACCCCTGGTTCGGACTGTCCCAGCATTACCATAGCTGGACAAGCGAGAGTCTGAGACTACAGAGAAAGGCAGGTGGTACCAGAGCAGCAAGGAAGCAAGGGGGCCAGCCTTGGGATTCTAAAAGCTTGCCTCTTTTTCTTGTACCAGGATCTACTTCTAGTCCTCTTACCTGGTGGGGCCCCACTGGACACCCTGGCCTGGGAGCGGCGAGCAGAGCTTCGAGTGGTGGGTCGGTAGCCAGGCAGGCTAAGCAGAGCTGAGTTGCCATCATCAGGAGAGCCCAGGCTGGGTAGAGACTGAGTTGAGGAGGTGGGCCGCAGGGTGGCCTGGGAAATAGGGGCGGACTGTGTACTGTAGAAAGATGAATTGGCACTGTCTGGTTCCTCCACATCTAGCTTCTGCAAGAATATGAGTTGTGTTGATAAAGCCACCTCCCATTCTTTCCTTGAAGCCCCACACCCCACTGCCCCTCAAGGGCCATGCATTTCTGCAAATGAATAGGAAGACTTTATAAAATGCTGAGCCTATCAAGACTCTTTTCTATCCATTTTTTTTTTTTTTCTCCATGAAGTCCTCTAAGGGAAGGCAGGCAGAGTTATCAATCCATTTCAGAGGTAAGGTATAAAGAAAGAAAGTGACTAGCCCCAAATCTCAACTAGGAAATAGGTGAACTAGAGCTAGAACCCACAGATCCTGAGATGCATCATACACTTAGCCTTGGTCCACAACCTCTGCTGTCCCTTAGGGTCCAGAATTCCTGGACCCCCTACCATCTTCTATAACTTCTCTGGCTTTTTGGTAGAAGGCACCTTGCATATAAAGAGCCACCTGCTGCATAAAAGCACCTCTCCTCCCAGAGAAAAACAAGGGCAAGAGCCCAGGTCTGGGAGGCCGTCCACTGGGGGCCACACCACATCTCAGCTGCACAAGAGTGTGCTGGAGGCATGGACTGGGCTGCAACTTCCCATCCTCTCCTTTCAGCCTGCAAGGAATCAATGCTAACCAATGTCTCACATGAGGTGGACACTAACCTTGGAGTTAATTACACAGGGGTCTAATTCAGCTCTGCCCTTTTCTACAGAAAAGCTCCTAAGTAAGTCACTGCCCTTAGGATCTCAGCTTTTTCATCTGTATATTAGAACTGGTTGGTCATCGTGTCTCATTCCTGAATGAGGACCTAAGGGAAAGATGCCTATAAAAGGAAGTAGGGATTACCGTCCTGAAGCCCTATTACCAGCAGCCTGACCTTGGTCATGGTAATGTTGATGATTTGCGTTGTACGCCGACGAGCAGACCGGGTCTTACGCCCAGAGTCCAAGAAGACATCCCCCAGGGAGTCTAGACTGCTCTCCAGGGGGGCCTGACCTCGAGCAGGGATGGGGGTGAAGTAGAGGCTTTCCAGGGATTCCACCTTGGGGGGCAGGCGCTGGGAGATGGGTGAGGCTGGCTCTCCAGGGATGCTTGTGCCATCAGGCTGGGTACGAGGCATCTTGCTGTGGAAAAGAAAACTGCTCAGGCATGCTTCCTGGGTTGGCAATCACTTTGGTCCCCAGTGGCCATTTCTTGCATTTATTATAAGCAGAGGTTCAGAAAAGCCCTTGGCTGTGGGACCATGGACAAATGAATGGCCTGTATGCCCCAATTTCATGTGTTTAATGAGAAATGACAAGCTACCTCAGAGATTTGCTGGAGAAGAAATGAAGTGCTTAGAATAGTGGTACATAGTAAGTAAGTTTAGTAAGAACCATAAATGTGTTTTCAGTCTTAAACTTGTACACTTGCTATTGAAACCTTTCTAAAATGCAAACCTGACCATATACTCCTCAATTTTGACCCTTCTGAGATTCCTCAGTGCCTTTAGGATCAAATCTAGACACGAGCTTCCAAGAGGGAGTCCAACCAGGCCCTCTGAGCCTCCCAGCCTCCTTTTCTACCTTTGCTCACAGTGCACTCCTGTTTACCTAGCACATATACCTGTGGATTCCTTTAAGACTCAGAAGAACAAAAACCTCCATGAAGTCTTTCCTGACCAACTTGCTTCTTTTCCTTCCCACTGTGCCCTATCCAGAAGTCTGTCATCACACCTATGATGCTTTATAGACTTCCAACTGAGCACAGCTGGAAACTGGACATGGTGCACACCTGTAATCCTAGCTACTGGGGAGACCAGGATTCGAGGCCAGCCTTTGGCAAGACCTTGTCTCAAAAGAAGGGCTGGGGGGTGTCGCTCAATGGTACAGTGCTCCTAGGTTCAATCTCCAGTTTCACCAAGAAAAAAAAAAAAAACTTCCATAGAGTAAAAGGATAGCACTTTCACTATCATCCTGGCCCAGTATCTGGAATACAGCCTTCTGAAGAGCAGGTGCTCAGTCAACAATAGATTTAGGGTGGAGGGCTGTATCCTGACCTGCTGATACTGAGTGGGGTCCCCTCCTCGCAGCTCAGATCCAGGCTGTCAATACTCAAGTCCAGCTGGGGTTTAGCTTGGGGCTCACGGCTCTTTAAGGTGTCAGTTGCCACTTGGAATTTACCCAGGTCTCGAAGCTGTTGGTCTGCGTGGGCAACCTGGGAAAGAGAGAAAGAAAGCCTAAGGCAGGTGTGGGCTCAGGGAAGAGGGAAGAGGGGTCCAAGAGATCAGAGCTGAGGTGAGTCTGTTCAGCCAGATGCTTACCTGTGCTTCCAGGCTGCGCACCTGGGCAGTAAGGTGGCGGCAGGTCTGTTCAGCCTCCTTGGTCTTTAGCCCAGCCTGCTGCAGCTCACGACCCAGACGGTCAGCATCCGCCCGAAGCTCCTTGTTCTCCTTCTGCAGCTGTTCCAGGCCCCGCAACTGCTCCTGCAGCTCTTGATTCTGCTGTTTTTTGGCATCATAATGGGTCTTGGCTTTCTCCATCTGTGTGGGCAGAGGGATAGGTGGGGTGTGGCAAAGCCTAGAGGGCAGTAGGAAGAGCAGAGCAGGCCAGAGCTGGGCATCTCACCTGCAGCTTATAGTGCTCAGCTGCCTGTTCCTTCTGGCTCAACTGGGCCTGCAGTTCATTCACCTGGGCCTGGAGGCGCTGGGCCTCCTGCTGGCTCTCACCTCCCTGGGCCTGGAAAGCCTGAGAAGAAAGGCTGGGCTGGCTGTTCCACTCAAATCTACTGACCTTCTCTAGCTGGCTGCTCAGGCTCCACAGGTGTTCCAGACTCCTGAGTATTCTCTGAGGATGTTAAGGCATCCCTCTTCCCCCAATACACACACTCCCCCCAGCTACAGCCTATGGAAACACCACACATGCTCAAAGTCCACATCTGTGGAAGTTTTCCTAACCAGCTCACACCTCTGCTGGCCTCTGACAGCCCTGTCTTTGCCTTGAGACCAGGAACAAAGTATCATCCTCTTCCCATGTACACAGTCTCCCCAAGGAGGAAGGGAAGATAATCCTCTGAGAACACTGGGTGCAGAGCATCCTGGTACAGATGGTGGTGTTAGGCTCTTGGCATATGAGTTCTCCTGTGACAGGGAATTCACTTCTCCAGACCCTTTTTAGGAGGCGCGGTGGCATGTGCCTACAATCCCAACAGCTCGGAAGACTGAGGCAGAAGGATCTTGAGTTCAAAGCCAGCCTCAGCAAAAAGGAGGTGCTAAGCAACTCAGTGAGACCCTGTCTCTAAATAAAGATACAAAATAGGACTGGGGATGTGGCTCAGTAGTCAAGTGCCCCTGAGTTCAATCCCCGGCATCTCCCCCCGCAAAAAAGTAACTTTATCCTTGAAATTTGAGATGTAGAAACCCCGTAGAGATTTAAGTAAACTGACCACGTCACAGTGACCAAATGGCAGTCACCGTCTGAGCATGGTCTACATGACTCCAAAGCCTATAGAATCTCATTTCGATGTCATTACTGCCTCCTTAAGAGCAGGCCTGCATCTGATTCTCCCCCTGCAATGCCAGCAAGTGCTCATTTGCTGCAGACACTCGATAAGAGCATCCCATCCTTGCCTCACCTACATCTCTTATCTCAGAGCAAGCTCAAAAAGGACTATAAAAGGTAAGTTTATCATGTAATCAGAACATGGTGCAGGGTGTATGGGAAGGTGAGCAGAAGAAATGATGCTCTGAGCTCCCATCAACACCTGGGACCCACTAGGGGTTTAGCAAGTCCCAATGCATTAATGCCCAATTCCTTTGCCTCTGACCAGAGGTTCTGAAGCCTGCAGCTGCAAAAGGCAAGTATTAGAACAAAGAAAGTGACACAGTTGAAAGCACTAAAAATGTTAATCATAGGGGCTGGTGGGAGTATAGCTCAGTGGTAGAGTACTTGACTAGCATGCTCAAGTACCACATATAAACAAATAAAAGATGGAATGCTTTGAAAGAATGATTAATTGCATTGTAAGCCAACATGGTAGTGCATGACTGTAATCTCAGCTACTTAGGTTTAAGACCAGCCTGGGTAACTTAATGAGACTCTGTCTCAAAAAAATAAAAAGGGGGTTGGGGTTGTGTTAGAGCATTTGCCTAGCATGTTCAAGACCCTAATTTCTATCCTCAGCACCCCATAAAAATAAATAAATAAAAAATAAAAGGGGCTGGGGATACAGCTCAGTGGTGGAGTACCCTGGCTTTAATCCCCAGTACCTTAAAAAAAAAAAAAAGCACTCTCTCACCCTGGAACCGAAACTATCAAACTACCTAGACTAGCACTGTTCCACAGAACTTCCTGAGATGATGGAGAACTCTGTACATGCATTGTCCAGTAGACTAGTCACTAGCCACATGTAATGACTGAGCAAGAGCAATGTGGCTAGTGCAACTGAGGATCTGAATTTTTTATTTAATTCAATTTAAATATAAAGAATCATAGGTTGACTAACAGTTGTAGTGGACAGTGAAGGTCCAGAGGGATGGGAACCTTTCTGGTCTTCTCCAAGAGGTCCCAAAAGGCATATGTAGCACTCCTGAGCCAGGTACAGAGTTCCTGAGGCTGCCAGGCACCCAGTTGCCCCTCCTTTGACCCCATACCCCTGTGGCTTAGAGAGCACTTCCCTCGCCCAATCTCCTGAGGCAGCTAGTAGCCAGGCCTATCCCCTCCGCTGGCCCACCTTTAGCTTCTGCTGCTGCACCTTGCTGGCCTGGTCATAGTCAGCCAGTTTCTTACTCAGTTCTTCTACCTGGGGAGGAAAAGAGGAGATGAGAAACTCAGGAGGCTTTTCCTTGGATGTCTGGACAAAGTAGGGAGATTCCCCAGACCAGTGTCTCCACAGTTCATAGAAGGAACTTGGGTCCTTTCTCTAGACTCCAGTTAGGGAATGGCCTGCTGCCCAGACTGGCCGGCAGAATCTGAAGGAGGTAACCTCACACAGATGTTAACAGGGCCATCTACCCATATTTAGTCCACCCCCCAGCTGCTGCCACCTCACTACCAACCCACTGCTGCCACCACTCCCAGGCTCCCAAACTTTCCCATGCTGGGGGCAGGAACAGGGAACCTAGGCTAGTCCTCTAGCAGACATAATTAACGGACACCCAGTTTTCCTTCTTTCCAGAAATTGCCAAAGCAAAAGCCCCAGATGCTCAGACCTCTTCCCCATCTCCATGGGCCATTAGGGCTAGTGCTAGCGGTGAGGCCACTGTGGTTAGCACTGGGGGAACAGACTGCTAGAAGACAAGAGCAGGGCAGCACACATACTCCCAGCTCCCCCATTCCCACAAAGGAAGAGGAAAGGGAGGAGAGGGTTGGGAAGGACTGAAACAGCCACAAGCAGCCCTGACTCCTCCAGGCATTCCAGGAGTTCAGGCATGACCAGGCAGCAAAGGGAGAAGCAAGGGCTCCATTGCTAACTGTTTGCTTTTCATTTGACTGTTCCCAATCATCTCAGGCTCCTTGGAGGAGGTGACAGGAAGAATGGAAGGTTCAATAATTCAGAAGGCCTGAGGTTACTGGGAAGAAGGGCGGTAGGGGGTGTTCTCACTAAACAGCAGCTCCACAGGCATGACGTCTCTGAAGCACAGAGATCCTTGAGAGAGAGGCGGCCAGACCACATGATCCCATCTCGTGCAGACCTTGTCTGATCCTCTCAACCTTGGCCTTCCTGCTCTAGACAGCTCCATGTCATGCGAGGTGGGCATGCTAAGCCCACCACTCTCCCTGTTCTGTGAAGGCTGCCTTCAGATTACCTTTGGTTGTAACAAAGGCATACTCTGTGGGGGGCAAAAGGGCACCGTGTTAAACAGGGCCCACAGGTAACTCTGCTATTCCTCTTAGTTGAATATCCCTAACTAAAAACAGGTCTTAGGAGGTTTTGGAATCACAAGGATTCAGTTTTGTCACTGGTTCAGGTCCATGAACAATGAAGCCTATGCCACCCCTCATCCCTGACAAGCAGACAAGACAAAGTAGATAAGGGCGGAGAGGCCGACCTGGGATGGGTGGGATGAGGCCTGAGGGAGGGCCCAGCACACCGCACTCCTGGGCAGCCTGGGCCTGGATTCCACGCTTGACCCTGCCCCCTTCACAAACAGTTCACAACAGGAGCTGATGGAGGCAAGCTGCAGCCGGGGTCATGCACCAAGACTGGTCACCGTTTAAGCAGCCAGCATTTATCAAGGACCCCAGGCATTACCTGCTTAGTCTGCTCTCTCTGAAATACCTCTAGCTGTTCCACCTGTGCACGGGGGAGGAGCAATGGAGACAGTGAGAAGGGTGCCCCTCTGTGGCCAGGCTGACCTCAACTGGGCTCTTACACTTCTCCTCAAGCACTACTTGTAATAAGTGAAAAATGCCAGTTTGGCTGCTTCTAGCCCCCAGTGGCTTTGGGGGCCTCCAGTGCAAATATGCATCTGGAATAGATGTTGGTCACCACAACTTGGCTCTCTAAGGACAAAGCTTACGGGAAAGGGGAGACTGTTGGTATTTTCTTTAGAAGGGAGAGCAACCAGCCACATCTCCTTTTCTGCCACCCAGTGAACAAGGGAAGGCAAGACATCGCAGCATGGTAGCCAGATGCCACAGGGTACAGAGGCCCACTTCCACCATGTCCCCACTCTTAGGTCCAGATGTGTGGAATGTGGTGGAGCTGGGCACCTACCTGGGTAGTAAGTTTCTGCCTCTCTTCCTGGAATCGCTGCCTCTCCTCTAGGACCTTCATCTTGGCACCCTCATACTTGGCCGTCATCACCTCCAGCTCCCGGGTACTATTCTGTGCTTCCTGCTGCATCTCCGTCAGACGGGTCTCAGCATCAGCACGTACAGCTGCCAACTCTTGTACATATTTCTCCCGGGCCTGGTCCAGCTCCACTTCCAAAAACTGCCGGCCAAGGTTGGCCCGCTCTCCCAGACCCCGGTTCTCCTCTGCCAGAAGGCCATGAGCCTTCTTCAGCATGCTCAGCTGCTCTGCGTAGCTGGCCTTCTCTGCCCGCAATTGCTGGGCTACTCGCTCCTGTTCTGCCACCTTCTGCCGCAGGGGCCCCAGCTCCCCAAGCTCCCGCTGGGCCCGCATCAGCTCTGCCCGAAGTCCACCAGCTGCCTGCTTGCTCTGCTCCAGCTCCTCCCGGTGGCGCTTCTCAGCAGCTGCCTGCTCAGCCTGCAGCTGCTGGCAGAGGTGCTTGGCAGGCAGCAGCTCACTCACCAGGGCCTGTGTGCTGGTATGCTCCAGCTGCAAGGCAGATAGGGCCTGCTCCTTCTGGAAGAACTTCTCCTGCCATGCCTTCAATTCTTGGCCCAGCTCCTCAGCTCGCTCTGCCTGTGAGGCCAGCTCCTGCCGCAGGTTCTCAGAAGTCACTCGCTGTTTCTCCACCTCCTCCCGAAGGCTCTGTACCTCCTCTCGAAGAGCAGAGCTGCGTTCTGCAGCTCTGGCACTGCTGCTGGCTGTCTCTGCCTGGAGCAGGCGCAGCCTCTCCTCCAGCTTTTGGCTCTTCTCTGACTCGGCTATAACCAGCCGCTTTAACTCCTTGCTCTCTCCCTCCTTCTCCAGGACCTGACGGTTCAGAATGGACACCTCCTCCTCCAAGCTGCTGATGAGGCTACTCTTCCTTTCTGCCTCCTGCTGGCTCCGGGCTACCTGGGCCTTCCATTCCTCCTCAGCCTTGCTATGGTCTTGGACCTTGGTGTGGAGAGTGGACAACTCCCTCTGGGCTGAAGCTAAAGTGGCCTGACTATGCCTCAGCTCCTGGGCCTTCTCCTCCAACTCACCCCGAAGAGTCTCAAGGGCTCTGTCCTGCTCAGCCTTAGAGGCACGCTCAGACTCCAGGCTGCGTACCAGATCATCAGCCTTCTCCTGCTGCTGCTGGTACTGCTGCTCCAGCCTGCTCACCACTGCCCGCAGTGCCTCCAGCTCAGAGCCTGATGACTCTTTCTCTCTAGCAGCCTTCAACTGGGTTGCTGGACCAGAAGCATCGTCTCCACTGGCCACGCCTACAGGCTGCAGGTGCTCCTTTTCCTTCTTAGCCAACTGTGTCTTCAACTGCTCCATGGCTTGCTGAAGCTCCCTTAGCTCTATTCTCTGGGCTGCCTCCTGCCCACGAAGTTTGGCCAGCTCCTGGTCTTTGCCCTCCTTTTCTGCCAGGGCCTGGGCCAATGACTCCTGCAGGGTAGCAAACTCTACACGCTGCTCATTTAGGGCATTCTGCAGCCGCATCTCAAGCTCAGCCTTGGCTGCCTTCTCTAGGGCAAGGTCAGCTTGGGCCCGGCCCCGCTCCTGGGTCAGCCGTGCCACCTCTCTCTCCTGCTGCCCACGCTCCTCCTGCTGCTGCCCCTGGCTCTCCATCAGTGCCGCCCGCAGCCTCTCCAGCTCACTGCCCATTTGCTCTGCCTCCCGCTCCATGGCCTGCAGCGCTGCCTGTGTGCTACAAAACTGCCGTCCCTGCTGCTCTTCTGGCCACTCAGACTCTCTGTCTCCAGCCCTCGGGGGTTCCTTCAGTAGCTCCCGAGAGGCTGTTTCCTGCTGCTCACCTGCCTTACGCACCAAGGCCTCCAGGCGGGCCACCTCCTTGCTAGTAGCAGCCATCTTCTCCTGCAAAGCAGAGAGGTCATCTGCCAGCTTCTGAGCCCTGACCTCCTTCTCCTGGACCTGCTGAAGGGCTCTAGCCAGGTTGGCATGGAGCTGGGCCAGCTCATTCTGCTGTCGGCCAAGCTGGAGCTCACTGTGGGCCTCTATCCCTGCCACCTTCTCCTTTGCCTCCTGCAGCTCCTGGCGTGCCTTCTCACACTCCTCCTTCAGGGTCATTAGCTGTTCCTGGAACATGGCATCATACTGTGCCTCCTCTTGCTGGCTATCCTCAAATCGCTCCCGCCAGGTAGCTACCTCCTTCATGAGTTGCTCACACTCACTCTCAGCCCTGCGCTGGGAAGCCATGGCTTCTGCCAGCTCCCGCCGCAGGGCTTCAGTCTCAGCCTGATGGGTCTCCCCAAGCTGTTGTAATCGGGCCTCAAGCCCCTTACGTCCAGCCTTCTCTTCTTCTAGCTCCTTCCGTTCCTGCTTCTGCTGCTCCAACAGGCTTTGGGACTTTGCCTCCAGCTCAGAGATGCAGCGCTGCTGTTCCTCTCGGGCATTTGCGGCCTTGCGCTTCTCCTCTTCAAGGCTGCCCTTGGTGATCTTCAAGGACTCTTCAAGGGTCCGGAGCTGCTCTTGGAGCTGTCCCTTCTCCTGGGCCACGCTTTCTCTCTCAATGGCTTTTTGTTGCTCCGCCTTCAGCTGGGCCTCAAGTGATGCCACCTGGGCCTGGACCTCAAGCCGCTCTTGATGGACTGCCTCAATGCGGGCATGGAGTTCCTCCACTTTTTGGCTTAACTCTACCTTCTCCTGCTGGGCCTGTGTCACTGAGGCCTGGGCACTGTCCCGGGCTTCATTAGCAGCCTGAAGTTGCTGCTGCAGAATCTCCAGTTTGGCAGCTTTCTCCTTCTCCAATGCCTCCAGCTGCTGGCGAGCTGTATCCCGCTCCCTTAAGAAGGCCTCTCGTGCCTCGGCAACAGTGGCCAGTTGCTGGGCGTGGTTCAGCCTGGTTGCCTCCTGCTCCTTGGCTACCTCTTCCAACTGCTGCTCCTTCTGCTTCAGGCTACTGCTCAGCTGCTCCACCTGGTGGCGGAGGCCCTGGGAGGCCTGCTCTTGCTGTTGGAGGACCTGTGCTACCTGGGCCTGCTCCTTTTGGGCCTGCTGCTTCAGGCTGGCCAGTTCTTGATCCTGCTGCTGTAGGGTGGCATTGAGTGTGGTGAGCTCTGCAGTCAGAGAGGCCACCTGGGCGGTCAGCTGAGCCCCCTGAGCTTGGGAGGCCTGCTCTAGCTCCTCTTTAGCCTGGCCAAGGTTGGAGACGGAGTTCTGCAGATCGGCAATCAAGCTGGCCAGCTGCTGCTTTTCTTCTTCAAAGCGGCCTCGCTCAGCCAGCAGCTGGGCTTCCTGCTTGCCCTGCTCACTCTCCAGCGTCTCCACTCTGGCTTGGAGCTGGGTGTTGTTTGCAGCAAGAGTGGCTGCTTCTTGCTTCAGGGTTTCCAGCTGGTAAGAGAGGAGACCAGTGGGGATCAGCAGGAGTCTTCAGCCATCATGCCCCCTCTGAGAACTGAGGAACACAGGAACCAACCCCAGCATGCAGGTCTTACTGGCTGCTCCTATGTGTTCCTACCTGCAAGATGTCACCCAACACCTCGCCCTTCTCCTGGGGTGGGTTTTCCTGCAGATGTGCCAAACGTTCCTCTAGCTGTGAAAGTTTTCCCTGAAGGATTTCATTCTTCTCTTCAAGACATTTCTGGGAGTAAACAAGAGACCCATATAAACAGAGAGGTGGAACAGGCACCAGATGATCAAACATGTGACCCTACCATTTGATACCAAGATCTCTCTATGCCCTGGCCTGGGGAAAAAAAACTTCAGGAACCATGGAGCTGAGCCTATGGGGGACCTGACTTTCTGGCCCTAGTTCTTGAGTTAAATTAAGTCACAGTGTGGGATGTACACTACTTCTCCAAGGCTGCAGAGCTTACAATTTCAGTATCAAGAGACCAAATACAGTATCATAGCCCCTTTCTCAGACAAGCATTGACCCCCAGATTATCCAAGCAGCCACCAATTTAAAAATAGCCCCTAAGTATCCACATTAGCAGCAGCCACAGGCCCCCTCACCCACTTCCCTACCACTGTTGGCTGGGTACCAGGTGCATCTTTGAATTCCTAATCCATCCAGAAGTCTGGGAGGGAGTTGTTATTGTCCCTCTTCTACACAGACAGAAATCTGGAGCCCAGATGCTAAGTGCCTTGCCCAAGGGATACATGGTTAACAAAAGTGGAAGAGTTGGGTAAAACAGCAGCAATAAATAATAAAGGCTGAACATTCTTAATCTGGAAATCTAAAATCGGAAATGCTCTAAAATCCACACCTTTCTGAACTCCAATGAGATGCTCAAAAAGTTTTGGGTTTTGGAGTATCTCAAATATTTGGGACTACTTTATGTAGACCTTATGGGATACTCAACCCATAAAATCTATGTCAATATTCCCAAATCAGAAAAACTAAACTTTTGACACATTTCTAGTCCCAAGCATTTCACATAAGGAATAACCTACCTGAAATAGCAGCAAACACACTGAGAGCTTACTTACCCCTCACCATGTGGCAAGTGCTTTATATATATTATCCCATAATAGTTAATGAGGCAGATAGTTGATGTTATTACCCCTTCTTTTTTTTTTTTTTTAACTCCAGGGCTGGGGATTAAACCCAGGACCGAGCTACATCTGTACCCCTTATTATTTCTGATTTTGAGATAAGGTCTTGCTAAGTTGCTGAGGCTGGTCTCAAACTTGGTGTCTTCCTGCCTCAGCCTCCTGTGTTGCTGGGATTAGAGATGGATTTATTATTCTCCTTTAAGGATGCTTAGAAAAGAGAAATTGATTAACTTGTCCAAGAACCACAGCTTGTAAGCAGCAGATAGGATTCAAGGTGTCCTGGACTTAAGCCCACATCTTTCCATTACAGCCACTATGAAACCCTGAACAGAATGCAGCTTCCTTCCTGAAGGCCCAGCAGAACAAAGCAATAAGCCGAGCTCAGCTCTACACATGGGGTCCAGACTATGGCACTGACTCTGCTGCAGTGAGTTACCTTGTCCTGCAGGGTTGTGCTGAGCTCCTTCTTGAGACAGGCCTGCTTCTCCACCCACTCCCGAGTGGCCTTGCTGTGCTCCTCTGTCAATTCGTTGAGGGCCCCCTGCAGTTGCTGCAAGTGACTGGCAAACTCCCGCAGCTGAGACATGAGAGAAAATCCCATCAGCCAAGGCCCAAACTAGCACTGCTGCCATCTGCTACCTGATGCCCAGGGGTGTGGTTTGTCCAATGATCCTTCCCAGTTCTTGAACCGATCACAAGTGATCACACCTTTAATTCAGGACCACACAGCAAAATTTAGGGTTACTGGGGCTGGGGCTGTAGCTCGGTGTCAGAGCACTTGCCTAGCATGTGTGAAGCACTGGGTTTGATCCTCAGCACCACATAAAAATAAACAAATAAAATAAAGGCATTTACAACTACCAAAAAAAAAAAAATTAGGGTTACTAAATTACTACACTGGCAGAAGACAATTATGGCACAGGAAAGAGACAAAGTACTCAGGTTTCAGGAGAAAACGAAGCCTGAGCCGCATGCCGGGAGTCTTCTCAAACTTCTTAGCCAGGCTTCCAGATCATCCCAGCCCCAGGAGCCTCCCTACATGGGCCAGCCCCACCCTAACCTTAAAGGAAAGGTCTCCATTCTCCTCAGAAAGCTGGTTAATCTTGCGATCCATCTGGCTCTTCTCTATCTTCAGATCCTGGCACTGCTTCAGAGTCTCGTGCAGCCGCATGGTGAGGCTGCCAGGGAGAGATGCAGTGAGCACAGTGGTCCTCATTGGGGGCACAGAAGGTGGGGGAGAAGAGGGAAAGCCATACTTCTCATTTTTGCCACGCAGCTCCTCAAGCTCCCTGGGCTCCAGTGGGCAGGCTGTCTGCTTCTCATTCAGCAGAGCAAGGCGGTCAATGCGCTGTTGCATCATGGCGATCTGCGCGTCTGCCCCGAGCGGGGAAGGAGAAGAGAGTCAGCACAGGACTGTGATGCAAGGAGACACAGGAACATGCACACCGCATCCAATCAAGGGGAATGGGAGCAAGCGGACAAGAACAGAACCTAGCTTTCAGGAGGTCAGCCCAGGACTGAGCTCTAATTAGGCTCCAAGGCCAGCAGAGGAGACAATATGGAGGCTAAGCCATCATCCAGAGCTTCCCTGGAGGAAGATCCTAGATGCTGCCCATTCCCTCATATCACAGTGTGCCACTCACCCTTCTCGGTGAGGAGCTTACGACTCTCAGCCAGCTCCAGCTCCAGCTCATCCCTATTGTTTCTCTCATCTGCAAGCTGCTTCTTCAATCGTCTCATCTGGAACTGTGGGGTCTGCAGGATGTCACCCATGGGAGAGGCTGGAGAACCTGAGAGGAAGCTGAGGAAGAAGATGGTCCAGATTTCAGGGTAAGAACCCAAGATACAAAGCAATCAGCAATAGTTATGGGGGAGCAGGGTGGGTGCCTTGGACACTGGCTGGGAGACCCATGCATAGGGGTTATGTTTGCAGTGCTCCCTCTTGCCTCAGCACATGTGGAGAAAACTTGTCTTCTGCCTTCTCCATGCCTTAATTTCTTTGCTGGGGTAGAAGGGAAACATGTACTCTTCCCCTCTGCAGACTGGCACTGAAAGAAGGAACTTTACTGCTGTCTAAGGAAAAAGGGGATACCATAACAGAGTACTGCTTTTGAGGGAGGCCTGCCTATGATAGATCCCAACCAGTTCCCAAATTAGTGCTGGGTCACTTGAAGAGATCCCAGATCTGTACTCTCCTGTGATGAAACATGCTGGTCAACTGAGCCTTCAGGAGGCAAGGATCTAAGGGTGGCATGGATGCTGAGACCCTTTCCCAGAAGGAGAGGCCCAGGACATACTTGTTCCCACTAGAGGAGGAGGCAACCTTCTGTAGCTCTAGGAAGCGAACCTCCCTCTTGCCCTGGTGGCTGAGTGGGGAGAGCTCTTCAGAGATGGTGCTGGAACAGGTGGAAGAGACAGGAACTAGGAGTAATAAATAGACACAACAAGGAAGGTTAGTAATGGAGTTACAGATCTGCATCTTTTTTTTTTAATGTATTTTTTATTTGTAGTTGGACACAATGCCTTTATTTTTTATATGTGGTGCTGAGGATTAAACCCAGGGCCTCACATGTGTTAGGCAAGCGCTTTAACACTGAACCACAACCCAGCCCCTCAGATCAGCATCTTCATGCAATGTGAGACTGCACTTTAAGGGGTGTGAATCAGCAGAAACTAGAGGGAGACATCAGGCAGACCCTGACCCCAGAGGTTCTTCCACTTCCTCAGAGTGTAAGTGAACAGAAAGCACACAACAGAATGAGTGTGCCCTCCATGTTCGGAAATGACCAAGTACTCACGCTTTTCTCTCAAGTCAGCACACAGAAGCATGTTGAGAGCCCTGCTCAGAATCTCCCCACAGTCCCCATCAGCTTCTTCTATGGAAACCATGGGCCTCCTTCAGAATTCTGCCACACTGAGCTCTTACATTACCAGGATGCTGTCCTTCTCAAAACCTTCTCTTCCCTTGGTTCCCTGACCATATTCACAGGCCTATCCTACCTCTAATTACTCACCTCCCTCATGTACCCACCCTCAACCCCTCCTCACAGAGATCAAGTAGGGCCCCTGGATTCTGTTCACAGTGCCCACAGCTTCCATAGCCATCCACATGCTGACAGCTTATCTGGCTCTTATCAAACTCATCTGGCTCAGAGTCCTCTCCTGCATTCCAGACTCATGTTTCCAACATCTTCACCTGAAAGTCTCATGAACCATGAATTAAGTTTGGTGAAACTTAATACCCAGAAGAGAACTTGTCCAGACCTGTCTTTAGATTTTTATCATCACCAGCTGACCCCTTCATCAGAAGGCCAGCAGAACTCTCTCTGTTGCACAGCCAGGCATGAGGCATATTCCATACTTAACATCCGTAATCATACTTACTAGTTTATATACCTACCTCCCATGTAGAAACCTTTTTTAAAAAAGACTGCATATCCCCAGCTTTAAAAAGCCATTCATGAGGGTATGTGCCTATGATCTCAGTTACTTTGGAGGCTGAGGAAGGAGGATCACAAATTTTAAGTCAACCCAGGCAAATTAGACCCCACCTCAAAAAAAAAAAAAAAAGCGTGTATGTTAGGGGTTGAGATCACCCTAACAGTAGATATGATCACCCTCCTGAACCACTGCCAAGAGGCAGCAGGGAGCTCTGCGGGAACTGACATGATGGCAACATGGCCCAGGAACCACCTGCTCCATTATACACACCCTTCTTAAGCACCAAATCGGGTTCCTGTGTCAGGGACAGAAACAACCTGTCCCCCACCCAACACATACTTGTCCACAACCAGAATCCCAGCAGTCTCTGCTCAGAGATGAGGGGAACCTCAGAAGTGTCTCTACTTGGGCTGAGGATGTGGCTCAAGCAGTAGCACGCTCGCCTGGCATGCGTGCGGCCCGGGTTCGATCCTCAGCACCACATACAAACAAAGATGTTGTGTCCGCTGATAATTAAAAATAAATATTAAAAAACTCTCTCTCTCTCTCTTAAAAAAAAAAATGTGATCTCTTGATAACAGATATTGTTGGCTTACAAGGCCAAAATATACACAGTATTCCCAAAATAAATTAAAAAAAAAAAAGTGTCTCTACTCACCTTTCTCCAAGAAGTTCTCTAGGTCCTCAGTGAGGTTTAGGCCATCCTCATGGTCTAGCATAAACTTGAGGATGACAGCTAACTCAGCCTGCAACACAGGAGGACAGGAACATCACTGAAGTGTTAAAGAGACCTCTGGAGGGGGCCTCAGGGCTCCATCCCTAGTGCTAGTCTCAGGTTCTCCTGAGCCCAGGAGCCTGCTGGCTTCCAGTGTCAGTCCTCTAGGACCGAAGTCTCATGGCCTAGTCTATGACACTCAGTTATAAAAATGTTCACCCCACTTTTTCCTTCCCCCCTTCTGCCTCCCCTGAGGATACATCCAGAGTCAAGAGTTCCTAATGAACCTCACTTCCTAACTGACTTCAGGGAAGATGATACAGCCAGAAAGCTTTAACATATAACCATGTCAGCCTCTTTCAGATGATCCAAATGGAGGAAAGAATGAGATAAATGGAGTGACAATTTTACACACACACACACACACACACACACACAATAATTGCAACATATTGTTGAAACACACATACAGTTACATATATGCACATTAAAAGAAAACAAAAGCAAAAACAAAATCCTGAAAGTCTATCCTTTAAAAAGTTATCAAGTTGGCTGAGCACAGTGGGAATATGCCTATTATCCAGCAACTCAGGAGGCTGAGGCAGGAGGACCACAAGTTCAAGGCCAGCCTCAGCAACTTAGCAAGACCCTGTCTCAAAATGAAAAAATAAAGTGCCCCTGGTAACAAAAAATAAAATTAAAAAGTTAGCAGTTATCTTTGGGCATGAGATTATTGGCAAGTATTATGTCCCTCTTTGTGCTTCTCAATATCTTCTATAATGAATGGTTGTCATTATAACCACCATAAATTTTTTAGAGAAAAATATGTACTGATGGAAGAGAAATGAAAGGGATGAGGGAAGTTCAGGCTGGGCCTGCTAGTGGAGTGCATGAGCTTACCTGAATCCTGTATTCAAACTGTTCCCAGTCCCGGGGGCTTTTGGAGTTCATAGTTGAGTGGTATAACAGTAGCATAGTCATCTAAAAGCCAAACAGGAGGCAGTCAATGAGAAGGGCCATCTCTATACCCAGTGTTTCCGCTCAGGGCTATTATGGGGCCTCTCAGCTATACCTGAGACTCTTCCCAAACTCCTAAAATTAGTAGTTCCAGGCCACCATCCTTAACAACTCCAGAAGACACTTTTTTCCTTTTACCAGGAACTCAATGCAAACTGTATAAAAATTTGGGTGCTAGGACTACTATATGCTAAATTTTTGGCTAATGGAAGTGTGGGTTTAAAGCTTGAGGCACCTTCCATAGGGTAGCACAAGGAAATGGGAGAGGGAATGAAACAGACTGAGCTAAAAATATGAAAAAAATGATTGCTAGGTGGGACTTAACTCCATGGAAGCCCTCAGTGGTGGTCTAGTAAACCTCTTTATAAGAAGATCTGGGCTCCTAGAAGGTAAAACTGGCTCAGACAGTTGGCAATGTGGTCCTACCTCTAACTTTTAAGAGCCCCAGAAATAAAGCCCCTTTTTTCCACTTCCCCTTGGGTTAAAAGAAGGCCCTACAGGTCCCTCAGCACCACCACTACCCCTGTCCGAGTCTGGTATTCCATGGGTACCTTGGCCAGTTCCAGCTCTGACCCCTCCATCACCTTTTGCACAGACACCTGGCATTCTGGCGAAGAGCGATGCTTTTGATTTTCTGCAGGGACCACAATATAGAAAACAGAGTGAATTTCCTAAAAACTCCCGAGTCTGAGAAGTAGGAATATGATATCTGAGGGGAACATGAGATGCAGGACTTCTTCTTCCCATGTCTCTCTTTCCTGCCTTACACTCCCATCTAAAGTTAACTCTATCCTAGGTCAGTCTCAGAACTCCAGGTACAATGCAAGAAGAAAGCACGCTGGGGATTCACAGCCACTGTGTCAGGACACCACACTCACCTGCCTACTTACAACTCATGCTTAGCACCACAGAAGGAGTCAGGTCATGTCAGAATCCTGTTGCAACTAAGGCCACAGAAGCAGCCTGCAGCTGAGTCAGAGTAGAGTGACTGAAGACACCTGACTCCTATGCTGCAGAAAGTCTAGACTCAATTATTAATACCTTGTGGGATTTTGTTTGTTTGTTTTTTAATTTTTGCAGTACTGGGGACTGAACTCAGGGGTGTTCTACCACTAAGCTAAATCCCTAGCCCTTTCTTTTTTTGTTTGGAGACTGGGTCAGGCTAAATTGCCAAGACAATCCTCAAACTTTCCATCCTCCTGCCTCAGCCTCTGAAGTAGCTGGGATTAAAGGCATGTGCACCATGCCCAGCTTAACACCTTGCTTTATATCTAGAAAGATTCTCACCTTCCCTACCATTCTCTTGAGGTAGAGATGGGAGACAGCTACCCATGTCAAAGATAACAACTCTGTAGTCCAAGGCTGGACCAGGGAGGGGAGCCAACGAGCACTGTCCTAGAGTTTGAATGTGTGTCCTTATTTAATCTTCCTATCAACCTGATGAACAATTATCCTTTTCTTCATACTACATACAAGGAACCCATGTCCAGAAAGAAACAAGGCAGTGAGCAGAGCCAAGATCTCAACCTAAATTGACCTTTGCTCCTACACCAATCATCCAAGCAATTACCTAATAAAAATGGCTTTTCTTAGAGGGTAACATGATCCTTCCCTCTTCTATCTTCTCAAAGTCAGGGAAAAGGTGCCCAAGGTGATGAGTACCAAAAAGTGATCCTCAGCCAAGAGCGGTGACACACATCTGTAATCCCAATAGATCGGGAGGCTGAGGCAAGAGGAGTTCAAGACCTGCTTCAGCAACTTTGCAAGGCCCTAAGCAACTCAGTGAGGTCTGTCTCTAAATAAAATATTAAAAAGGGCTGGGGATCTGGGTCAGTGGTTAAGTATCCCTGGGTTCAATCCCCAGTACCAAAAAAAAAAAAGTAACCCTTTGCTCTATTTGGATCTGGGGTGGACCCTGGGACTTAAGAGACATAGTTCTTACACCAACTGGAAAAGACATCTCAAGACCTGTGGAAGCTAACCCAGCTGAATTCAACTCTTGTGTTAGAGCAGAGAACTCTGAACCTTTTGACTCCAGATAACCATAATTGGTTCCTTTGGACTCCCAATTCCTGGGATCTGGAGCTGCCAAGCTAGATAAGAAAGGCACTTACTCTGCAGAAAACTGCACACAAAGTTCAGTCTCTCTGGAACCGGCTGCTTTAGGATTTGCTGCCCCTCTTCAGTGTTGTGGCTAGAAAAAGAGCAAGTATTAGAACCAGAGAACTCAGTGATCTTTGCCTCCTCCATTATACACTACCTCCCTTCTCTTCAGGGCTTGGTTTATACTGGATCTGGAAGAGAACCAAATCAGATCCTGGAGGCGGGTGAGAACAACATTGTGTGGTAGGGGAGAAGTGGGGAACTAGAGGCATGAAATGCTCCTGAAAAAGGTGGCATTTTGCCACCATGTGCATATATGAAAAAGTTCTGTAGGAAGGCGGGTCATGAAGAGGTGGAAGAGGTACAAATGGACAGGAAGTTATATTAAATATTCTATAATGGCTTAACTCTAAAATATCAGGAAACCTGGAAAATATAAGAGGCCCATGGGAAGGGAAAACAGGGCCCAGAACTGAAGGAATAGTAGGGAGTGAGGGTCTGAAGTAACTGGGCAAAGTTCACATTCGAGGCCGAAGGCTGAGATGGCCAGCAACTCCCAGAGGGGCCTGGGCAATCATTCTTGATTGGCAGGCCTTGTTGAATTATGTAAAGGCAAAGTGCAAAGAGAGAAGTGAGAGGATAGAGGCAGCAGGGGGCGGTGTCACACAGCCAGGGCCCCCAGCCTTGGGTGCTGGCTCAAGCTGCCCGTTCATTTTCAGAGGCGACTGTCACTTCACCTCTGAAATAGGTGAAATCACACTCAAGGTAGAAAAAAAAAGCTGCCTTTTCTATCTAGGCTATACAGCTGGAGATACTGACTTTCTGAATCTGAACCCTCACATCTCAACCAACTTTCTGGAAGGCAGGGTAGGCCCTAGAACCTTCTCTTGCCCGAGATATCCCACAAAGCACAAAGAACACCCAAGGCAAGACCATGAATGACCTCCTCCCATCTCCCATGTGATTGCCAAGGTTTCTTCCAAGTGGAGCCTTGCAAGAGGCATTCTAGATGGCTGGTATGAGATTAGGGACTCAGATATTACAGTCTTAAGCTCCTGAGGAAGTGCTAACCTCACCAACTCCTAAATGAGCCATCTTTCCTGCCCACCCACTGCTGGAATGTAAGGACTCCTTGCCTTAGTGTAAAATATTATTTACCTCATGAATTCCATTAAATATAATAAAAAGAAGGTTCTTGGTTAAATATTTTAAAAAATATTGGGTTAAGCCAAATTGAACACTTTCTAAAAGAAGAGGATATAATATATATTATTTCCTAAACCTGTTTGACCACAAACCTGTTTTCATACTAAGCCCCTGGTGTAAGTAAAGTTACACAGAACATGCTTTACAAAATGGTAGTCCTGGGGCCGGGGAAATAGCTCAGTTGGTAGAGTGCTTGCCTTGCATGCAAAGGCCCTGGGTTGAATCCCCAGCACTACAAAAAAAAAAAAAAAAAAAAAAAAAAAAAAAAAAAAAAAAAAAAATGGTAGTCCTAGAAAAATCCATCCCTTTATTTTTTTTTTAAATCATTTTTTTTAGTTGTAGATGGACACAATATCTTTACTTTATTTATTTTTATGTGGTGCCGAGGATCGACCTCAGTGCCTCAGGAATGCTAGGCAAGTGCTCTACCACTGAGCCACAATGCCAGTCCCTATCCCTTCCTTTATAACTGTGTTCATCTCATCTGTCAGAAAGTCATCCAGAACTATAGCTAGTCACACCTACATTACCCTTCTCAGGTATTCCTATAGCACTCAGATCACAATCACACCACTTCAGTATGCCAGCTGAGAATAAGAAGAGACCAACAAGTGCTCAGTGCTTATGGGCTGACTTGACATGCTTTCTACTAGGAAGAGCAGAAGTCAATATCAGTAAGACAAACATCAGGGCTTTGGGTTTGCTGGCAAAATACCTCCCATCAATTTTGCTATTAAAGCTGTCAAGGATGTGAGACATCTTTTTGCTTTAGGCTGTTCACATGCACAAGAACAACAACAACAACAAATTGTCAGAAGATTTGATGCCAATGTAGTTTCCCACAGAGATAGCCAAGTAGCCAAGGGACCCACCCCTGTTCAATTCCCACAGCTTCTATCTGCTCACCAACCCTGCTATCCTCCACTGCCTTCCCCTGAGAACAAGGATTCTGAATTAGTCTTCAGAATCAGTATCATAAATGAAATAGACAGCTGGACACAGTGGTGCACACCTATAATCCCAGCAGCTCGGGAGGCTTAAGCAATAGGATCACGAGTTTGAAGCCAGCCTTAGCAAAAGTGAGGTACTAAGTAACTCAGTGAGACCCTTTCTCTAAATAAAATACAAAACAGGGCTGGGGACATGGTTCAGTAGGTGAGTGCCAGAGTTCAATCCCTAGTACCCCCTACCCCCCCAAAAAAAAATACAATAGCCAGGCAGAAATGATGGCATACACTTATAATCACAACAACTTAGGAGTCTGAGGCAGGAGGATTGCAAATTTGAGACCATCCCCAGCAATTTAGCAAGGCCCAAGGCAATTCAATGAGACCCTGTCTCAAAATTTAAAAAAAAAAAAGGGCTGGGATATAGTGAGCTTACCAGCCACTGATGACACCACTGGATCTATCACTTCATTAGGATTTACAAAAGAATGATTTTTGTTAAGAGTTGCAAATTGTTGATTTATAGATGATACACAACCCTGCCTATGAAGCATCCTTGCAAAACAAAAATTTTAAATTGATCAAAATAAGATCTAGTTATCAGTTTATAGGAAACAGGAGGAACAGAGCAACAAGTTAATGCGGGACCATGATGATGCAATTAACAAAATGGAGAATTTAAGAATTTCTACAGGATTAAAATCATGGGATGGGATGGGATGGGGAGAGAGAAGTAAGCCAAAAACAAGACTAGTGAGAGGAAACTACCCCCTAATGGAAGGTAGGTGTGTGTGTGTGTGTGTGTGTGTGTGTGTGTGTGTGTGAGAGAGAGAGAGAGAGAGAGAGAGAGAGAGAGAATATGTGTGTGTGTGTGTCTTGCTACCTTGCCCTGGATGGCCTCCACCTCCTGGGCTCGAGTGATCCTTCTGCCTTAGCCTCCCAATTTGCTGGAACTACAGGTACATGATACCACGCTCAGCTTAATGAATGATCTTGACAACTGAGCTAAAGGTTTTAATTTGGGCTGGGGATGTGGCTCAAGCGGTAGCACGCTCGCCTGGCATGCGTGCGGCCCGGGTTCGATCCTCAGCACCACATACAAAGATGTTGTGCCCGCCGAAAACTAAAAAATAAATATTAAAAAAAAAAAAAAAAAAAAACAACTCTCTCTCTCTCTCTCTCTCTCACTCTATCTTAAAAAAAAAATAAAAATAAAGGTTTTAATTTCCACCTACTAGCTGAAGTGTCACAATGAAAGCAGGATATGAGAAAGATTCCTTAGATCACATATATAGAAATGGACTGGAATGAGAAGACGGTATCCAGAATGAGGCAGAGGAAAGGATGCAAGAAGTCTTCTAAAAGACAGATGAAGAGGATGCTAACCCACTAGAAATCAATGCCAAAGAGAGAGAGGGAATCCAAGATGATGCTGAGATGTTCTATCGGGGTAAGAAGTGAATATGTCAGCATTTGGACCACAATCAGAACAGTGACTTCTTTCAGAGGCATGAAGGCAGGTGTTAGTCAGAGATGTATAAAGTTTTTAAAATTCTGTAAGACAGCCCACTATCACCAGACATTTCAAAAGACATTATGGGTTGGGGTTGTGGTTCAGCGGTAGAGCATTCACCTAGCACTACATGTGAGGCCCTGGGTTCGATCCTCAACACCACATAAGAATAAATAAATAAATAAAAGTATTATGTACAACTACAACTTAAAAAAAAAAAAAAAAAGACATTATAAAAAACACTCATCTGTCTTAAGCTGCTTGGTCCCACTGGACTTTGCTGATGAAGAATTCGAGCTCCATCTTCACTTAATCATCTGTTCAAACACTGCTTAAAACCTAACCAATGTACTGTCCTAAGCTAGGTGGGGAAATGAATGAGACAGTCCCTGCCTTTGATAAATTCAGTTCTACTTTCTTTCCCCTGTCAATGAGCTGCTTCCTATGAATGGGTAGTCAACTGCTTCAGAGAGATGTGACTGCCTGACATCAGTTCCTAATTGCCATGTGCAGCCCACAAGCACCCTCAACACTCAGTCTACCCTTAGCCTGGGGCTCATGTTCTGCTGAGCTTAAACAAACAAACAAAGAAATGGGGGAGTCCCCTCCATCACAATCTCCCCAATTCCTTATTTTATGGGTGGCTTCTAGTTTTCCCTATGGGTCAAAGAAATGAGGAAAGGTTAGCTTTGCCCTCTGTAATTCTTGAGAGTTAAGGACAAAGTATATGAGCTTAATAAAACGTGTTTACAGCTTGACTGTGTGATCCCTGAGAGGTAGGACATGAAGAGAAGGCCCCACATCCTTGATTTCCACAGATAACTGATGTTGAAAGGAAACACAGATATAAAACAGAAGGGCTGAACCAGAATCCTAGCTAAAAGGCAAAACTAAGCCTCTCCAATGCTAATCAACCTCCCAAACCAGTTAATGGAGCAGATAAAACCCCCAGAAATGTTAGAATGGTTTAGGAAGGGGCGTATCCATATTACACTAACTCCCTGAAGTAACAGCTTCCGCTTTCCTATTCCTGGCCCTGGAAATTGCAAAAAGGGATTGTGAGAGAACATAATGATGAGTCAAGAAAAGAGGATTACATAAGACTCCTTTTGAGACATGAGAATGGGCAGCTCTCAGGTGGGCTCTTGAAGGCCCTTCTGTGCAAAAATGGGAGTCTTTGGATGAAACAAGACTAACCCTCTCCCACTGAGAGGCCCAGTGGCTGGAAGAGAAGGTCAAGTTATGCCGGCCTCTGGGCCCACCCAGTACCATCCATGCTTTCTGGTCACAGCTTGTCAAGCAAACGAATAGAGACTCCACCTGGGCAATCAGTTTCCCCAGATTCACTAGAGAAGGGGGCATACTCACATGTTATTAATGATCTTGATGAAGACGTTGCAGTCCTGGAGCTGAGGCACAGCCTCCACGGGGTCAGCCACATGCAGACTATTCACCTGTGAGCCAAAGGAAAGAGCCTTTAGAATGAGACCATTAGAAATGCCAGAACCATATTTGCTCCTTTTCCAAATGCTGGTCCTCCCTGCTTACTGAGAGTGCCTACTGTGGTAGCCTATAGGAATGAAGGCACAGATAACTTCAGGCTTTTTTTTTTTCAGTTGTAATTGGACACAATTCCTTTATTCCATTCACTTATTTTTATGTGGTGCTGAGGATCGAACCCAGGGCCCCGGACGTGCTAGGCAAGCTTTGTACCACTAAGACACGATCCCAGCCCTAACTTCAGGGTTTTTAATTTCAGCAAAGGAATGCTGTTGTGCCCATCCATCCAGTAAATGTACCCCAGTCACAACCCCCTGAGTTCTACCACTAGAGGCCTTTCCTAGGCTTTAATAGAACCTGTGCTCTCATAGGATGTCCTGGCACCAGGGCATACCTAAATAACAGCATAAAAAGGCTATGAAAGGATTCACAAGAAAGTGGTACCACTACTGCCTCCAGAGAGAAAGACTTGATGGCAGAGAGCCTGAGGTAGGAAACGGAAAGGCTTTTTACAATATAGCCCCTTGTATCTCTTACATGTTTACAATGGAACTCTGTATCTATTAACTGTTTTTATTTCAACTCTCTTTCTTGAATTTTTATGACAGCTCTTTGTAGCTCTTGAAGTTTGTAACATTTGTTCAAAACTTAAATGTTTTATACTCCCCAAGGATATAAGATCTTATTAATGCATTTTAAAATTTCTTTCCAGACATAAAACTTTGCATAAGAGGAATAGGGAGAAACAATTGTGAAAACAAGATAATTAAAAAAAAAAAAAATTTAAGGGGGCGGGGGAGAAAAAAAATTAGGAACTCCAAAGACAAACCTTCTCAATTCTGCTTCAACTGCCTGTTCCCATTTATGGCTTCAGACATTCATATAAATCACTTTACCACTAGAAATCTCACCGGAGGTCCTGTAGAAGTCAATTTCTACAGGAAAACCTATGCATGAATTCCATAGGTACTCAAGTTCAGAAGGAGCCTGGGTTGAAGTTTATTTTTGCATTACCATAGGAGGGTTGGCTAATTAAGTGAATTAAGTACCTATGCAGCACAAAGGGCTGGGGAAGACAGCCAGTGCACACAAGCCTAAGAAACACGGTTATTTTCAGCAAATAGGTATGTGCAAACAACTAGAATCTGTCCAGGTAGGGCTGGGGATGTGGCTCAGTGGTAGAGCACTCACCTAGCACATGCGAGGCCTTGGGTTTTATCCTCAGCACCACATAAAAAGAAATAAACAAAATAAAGGTATTCTTTTTAAAACTAAAAAATAAATATTAAAAAAAAACACATGTCCATGTAAAAGCTAGGTGTGATGGCTCATGTCTGTCTGTAATCCTAGCTACTTTAGAGTCCGAGGCAAAAGGATCACAAGTTCAAGGCAAGTCTGGTCAATTTAGTGAGATCCTATCTCAAAATAAAAAGGGCTGGGGATGTACTCAGCGTCAAAGCACTTAACTAGCATATCGAGGCCCTGGGTTTGATCCCTAGTACTACAAAAACGAAACCAAACAACAACAACAAACTGACTTTTAGATGGGATCCAAATTAAAATAGGCTAAAAAGTTAGTGTTTTTTTTGTGTGTGTGGTGCTGAGGATTGAACCCAGGGCCTTGTGCACAGGAGGGTAGCACTCTACCAGCTGCGCTATATCCCCAGCCCTGTTTTTTTTTTTTTTTTAACTCTCCTTTCATTCATTCTTTTATAACTTCATTTTATTTATGTCTTTATTTTTACATGGTGCTCAGGATGGAACCCAGGGCCTTTCATGTGCGAGGTGAGCACTCTATTGCTGAGCCACAACCCCAGCCCCTTGTTTTGTTTTTTTTTTTAAGTGTGGAATATAAAAACATGACCTCTCATTGAAGTCTTAAAAGACATTATATTTATACTATCATTTGAAAAAAGCTCCATCTAATTGGTCAGGACAGGTTAGTTTATGGTTTTTTTTTAGGAAGACTCTGAAAACTTCAGGTTAAGATCCCTTATAACCAGGTGAAAATAAGCAGACTTAAGCACCCAAAACCCATCTTTTTTTCTTTTCTTTTTTAAAAAATATTTTTAGTTGTAGATGGATACAATACCTTTATTTTTTTTTTTTCATGTGGTGCTGGGGATCAAAGGATCAAACCCAGTACCAATGATTTACAACCCTAGTCCCCCATCTCCTTTTTTCTTTTCCCCCAAAAGCACTGTTTTTATTTATTCAGAGTCCTAACCACTTCAGTCATAGAACTGGAAGAGGTTCCTTTTTAAATCCAGTCCCTCTGTAATGTTGGTTTGTTGTTACCAAACACACAGGCAAGTGGCATCATGCATTTGGTAAACTAATGACAATGTCTGGTCTCTCTCTGCTTCTGTAAGAATCCTACATTTAGGATTTTCAACTGTAACTACTCCAACTAGTATTTCTGAAGGTTTGAAATCAATTGATAGAACAGTATTCAGGCATGTAATTGCAATTTCTACTATCTGTTCAAATGTCCAATCAAATTTCTTCACTTTTTTTTTTTTTTTCAAGGAAACTGGCTGACTCAGTTTGTTTAACTCCTGCTGAAGTGGCTTTAAATCCACAGTAGTAACCTGCAGGATCACACTTGGTAGTCCTGAGGGACTTATTCTTCACCTATAACAATTAAAATCATACAACAACCAAGTGGCTTCATTTCAGCATTCAGTGTGTAGACCTGAGAAATATCAGCAATTCTTTTACACAGCACATCCACAGGAATCTCACAGCCATACTTGTATTTCCAATTAGCTGCCTTATAGCGTGTCCTCTGTACCTGCAATATGCTGTCAGCTGTCATTCCAGTCATCACATAGCCAATGTTTTCATTTATCTTGAATAAGTGTGCTGGAATCCAATAATTTGTCAGGTACTTTCTCCTATGTGACAATTACTGCACAGTCTTTCCCTCTGACAGCTACTGATGTAAGACCATCCTGGTTTATAGCCTTAAAAGCATATTCTACTTGGTAAAGCCAGCTCTCAGGCGAAAACAAATGGTAATGTGGCAGTCAAAACCAGCACTGGAACCACAGGATATGTTGGTGCTCTCACTACTCTGGGGGCCCCAAGGCCCCAGCACCAGGCGTACAAACCCCTCAGGAAGTTACAGTCCTCCATCTCCTTTTAATCCCTGCAATCTAAGTAAAACATTCAAGGCCTATGAATGTTTGTTCACTAACAACTAAAAATCCTACCAATTAGCTGATCTAAAGTCACTTAAGTAATCTAGATTCATTGCTTACACCAATTAAGTAACAATCCAGCAACAAGTTTCTTTTATGAATATAAAAGTATTTTTTTTTTCTTCCTGTGAATTACTTTGCTCTCAAGAGAGAATCATTTAAAGGCAAGGAAATAGAGGAGCTCTCACATTTCTAGTAAAGGTGTAAACAGATGGAACTCCCTGGACAAACCAAGAGCTGCCTGTAAGGTCTGCAGATTGCTTAAGATTGTCAAATCTCAAAACTGCCTGCATAGGTAGGTATGGTGGCACACATCTGTATTTCCAGTGACTGGGGAGACTGAGGTAGAAGGATCTCAAGTTTGTGGCCAGCCTTAGTCACTTAGCAAGACTCTGCTTCAAAAATAAAAAATAAAAAGGGCTGGGTATGTAACTCTGTGGTAAAGATCCCCTGGGTTCAATCCCCAGTACCAAAAAAAAAAAAAAAAAAAAAAAATCCCTGCAGTAGTTTATTCACTACTACTTGCCATTTACAGAGTAATTTCAAGCTACACTTTAAGTAAAATAAATTGTTACCAAAAATTTATAAGACAAAAAAAAAAACCTCCCATTCATACTATATTTTTAAAAATATTTTTTAGTTGTTGTTGGACACAATAACTTTATTTTTATTTACTTATTTTTATATGGTACTGAGGATCAAACCCAGTGCTTCCCACATGCTAGGCGAGCACTCTACTGCTGAGCCACAACCCCAGCCCCTCATATGAGTATTGTAATACATGCATTTTTAGCATTTTCAGGATTCAGTGCAAAGGATGGAACCCAAGGCCTTCTGCATGCTATATCCCCAGCCCTTGATGAATTTTTTCCCATTAGTAATTTTTTTAAACCACAGCTATAATTATCATGTGTATGTGCACATTTTTTTTAAAAGAGAGAGAGAATATTTATTTTTTAGTTTTCGGCGGACACAACATCTTTATTTGTATGTGTACATTTTTTAAAAATATTTTTTAGTTATCACTGGACCTTTGTTTTATTTATTTATATGTGGTGCTGAGAATCAAACCCAGTGCCTCATTCATGCTAGCCAAGGGCTCTACCACTGAGCCACAACCCCAGCACCCCCTCCCCCGTATGTAAATATTCTATGCCATTCTCCTGGCTCATGTAAGTCACATTGCACCTTGCTAGTTTCACAAAATTCATTTTAGTTGCATAACTTTTTGTTTAAATTGAAAATTCTATTTAATTACACTTTAATATTTTAATGAATATTCATTATGGCTTTTTATATATATACTAGGGGTTGAACCCAGGGGAACTTTACTGCTAAGCTACATCCCTAGTTCCCCCCACCCCCTGCCTTTTTTTGGAGAGGGGGCAGCATCTTACTAAGTTGTTTAGGGTCTTGCCACATTGCTAAGGCTGGCCTTGAACTTGTGATCCTCCTGCCTTAGCCTCCTGTCACTAGGATTACAGGCATGTGCCACTGCATTATGGATTTTGAGGCAAGTTATTTGTTATTAAATAAGACTAGTCAGCTGGACACAGTGGTGCATTACTGTAATTCCAGTGGCTCAGGAGGCAGAGGCAGGAGGATCACAAGTTCAAAGCCAGCCTCAGCAACTCAGCTAGGAACTAAGCAACTCAGTGAGATCCCGTCTCTAATAAAATATAAAAAAGGTCTGGGGATATGGCTAAGTGGTTAAGCATCCCTGGGTTCAATCCCCATTACCAAGAAAAACACCTAGTCATGTTATTCTCTGTGATGGTAGTGTTCACAGTAAAAAGAAGCCTGGAATCTAAACAAATAAAAAGATAAATCAATCAAGACAAAACAAGGACTGGAGTTATAGCTCAGTGGTAGAGTACTTGCCTAGCATGTGTATGGCACTGGGTTAGATTTTTAGCACTGCACATATACTTAATTTTAAAAAAGATAATGTGGGCTGGGGATGTGGCTCAAGCAGTAGCACGCTCACCTGGCATGTGTGCGGCGCGGGTTCGATCCTCAGCACCACATACAAACAAAGATGTTGTGTCCACCAAAAAACTAAAAAATAAATATTAAAAAAAAAATTCTCTCTTTCTCTCTCTCTCTTTTTTTTTTTTTTTTTAAAGATAATGTGGCTAAAGGAACTCCCAACTTTCATAGTTAACCCTCTAAACAGAGATGTGGCTCATGGTCCCAATAACCCAGTCAGTTTTTTGTGGGAGGGGAAGAGAGTAGAAGGAAATCAATGTTTCTGATACAGGCAAAAACCAATTAAATCCAATATACCAATTTTAAACTACAATTGAACAATCACCCATTTCAAAAACTGAAGACTATGAATGTACATTCTATATACTAAAAATATTTCCTGATTAGAGTTTTGATGTAATTAAAGACAACTGTCTAATAAGTCATTTCTTTAAAATATTCTCTAACTTAAAAAAAAAAAAAAAAGTTACTGAGAGGTTGGGAATGTAGTTCAGTGATAGAGTGTTTGCCTAGTAAGCCCGAGGCCCTGGGTCCAATCCCTAGCACCATACCCCATCCCCCAAATTTGTTGAACCCCAGTACTGAACAAAAAGGAAAAGTGCCAACTAGCATGCTCCACAATATCTTAAATATCAAAACCATTATTCACTGAGATACTATGCTAAATGGTTTTGTGTATGTGTACTAAAATTTTTTTACACACATTATGACATTATCCTCATAATAATCTCATGAGGTATTATTAACCCCATCCCATACTTTAAAAATGAAATGCTAAGAGGCTACCTTGCCCTCAGTCACACAGGGACCAGAACTGTGATTCTAAAGCCAGATTGATTCCAAGGCTCATGCTCACAATTACCACACTCCATAGCCTCTTCTGTTTGTAGCTTTAAAAGCTCAATACTTGGTAGTATTTTCTCATCTGCCATTGTCTCGGGAGGAAAATGTATGAAAGACATATTAGAAGAATTTTGGTGAAGTGATCAATAAGGCAGCAGAAGGAAAATGGAAGTCGACAGAAATACAGCAAAAAGAAGGAGAACCTTGTCGGAAGATTAAAGGCCTTTGAAGATCAAAGTTTCTGCCAACGTTGGTCACTAAAGTTCACAGTCAACTCTTCAGTCAAAAAAAGTGTACAGACAGCTGGGCACAGTGACGTACTCTAATCCCAGCAACTGTGGGAAGCTGAGGCAGGAAGACCACAAGTTCAAGGCCAGCCTCAGAAATTTAGTGAGGCCCTAAGCAACTGAGCGAGACCCTGTCTCAAAACAAAAAAATAAAAAGGGCTGGGGATGGGGCTCAGTGCTCAGGTGCCCTGGGCTCGATAGATAGATAGATAGATAGATAGATAGATAGATACAGAAAACAGATGATGATGATTTCTATGCTGTCCTGTGGCCACCCTTTTTATGACCAAAGAGAATATACGCTTTAGAGAAGCCTCTACTAAGCCAAAAAAGTAGAGGCATGAATCACTGTCAGTGGCAACATCTTTAGAAATAATAAGTTTAAAAACCAAAGTGAGGGCAGGGAATGTAACTTGGTGGCAGAGTGCTTGCCTCACATGCATGAGGCTCCAAGTTCTATCCCCAGCACTGTCAAAAAAATAAAACAAATAGGGCTGGGGATATAGCTGGTTGGTAGAGTGCTTGCCTTGCATGCACAAGGCCCTGGGTTCCATCTCCAGCACCACAAAAAATAAAAATAATAAATAAAATAAAAAATTTTAAATCTAAGGGGAAAGGCAAAGGAAAGTTGTATTTACTTCATACTGAACTGAGATTTTACACAGACCTGGCTCCTAGAAGACTCCTCTTCTGCCCCTAGGTAGCTTCCCAAAGAAGTACAACAGACAAAAGAAAAACTACTCACCCAAGAGAGGAGTGCAGCTGCCCGGGTGGCATGGAGCGTCATCTTGGTGATACCAGACAGTCACCCCAACACACCTGGAACCCGAGAGAGAGAGAGAGAGAGAGAGAGAGAGAGAGAGAGGCAATCATATCAGATATCCATGATCAAGGAGTAGAGGAGAAATGGTTCCATTTGCCAGCTCTGGAAACTTAAATAAATTACTCTTCACTCAACACTTAATCCACCAGGGCACCAAAGGAATTCTGAGAGCTCAGAGCATATTATAAAACTTATCACTACATTATAAATTATTATAAAGCTTTTAATGTCAGGGATGACAGTAAAAAATTCTGTTCACAAGAATTTCTCATGTAATCTTTTCAGTTTGTGGAAAACAGAACATTCAAAGTTGGTCTTCAGCTTCATTCTTTGGAACATAGTACCCTTAATCATAGAACAAATGTGTTTTTAGACAGATCTGGGTCTGAATACTTGTCTATGTGACCATGGTCATGTGACTCTGGACAATTAACATAATCTCTTTTAGCCTAAGTTTCTTCATTTGCAAAATGGAATCCATACACCTCTCTGGCTTATTGTGGTGCTTAAAGATAAAGCAAACAGCATAGCACCTGACACATGGTAGGTAATCAATAAATTATTTCCATTCTTAATCACTTTCTGCAGTTCTACCCAACAATAACCAAGTCCATGGGAAAACCATTCCAATTTCTGGATTTTCATATCTTCCACTTCACATCAAAGACAGATATGGTTCAAATGGGGGGACTGGACATATCCAAACCAAGGTCTCCTGATGAGTCCAAGACTAATTCTGGAGATCACAAGGGACATTAAATGAAAGATTAGGCATTTGTCCTGGTATTCTAACCCCCAATTTCCTTTGCAACTGGGAATCTGCCATGTGCCTGCCAACCTACCCATGGGACCACAGATTTGATGAGTAAATATTTCCTAACACCTCTTAGCAGTCCCTATAATTCCCACAAATCTCCACAGGCACAGTCAGCCCCACCCACTCCTGCCACAAGTGCCCCGGTATGTCACTACTCCAGAAGGAGGAACAAGAGTGAGAGCCACATGATCTATAAACTTCCCCCCAGTGTTGACATCTTCAAGGTGCAAATTCTGTAGAAGTAATATTAGCTGACCCCCTTCTGTATGTAAGGTTTTGAGGACAAAGAAAGACACCATTCTTGCCCATAGAGATACATAAATCTGATTATTTGCTTCTCCTTATCTCTTGGTACTTTCTATTCAAAGTACTCTGCTTACCAACCAAAAGGTATTTTCTTAGTCCCTACATATGTTCAACCTGTGTTGAAAGCTAGATGGGCTAGGAGGCAATGGTCTTTGACTTTGAGGAACTTACAGCAAGGTGAGGAGTAAAATTAAATACACCTGAATCACTAATAGAAGAAAATAATTAAATGTTAATATAACTAAATGCTAATCATAATTAAATGTTTCCTGGGGCTGGGGCTGTAGCTCAGTGGTAGAGTACTTGCCTTGCACATGTGAGGCCCAGGGTTCAATCCCCAGCACCATAAATAAATAAAGAAAGAAAGATAGATTTTTGTGTCCACCTACAACTAAAAAAAAATTAAAATGTTTCCTGACCCTGGAAAACTAACATGATTCTGTCACACCAGCATCACAGTCTTGGAAATGAGCCGATTTACCTGTGCTTTGGCAGGAGCAAGTGAAATGGTTAAGAGAATTCTCAGGAGGATGGAGAAGCTAAAGGATCCCTATGTTCCTCTGCCTTGGATAATTTTCACCAAGCATGACCTATCTGTGGACACTGACTGCCGCACCTCTGGGACAGGGCAAGAGTTGAGGCAGATGATCTCAACTATTACACTGAAATTAGGCTGGCCAGCCTAAAGCTAGAAGGACCATTCGTGGCCAGTAGGCTGAAGGCAGCAGTAGCCAAATGCTCAACTGGAACTTCTTTTAAAAAAAAGTCTCTGAGAGACTGATTCAATAACAAAGGAAACATGGCCCAGATCCCCTCCCCCTCATCCCCACTACTGCCTCTAGACCTACAGTCTTTCAGTAAGGCCCAATGTTTCAGTCAGAATTGTTTTTTGTTTTTGTTTTGGTACTGGGGATTAAATCCAGGTGTGCTCTATCACTGAATTACATACCCCAGACCTTTTTATTTTGAGACAGGGTCTCACTAAGTTGCCCAGGCTGGCCTCAAACTTGCGATCAGTCTCTCAGGTAACTGGGATCACAGGTATGTGCCCCTGAGCCCAGCTTCAATCAGAATTTTTTTTTACAACCAGTGGCAGATATTGTCCCTACTGAGACATTCTACAGCTATGCTGCAAAAAATGACCTGAGATTTAATCAACTTCTTTTCTTCATCTCAAAGGCAAAACCTACAACCTTCTGTTTATGTCCTCTTGTGCAAAGCCAAGTGCCTTTTCCCATGGTCCCCAGGCAGAGAAATAGGAGGAATCCAAACACTAGGAAACACTAAAGGATCTTGCCATTAAAGTCCACGACGGGGCACTTCCTCAGAGACAGGACTCCAGACTGAGTGACTTAAGCACACACAGCTATTCGCTGGTATCAATGGCTTCTCTGGGTCATCAGTGATTGAACCCAGTGGCACAGCCAGTGCTAGCACTGGGACTACTGCTTTAAGCAGACTTTGGCTTGGAACCCAAGGGCTTCCAGCCAAAGCACCATCCTTTCCACCCTCCCCCTGAAATTTGAGGCAGGCCCCACCCAGAAGATTGGGTGATGGTGATGGAAAAACAGATCCCTAAGATTGTGGCCTGAAACCATTTCAGAGAAGGATCTGCTGAGATCCTCCCCAACTCCATCAGCCCCCCTACCCCTCACCCAATCAACAAACAAACGAAAAATCCCAGAATGTAGGCTGAGCCCTGAGTGCCCTCAGAATCCAAGATAGAGGCTTCCCAGAGCTGGTATGGCTCCTCTTTTCCCTAGTCCAAGAAGAACTGAGACACAGAAGCAGCTGCCTTGCAAATATAAGGCCCTGCATCCTTTTTAAGTTTCCCCAAGATGCAACTCCCCCACATCAGGACCAATTCCCACATTTACAGGAACCTTCTATATTTCCAGAGAAGCTATCTCAGGATATGAAAAGTGACACTCAAGAAATGCACACCACCTGGCATGCACCCTCTCTGGATCTTAAAGAGTTAACAGCCTAGCCATGATTTCCTACCAGGGCTGAAGCTAATGCAAACCACCTGTCCAGATGCAAGGACCAGCACCAGAGGGTCAGGTTGCTGAGCTCTGGGGTCTGTTCTGAAAAAACTGCAGTTTTAGGAAAGACCAAGTAATAGGCCAGAAGATCTGAGTTGCAGCAGTACTGCTCTCCTGACCCCGCCCCCAGCCGGGGTGTCAGCTCCCCTGGAGACTGCCTCTTAGTCACTTACAGCCAGCCTGAACACCACCTTACCTAAAGATAACACAAAGTGACCTTTGGTCTACAGAGCTGCTAAACTGTACTTATCTCTCAGTTCATGGGCCCCTGTCTCCACTGAACTCCTTTCCTTAATGCTAACTCTCACTCTCAGAATTTCAGGGCCACACATACTACCACCTCACAGGATCCTTCCCTGAATCCCATTCCCCTCTCCACTGGATGGTTCCAAAAGCCCACAGACTCACAGCTAAGAAAATGGCTGCCCCATCTCTGTGCCCAAGCATATCCAGAGAGCCTGACTGCCTGTAGCCACAAGAATCCATATTGTGCACCCCTTTCTGAAAGACATACTCCCCCTCTCCCCACCCTGCCATTCGAGAAACAACTGCATCCAAAGAGTGAACATGATCTTAGAGCTCCTTCTCACCCAACTCTGGTTTCTTCAAAAGTGCTTACTGGTGTCACCCCCTTCCCCCAAGCAACTACCTGGACTTCTCACCTGGCAGGTGACTCCAAACAGTCCCAGCAAAGAACAAGCTATCTTGCCATAGACTAATTTGTCATTTAAAAAGTCGGGGGGTGGAGCTGGGGATGTGGCTCAAGCAGTAGCAGGCTCGCCTGGCATGCGTGCGGCCCAGGTTCGATCCTCAGCACCACATACAAACAAAGATGTTGTGTCGGCCAAAAACTGAAAAATAAATATTAAAAAACTCTCTCTCTCACTCTCTTTAAAAAAAATTAAAATTAAAATTAAAAAGTCGGGGGGGGGGGGCGGGGTGGAGGCCAGGCATCCATATTACATACCTCTAGTCTCAGGTTGAGGCAGAAGTATCATTTGAGCCTAGGAGTTTGAGACCAGCCTAGGCAACATAGCAAGACCCAGTCTCAAAAAACAAAAATCAGAATAAGAAATATCTTGCTGGTTCATCCCCTCACTTAAACAAGATAAAAGGCCACAGGATCAGCCCTCCATGAGAAGCCATGGAAGGAGAAAATGATCTTTTTTCATCCCCTGGGGAATCCTGAGTAGATTTTCTGGTCTAAGTCCAAAGAGTTTCTCTGAACTCCTGAGGTCAGAGGCAAAATGATTTGTTGGATGTATTCCCTGAACCCTCTAAAGGGACTTGGTTTGGACTCAGACCTCCCCATCTTCACAGAGATTACCCTCTCTTTGTAGGCTAGAGTTTGGCCCAGAAACCTGAGGCACTGGAGAGGAACAAGGGAGAGATGCTGGGGAAACCAAGATTCCCTGGTTTCTTCAAAAGTGCTTACTGATATCACCCCTTTCCCCCATGTTCAGTAGGTTCCAGAGTCATCAGATGTGAGCAAAAGGTTGTGATCATGAACTAGATAGACCTTGGGCCGCAGCCAGAAAATGCACGCAGTGCCTGCGCACGCGCATACACCAGGGCCCACTCCAGTAGTTCATCAGCACCTGACCCCACTACTACACACACCCTGGACCCTACCAGCTGACAAAATGAACCCGGTTTCACTACCCACCACCTTGAACACAAGGCCTCACAAAGCAACAGAGAAGCACTCTCCCAGGCTGTCTTTATAGCTCAAGTACAGGCGCACACGCTTTCCTCCTCTGAACAAAAACACAGTGACATCTACGCAAGAGGGAAAGAAAGCAACCCTCTGCTCTGAAAGGCGCCAACTCCCGGATGTTGGCAAGCTCTGCTCCCAGCGCCTGTTTCTGAGTGTTTACTTGCTCTCCCTCTTCTCTCCCTCCCCTTTAAGGATGGCGCAGGAAAGGGAGGTGAGGGGGGAGAATCCACCCCACCCCCTCGTCCATGTTTGAACAAAAACCCAGAGAAAGAGTGAGGGAGAAAAAGTCTCATTGCAGGGGGGCCTTACCAGACTCCTAAAGCCAAACGTATCTACAGGTTTTAATCCGCCATTAGCATTTAAAATCTTGAAATGAGAGGAGGAAGGGGGGGCCAGTGGAAAGTAACCCCACACACAAAAGAAAAGTTGTTGGTTTTCTTCTCAGTCAGCCTGGCAGGAGCGATCTTCCTGGCTGACAGCCAGAAGTGCGTCACAGCCAGGAGTCTGCTTTCTTTAAAGGCACAGCAAGCTTCCGTGGTCTGGGAGCAACAGCCAAGCAGGGACCTCTTAGCAGGGGGTGGGGGTGCACTGGAAAGGATGGCGGGGAAGAGGGAGGCTGGAGGCTTGCTCCCCAAACAAGAGGGCAGGATGCAGGGGAATAGGGCACGAGCCAGCGGCCAAGCAAAATCACTGAAGTGCGACGGCAGTAAGAATGAGCCAAACTGTGGCATAAACACACAAAACACATCCACAGCGGCCTGCCTGACAAACCTGGGATCACCCGGACACTCCCCCTTCTCTCTTTTTCCACCCAGGGCTTAAGGCAGAGGGATGGCTTCTCCATCTCTCTGGCCAGCCACAGCAGGGCAGCCCAGACCACCTGCACCTTCGGTCAACCCCTGCCCAAGGCTCTCAAGAGCAGGCAAAACGCAGGCCCTTTCACGGGGCAGCTTCCTCGCAGACCAGGGCAGGCGTGTCTGGGAGCACACACATGCCACCCGGCCAGCTCGGCTTGCACACAAAGCGTCTGCCTCCTTCCGTGGGCGCAGCCTGCCCTGAGACATGGCCACCCCCGAAGCCCATTCCCGACGGGAATCTCTCCAGCCCATACCTTCTGCGTAGCAAAGCCAGGATGTTGCACTGTGCCCGCTCCTCCCCCTCGGCCACCCAAACAAGAAGCCCAGGCAGGTTCTGGCCCTGGAGTACAGGCCTGCGCTGTCCTGTCCCGGTGGCTGCGTGCTATTGTCGACTGTGGAATGGCCGCCAAAATCCCAGCTGTGCTGCCAGAACCTAATCCCCTGTTCCGCTGAGCATTTGTGGGGAGGGGCTGAGGGGCCAAGGCACGGGACTGAGTACGGCAGGCACTGGCTGGAGCCCTTAACAGACAGAGGCACTGGGACCTAAAGACTCTGCCTCTCCTCCATGGCAGAAAGAAAAAAGATGTCCGACTTTTAGAAGACAAAACCACAGCGTTTCCACCCACTGAGCAGCGACCTTCACAAGCTGAAGGAGAAGCCCATTTAACATTTACTGGGCACCTACTATGTGAAAAGCACTGCTATAGGATATTGCAGGAAGTATCCAAAGATGAATTAAACCCAGCTTCTGCACTGAGGTGGGTTATAATTCCACAAGAGATGAGAAATGAACTAAAAAAAATTATATTTCAAGACGGGATGTGTGAACACCTACAAAAAAACACAAAGAAAAATTATAAGCACTTGACAGCAGGGAAGGATTGAGAAAATGAAGTGGTAATTTAACCTAGATCTTGAAGCCCAAAGATAGAACTTCTCCCAAAGGGGGAAAGGGAGAGAGGAATGGGAAGAGGAGAAAGCACAGAGGTGTGGAAGCAGTGGGAAGACAGGCTTGAAGGGTGAATTGAGGTCAGAGTTGGAAAATTTTCAACTTAAAACCGAAGAATCAAATAAGGGTTTAAAGTTTATTTGGATGTTTGCTTTTACCACAGAGCTGTGAGAACGGTACTCCAGGTTTATTCTGGTGTATAAAGAGGGAGACTAGCAGCAAGGAGTGCCCAACAGAGAGGAGATAGGTTAACAGGGTACAGAGGCTAAGATAGAATGGAAAGAAGGGGAATGGGAGGCATTGAGGAGACAGGTAAAGGACTGATAGGGAGCAGAGGAAGACACTGTACAAAGGAGGAAAGAGTAAGGGCTGACATGCATAATCAAACTCAGGAGATGATGAGGGTTAAGAATAAAAGAGAAAACAGGGCATGACACAGTAGCTAACATTGAGTGCCTACTATGTGCCCCAGACTGTTCTACTGACCTATATTCTTAAATAGTCCCTCAGTGAAGCACGCACTATTGCCACACACTTTTAGAGATGAGGAAACTGAGCCAAAGAAATTAAATAATTTGCCATAGATCACACAGTGAGTAAAAAGTCAAATACTCTACCACTAGATGTTAACCACACAACCCTGGCCGTACTCCTACTATAAAATATGGATGAAGACACCTCTGTAATAAGGTGATGAGGATTAATTCAGTAACATCTTAAGGTACTTGACCCATTTGCTAACACAGCACAAATAAGGCATGCAGTGGGTACTTCCAAGTTTAACTTATCTCCTATTTAATATTTTGGTCCCTTGTTATCAAGGTGTCCCAGCAGGGGCTGGCTCACCATTTGCTGGAGAAGCTGGAGAGGGTGCTCATCCTGAGGAAGGAGACTGGATCCTCAGAATGTCTGCCTTCTTCCCACCAGTCTGCCTTTTAGGTTTCACTTTAGGGGTTAGATCAAATCCCAGCTCCTCCAATACTGAACTGTTAACAGAAGCTAACTTGTGAGAGAAGTTAGATTGGGGACTTTCTGTGCTGTTTTATGTTTGAATTTATGGATTTTTTTGTTTTGCAGTACTGGGGATCAAATTGAGGGCCCTGTGTATGCTAGGCAAGCATTCTGCCACTGAGCTATATCCCAAGCCCTTTTTAAATTTTACCCCAAAGATAGGAGTAAGTTGCCCTCATTAAGTTGACTAGACTGGACCCAAACTTGCAATCCTCTTGCCTCGGGCTTTCCCAGTAGCTGGGATTATGGTGTGTACCACCATGGCTGGCTGAATTAATAGCCATGTATTATTACACTGGTGGTCAGAAAAATTATCTACATTCTGCATTTAGTACTTATACTGCTTTATTGTGTATCTGCATGAAAATCTTGTCTTCAAGAGCATCACCTAGTTCCACCGTTTTCTCTATGATCCACTATAGTACCTAAAGCTCACTGAACAACATCTGAATGGCAGGTTTCCCATTCCAACCTTCTGGCCACCAGAGAATGACTATAGTTAAGTGATTGGGATGAGATGGGGGTCAGCTGTAGAGGCTTCCCATCACCTCCTTTCCCTTAGGCCCTGTCTGATCCCACAGTATCATCTAGAGTCATAGTTAGCAATCACCATCACTAGTGAGGAAAATTCTTTTTCAAAACAACAACACAGGACTGGGGTTGTGGCTCAGTTGGCAGAGTACTTGCCTGGCACTGGGTTCGATCCTTGCACCACATAAAAATAAAATAAAGGCATTGTGTCCATCTACTAGGAAAAGTATTAAAAAAAAAAAAAAAAAGAATATCACAAAAGCAAAAGCAAAGCAGATACAATAATTTTTATAGAAAAGAAAAATGACAAGCTTAGAGACTGGCACAATCAACACTCCAGGAAGTGTATGGGGGTAAAAACAGGAGGCAGGCCTGCTAAAATTGCCCTGGCCACATCTGGCATTGTGTTTAGCCCTAAAGCTTCCCAGACAAGACAGAAATGATACTGTATTTAAAAATAAGAAGTCTCAGGGCTAGGGCTGGGGCTGAGTGGTAGAGCACTTGCCTGGCACATGTGAGGCACTGGGTTCGATTCTCAGCACCACATAAAAATAAATAAACAAAATAGAGGTATTGTGTCAAAAAAAAAAAAAACTACAACTAAAAAAATAATATTTAAAATAAATAAATAAGAAGTCTCCCCATCCCTGTCCTATTCTCTAAACTCAAAGCCAACAGCTTCCAGCTGGGCAGTTTCAGAGGTGCTGAACTCTACTCTGGAACCTCTGTGCCAAGTGGCCAAGCGTCTGCAGGCCAGCCAGAGAGGCTTGCCGGTTTCCCCCGCCTTCTTCTATTTCCCCTCCTGTGGCAGGGCAGAATTGCCCCAGCCTCTCAAGCCAGATAGGCGGCAGGCAGGCCACATGGCTCTTGCCTGATTCTACAGGTCTCCACAGGCCTTTGCTCACTGTACCCCCAAAACGAAAAGGAGTGGTGAAACCATTTTTTAAAAAGAAATAGAAAGCCAGACACAGTGGGGCATGCCTGTACTCCCAGCGGCTCGGGAGGCTGAAGCAGGAGAATCGCAAGTGCAAAGCCAGCCTCAGCAAAAAAAAAAAAAAAAAAAAAAAAAGAAATGAAAAAAAGAAAGCAAGAAGCTAAGCAACTCAGTGAGACCCTATCTCTAAATAAAAATACAAAATAGGGTTGGAAATTTGGTACTGGGGATTGAACTCAGAGGCATTCAATCACTGAGCCACAAGAAATAGAAAAGGTTAAAAAATAATTTTAAAAATTTGGGGGAAGACTGTTCAGGTAGAAGTTGGAGGGGATGGTGTTCAGTTAGAAGCCTGGTAATATTCCATCTCCTGAGCCATATCATGGGTGGTGTTCATTTGATTATTTGTTAAAAATGTCAATATTACAGTTTTTCATGTATATTACCATTCTCTATATTTTTTAAAAGACAGAGAAATAGCAATTTTCCTGAGACTGCCCAGAACCTAGGATGATTCTAGCATGAATAACTAGCCTGGTATTCAAGGCCCTCCATGAACTAGACCAATTTTACCTTTTAAGTCACGTATTCCCTTACCCAAACCCCTCTACCTTGTTAGGCAGGTCTATGAAGTTATAGATTTGTCCTGAGGATCAGACAAGACTGTGTAGAGAACTAACTCTAGGGACAGACCCAACTGGGCTCAAATTGTGGCTCTAACACTGGACTAGTTATGTGACCTTAGGCAAGTTATTTAATCTAATTCTCAGTTTCCTTTGTATGAAATAGGGATAATCATAGTATTGTCTTCACTGGGTTACTGTGAAGATTAAAAATAAATAAATAAAATATGGAATGTGTTCAGCACAGTGCCTAATGATAGTAAATGCTCATTAAAAGTTAACTATTAATTACAACAGTAACAGCAACAACAACAATGACAGTCTGTAGGTATTTATTATGCTAGGACATCAAGTGGCAGAGAAAAGACTAGAACCATTGTATAAAGCTGTTTTAAAAGATGAAGAAATCCGAGACTCAGGAATTAAGTGACTTATTTACATACATTAGTCACTTTAGTAGTGAGCTGTCTATGACATCCCTACATTATTCTGTACTGCTCTTAAGCAGAAAAATCACTAAATACCTGGATAAAAGCCAGCACATTCTCCACAGCTCAAAAAAGCCTTGTACTTCTTCCTCAGAAAATTATCTTAATAAAAAAACAGCTCGGGCTGGGAATATAGCTCAGTTGGTAGAGTGCTTGAATTGTATTCAGAAGGCCCTGGGTTCAATCCCCAGCACCAAAAAAACAAACAAAAAAAAAACACCAAACAAAAAAAAACCCAAAGCCAACTCTAATTTCTTTCGTTATTTTCTTTCTTTCTTTTTTTTTTTTTTAAGGTGAGGAGGACTTGGGCAACTGCCTAGCAAGCAAGAGGCCCTGGGTTCCATCCCCAGTACTCAATCAATCAATAATAATAAAAGGTAGACTGGGAAGTGAGTTTGGTATTATAACTAAGATGCTACAAGAATGAACAGCTCCAATTTCAAGTCATCACTAAAAAAGTTTTTTCTGAGGATGCCAAGAGTTTTACAAACATTAAAGGACCAAGACTCCTCTGAAGCAGCAAGCACCAAAGAAAAGTCTTCTAATATGAGGGCTGGTGGAGATACCTCAAGCATGAGAGGCAGGAAGGAAACTCCACTGTTGGCTAGAGGGAGGGTAGAACTTTAAGAAGCCTAACCTCCAACTTATTTACCATAGCCTCCTTCTCCCTCTCCAGAGGGTAGAAGCTGGTTAATGAGTTAATGTTGGTAAGCCTGAGGCTTCCTGGGGACAAAAGCAGAGGGCAAATCAAAACCCAGAGAGGATTCATTAGAACATCCAAGAGGCCCACTCATTTCTCCCTCAAGAAGACCTTTCTACAAAACACCTAAGAACCTGTTTCACTGTAAAATGACTCTGTCCCCACAGGCAATGTATCTGGCACAGTATTTGCTAACAAACACAGAAGTGATGACAAAAAGGCAAAAGAAACAAAAACAGAAAAGTTACAATGTAAAGATGTGTAACTCCAATGAGTATGGCGGTACACACCTGTAATACCAGGGACTTAGGAACCTAAGGCAGGAAGGTCTCAAGGCCAGCCTCAACAACTCAGTGAGATCCTGTCTCAAAAAAAGTGAGGTGGGCCATTGCAGTGGTGCATGCCTGTAATCCCAGAGGCTCAGGAGGTTAAGGCAGGAGGATCATGAGTTCAAAGCCAGCCTCAGCAAAAGCGAAGTGCTAAGCAACTCAGTGAGACTCTGTCTCTAAATAAAACACAAAATAGGGCTGGCAATGTGGCTCAGTGGTCCAGTGCCTGAATTCAAGCCCTGGTACCAAGGGGAAAAAAATTAAAAAGTAGGGTGGCGGGTATAATACCTGAGGATATAGCTCAGTGGGGTTTAAACCCCAGTACCAAAATAAAATAAAAGACTCATAACTCTAAAGACAGCCTACTAATGGTTGAAAACACTATGCTTGATTTTGAAAGCCCCTGGAAGGCAGGACGGGGTGATGCATGCCTGTCTGTATCCCAGCAACCCCAGAGGCTGAGGCAGGCAGATCACAAGTTCAAAATCATCCCCAGCAACTTGGCAAGACCCTAAGCAACTTAGCCAAAGGTTGTCTCAAAATAAAAAATAAAAAGGGCTGGAAATGTTGTTCATTGGTTAAGTGCTCCTGGGTTCAACCCAAAGAAGGAAGGAAGGACGGAAAGAAGGAAAGGAGGGAGGGTGGGAGGGGAAAAAAGGAGGGGGGAGAAAGCCCCCGGAAGTAAATTATAGACCAGTCACTTACCAGATATAAGACACAAGGCAAGTCACTAGCCCTAGCTTGGATCTCAGTAAAGAAGGGGATTGGGGGTTAGAGTATAAGTACTTTTCTATCTCCAAAAATTCCCATGCTTTTTTCCTCAGGATACCAATAACAGCAGCAAATTTTAGAATAGAAATATTCTCCTCAGAATCTGGTCAAAATATCACTGGTTAGAATTTCCTTTCCAAATAAATGACAAATCTTCTAGGGGGAAAAAAAAAAGATGCTAAGCAACTTGATAATTATTAGATAAAATAAATCCCATCTATCCCACCAAGAAGTACAAAATTCTACATAAGCAATATTTTTTAATAATTGAAATTTCTCCCTTTTAGGATTAAATCCTTTTTGCTTCTCTCTAGAGATTTAAGTTCTACAAAACATATGTTACTCTTTCCTTAGGATTAATGAAATTTAATCAAGAAAAAGGGAAACATCAGAGTATAAACTATAAACATGAAATAAACACTTCTACATACTGGGGACTCAAAGATTAATTACATAGTCTTTAAAATCAAGTTTATAATCCCATGGAGGAAGAAATACATCTATAACAATAATATGAGGCCAAAGAACACAAGCTTGGGGAATGCTCAAGCGAAGATGAGATAGCATTGGCAAGGTTAGTAGAGACCAATACCTAGTGACTAAAGAGCCAAGAGGACCGGGGGTGTGGCTCTGTGGTAGCCCCCTTGCCTAGCATGGGCAAAACCCTGGGTTCCTTCCCCAGTACCAAATGAGAAAAAAGAGAAAGAGACATGCAGAGACAGAGAAAGATACAGAGAGAACATACGCAAGCAAGCAATAAGAGGTGGTTAAGTGTCTTGAGACAAGGGTATTCTAGTGTGCTTTTGAAAAGTGACTAGCATCTAGTGCAGTGGTACACACCATAAACCCAGCTACTCAGGAGGCTGAGTCACAAGGGTAGCAAGTTTAAGACCAACTGGGAAACTTAGTGAGATGTCTCAAAATTAAAAAATAAAAAGGCTCAGATGTAGCTCAGCTCAGTGGTTAAGCACCCCTATATTCAATCCCTGGTACAAAAAAAAAAAGGGCTGGGGTTGTGGCTCAGCGGTAGAGCGCTCGCCTAGCACGTGCGAGGCCCTGGGTTAGTTCCTCCGCACCACATAAAAATAAAAAAATAAATAAAAATTAAAAAAAGAAAGAAAAAAAAAAGAAAAAGTGACAGACATAACAAACAAGAAATCCAGGGGCAGAAAGCAGGTGGCAGCTTCTCGGACTATTCCCTGAAGACCTTAAAGAGCGTACTACAGGGATACTGCCACCTCGATGTTCATAGCAGCACAATTCACAATAGCTAGACTGTGGAACCAACCTAGATGCCCTTCAATAGATGAATGGATTAAAAACCGTGGCATTTATACACAACGGAGTATTACTCTGCACCAAAAAATGACAAAATCATGGAATTTGCAGGGAAATGGATGGCATTAGAGCAGATTACGCTAAGTGAAGCTAGCCAATCCCTAAAAAACAAATGCCAAATGTCTTCTTTGATATAATGAGAGCAACTAAGAACAGAGCAGGGAGGAAGAGCAGGAGGAAAAGATTAACATTAAACAGAGACATGAGGTGGGAGGGAAAGGGAGAGAAAAGGAAAATTGCATGGAAATGGAAGGAGACCCTCATTGTTATACAAAATTACATATAAGAGGTTGTGAGGGGAATGGGGAAAAAAAACAAGGAGAGAAATGAATTACAGTAGATGGGGTAGAGAGAGAAGATGGGAGGGGAGGGGAGGGGGGTCAGTAGAGAATAGGAAAGGTAGCAGAATACAACAGTTACTAATATGGTATTATGTAAAAATGTGGATGTGTAACCAATGTGATTCTGCAATCTGTATTTGGGGTAAAAATGGGCGTTCATAACCCACTTGAATCTAATATATGAAATATGATATGTCAAGAGCTTTGTAATGTTTTGAACAGCCAATAAAAAAAAAAAGGAAAAAAAAATTAAAAAAAGAAAGCAGGTGGCAGTTGTAGAAGTAGAGGTTAAAGTGCCCTGTCAAGGTAGGGGCATCAGAAACTAAACAGAAAGGGATAAAGGGCCAAAAGTTTTTTCTCCACTTGGGGCGAGTACTGGGGCTGTGGCTCAGTGGCAGAGCACTTGCCTAGCACGTGTGAGGCACTGGGTTCAATCTTCAGCACCACATTAAAAATAAACAAATAAAATAAGGGTACTGTGTTCATTAAAAAATTGAAAAAAAAAAGGTGTGGGGAAATCTCAGAAAAAGGGAAACAACATAGTAGAGGAAGGGGATCAATAGAGACGGAAGGGGAAAGATATGGGGAAGTACTGAGGAACAAAATCTACATAATTATGCTATGTCCACGTTTGCATATAACACAATGAATTACACCTGTACATAATGACAATGCACTATTATTTCTATTATATTGGGGGGTACCAGGGATTAAACCTAGGGGTGCTTAACCACTGAGCCATATCCCCAGCCCTTTTTATGTTTTATTTTGAGACAGGATCTCACTAAGTTGTTTAGGGCTTTGCTATATTGCTGAGGCTAACCTCAAACTAATGATCCCTCTGCCTTAGCCTCCAAAACTGCTGGGATTACAGGCATGTGCCACTGCTCTCTGCTTGCATTATAATTGTCAGAATAATAATAATAATAGAAGGGACACCAGTAGAGCTGGGCAAGTGGATTGGGGGAGGAAGAGGGAAGGAAAAGAGAAGGTACTGGGGAAGAAGGATGATCAAATTATGTTTGTGCATGTATAAATATGGCAAAAATGAATCCCATTATTATGTATAATTATGATATACCAATAAAAATAAATTTTTAAAAAAATAATGAAAAGGGATATTTGAAAAGCTGAGTAGCACCAAAGCTTAGTATGTCCGGGTTGGAAAAGGTGGGGAACTGAAGAGATGGCTGAGATTCTGCCTTTGATGAAAAGACTTCAGCATGGGAAAAAAAAGAAAGTTATTGGTTTAGAGGAGATGTGAGGAACTGAGTAACTCAGGAAGGGCTGATGGATAAAGTTTTACCCAGAAGTAATATCTAAGCTAAATACTAAAGAGTTAGATAAATAGGGTTTCCACCAAAAGTTTAAAAAAATAAAAGAGCATTCTAGGTAAAGAAGAGTGTGTACAGAGACTGTATTAAATCTTGCAGTAGTGTGTAGTTTCTTGACAAGGATAAGTAGCACCAAACACCAAAATGTGAGACACTTACATCATGTTAAGGAATACAAATTTTATCCTGTGGTAATGAGACACAACCATGGTTTCTAAAGGGAGAGTAAAGAGAAGCACCATGATCAAAACTATTTCAGGGTGGTAACTATGAAACACAGACTGGAAAGGTATGAAACAGGAAGACAATAAAGTATAAGAACTATGAGTATGACATCTGGAGTTAAGTCTGCCTAATTCAAATTGTGCCTCAAAGAGCTTATAAATTGTACAACCAAGGTCAAGTTATTTAACCTCTTTGTGCCCTCAGTTTTCTCATCTGTAAAATGGGAATAACAGTATTTTCAGAGGGTTGTATAATATGAGGAATTCACAAGATAGTATGTGTAAAGTGTTTAATACAAGTCTTGGTACAGGGATAAATGCTAGCTATTATCAAAGGCTGCAAGTTCATGAACAGAAGGTTGTATCCACATATGGTCTAGTATTGATAATGTGATAATGCTCAGACTATGGAAACTTTTTTTTTTTTTTTTTTTAGTACAGGGGATTGAACCCAGGGACCCCAAACTTGGATGCCCTGCTTAGCCTTCAAGTCCCTGGGATTACAGGTAAACACAACTGTGCTGGCAACTTGAAGCTTTCTTTTCCTACTTCTTCATCAAGTTAACTCCAAATTATCCTTTATAACTCAGTTCAAATATTTCATCTAAACAATCCCTAACACCCTAGAGTAGGTAAAGACCCTATTGTACATTCTTGTAGCACCATATTCCTTTCCTCCATATCAGTCACAGTTTCTAATTACACTTGTGTTTGATTAATTTCTCTTCCTCCACTACCCTAAGTTCCATGAAATTATACAATGTGTGCTCATTACTAAACTTTTACAACTCAGCATGATGCCAGGAACAGTTTAGTGCTTGGTAAGTATTTCTTAAATGAACAAAAGGTTTCAAACTATTTTAAAAGTGACTCCCCTTTAAATGAAATCTTCATATGGAATCCCACAATACAGATAAAAGTAGGTTTTAGAAAAAAAAAAAAGTAATAAGTGGTTTGAAGGATATAAAGCCCTGTTCTCACGGCTTCCACATGGCTCTTGAATCAGTTCTACAATCCTATAAAGCTTTTGTAGAATACAATGTAAAACAACTGTTTGTTTCAAGCAAGAAGAGATGTGTGTGAAGTAAACTGTGATAACTAAAAAAGAGTGATAGCTGGATACAGTGGCATGCTTAGCTAATGGAGAAAAAAAAAGGGGGGACATTGAAAAGTCAACTATCCTATACCATTAATGCTAAGGTATCTTAATTTCAGAGATAATAAAAACACGAAAAAAATAGCCAGTGGCAATTCAAAGCTTCACCAATTATAAAAAGTAATTCTAGCCACTTGGGAGGCTGAGGCACAAGGACTTCAAAGTTCAAGGTCAGCCTGGGCAACTTAGCCAGACTCTGATTCAAAATTTAAAAAATAAATAAATAAAAAGGGGTGAGGGTATAGTTCATTGGTAGAATGATTGCCTAGCATGCACGCGGCCCTAGACCATGGATGGGTTCAAGCCCTAGCACTGAAAAAAAACCTCAAAACTCAAGTCTGTCTCACTCATAAATCAAACCATTATGTTATACTGTCAGGCAGTTCTGAGAGTTAAGTCTTAAGACATGGAACATCTACTGGGATATACAGTTAGAAATTATCAGTAATTAGTGAAAAATATGATTTCAGGGCTGGAGACACAGATTTGGGTCCCATTTGGAAACAGCACAAATATAACCACAAGAGAGTCTATGGTAGGATCATATTTGTTTATTAGGCCATTAAAGGCTGATACGTTCATTTGCGATTGAAATTTGCTAATCTTCTACCAAGGCTTCTGCCTCCCATAGCTCCAGGGGATGCCAGCATTAAGAGAGGAAGTGGGAGACTTCAGGAAAATTTCCAGAACTCTAGGAATTCCTTTCTGATCCTTCCCCTTATTTCCATTTGGGAAGGTTTTGTTTGTTTGTTTGTTTAAGAGGAAGCCAGCAGCCACACCAATGTCAATAAAAATGAGACAGTACAGGGGGTTAAAAGACTAGACTTCATTTTACCTTCTTACTTCAGGTCCACATCTCCTCCTATTTGGGATTCAGTGGTCCTCACCCAAACAACTAGCATTTGTGAATGGCTCCTTATAACTGACAAAGGGTATTACAGCTCTGTACAGTAGACATTATTATTTACACTTTGCTAAAGAGGAAAAAGTTTAGAAAAGTTAAGTACCTTGCCTAAGGTTACATAACTAAAAAGCAACAGGGCTGTGATGTAACTCTTATCTTCTCTGGCTTCTAACCTGGAGCTCTTTCAAGTAGACTCATGCAAGAAACCTTGAGCCACCCACTTACAAACCATCATCCCTATGTACACTTTCACTGCATTTAAAAAGAAAACTCCATGGGCATTGCGACTAAAAAGGGGCTAGTGGTATACTGGTAATGTTCTGTTTCTTGAAGCAGGCACTAGTTACACAGATGTATTCACTTTTAGGAAAGCCACTAAGCTATATACTCTGTGTACTTTTCTGTATTTATGATACACTTTAATTTCTTAAAAACACAAGGCAGGGGCTGGGGTTGTGGCTCAGAGGTAGAGTGCTGGCCCAGCATGCATGAGGTTCGATCCTCAGCACTGCATGAAAATAAAATAAGGATATTGTGTCCACCTATAATAGATAGATAGATAGATAGATAGATAGATAGATAGATAGATAGATAGATGGATGAATAAGCAAGCACCAGGCAGGCTGGGCATGGTGGTGAATGGTAATCCCAGCAATTTGGGAGGCTAAGGCAGGAGGATTTCAAATTCAAGGTCAACTTCAGCAACTTAGTAAGACCCTGCCTCAAAATTAAAAAAACAAAAATAAAAATAGCCAGGTGCAGTGGTGCATGCCTGTAATCCCAGCAGCTCAGGAGGCTGAGGCAGGAGGATCGCAAGTTCAACACCAGCCTCAGCAATTTAGTGAGGCCCTAAGCAACTTAGTGAGACCCTGTGTCTAAATAAAATACAAAATAGGGCTGGGGATGTGGCTCAGTGGTTGAGTGCCCCTGAGTTCAATCTCTGGAACCGATAGACAGACAGACAGACAGACAGACAGATAGATAGACAGATATAGAGCGAGCCAGCGTGCTGGGGATGTAGTTCAGTGGTAAAGCACTCCTGGGTCCAATCTTCAGTACCTCAAAAAAAAACCCCAAACACCAATAGTGGGCATGGTGGCACATGCCTGTAATCCCAGCTACCAGAAAGGTTGGAAGACTGCAAGTTCAAGGTCCAGTCTAGGTAACTTAAAAAGCCCCTCAAAACAAAATATTTTAAAAGGACTAGAGATGTAAGCTCAGTGGTAGAGTGCTTGCCTAGCATGCATGAGGCCCAGAATTCAATCCCCAGTAACTCAAAAAATAAAATAAAGTCAAACAAGAAAATACCAGGTAAATTTAAAATAGAGAGTAAAAGAGCTCAGGCGTCTTAAGTTGTATGCATCAAGGCTATACATATATTTATTTACCTAATTTTTCAAATAGATATAAATCAGACAGCTACCAGTTAAGTGAGGATGCACAAAATACTGAAATAATATACGTATCTACTTCTCCCCATCCAGAACATCTTGGTAATGTGACTAAATCTGATGAGAATGGAAGCAATGGAAACCAAAAATAAAAGGGCATCAGAAAGTCAAACTGTCCTACATAATTAATGCTAAGGTATCTCAATTTCAGAGATAATAAAAATTGGGGGGAAAAAAGCCATGGCAATTGAAAGCTTCACCAGTTATAAAATACATCCCAAATTCAGTGTTAGAAAGTAAAACAGAGTAGTATTTTCAAATAAATAAATACAATGTTGTCATTTCAATAGGTAATCTCAAAGGTGTGGGCTCAGAGGCTTGTACAATGTATCTCCTATACAAATTCTGTTTCAGAGATAAGGAGAGACAAAGGTCATCACTTAACAATTGTTAGAAAACCTTATTAAAGTTCACACATCAGAAAGCTGAGAATGACAATGACAGTGCTTCTCTACCAGAAGTACTTGCATAGTAATTCTATTTTTACTTTCATAATGCCTTACTTCATTAACTCACTAAAGAATAAAAGTCACCTATTAAAAGTCAATTAAGATAAAAAGTTGTTTAGAAAACTTCCTTTCTTGCTTATACAAGTTTGTTTTCCTTATTCTCCAAAACCAATGAGGCAATACAAGTCAGACAAAAGAAAAAGTTAAACTCCCAGCCCTTTTCCATTCCTTTCCAAGTCCTCTCACAAGATGAGAAATGGTAACATTTTTCTATGTCCCCCGAAAACATAAGTATAAATACATCAGAGAGGGATTTTTATTTTTATCTTTAGAATACTAGGCTTACGCTTCATACATTGTTCTACAACTTGTTTATCTCCCCTAATAATTTATCAACATTTAGGGCTGGGGCTGTGGCTCAGAGGTAGAGCGCTCACCTAGCATGCGTGAGGCACTGGGTTCAATCCTCAGCACCACATAAAGTAAAACAAAGACATTGTGTCCACCTATAACTAAAGAAATTAATAATAATAATAATAATAATAATAATAATAATAATAATTTATCAACATTTCTTTAGGCATCAATAAATAAAATCCTAACTCATACTTTTAAAAAGATGCTGTAGGGCTGGGGATATAGCTCAGTTGGTACAGTGCTTGCCTCGCATACACAAGGCCCTGGGTTCAATTCCCAGCACCACACACACACACACACACACAAAAAAAACTGCTATAAAGGAAATGCCATAATGTGTTCCCATACTGCCCTATTGATGGACATGGCTATCTTCTTTTTTTTTTTCAAGCCAGGGTCTCACTTCATTGCTCACACTGGCCTCAGGTGATTCTCTTTCCTCAGTCTCCTGAGACTAGAGGTATGTGCCACCATACTTAGCAAAAGAGCTTTCTTCAATCTGCTACCATTTCAAACAATGAATACTCTTGTATATATTTCCATTTATTTATTAATTGATTGATTGATTGGTGCTAGGGATTGAATCCAGGGCCTTGTGCATGGGAGGCAAGCAATCTACCAACTGATTTATCCCTAGCCTATATTTCTTTTTAAATAAAACTATTTCTACACACTTTCCTTATTGTCCTGTGTTCTGATTGCTCCCTTTTCTATCATCATCCCTGCTTTCCTTACCCAGAGAATTATCCTCAGGGTCCAGTGTGATAACGAAAGACAAATGAATTTGGAGGATGTCAAAATATAAGATGACAGTTACTGGTGGTAGATTGGAACTGGCCTGCTTGGCTACATATCCCAGCCACCTGCACAGGCTACCTCCTCCCACCTCACATGTACTCCCTGTTCTGGTCTCAGCAGCTCCTTCCAACTCAACTGATGTGGGCAGAACTGGTTTGGGGAATTAATCCTACTTTGTCATTCCTGTCCCTGGCAAGTGCAGACAAGCCCACCAACTACCTAAACTATTGAGACAGAGGAAGAATATATTATTGCTGTGAAAGAGTATAATACACAAGTATATAGAGTAGAATGCAAAACTCCCCATTCACCAAACCTTAAACCACATTCACTAATACATTCCCTCCTCAGATGTGACCACTGTTGCAAGTTTCTTGTATAACCTTTCAGAACCGGGTGCAGTGGCACACGCCTGGCTTGGGAGGCTGAGGCAGGAGGATTGTGAGTTCAAAGCCAGCCTCAGCAAAAAGTTGCTAAGCAACTCAATGAGACCCTGTCTCTAAATAAAAATACAGAAAAGAACTGGGGATGTGGCTCAGTGGTCAAGTGTCCCTGAGTTCAATAGCCCCAGTACAAGAACTTTCAGACTTTTCCTAAGCACATCTGCACACATGCACATATACACACACGTCTTTGCTTTATATGCCTGCCTTCAAGCTATATAATTAATTGTTCTACAAATTGCCCTTTTCATTTAAAAATTTAATATTTTCATTATAATGTAATTGTAACGTGTGTGTACACACACACACACACACACACACACATATATGTATACATACACATAACAAATATATGTGTTGGATTCCCCATTCTTAGAACCTTGAGAAAAATTCCATAGTTAGGATGTACCCCAACTTTATTCTCCCATTTTGCTTTTCTCCCATTTAGTTTGTTCACAGTGTTTTGTCACGACAAAACATGTTGCATTGATAATACTGGAATACCCACCTCTTTTTTACACATAAGCTAGTATTTCTCTAGGATATTTACAAAAAGTGGAGATGATGGGTCAAAAAGTTTGTACACTGCAACTATAAACAACCATTCAAAAAGTGTAGCAGTTTTAGTTTCATCAAAAAAGCATAAAAATTCCTCTTTCTACACTTACAGGCAGATTTTTAAAAATTTTATTGATATAAAATGTATAAAAAATACATTATTGTTTTAATTTACATTTTCCTGATTTCCAGATAGTTAAAACATCTACTCATTCTTATCCTGTCCGTCTCCCCCAGTATCGAGGATTGACCCCAGGGGATGCTCTACCACTGACTACACCCCTAGCCCTTTTTCTTTTGAGACCAGGTCTTGCTAAGGCTAGTCTTCAACTTGGCTCAGCATTCCAAGTAGCTAATCATTCTTATTTCTTTTTTAAATATATGTTTTACTTGTCAATGGACCTTTTATTTATTTATTTATTTTACTTATTTATATGTGTGGTACTGAGAATCGAACCCAGTTGCTCACACATGTGAGGCAAGCGCTCTGCCACTGAGCTACAGCCTCAGCCTCCATTCTTATTTCTTATAAAGGTATTGCCATTTTGATTTTAAACAGGAGGGCTCAGAGAGGTTAAGGTGACATAGTCAATAAGTAGTAGGCATCAAAGCTAAGTTTTTTTTTTTTTTTCTGTGGAGGTCTAAGCTTTTATTTTTTTTTTAATTTCTTTTTAGAGAGAGAGAGAGAGAGAGAGAGAGATTTTTTTTAATATTTATTTTTTAGTTTTTGGCAGACACAACATCTTTGTTTGTATGTGGTGCTGAGGATTGAACGCAGGCCGCACACATGCCAGGCGAGTGCACTACTGCTTGAGCCACATCCCCAGCCCGAAGCTAAGTATTTTTAACAAAGTTAGCAAAGTTAGGCCTCTAACTCTGTCAAGTAAACTTCCCACTACTCACTGTCAGCAAACTATGGCTTGTACACCAACAGCCCATGTTTTGTAAATCAAGTTTTACCAAAATAGCCACCCCCACTCATTGACTTATTGTCTATAGCTACTTTCATTTTCTGATGGCAGGGGTTAGAAGCTGTGATCATATGGTCTGCAAAGGCTTAAAACATTTATTTCTTGGGTCTAAATAATAACAACCCACATTTAACATCTAAAGAAAAGCTTTTCAATGGCCAATTGACGACAGTGGGCTTATGTTACTCAGTGGCTTATTTTTAAATGAATTTATATACAGTATAGGTCTGATACATAATATTGAAAGAAAGAGCTCAAAAACACAAATAAAGTCAAAAGACATACCTCTACTACCAGGCTGCAACACTACTCCAAAGGGTTTCCTATCCACTACTCTTCATCTTCCTTTGTTTCTTCAATTTCAACTAATGGGAAACAGATCTGGCTGGTTCCTATTGTCCTTCAGTGACTTTGACAAGCTATGTGCTCCCACCCACACACCACAATAATATGAAACCAAATAAGCCCTACTACATCTGCTGAAAACCTCCCAACATATCCTAACCCAACACAGCTCTCTCCTTGCTTTCACTAGGAAGCAGCTGAAAATTTCCAGCATGTCAAGCCCCTGCCCCTCCCTTGTGGGAAAGACAGGCTGATTCTTCCCTCTCCATCCTCACCTTCTGAAGATTCTGACCACAAAGGTAAGAAGTCCATTCTCCTGGGAATTTTAGGCTGTTCAGCTCTCAAAGAGCTGACAAGGAAGGTGTCATCATCTATATTTCAGAAATGGGGACACTGAAGGTGACTTGTCTCTTTTCCTTTTATTTCCAAAGATCATTTTAGCTAACAGGGCTTCATATATCAGTGACCCCTCTAATTTCTCTTACCATCCTCTCTCAAATTTTGATTTTATATAAGAATGGCAAAGATGGGCTGGGGTTGTGGCTCAGCGGTAGAGCGCTTGTCTTGCACATGTAGGGCCCTGGGTTCAATCCTCAGCACCACATAAAAATAAATAAATAAATATAGGTATTGTATCCAACTACAACTGAAATTATATAATAAAAAGAATGGGACTGGGGTTGTGGCTCAGTGGTAGAACACTCACCTAGCATGTCTGAGGCCCTGGGTTCAATCCTCAGTACCACATATAAATAAATAAAATAAAGGTATTATGTTCACCTACAACTAAAAAATAATAAATAAGTAAAAGTTTAAAAAAAATGGCAAAGAGACCATCATACTCTTCAGGAAAGTGAACTTAATCTAGTATTTCAAATAAAAAATTAGTGATTAAAGAAAGAACAGTGCATTTTCTCTTATAAATAAGCAAGCATAAGCAAGCACTACTACTGGTTCTCTGGATACCTATCAAGAACTCTTAAAATGTTCATATTCAAACATTAAATTAAATAAGCCAGACATTAAAGGATAAATTTGCATTTGTGTATGTGCATCTATGTTTTACTGGGAATTGAACGCAGGGTTTTGAATATTATAGGCCAGCACTCCACTATAGCGCTACATCCACAACACTTTTTATTTTGAAAGAAGGTCTAAGTAGCCCAGGCTGGCCTCAAAGTTGTGATTCTCCTGCTTCAGGTGAGAGGTAGCTAAGATTATAGCCATACCTCCTCACTCGCCTGAAATGGATAAATACGGTATAATCTCACTTATGAGGTGGGCAAACTCTTAGAGACAGAAAGTAGATTTGTTAATGGTTACAGAGTTTCTGTTTGGGGTGATGAAGAAGTTTTGAAAATAGTTATACAACACTGTAAAATATCTATATATAAATATATTAAAATGCCCTATATATGTTTATTTAATATTTTATATATATTATACACACACACAAGCATTCTACCAACTGAGCTATTTCCCAACCCACAATATAATATATACAGATATATATATTTGGTACTGGGGATTGAACCCAGGGGCATTTTCCTACTAAGTTACACCCCCAGCCCTTTTTATTTTTATTTTTTGAGGGAGGCCGAGAAGGAGAATGATGAGTTCAAAACTCAGCAAAAGAGAGGCAGGAAGCAACTCTGTGAGACCCTGTCTCTAAGGAAAATACAAAATAGGGCTGGGGATGTGGCTCAGTGGTTGAGTACCCCTGAGTTCAATCCCCAGTACCAAAAAAAAAAAAAAAAAAGAAGAAGAAGAAGAAGACAATTAAAAAAAAAAAATGGTTACCAGGACAGGAGAACAGTGATGACTGTTGCACAATGTCAATAAAAAAAAAAATTATATATTCATAAGGAGAATGATCAGAAATCTTCTCTGCAGTATTATTTGAAGACAAAGAAATAGAAAATAACCTTAACATCTGTTGATAGGAAATGAATAAATACACTTTGGTAGATTCACAGATCACGGACTACAGAGTAGCTAAAATAAACTACTTGTGTCAAAATAGGCTAAGAAAATTACATATGTATAGTAAAAGGTCATTATATGACATTTATATAGCATATTATGTTGTGGACACATTCAATATGTGTAACAACATGCATGGGCCTCATAAATATCAAATTCAGGGAAATATTTAGCACTGGGAAGAAAAGGAGGATATAGGATGGGAGAATTTGAAATGTTTCTTTTCTTATTAAAATAATCAAAAAATACAACCCTAAAGTTCCTATGTCGAAATGCTGGGTGATGAGTACTTAAATTTTTCTTGTATTATCCTCTACACTTTTCTGTCCATTTTAAATATTTAATAATAATTTTTTAAAAAGTATAGGCAAGAAAAAAAATGAAAAAAGCATCTATAATTTTAAAAAAATTAGGATACATCCACATGACAAAATATTATGCAGTTATTAAAAATGTGTGTTTGTGGGACTGGAGTTGTAGCTCAGTGGGGAGAGCACTTGCCTCGCAAGTGTGAGGCACTGGGTTTGATCCTAGCACCACATAAAAACAAATAAAGGCACTGAGTCCATATACAACTAAAATTTAAAAAAAAAAAAAATGTGTTTGTTGGGTACTGGAGATTGAACACAAGGGTGCTTTACCACTGAGCTATATCCCCAGGATTTTTTTTTTGGCGGGAATGGCGGGGGGGGGGGGGGGGGGGGGGGGCATGTGAGGGCAGGGTTTAATTAAGTTGCTGACAATCTAGAGGATCTAAGTTGCTGAAGCTAGCCTTGAATTTGTGATCTGTGATTCTCCTGCCTCAGCCTCCCAAGTTGCTAGGATTGCAGGTATGTACCATTGCACCTGGGAAAATGAGTTACATAATTTTAAAGACATGGGGAAATACTCAAGAAATGTTGTTGGGCTGGGGGTATAACTCAGTGGTAGAGCAAGAAACTCAAGGTTTTTCAAGATCCAGCATGCCAACTTCCCTTTCATCCTCATTTTCAGCTCATTTTAAGATATTATCTATAGCAGGCACTTTTTTTCCAAACATGCCAGGCACTTTTTATGCTCTGTGTCTTTGCCCACAGTGTGACCTTCCTGAAATGTCCTGTCTTCTAAACTTGTTGGACTACTATTCATCTTTATAACCTGGCTCAAATGCTTTCTCTCACGTCCCTTCTCACAACTGTTCTGTCCTTTATATGCTCCCATACTGCTTGTTCCTCTACTCACTTTATTTCATTCCCATGTGGGTCAATGCTCCTAGAGAGTAGAAACCATCTTATTTGGCTCTACTTGCCACATTTGCACAAAATGGGTATTAAATAATGTTGTCCTGGGTTCGATCCTCAGCACCACATAAAATAAATAAAATAAAACTATAATAAATAAATAAATAAACAAACAAACAATGTTGCCCAACTGAATGATAGCCAGCATGCCCTTTATCTAGTAAATTCTTTCAGTGAGGCAGCCAGTAAAGGCAACTGATCAAATAAGAGTCCCTCTAATTTCAAGTCATATACTTAGCATGAGTAACAGGCAGAAAATGTCATGGACCTGCCACTTTAAGGGGATTGGCAAACTGGACTGTGTATACACAATCCTAATTAAAACTAAAGGGCACCAAGGGGAAGTGAAATAGGGAGATTAAGAGGCGTGGATTCTACAGGTTAAGTCCTCCCCAGTTAAGAGCCCTCATCTTCCACACTAGTGCCTCGTGAACTCACTAAGCAGCCTATTCTCTCTTGGGGTCACCTGTAGAATCTAATGATTGAAAAGCAACTGATTAGGTCACTTTGTCTCTCCAGCAACTGGCTCTGCTCTTGGGCACTTAACTTCTAATTGTGGTTACATGGGGCTTTTTCTCTAAATGAATCCCACTGCACCATTCAGAGAATTCCTTTTAAAGAAAAGCTTGAAATTAACAACAGCAGGGAAGAAAGTAATTCAATCCTCCAAATCACAATATACATACTGTCCATTTTGATGAAAGTCACCCCACCTCCTTTAAACAATAGGTCCTCCCAAGGAATGACTTCTTGGGCACCAGCATGTCCTGTAATTGTTTTTCAGGAGAAAGCTCCCAGTGCCTGCTTCTCATTAAACAGCTACTTCATGTTTGATCACCCAGCTGTGACTGTTGACTGCAAGTTGCAAGGAGTCACTATAATTTAGGGGTAAAAGGAAATTTCGCTCCTACCCACAGTAGTCAAGCAGCTTCACACAAAAAGTTCCCCACCTTGAATCTTCTTAGGCCTACCTGATTTTCAGATCTAACATCTCTTAACCTTTTCAACACACAAATGAGGCAAACCAGGACTACAATAAGAAAAGGAATTGCAAATACTCATATAATGACAATGTTTTTTTGATGGTTTGGCACTGGGGATCTAGTGACGGAATCTTTTGACCAGGATGCCTAAAACCTCATTTTACTAATGTGTTATCAACAAGACCACCATTTATAGGAATAGATTCCTGGGTACTATAAATCACCTAATTTGAGTGTGGTTACCTTAACAGCTCCTCTGTTTGACCCCACACTCCAGACCTCCAGCCTGCCCCCAACCCTTGTTCAAATCTACAACTGCTAACAAAAAAAAAAAAAAAAAAAAGAAAGAAAGAAAAGAAAAAAAAATCAAAGAAGTGACTTAATACATCATTTCTTCACTTCTTCTACAAAAGACTAGAGCTATCTAATCATCTGCTTTAACCACACCACCTGGGTTCATCCTGACTGACTCTGGGGACTAGTAAGCAACAACTGCCAGGATGAAAATTCCTAAGTCCTGTCTTCTGAAGATGGAACTGCAGTGGCTCCTCAGCTGCAATTTCCTATAGCAAATGTTCCAAACCCCTTTTCAACTCTCAACATATTTGAGAGGATTACCAAAAGAAAGGCTAATTTTCTTTACTATCTGGTCACCTTGACCTAGAAGCAAGAGTATGCACCATGAGTATAAAGGAAAGTGACTCCTATTTAGCAAACAATTCCCATCTTACTAAACCAGATGAAAACCATAATCAAAATACTCCTTAGCTGTGCATAGTGGCACACCCCCATAATCCCAGAGACTCCAGAAGCTAAAGTATCACAAATTTGAGACCAGCCTCAGCAATTTAGTGAGACCCTGTTGTCAAAATTTAAATAATATAAAAAAAGGTTGCTCAGCAGAATGTGAGTTCAATCCCCAGTACCAAAAAAAAAAGTGTCTCCTTAGTAAGACATTAATTTACTCTAGGAAATTATCACTGCTCAAAATATCTTCAAAACATTTATTTCTTCGGGAAGTACTTTAAATATCACTCCGTGTGAAATACAGAAAAAATTAAGCTTTTTTTTTTTTAATAGTCACAGTTCAATCTTCACCAAAAGAAAAAAGGAAGGGGGACTGCTTTGCTTGATTCTTTGGCTAACAGTATCTTCTGGCTATTTGCAATAACTGACTCCACCAAGCAAAAGTGAAGATTTATTACCACTAAGGATACTCAAAAGAGTGGCTCAGAAGTCAAAAAGTGTTCTGAGCATCAGCAGCATACGAGAATAAATGTAAAGCTGAGAACACACTTTAAGAGGGACAACTTACAAACATTGTAATTATCCCACAATTACAATGGATATGTACAGTACAATCATACATTACATAATCATAAATTCTGACCCTGAAAAAAAATCTCGAGATCATATAATCCAAATGTCTATTTTTATATATGAGAAAACTCCAATCCATTGAGGTTAGGCAATTTGTTTCTAGTTGAATTAGTAGCAAGAGCTAGGACTAGAAAATTCAGATATCCTGGCTCCAAAAAAAAAAAAAAAACACCACATATTTATCCATACAGCTTCCTATTTTCAGCTCCTCACTTTTGTCTTCCATTCCCCTGGGGAAATAATTTGGAACACTAAAGCATACCAGGAATGGTTCTGAAACCCAGTAGCAGAGAAATGGACTTAAGACCAGGACCTCCCTGTGGTGACCCAAGGTTAGTGTCTGGCTCACAAGAATTCTGGGCAATCTACCTCAGAGAGGGGTCAGTGAAAACTTCTGGATACTCCCCCCCACAACTGGAGTACACCTCCTACAATAACATGTTTGCTATAAGTGATTGAAAGAAGGCTACTTTGAAGAACCTTAATCAGGGAAAAAGAAAACAGCAGAGGTCCCATTTAGGAAAAAGTTGATATATGAAAAAGCAAAGGGACAGCAGGAACCATCTTGGCTTACCTCTTGGCAGAAAGCCTGCGCAGGCTAGGCGAGAGTGATCCCAGGCAGTCTGGATTCAAATTTGTCTCTACCCAGAAAAAAAAGGGGCAAAACGATAGGAATGCTTCTTCATTCCGCCTTTCCACCACTGTTGGTCAGCTCAGCCTCATCATCCTGGACAACCCCGGTGTTGTAAAGATCAGACAGCAGGGAGAAGGGAAGCCATGTGGGCCAGGTCAATGGAGTGAGTCAGTGGCAGAGCAGGAAGAGTCACTGGGGCAGAAATTCTGGCCTCCTGTGGCAAGAATGCCAAACCACACCCCCATCTGGTCAGTACTGAGGAGGCTCTGCCCTATCAGGATTCCCGTCTCTAAACCAGAAAAGGTCCTTCCTCCAGAGGCTCCACATCAATCTTATTTTCAAGAATATTTCCAAAACCTTGCACAGTTTTCTTCTCCTAAAACATCAGACTTTGGTTTAACTTCCCAAATCCTCCACTGTGTGATCATAAGTCATTTATTCACCATTATTTGCCACTGTTCCATGAGTAGACTGGGAACTAATCAAGCCAGTCTTCCCACTTCTGTGCATGAGCCAAGACCTGTCTCATTCTCATGCCACCAGGAGTAGCAAACTTACACACCTTCAGGGGTCAGGCTGGTCACAGAAATGAATGTTCCAGTAGGACATGTGGAAGAACTAGGGAACACTGTGCCTTCCTCAAGGCATTCAAATATTTTAATTGAAATATTAATGTAATACTTCACTGTGAACACCACAATAACCTTTTAAATAGTTAAGTCTTTTTATCTTGCAAGTGAGGAAACTTCCCTATAGTTAGGCAGCTAGCAAAACACAGTTTTTAGACCTGTCTGAAGAAATCAAGCATTCTGTACCACTAGGCTTCCCAGCAGTACAAACACCACAAAAGACAGAGGTCTCAAATTCATTTTTCATGAGATACAACCTAAATAGTGGATGAGAGGCCCATATCACAGCTTATCTAACTAACCATTCCCAAGTGTCTCAGATTCTGTCCATCTTCCAGCCAAAGCCTTCCGCTTATTCCAAATCCTACTAAATTTCCTCTTCTCTTGATTTCTATAGGATTTCCAAATGAGCCAGCACAATCAAGTGCTAAATTATATACTGCCTTGCAAAGGTGGATTCTGCTGCTGTGTATTTTAGTTTTAGCTTCACTAATCAGACTAATGATAAACTTACATAGTCCCCAACCAAAAATGTTTAACTTTTATCTCATCAAGAAAAAAACAATCACGCAAATCCAAATTAAGAGACATTCGGAAAAACAACTAATCTGAACATTTTAAAAACATCAATACTATGGGGCTGGGGTCGTAGCTCAGTTGGTGGAGTGTTAGCATGTGTGAGGCACTGGGTTCGATTCTCAGCACCATATATAATAAATAAAGGTCAATCAACAACAACAAAATTTTTTTTAAAAAATCAGTACTATGAAAGACAAAAAAGAATACAAGGTAAAATAAGCCAAATCTGGTGGCACACGCCTGTAATCCCAGTGACTCAGGAGGCTGAGGCAGGAGGAATGCAAGTTCAAAAATAGCCTCTGCAACTTAATGAGGCCCTAAGCAACTTAGCGAGGCCCTAAGCAACTTAGCGAGACCCTGTCTCAAAATAAAAAATAAAAAGGGCTGGGATGTGGTTCAGTGGCTAAGCACCCATGGGTTCATTTCCCGGTACCAAAAAAAAAAAAAAAGAAGAAGAAGAAGAGAGATTAAAGAGGCTGGAGCTGGAACTCTGTGATAAAACATTTGCTTAGCACGTGATGCACAAGGCTCTGGGTTCAATTCTCAGTACCACAAAAAAGAAAAAACAAAAAAAAGAATGAAAGAAATAGAAACTGGGGGCAGTGGTGCTGTGAGGCACACCTATAATCCTGAGGCTGAGGCAGGAGGATCATGAGTTCAAGGCCAAATTAATGAGACACCTTTAAAAAAAATAAATAAATAACAGTTTTAGGTATAGCTCAATAGTAAACCCTGTTCAATCTACAGTATTGTAGAAAAGAAAAGAAAGAGAATAAAGAACTGCTTTCACCAGGCAGGCACAATGGCACACACCTGTAATCCTAGTGACTGGAGACGGAGGCTGATGATGGAGGATCGCACAAAGTCCCCACAATTTAGTGAGATGCTGTCTCAAAATTAAAAATAAAAAGGACTGAGGATGTGGCTCAGTGGTAGAAAGCCCCTTGGTTCAATCCCCAGTCTACCCCCACCCCCACTCCAACAAGTGTGTGCAAGCGCGCTCACTCTCTCTCTCTCTCTCTCTCTCACACACACACACACACACACACACACACAACTGTTCAAGGTTAAAGCCAGGCTAAAGAAATGACAAAATCATAAGTACATGCAGTGCATGATCCCTCAATGGATGCTGAATAGAAAAAAAACAAAAACAAAAAAGTGTTATAGGAGTTACCTTTGGGAAGATTTCAGAAATCCAAAGTATTGTATTCTAGATTTATTTGAATCAATGGTAAATTTTCTGAGTGTTAATAGAAGTGTGGTTATATAGGAAGATATCCTTTTTTAGGAAATACATGCTGAAACATTTAGGGATGAAATAATATATGCATATCTAATAGTCAAAAGGGTGACATAATGAAGGATACAGAGCCAATGTGACAAAATGTTAATACTAGATGAATGTAAATGTATACAAGTATTTGTTATATTATTCTTCTGAAGTATCTGTAGGTTTGAAATTGTTCAAAATAAAAAATTGGTAAGGAGGGAAATCCTGCATTATATACTTTTTCATATACTCAGCTGGGTGAGAGAGTAGAAAATCATTCACTGCCTGAGGAAAATGGGCTCTGGAGGCTAGCAACCTGACAGAGTCCATTTTCCTGCAGTTCATGAGGGGTACAGCAGGAGCTCTCAGGGAACAAGAGGATTCTCCAAAACTTACACCATCATGCCACAGGAAATCTAGAAAAGCAGGAAATCAAAGCTATTACGTTATTTCCTCACTCTTCACTAAGGCCATCAGAGAAGTACAGACTCAACAAATGCCCACAACAAAGCAGAATGCAGCTGCTGTGCACACAGAGCACCAAGTATTAAAGTCACAATGCATACACCTTGCCACAGAGCACCAAAAACTTTACAGCCTGTAAACAAGTGACCTTAGCAAGTCATAGGAAGGTACTCACGTGGTCAAATAAATACGTCTGAAATATATGCAGTCTTTACTCCTTGCTAGATAAACTAGTTCTCAGCTGCAATAAGGCAGAAGAAATCTACAAGGATTAATCACTGGCATTTCCTGCACTAGCTTCAAAGAAACTGGCCCTTAAATAGGACAGAAAGAGCAGGTGACACAGTTGCCAACAGGGGCCTCAACACAGGAGCAGGCTGTGCAATAAAGCCCTCTTTCCCTTCTACAGCCACAAGATTCTGTTTCTATCAAGTGACCCCTTGCTAAGGCCACTGACTACCCAATGGCCAACCCTTATCCTTGGTTCTCTCCTCTCAATGACCTCGCTCTTTTTTACATAGCTCCTCTCCCAGTCTACCAGAAGGAATAGTCAAAACTATTTCCCCCAAACTTCCATTAACTGTAGTAAGATCTATAGTACTATAACATGGAGCTTGTTTCTCACACCTACAATGTTCAGAGTTTGTTTTTTTTTTTTTTTCTTTTTCTGGTACTGGGGATTAAACCCAGGGAGTTTACCACTGAGCTACATCTCCAGACCTTTTATTGCAACAGATTCTTGATAAGTTGCCCAGGCCACCTTGGAACTTGCAATCCTCCTGCCTCAGCCTCTCCAGAAGCTGGGGTGTCACCATGCCTAGCCCACGTTTAGGATTTTACCAAAGATTCAAAATGAAGACATATAAGGACTGCTTGTCAAACTATGGAATTAAACTATAAAGAACAGAAAATACATGCTTTAAGATGTTACCTGACAAAAAGAGCTTAGCAAGTTTGATGTTACCAAAAACAACAAGAAAAAATTTAATAGAAGTAAATGTAAAGTTCTGTTTGGCATTAAAAAATAAAATAAAATAAAATAGAAATGGTAGAGATTAATTCACCTGTTACTATTAAAACGGCTGCCTTACCAGGCACAGTAATGCACAACTGTTATCCTAGCACCTCAGGAGGCTGAGGCAGGAGAATTGCAAGGTTGAAACTGGCCTCAGCCACTTAGTGAGACCTTGTTTCAAAATAAAAAAGGACTAGGGATGTAGCTCACTAGTAGATCACTTGCCTCACACGTGAGAGTCCCTGGGTTTGATCTCCAATACTGCAAAAAATATATATATATTTTTTTTAAATGTTTGAGACTAGGGTTGTGGCTCAGTGGTAGAGCACTTGCCTAGCATGTGTGGGGCCCTGGGTTCGATCCTCAGCACCACATAAAAATAAATAAATAAAGGTATTGTGTCCATCTACAACTAAAAAAAAAAAAAAAGTATATATATATATATATATATATATATATATAAAAAAAAAAAAGTTTAAGGTTGCCGGGCATGGTGGTGCATGCCTGTAATCCAAGCAGCTTGAGAGGCTGAGACAGGAGGATCATGAGTTCAAAGTTCAAAGCCAGTCTCAGCAATTTAGCAAAGCCCTAAGCAATTCAGTGAGACCCTGTGTCTAAATAAAATACAAAATAGGGCTGGGGATGTGGCTCAGTGGTTGAGTACCCCTGAGTTCAATTCCCAGTACCAAAAAAAAAAAAAAAAAAAGTTTAAGGCTAGGCATGGAGGTGCATACCTTTAATTCTAGTGACTCAGGAAGCTGAGGCAGGAGGAACACAAGTTCAAAGCCAGCCTCAGCAACTTCATGAGACCCTATCTCAAAAGAAAAAAATTAAAAAGTGGGGTGGGGATGTAGCTCAGTGATAGAGTATGTCTGGGTTCTATCCCCAGTACCACCACCAGGAAAAAAATTTTTTTAAATAAAAACATAATGGCTGCCTGCCAGTAGGGGAAAGGCATCTATGGTGAGGGTATTACTCGGTATACTCTCAATGAAACACGAATCTGACAGAAGAGCTATCCATGCAGACTATTACCAATGCAGTCTCGAGTTATTTAGCAGAAGGTGACACACAGTGCCCCCACTTCTGAAGAGCAAAGTTAGAGTAAATGCAGAGGAAATAACCATGCATAATGAGGCTGTGCTAAAGGGTCTGGAAGGAGTATGTCATGCTGAACACAGGACAGAATATAAATAGTTAGGGAGGGAGGAGAGGACATAAAATTTTCAAATATATGCATGCCTGTAGTGCAGATGAGAGAAAGAATTATGAGTCCCTCACAAGAAGATAAAACCAGCAGGGCATGGTGGCACAAACCTGCAATCCCAGAGACTCAAGAGGCTGAGACAGGAGGATTGCAAGTTCAAAGCCACCCTCTGTAATTTAGCAAGGCTCTAAGGAACTTAGCAAGACCCTGTCTCAAAATAAACTAAAAAAGGAAAGAAAAACACAGAATTTATGATTGAAAGTTATAGGGAGATAGATTGTGGCCTGTCAAAGGGAAGACTTTTCACCATATTATAGAAGTTAAGAATGTAGAATATGGGCTGGGCGCAGTGGCACATGCTTGTAAGCCCAGCAGCGCGCAAAAAGCTGAGGCAGGAGGATCCCAAATTCAAAGCCAGCCTCAGCAATTTCATGAGGCCCTCAGCAACTTAGTGAGACGCTGTCTCAAAATATAAAAAGGGCTGGGGATATAGCTCAGTTGTTAAGTGCCCATGGGTTCAATCCCCGGTACCAAAAAAAAAAAAAAAAAAGAGAGAGAGAGAGAGAAATGTGGGATATGCAATTCAGAAGGCTTGACTAGGACACCAATGGCACCATCTACAAACTATGTGGCTTTAAGTAAATGACCTAATCTATCTTTTTCTCAGTTTTCTTCCCTATAAAAAGGAACAATAATCATAATAGAATTTGCCACTTTGAGTTTTGGGAAGTAGTTCATGTAAAGTGCTTAAAACAATGTCTCGGGCTGTTGATGTAGCTCAGTTGGAAGAGTGCCTGCCTCACATGCACAAGGCCCTGGGTTCAATCCCCAGCACCTCCAAAAAAATAAAAATAAAAAACAGTGTCTCATTCTTAGTATATACTGAAAAAAATGTTAGCTACATTATTAACTGTTGGTATTATCAATTAGATAACCTGAAAACCTTTCTACTAAATATGCCTGAAAATGCTTAGAAAAATAAAGAAACATTCTTTTAGACTGTGCCAGTTATTAAATTCTTGTGTCTCATTTCCACCCCTATTCCATTAGGCTCTGCTCTGTGATGCTGGGGTTTGGACTCCACCAACTCCATTTCACTCTTACCAGCTGGATCCCTGTTAAGTTATGTCAACAGGGGGTGCTAAAGGGAAAATGGAGAGCAAAGGCTACCTGGGACTTCCTCCTTCCTGTCACCAGCTGTTTCTTGAGGACAACATTTGTTCCACCCAGTTTTTTTTAAACATCTAGACCCAGCCTCATTATGCCCTTCAGAGGCACCTGAATCAGCTGGGCACAAAATAACCGAGCCGCCACGAGGCACTTGTAGGTTCAAACAGGAACTACTTTATTGCCCGAACTCTCACCCGCACTCCATGCACGCTTCCCGGGAACTCTCTCACCCTCTACTGGCTCCGCGCAAACTCCACAGGAGTTCTCAGGAACTCAAAAGTATCAGGCTCCCGAGGCAGCAGGAGCCGCCCTATTGCTGGACAGCAAGGGTCTATATACAACTGAATACCCAGCCTGTTTCAATCCAGCACCATCCAGTCACAGCAATTATACACAGCTTAACTTAATTATCATCATCTTAATGCTCGCTGGTGTCACCTCTCAACCACTCCTTCTGGCAATGCCAGGCACCATCCCTACTCGGCTGTGGCTCTCAACATTTCCCCCCTTCTGTCTAATTAAACAACAAGCATGTGGCTTAGGGACCGTGCCTGTCTTAGGTTGTCCAATACTACATATGGTTCTTACCCGTCATCGGATGAGCTGACCTCAAGGCATCAGCCTCCTATCTCAGGTTGGTACCATTGTAATTGGATCTTACCCATCATTGACTACTGGCCCAGCATACAGCCATATTTGTGGATAGGCCTTTGCACCAATGGGGGGATGAGGTTCTTTGCCTCACCTCTGTTGGCCCCCAAATTTTAAAGCATACAGCCATATTTGTGGATAGGCCTTTGCACCAGTAGGGGGGTGAGGTTCTTTGCCTCACCTCTGTTGGCCCCCAAATTTTAGCTGAACGACCATCACAAGCAGAAGGGAGGAGGATACAAAAATGCCATGACACCAAGCCAATTGACGGCTCCTTTGGAAAAATTGTACCACCGATGACACCATCAGCAAAAATACCCCGGCACTACCACAAGTTGATGCACCAACAGATAGCTCACAATGCATACAAGTGATACACAGTCCAGGCAAGTTCTGCAAGCAGTTCAAAGCAGAGAAATCTATTAATATGTCCATTCCCTCCAAAGTAAATCGACTCCTTGATTGAGCATCACTTGTTGAGTTACATTATTTATTGATGTAACAGTTTATACAGTTTGTTGTGATAGCTATCGCAGAAGCTGTAGTTTGGTTTTATCTTTGTCTTCACCGGCACTGGGATGAAGATAGGAATTCTGGCAATGATGGCTAAAAAAAAATTATGTAACATTCCAGCAGGCACTAAAAGAAAGCAATTTTCTAAACAATTTCGTATCCTGAATAGAATTAGATATAATGAAAAGGAAAGGTGAAAGTAAACAAACAGATCTGTTAACCTCCTTTTTTGTTCACATTTTAAAACAATCCTCAACAGCTGTTTACCCAATTTAAATTAAACCATTTAAATCACGTGAATAATAAAAAAATATTTGGATCCATTTTTTCATGAGCGCTCCTCATATATGATATATGGACATACACACATACAGACATACAACACAAAACACAAGTGTGCACAAATAATACAATATATACAACACATAACATAATAGTAAAGGTCTTGTAGCTTTTCACAGGTGAAATCTCCATTACAATGTTTAAAAACTCCACAGTCAAAAAATAGAAAAATAAAATAGAACTTCATGATGTGGGAAAGGGCAATAATAAAATAGATATTGAAAAAAAGCATCCTGGTTTCATTAGCCTCCAGGTGTGGGAGAACCACTGTCGCATATGTAAGGATAGTCAAACTGGAGTTCTGGATATCAGCTATTATGGATTTGAGCCAAATCATCTTCTTTTTGGTCTGTAGAAATCGTTTTAGTTAATCTCTCTGAAATCCAAATCGGTTGCTGTTCTCCCTGTGGAAACACACAAACAGACCCCCAACTCCAGACAATCACTGGGTCAGGACCTTTCCATTGTCCTGTTAGAATATCCTTGGGCTTATGTACATTTTTTGGACACATGTGCCTTTCTGCAGCACTAAGCCCTGATGAATCCAAATTTTAAAAGTTTAGAGTAAAAAGGGTTATTTTAAGATTATCTTTGGGGGATATATACCCTTCCCAATTCCCTCTTTTTGCTTTAATAAGTACATTTTAATAGTTTGATGAGCTCCTTCAACTATGCCTTGTCCCTGTGGATTGTATGCAATTCCTGTTATATGAGTAATGCCAAATGATGAGCAAAACTGCTTAAAAGAGGTAGAAGTATAGCCAGGGCCATTATCTGTTTTTAACTGTTTTGGAACGCCCACAGTGGCAAAATTTTGTAAGCAATGAGCTATAATATCTTTAGTTTTTTCTCCGGCATGAAGGGAGCCCATCAAAAATCCAGAAGAAGTATCAACTGTAACATGCAAATATTTTAATTTTCCAAATTCTGGCAAGTGTGTGACGTCCATCTGCCAAATATGGTTAGGTATCAGTCCTCTAGGATTGACTCCAAGATTAACTTGTGGTAAAAATCACACAATTCTGACACTGTTTTATTATTTGTCTAGCTTGTTCCTTAGTTATTTTAAAACGCTTTTTTAAAGTATTTGCGTTGACATGGAAGGATTTATGAAAATTTGTAGCTTCTTCTAGCATAGAAAAAAATATGTATGTCATGTGTAGTTTTATCTGCTAAATCATTGCCCAAACTAAGGGCTCCAGGCAATCCTGTATGTGCCTTGATATGTCCTATAAAAAATGGATCTTTTCTGTCCCAGATTAGACTTTGTATAGTGGAAAACAAAGAGAAAACAGTAGAGGAAGGGGAAATCCTACCAGCATCTTCAAGGGATACTATAGCATTAACTATATACTGACTATCAGAAAATAAATTAAATACAGAATCTTTAAACATCATAAAAGCTTGTAATACTGCATTAAGCTCTACCTTTTGAGCTGATTGTTTGGGTACTAAAAATGTAAAAGTTTGATCAGGGGTAACTACTGCTGCTGTACCATTATTTGACCCATCAGTGAATATATTTGGAGCATTCATGATAGGTATTTTTCTTGTCATTTTTGGAAAAACTACAGGATGCGAAGACCAAAAAGACAACAAAGGATTAGATGGTAAGTGGTTATCAAATGAAACATTAGATTTACACATGATTATTGCCCAAGTATTTAACTCATTAGCTAACTCATCAATTTGATCCATAGTATATGGAGTAATAATTTAATTGGAAGAAATTCCAAACACTCCCTTTGCTGCTTTTATTCCTTTGAGTATTAATTGTCCTACAGCCTCAGGATACCTAGTAAGAATAATGTTAGGAGAATAAGATAAATGTATCCATAATAATGGACCTTCTTGCCAAAATACTCCTGTAGGAATATTTTTGTTGGTAGTACAATAAATAATAAAGGCAAACTTAAATCAATTCTATCCAAATGCATATTTTCCATTTATGTTTCAATGATTTTTAATGCCTTTCTTGCTTCAGGCATTAACATGCGGGGTGAATTAACATGTGGGGTAAATTTGGATCTGATGGACCATTTAGGATATCAAATAAAGGTCCCAACTCTCCTATTGGTATGCCTAGATAAGGCCTTATCCAATTTATATCTCCTAATAACTTTTGAAAGTCGTTAAGTGATTTGAGTTGACCTACTCGTATTTGAATTTTTGGTGGATGGACCATGGTAGAGGATAATAGAACTTCTAAATAATTAATTGGAAACTTTAATTGTACTTTATCTATTGCTATCTCTAGATTATAATTTTTAATAAATTTGTAAGTGTGGCATAACATTTTAGCAATGTGTTTTTACCTTTGTGTGCTAATAATACATCGTCCATATAGTGAAATATTTCAGGATTTTGATTTCTAAGTAGCTGGATTGCTTTGTTAACATAAATTTGACACATAGTTGGGCTGTTAGCCATCCCTTGAGGGAGTACTTTCAATTCATATCTCTGATCAGGACCTTCATGATTCAACACAGGGACATTAAATGCAAAACTTGGACTATCCTCAGGATGAATTGGAATTGAAAAAAACAATCTTTAGTATCTATAACTAAAACATATTAGGTTTTTGGCAAAGCAGACAATTGAGGAATCCCCGATTGAGCAGGTCCCATAATAACCATCTCATTATTAATGGCTCTTAAATCTTGCAATAATCTCCATTTACCAGATTTCTTTTTGATGACAAAAATGGGAGTATTATGGGGAGATACAGAAGGTTGTATATGTCCCTCCGCTAATTGTTGTTTGACCAGGTCATGGGCTGCTTGTATCTTTTCTTTAGTCAGGGGCCACTGAGGAACCCATACTGGCCTTTCTGATTTCCAAGTAATTTTTATTATCTCAGTGACCCCTCTGAAAACCCAATCCATGTTTGTCTGTTCCTTGATCTATTTGTATTGGTGCTATACCTTGTTCTTGTTCTCCTAATCTTTTTCCTTTCCTAAAACCTTGTCTAGCCATAATAGTGGGTGCATTTGGATTGATGTTATTTGTTAATGTCAAACCTAATTGAATTAGGACATCTCATCCCCATAAATTTATAGGAAGATGATCCAATACATACGGCTGTATAGTTCCTTCATATCCTTCAGGATCCTTCCGATCTAATACCATTGCACTTCTATGGGGATTAGTTGCCGCTCCTAGGCCTTGAAGCGTTTGAGTGGCTTGTGGTAACGGTCAATGTTTTGGCCATTCTTGATGAGAGATGATGCTAAGGTCTGCACCTGTATCCAGTAGCCCATTAAATTCAAGTTCTTGAATATTTAGTTTTAGCATGGGGCGAGAATCTAAATTTAAAGAAAGCATAACCCAATCTACACCTGTGGAGCCTAATCCCCTGGAACCTCTTTCTATAGTACGGCTGGAAAATTTATCATGTAGGCTGGGTATTATTAATAACTGTGCTATTCTATCTCCTGGTGAAATTACTGATATACCCCTTGGAGAACTGGCTATAATTTTTATTTCACCTTCATAATCGGGATCAATTATCCCAGGACTTATCATAAGTCCTTTTAGAGTAGAAGAACTGTGTCCCAATAATAAGCCTACTGTTCCTTGGGGAAGAGGTCCTTTTACCCCTGTGGGAATGATTTGAACTCCCATCTCCGCCGAAAACTAAAAAATAAATATTTTTTAAAATTCTCTCTCTCCCTCTCTCTCTCTCTTCTCTCTCTCCCTTCTCTCTCTCTATCTTTAAAAAAAAAAAGAATGAAGATAAAACAAAGATGTTTTCCAATAAAGTGTTTATCATTAATATATCCTTACTAAAGTAAACACCTAAAGGATGTATACATCTATTCAACAAAAAGAAAAGAATAAACTGTAAGAAAGAATGGTAACAGCAAATACACATGGGTAAAAGGAAATAATCACTAACAGCACAAAACAATTATTAATTAGAATTATTCAAGGTGAAGATGTATCTTAGTGGTAGAGTCCTTGCTAAGCATGTACAAGGCTCTGCATTCCCTCCTTAGCATTACAAAAAAAAAAAAAAAAAATCACTCAACATTAATATAGATTTCTTTGGAACAGTCTCATTCTCAGAAGTGCTCATTTTGATTCTGATCAACACTTTTTGATATGTGTAGTACATAGAAGGTAAGAAGCTGAGTTGGCCCCAATACATTCTGACCAATGGCTTTGATCAATTGGGCACAGCCATCAAAATAACTCCTGATCAGCTGTATTTAGCCATCTGAAGCTGGGCTTTGCCATCTCGCCCCACCCAGCCCCATCCTAACACTTCTAGAACTCAAGTCTTAGTTCAAGGCATTCTTCCCACTTCCATATTCCACAAGTCAAAAAAAGAACATTCTAAATAGATTTTCTTTCTTTTTCTTTTGGGTACTGGGGATTAAACCAGGGGTGCTTTACCACTCAGCTATACCCCAAGTTTGTTTGTTTTTAAGACAGGGTTTTGTTAAATTGCTGAGGCTGGCCTGGAACTTGAGATCCTCCTGCCTCAGCCTCCCAAGTCACTAGAATTACAGTGGCCACCATGCTGAGCTCTAAATATGTTTCTCAATGAGCTTTAAGGTAAGATCTTATAGCTTTGGGGGAGTACAACTTCTGGCTTTGGACTAAGATTCAGGCATTGCAATTAGTCATCATTTTCTTGAATTTGGACCAAAAGAGTGCTTTGTGTTTTTTCCTCTAAAGGAGAAGATACCACACAGGAACAGAGAGGGAGGGAACACATAAACCCACTGAAAGCTTCCTCATATTATCTGAATGCTTGCTTGGGTTCCTGTATATTCACAGGGGTAAAGATCTCCAATCTAGCAGGGGATCATTAACTCCAGGCCAGCCTCAGCAATTTAGTGAAACCCTGTCTCAAATTAAAAATAAAAAGGAGTGGGGAAAACAAAACAAAACAAAAAAAGGAGTGGGGATACAACGTAATGGAAAAGCATCCCTGGATTCAATTTCTAGTAACACCCCCATAGCCCCCAGGAAAAAAAGTTCCTGGAGTGGGATTGTGGCTCAGTGGTATACGAGTGGGACCCGGGTTCGATCCTCAGCACCACATAAAAATAAAATGCATTATGTTGTGTCTATCTACACCAGAAAATAAATATTAAAAAAAAAAAGTTCCTGCCCATCACAGAATAGTAACACACCTGACAACCCAGAATTTTGGAAACAAAGAACCAGGCAAAAGACCCAGGAGAAAGGTAAGTGTTTATTTAACCAAGTAAATGTTATTACATTTTCAGAAGACAGTGCCATTCCAAGAAAGAGGATAGGTTGGGCTGGGGTTGTGGCTCAGTGATAGAGCGCTCCTGCACATGTGCGACCCTGGGTTCAATCCTCAGCACCACATAATTAATAAATAAATAAATAGATAGATAGATAGATAGATAGAATGAAGTTGTTGGGTCCCACTACAACTAAAAAACAAATTAAAAAAAAATAGAATAGCTTAACACTGAGGTTCAAAATTCACTAAAGGAAGAGGGGAAAGCCAGGCTCCTACTGCCTTTCATCCCCCCAAAACACATCATTCCAAGGCACACATTAATGGCCCTGCCATGCTCAAATCTTACACAGCCATCAGGATACAATGTCCAAAAAAAACCAAAAAACAGTCTCTCATTGTCTAGAGGAGCAGACAAACACGCAAAGAGACTAACAATACCAAATGACAAGCACTACCTCAGAGGTAAGCAAAAGAGGGTATGGTACGCACAGGAGGCAACAACTCAGATTCTCTCCCACCCACGACTTTCACACATTTAGAGGTCTTAAATTTGAACTCTCCGAAGTGCTAGCATGAAACACCTTTACTGATTTGAACTTCACTACAACCTAGGAAGTACGTAAGATCATAATTGACTCTATATGAAAAATGAGACTCTAAATAAATCACCTAGTCAAGACAACACGCACCCCGACCTAGCCCCTTCCCCAGTTCTAATTTATGCCCAACCCTCAAAATCCCAAGTGGAGCCAAACTCGCACTAGCTATGTAATACTGGACAATTAAACATTATATACCTCAAGGTCCCCACCTGTAATAAACTAAGTATAACAAGGTTTCTAGACAAATTGTTAAAAATATGATTCTTATAAAGGGTGCAACACAATGCTAGAAACGCAGTGGGCGCTCAGGCAATGTTTAGTGGTACTGTTGTTGACAATAAAAGGCGAGGACTTTCCGTTAAGGACCCCTCGATTACAGTCCTTTCAGGAACTTGCACTACCCGCCATCCCGGTCGCCCTCAGACAAAATCCCACGGACACGCCCCCAAACAGGCCCTCCCCCTTAGGCCCTCCCACAGCTTCCCTCCCACAAGCCTTACCCCCGATTGACTGTCCCCTAGAAGGGTCACCTAGAAGGGCTTCCGCTCGCACCGACCTCTCCAGCACCCCTTTAGGCCTGGGCATCCCTGTGGGCGCCCAGGCCACACACGAGCAGGGGGCCCGCGCCGGTTACCTGGCCGCGACTCCCGCTCCGCGCCACGCGCTCCCCGGGGTCGCCGCTCGCCGCGGACTCGCGCCAGCAGCGGCAGTACACAATTAGTTTAAACTATGGCCCCGCCCCTTCGCGCCGCCCTCTGATTGGCCCCTGTCAGCTGCTGTCGTTCTAAGGGTACGCTTGAGGACCCAGGAAAAGGAAGTGTGAGGGCCACTGGGAAAGGCGAAGTCGTGTCACACTTCCGGCCCCCCGACCTGGACTTGAGGGTAAAAGAACTACGAATCCCAGCACCACCCTGGGGCCCCGTCCCCCCCAGCTACAGGCCCCTGTTAGGCATCGTGGTTATGGCTCCAGCTGGGGCGTGGTGACGAAGGTAGTTGCCAAGGAGAGTTGCGATTAGTAACCCTAAATGTAGTGGGGCGCAGTGGCTGGAGCGGAAGCGACTGTGGGTGAGTCCGGCGGGAAAACAGGAACAAGGGAACCAGAACACTATAGAGGGGAGGGGCTCCACAAAAGAACTAGAAAGCTCTCTAATCAGAGACCTTCTCCCAATCCTCACGCCCTTTCACAGTGAACTCAACACTCCACCATATAGGATAGACTGGAGGGTAGGAGAGGGGAAGAGCGCTGAGACACATGCCCTTACAGATTTAAGGGTGCTTCCTAACCCCCTATCGCAACATTGAGGTTTCCAGGACGCATGCCTCAAGTCCCAAACACACCTAGGAGATCGGAAATCTGGAGTTGGTTTTCCTCAGAGGAACCGAGACAGGGGAATAGCACTAGATAGACTAATCACGGCCCCGAATTCTTGGAGATGTGAAAATTTTATGAAGCTTGAAGCGTCACTTTCCTTCCTCTTGCCAAACAGTAAGATCCATTCTCAGAACGTCCGCACGTTCCTCCCATACACACTACAAGTATCTCCAAATTAACCTCTTCTTCCTACACCTTCATGGTCTGCTTCTTGAAGCTCAGTAATTAAGCTTCATTTCCTTTGCAGTCCTCGTGATAGAGTTGTTGCATTTAGTAACACACCTAGCTCTTTTAGTCTCTTTATGCTCATCTATGAGTCAAGAATGTTTATCCCCATTTCACAGACTGGAAAACCAAAACCCATTGAAATGACTTGCCCAAGGCCACACATCAAATCAGTAATAAAGCTATAAATAGACTCCGGTTCTTCAAGTTCCAATCACATCTCTTTAGCTTAAAGGTACTGTCTCTATATATCTTTTTATTTTTTTTAATATTTATTTATTTTTAGTTTTAGGCGGACAACATCTTTGTTTGTATGTGGTGCTGAGGATCGAACCCAGGCTGCACACATGCCAGGCGAGTGCGCTACCGCTTGAGCCACATCCTCAGCCCTGTCTCTATATATCTTAAAGGGTTTTTCCAAGAAATGGGTTAAACTGCCCCAGAGAAAAGGAACCTGTATGGTCTACTTTGGGCCATTTACACTTAAGCCTGAACGAGTTTCAGGTCCTTCCCTGGAAGTTTTAATGAGAAAGGGAACTAGAGAGACTAAAGACACTAGGAATTGAAGATATTTAAACAGAAAACAATCTGGCTAACGACCCCTGTGTTCTGAAGTGTCCATGAGTAGCTAGACCTGATTATTGACCCATTCCTGTCTTAAAGTTCTTCCAGGCTTGTTTTTGTTTGCTTGTTTGTTTGTTTGTACTGGGGATTGAACTCGGTGGTTCACCACTGAATTACACCCCAGCCCTTTTTGTTTGTTTGTTTGTTTTTTTGTTTTTGTTTTTGTTTTTTTTTTGAGGCAGATCTTTCTTGCTAAGTTGCTGAGGCTGTCCTCAAACTTCTGGTCCTTCCTCAGCCTCCCAAATCGATGAAATTACAGGCCTAGCCAGGGCTGGTCCTTTGTCTGCTTCCCACCTCACTTTATCTTCTCTTCTTGAGTCCTCCTCCCACCCACAATTTTCATTTGTCACCTATATGCAGTGTATCCAGCCCAGCCCTCATATCTAAGTTCTATATCCATATAGCCAATTGCATCCTTCATTATCTCCTTCAAGATATCTCAAAGGCGGGGCTGGGAAGCGCGCTCGCCTGGCATGCATGCTGCCCGGGTTCGATCCTCAGCACCACACACACTGCCAAAAACTAAAAAACAAAAATAAATATTAAAAAATTTTAAAAAAAGATAACTCAAAGGCAACCATCTGTACACCACTCCAACCCAACCCTCAACCCTCCCCTGCAAGCCTGAATGTCTTCCAGTGGTCCCACAATATATAATAAGCCCCAAACCCAAGTATCCCCGCCCCCCAGTACTAGTCTGGGGCCAGGTTTGTGGCTCAGTGGTAGAGCACTTGCCTAGCATGCATGAGTCACTGGGTTCCATCCCCAGCACCACATAAAAAAACTAAATAAACAAAATAAAGGTATTGTGTCCATCTACAACTAAAAATAAAAAATTCAAAGACAACAGTCTTGCTGAGTTGCCTAGACTGGTCTTAAATTTTCTTTTTCTTTTTTTTTTTAAAGAGAGAGTGAGAGAGAAAGAGAGAGAGAGAATCTTTTTTAATATTTACTTTTTAGTTCTCGGCGGACACAACATCTTTGTTTGTATGTGGTGCTGCCGGGCCGCACGCACACCAGGCAAGCGCGCCACCGCTTGAGCCACATCCCCAGCCCTGGTCTTAAATTTTCAATCATCCTGCCTCCACCTCTCAAATAGCTGGGATTCACCATACCCAGGCCAAGTTATCTTTCATACTTTTCTTCCATTCTTCATCTATCATTAAGTCCAGCCAGCTTAACTTCCTAAATATCTTTTTCTAGTCCACATCCTTCTTGCCTTCCTTCCCAGCCATTTTGTGAACTGTAACCAAATTAATCCTTCAAAATCAAACCTGATGATATTCACTCTCCCACCCCAACCTCATTTAAATGTATAGTTTTTGGCTTTCTATTGCTCTTAGCATAATGCAACATCTCAGGGTGGCTCCTGCCCACTCTCTAATCTCTACTCTAACCATAATACCTACTTCTCACTTCAGTTACATATCCTTCTTTAAGGTCTTCAAGCTGTGACTTCTGTCTGAAATGCTTTTCTTTTTCTTTTGTTGCTGGGGATTGCACCCAGGGCTTTGTGCATGCTAAGTGTGCAATACCACTGAGCTACACCCCCAACCCCTGAAATGCTCTTCCCCCTCCTATCCTGTATTTTCTTTCTTTTTTTTTTTTTAAAGAGAGAGAGAGAGAGAGAGAATTTTTTAATATTTATTTTTTAGTTTTTCGGCAGGCACAACATCTTTGTATGTGGTGCTGAGGATCGAACCCGGGCCGCACGCATGCCAGGCGAGCGCGCTACCGCTTGAGCCACATCCCCAGCCCCTATCCTGTCTTTTCTCCCCCTATACTTTATCTTTTAGAGTTGTCAATCAGTTTTTCAGTAATGAAAATATCATATCCCTAAATTAGAGCAACCTCATGTCCTTCTCCTTGTAATATAATTCATTTGCAGTTTTTTAGGTATTAAGTACCTGCTGCTTGCCACCACTATGAGATTCAACTATGAGAAAAATATGGTTCCTGCCCTGGTGGAGTTTATAATCATATAAAGAACAAGCAGATAATTATAGTGTTATCAATGCTGTGGTGGCAATAAATATAGGGCATTATGGAAACCAAGAAAAGAAGTTCCATGTCGAGATTTGGGGATAAGGGTAGGCTTCTCAGAAAAATGGAATCCTGAGATAAGTCCTAAAGTAAGGACAAACAAGAATAAAAAGGATAAAGAAAGAATCTATATTCCAAATAGAGAGTAAAAGGAGAAACTTTTCCAAAGGCCTAGAGGCAAGTGCAGAGAATTTGCTGTGAATTGTTGCATTTGGCTGAACTGCAGGTAGAGGTGAGGATATGAGATGGGAGTAGAGTGTAGACCAGGCTGAATCTTGAGCTTCCCTTTGGCACCTGGGAATATAACTTGCCAGAATACATTAGGTTATGTAACAGATTTTTCCAACATTCTTTGGTTTTTCTCCTACCTGTAGTCTACAAGTAGTAAGCTAGGCTGATCAGTCTTCCAAGTTCCCCACCTGGTTATTCCTCAAAGCTTCCCGTAACTTTCTGTTATTACCTGTCTGAGAGAGGGCAGAAATAGACTGGCAGTAGATCAAATTCCAGTTGTTAGTAATTCCCCAAACTGGAAACAAATCTGTGTCAATTTGGAGCTGGATAAATAAGGTTAAAAGTATGAAAGATTCCATGGAATACTCTGCAGCTGGTAAAAAGGGTATGAGAGCCAGGTGTCGTGGCACATGCCTGTAATCTCAGTGACTTGGGAGACTGAGGCAAGAGGACCACAAGATCAAAATCACCCTCAGCAACTTGGAAAGGCCCTAAGCAACTCAGCAAAACCCTGTCTCTAAATAAAATACAAAATATGGCTGGGAATATGGTTCAGTGGTTGAGCACCCCTGAATTCAATCCTCAGTTAAATAAATAAATAAATAAATATTTTAAAAGGACTGGGGATGTGGCTCAGTGGTGAAGCACTCCTAGATTCAGTCTCCAATACAAAAAGAAAAAAAAAAAAAGAAAAGAAAAGAAAAAGAAATGAGTACAGAGACAACAACTGTTTTCATTTATTGAGCACTTGTTGTGGGCCACATAATAGATTCCAAGATAGGATTTGTGTTCATTTCACAGGTGAACAAACAAGCTATGATGAAATTTTGTTCAAAGTACAGTGGGGGTAAGCATCAGTTTGCTATTGCTGTATAACAAAGCATCCTAAAACACAGTGGCTTACAACAATAAGCATTTATTCTTGCTTCTGTGTCTCTGAGTTAGTTGTATGGTTCTGGTCATGGCTAACCTCATCATGTGACTGCAGTCATCTGTAGGTTGGGTGGCTCTCCATCGCCTATTTTGGGATGGCCTCAGCTGGGATCACTGGCTCTCTTTCACATGTTGATCACCTGTACATCTCTCATATCATTCCAAAAGGCCAGCCACGTTCTCAGGGCACTAGCAGAGAGCAATCTCTGCTTTAAAGTTTGTTAGCTTCATGTTTATCAACATCCCATTGGACAGAACATGTTAAAATGCTGAACCCAGCATCAAGGAGAGATGGAACTACAAAGGTATAGGGCAAAAAGGGATGGATACAGGGGATACCATGAATAGGGACCATCAGAGCAATCAGTCTAATTCAGGATGCACTGATCAATTTTATCTGGAAAAGAAAGACTTTATAAAAGAAGGTACACTGGAGCTGAGTGTTGAAACAAGAAAGAGTACTCACTAAGCAGGCAGCTGTTACTGGAAACTGGATGCTGGCTGGTTTGCCACAATCAATAGAAACCCAGCAGGTCTTTCTATGCTCATGACAGGGTTCTATTATTTGTACTTGGCTTCATTCCTTTTGGTCAGGCACAGGGCAGCAGGCACTCAACAAATGTTTGCAGTATTGAATTGATATCTTACTGTGAATGAAGTGTGGAATGAAACAGCTGAACCTGGGAGCCAATTGTTAGAACAGCTTAGCATCAAGTCTCCCAAAACAGAAAACAGAAATCCTGTACGAGGCAGTTTTTCTTTCATTCATCCCACAAGTTTCCTGATTGCCTGCCACAAGTTTCCTGATTGCCTGTTGTAAACCAGGCTCTGTGTAAGATGATGGATAAGACGCTAGCTCACAACCTCCATTTAAACCTGTTTAAATGGAGAAAGCTAATAACTCTTTTTTTTTTTTTAAAGAGAGAGAGTACTTTTTTAATATTTATTTTTCAGTTTTCGATGGACACAACATCTTTGTTTGTATGTGGTGCTGAGGATCGAACCCAGGCCGCACGTATGCCAGGCGAGCGCGCTACCGCTTGAGCCACATCCCCAGCCCGCTAATAACTCTTTCCAACAAGAAAATTTGATCAGCTTCTTAGGGCTCAATTTTTACTACTAACTCATTCAGAAAATTCATCAGGAGCTACCAAAATTAGGTCTTAGGATGCACTGAGAGTCTATGGTTTCTAAGGAGATTAACTGTAAAAATCTGCCCTTCAGTATTTTAAGGTAAAATCCATGTTCAGTGGTATAGAATTCTAGGGTTCCAACCCAGTACATATTTTGAGAGGAATAGTCGGTCTTACTCAAAGGCATCAAACCTGTTACAGGTGCTGATGTGGGAAGGACTCTAAGCTAGGTTTCATTTGCTATTTGCTTTGTTGAGTACCTGTAGATTTTTTTTAACCCATTAATTCTCAAGTTTCAATTCTGTGCAAATATTCAATCTGTTGATATAGGTGCATTAAAATAGATTGGAAATACAGTCCAAAGCTTATATATGTATTTATATGCATATATATAAATATATATAGTATATTATGTATTATACATTATTAATTTGGGAAGGATACTGGGGATTAAACCCAGAAGCACTTTACCACTGAGTTACCTCCCCAGCCCTTTTTATTTTTTATTTTAAGACAGGGTCTCACTAAGTTGCTGAGATTGGCCTTGAACTTGCAATCCTCCTGCCTCAGCCTCCTGAGCAATGGGATTACAGGCCTGTGCCACTGCACCACTATAATTTTCTTTTTCTTTTGGTATCAAAGATTGAACTCAGGGGCACTCAACCACTGAGCCACATCCCCACCCTATTTTGTACTTTATTTAGAGAAAAGGTCTCACTGAGTTGCTTAGTGCTTTGCTTTTGCTGAGGCTGGCTTTGAACTTGCGATCCTCCTGCTTCAGCTTCCCAAGCTGCTGGGTTACATGTGTGTACCACTGCACCCGGCTCCACTGTGTGTGTGTGTGTGTGTGTGTGTGTGTGTGTGTATATATATATATATATATATATATTTTTTTTTTTTTTTAGTTGTAGATGGACACATTATCTTTAGTTGTTTGTATTTATGTGGTGCTGAGTTTTGAACCCGGTGCCTCACGCATGCAAGACAAGTTATCTATCACTGAGCTACAACCCCAGTCCCTCCACTATAAATTTTTATAGGTGTTCCACAACTGGGACAAAATGGAATAAGACTTAAAAAAAAAAAAAAAACACCTTTTTTTCTTTTTTCTTTTTGCAGGGAGGACTGGGGATTGAACTCATGGGTGTCTTACCACTGAGCTATATCCCCAGTCCCCCTTTTTTTTTTTTTTTTTTTTTTTAAATTTTGAGACAGGGTCCCACATGAAGTTGCTGAAGCAGGCCTTGAACTTGCAATCCTGCTGCCTCAGCCTCCAGAGTCACTGGGCCTATATGTGTGTACCAGCATGGCCAACTCAAGACAAAAAATTCTTATTGTAATGTTAATCCAGCATGTATAAGAAAGTACCTGTCAGGGCAGTAAGAGCCTCTACCGGAATGTCTATGTGTTCCTACAAACTCCATTCTGCTGCTACTTGTGGGATCTTCTTAGCCAGCCCCAAATCTTCCTTCTTGTGACTTTTGCCAGTTCTGCCTTCTGTTCCAGCTTGACTTTCCGTTCCCAGGACCTTCTATCTCCAGTGACAAACATGGTTATCTCCAGAGTAGAAATCAGGATCTCCTACTCCTCCACATAGTTGGTAACCTGCTCTAGATCGACCACACTCCTGTCATGCTTCTGTTGTTCTTTGAAGAGACTCTGGGTTGCTGGTCTGTCTCCAACACCAGCTCCTATGTCCCTTTCATTCATCACATTCTGCCTATAGATTTGATATCTAAAGATTCAGGTCTCCCTAATCAACAGCGCATGTCCATGAGGCCAGTCCACCACTCAACAGAGAATTCAGCTGTTGTGTGACTCAAGCTGGCAATTCCTCAAAGCTCAGATGAGATTGCTATATTTTGGGGGGTTGGGGGAATTCAAAGGGATTGAACCCGGAGGTGCTTTACAACTGAGCTTCACCCCCAGACCTTTGCATTTTTTGAGACAGAGTCTTGGGTCTTGCCAAATTGCTGTGACTGGCCTTGAACTTGTGATCCTCCTGCCTCGGCCTCCCAAGTCACTGGGATTACAGGTATGCACCACTGTGTCTGATGAGACTGCTATTTTTTGAAAACAAGACATTCCCTTTGTAACTCTCTAAACCTACTAAACTCTATCCTTGCCTACATTAAATCACCAAAAAATGAATTTATTTGTACTGTATTATAGGTCCTTGGTTTTTAATAGAAAGTCCGTTTGTTTATTTTGGTATTGTTGAGGATCAAACTTATGGCCTCAAGCATCCCAGAGCAAGTGCTTTACCATTAAGCTAAAGTCCCAGCCCCCAGAAATCCCATTTTAAGAATACTTCCCATCAGGCATGGTGGCATACACCTGTAATCCCAGTGACTCAGGAGGCTTGCATATTCAAGACCAGGAACTCAGGCCCTAAGAAACTTAGTGAGGCCCTATCTCAAAATTTAAAAACAAAAAACAAAAACAAAAAAAAGGGCTGTGGGTGTGGTTCAGTGATAGAGTGGCCCTAGGTTCAATCTCCAGTACCAAAAACAAAACAAAACTTGCCAGTTTCATTGTCTCTGCACATAGAATAATTTATTCTTTGAATACAGTGATGAAAACTAAATAGTCCAAGGTTTTCCTTTTTGTTTTAGCTGCCAGGAATTTTGGAACTACATATAGTCATAGGTTTTATGTGTGTGAAACTGGGGATTGAACCCACACGACCACTGAGCTACATCCCCAGCCCTTTTTATTTGAGACAAGGTCTGGCTAAGTTGCTTAGGGCCTTGCTAAATTGCTGAGGCTGACCTTAAACTTGCAATCCTGCCTCAGCCCCTCTTGTTGCTGGGATTACAGACATGCACCACTGTGCCCAGCTAGGTGTAGATTATTAAAGTCCCTGATACATCTCTTCTTTTAATCTACTTTCTGATCTTTCTTTTCCACATTTATTTTTCTGCATCTGCATTGTCCAGTATAGCCATTAGTCACAAGTAGCTAATTCAAATTGGGATGGGGGGCATAATGTAAAATATCTTAGTAATTTCTAATATTGATTACATGCTGAATATTTTGGATATATTGGATTAAATAAAATTTTGAGATGAAATTAGTTTAATTTTACTTTATTATTGCTCCTAGAAAAAATTTAATTACGTTAAAAATTACATACGAAGCTTGCAATTGTGATTTTTATTATATCTCTATTGGACAGCACCATTCTATAGATCATCCTGCTTTAACAGTGTGTTATTGAAAACCTCATCCTTTTGGAAAGGAGGGAAAGTATTAATGCAGAGGAGGTGACAGCAGTAGATGATGTGCAAAAGTGGGAGGTTAACTAGGATATGTACTTGTCCATCTGTTTGTCTTTTGTTTGTATGATTCACAAAACAAAACAAACAAACAAAAAAACCTCCTTGGCAAAATGAGTTTTTTCAGCTCTCTTCATCCCAGGTAAGTAGTATTCTGTAGCTTGCCCATCTCCAGGAAAAACCTGTTCTCAGATTTACTTTAGCTAATATACTGGAAAGGATCTGATAAGACGATTCACACCACATTGCAAATAACTGGTAACTTTATGTTTACCCCTCTCAGAGGGAATTTCCATTTTAACAGGGAATAATCCCTGAACCCAAAGGAACGAATCCCTAATGGTGGAGTTTCAGTCATCAGTGACGGGTGAGTGAGAAGTAGAATCTGGTTTTATATGTGTGTTTATAAGTATGGCTACACTCTGGATGTGGTTGAGAGTAGGGTCTTTGGATAGAAAGGTGAAGTGGCTGACCAACAAGCTGAGGAAAGAAGGTAGCAAATCCCCAGCTGGATCAGAAATGGGAAGGGCTCTCAGACACCAACCAGATTGAGCGCTGGCCCTCAAGGGTTTATTAAGCAATAGAATAACACAGTTGATGTCACCAGAGGGTAAGTATGAAGATGGTCTCCGTGGTAACTACTATGGAGTAGCAGAAAGACTCTCAGAGTAGGATTCAGGAGACTTGTTATTGCAGTCCACTGACTCACTGGCTTAACTCTGGGCAAGTCCTTTACCCCTTGGGTCTCATTTTCTTTCTCTGGAAAATAGAAATGGGTGTTTATAACTATGAAATAAGTTCTAAGAGATGTGAAGGGTGCTTTGAGAAGTGCCTTACAAATGCAAGAAATAATGATTAATATCTTAAAATGGAAATGCAGCTGGGCAGGCCTACTAGAATGAAGAGTAGAAAGCAGGGGTGGAAGGCTATGGGGAAATTGAAGTTTGGATGTACCTTGTACCTGGAAACATGTGTTCTCTGTCCTCCTAGGAACCCGGACTACCAAGGCCCATGCTTGCACCTGATGAATGATGGCCTGAACTATGAGCAAACGGGACTATAAGAACACTTCCGTGCAGGAGCCCCCTCTCGACTACTCCTTCAGAAGCATCCACGTCATCCAAGGTCAGCCCTCAAAACCCAGCACTCCCACTCACCATGGCAGCAGGCTTGGTATGGTCCCTAAGGAGGGACCAGTCTTCCACTTAAAAGTCTAAGACTCTGCACATACACTTGCAGATTTGTTGTTGTTATCTTTGCAGGATAAGAAGGAAATGGGAGATTTTTTGTCCTCTCCCGCTGGTGCCAGGGATCAAACCCAGGACCTCACATATGCTGTGCAAGCACACTGAGCTCCTGACTTTTAATTTTTATTCACCTAACTCATTTCATTTGAAGGTTCTCAGGTGTGGGGAGGGAGGCAGGATTAGGAGTCTCTTCACAAGCAGTGGTACTGTGCTGCAGTACCCTTCTGCCACCTCAGGATCCCACCTACTCCAGGATTATGACAGTCAGCCACCTAGTGGATGCTGCCTGACCTGAAACTGAGGAGAGGAGAGTTAGTGGTGGGTGAGGGTGGGAACAGTGTGTCTAATAAGAGAATGGAAGGGAATGTGAAGACATGCTGGCTAGGTTTGGCAAATACTTCCTTCCCCTTTAGACTAATTTTAAAAAAAAGAAAGAAAAAGAAAAGAAAAAACAAGAAGTGGGTGCTTAGGGGCAAGAGGGAATAAGGACCCAAAACCCAAACTGGTGTCTAGTTCTGACTCTGCAATTGACTGTGTGCCTAAGCAAGGTCCATCTGTCTTATGGACCTCATTTTTAAAAAATGAAGTGGGGGTGGGAGTGTTGGATACGTCTCTCCTCCTCAGCCAGACTTTCTGAGGTGGTTGTTAAGGCTACCTTCTTATACTTCCTTTCCTCCCATTCACTCTGGAACTCGCTCCATTCTGGCTTCTGCCAGACTCCCTGGACATATTTAAAACTGTTCTTTCCTGGTTCTCCCTTCATCCCATAATTATTTGTTAAGTTCTTTAATGGCTTCCTCTTCCTCCTTGACCCTTGTCTCTATTCTCACTCTCTGGAGAGTCTCTGTTCCCTAACTTGTACACCTTATACTAGTTCTTTATGAGATAACAGAACTGGCATCCACCCAGTCACCCAAACAAAAAAACAAACAAACAAACAAAAAACTGAGTACCACCATTGAATATACTATTATACTATCTTTACATCCAGTTGGCCAAGTCATGTTGATTTTATGTCCCTCTCATCTCTTGCTTAGATGACTGACAGAGCCAAATTGGTCTTTTCATGCCACCCACCCACTAAAATCTATACTCGAATTGGAAGCTTCACAGTGATCTTTCAAGTGAAAAATCTGAACCATCTCCTTTGCTTTAAATGCGTCAGTTCCTTCCCATCACCTATAGGAAAAAGCCCCAAACACTTAGCTTGGCATTTAAGACTCATGATTGAGACAGTTGTGGTGGCACACATCTGTAAACCCAACAACTCAGGAGCCCAAGGTAGGAGGATCACAAATTCAAGGCTAACCTTGGCAATTTAGTTGACCCTGTCTCAAAATAAAATTTTAAAAAGGGGTTGGAGATGTAGCTTGGTGGTAGAGTGCCCCCAGAACCATACCAAAAGAAAGGGAAAAAAATGTTGAGACTGGACAACTAACTAACTTAGCAAGACTCGTATCCAAAAACAAAACAAAATGCACTGGCATGTAGTTGAGTAAAATGATGACCTAGCATGTATAACCCTGGGTTTAATCTCCAGTACTGGAAGGAGGGAAAACAATTTGGTTTGCTTCCTTTTCCCTTCTTATGTAGTGTGCTTGTGCACACTCCCTCGTGCTGTTCTACAGTTCTGTGGCTTTGCTTATGCTGTTCACATTCTTTGCCTCCACTGAGGTCCAGCTCAGGCTTCACCTTCCCTGGGAAATTTCCCTGAGCTCCTAGACTGAGTGAGGAGAAGCACTCATCATACTATACTGCCAGTTTGCTTCCATTTTACCTGAACCACCTCCTCCAAGACACAAACATCTGCTTTATCCCTTCTCTATTGTTCACAGAGAGCCTGGCATGAACTATCTCTTGTTGTGTTCACCATCATATATCCAATATTTTAGACATTGTAGCTCGCCATCAGAAGACAAGGAGGACCATCAGGGTGAATTCTATTGAACTAAATTCTATGTGTACCACTAGTGGACAACTCTTGATTTTTGTGCTGTCATCTTCCTGGTTCAAGCCCAACAACTCTAGTTCTTAGATTTCCTCGTCTATAAAATAGAATTACCACCGGGTGCAGTGGTACACGCCTGTAATCCCGGTGGCTCAGGAGGCTGAGACCAGAGGATCACAAGTTCAAAGCCAGCCTAAGTAATTCAGCAAGACTTTGTGTCTCTAAAATAAAATATTAAAAAAGGTTATGGATGTGGTTCAGTGAACCCAGCCCCTGGGTTCAATCCCCAGTACCAAAAAAAAAAAAAAAAAAAAAAAAAAAATAGAAGTGGCTTTGCTCATTCTTAACTCCACACAGAGGTGGTACACAGAGGACTCAATGATACCACAGACACGAGACCATCTGAACCTGGAAAGCCAAGAGTTTGGGATGGGAAGTTTTTGACCCCATAGTTAAATCTTGCATTGATTGTTAAGAGCTTATGGAACAGGGGTCACTCTAAACTCAAGCATAGTGCTATGGCCTGTTAGCCCTTCGGTTATATCTGGGGATGCTCATCTTGACAGATTTGTTCCTTCCAGAAAAGCAAAGTTGATATATCCAAGCCATACTTTGTCTTCACAGATCTGATAAGTGAGGAGCCAAGGGTAGGGCTCCGACCACTGAAGCATTCAAAGTCAGGAAAGTCATTGACCCAGTCCCTGTGGCTGAACAACAACGTCCTCAATGACTTGAAAGACTTCACCCAGGTGGCTTCACAGATCCTGGAGCACCCAGAGAACCTGGCCTGGATCGACTTGTCTTTCAATGACCTGACTTCCATTGACCCTGTGAGTTTCTAGCTGTAGGAGTTCAGTCAAGGGGTGAGAATGGAGAGGCGGGTACAGTAAGGCCACTGTCCATCCCCCAGCCTCTCTACCATCTTATGAAGGAAGTTAAACAAGCAGCATGGTGTAGTATAAAGCACACGGCTTTAAGGTCACAGATGCAGATTCCAACCTTGGCTTTGCCTCTTAACTGTGACTTTGGGCAAGCCACGTAACCTCTTAAAACCTCAACCTTCCTGTCTGAAAAATCAGGATAATACGCCAGCATCATAAAGGGTTTGTAAGGATTAAATGAAAAGATACAAGAACCAAGTGGCACATGGATAGCTGAAGCAAAACTGTAGCTGTCATTACTGGGTACCTACTATGTCTCATGCTGAGTTCTGCTATGAATGAGGTAGATAGAAAAGTACAACACTTACTTTTTGCAACTTCTGGTTCATGTTTTAAGAAATGGGAAGACTGTAGCCCTGATATAGTGATCTTAATTTAACTAATATCTTAAAAGTTTCTCTTATGTACCTAGCATGATACTCTGTACTCTGGTCCCTTGCTGTGATAAGACTTTTAGTTCACCTCAAGTGGGAAGGTCTTTAGTGAAGCAGCAAGTAAGGCTCAGGGACCAGTAGGAGAGCCATCACCTGGCCAGACAGTAGCAGTGATGGGTCTAGGGGCCTACACCTCCTGTCCAAGACAGAAGGTCCCCATACCTTCTTTCCTGAGATCACAGTTCTATTTCAATGTGATATCCCTCTAGCCCTTAAAAGGTAAATTAAAGTAGGTTAGAATCCTCCAGTATAGCTATAAGGATTGGAATAGAGGGCAAGTTGTTCCCCAAACTCTTCCTTTTTTTTGCCAGCAAGTTAGTCCTGAGCAGAAATCCAGGGTCTTGCCAGACTGTCTTTCGGTTTCCTCCCTAACAGATCCTAACAACATTCTTCAATCTGAGTGTCCTCTATCTTCATGGAAACAGTATCCAGAGCCTGGGGGAAGTGAATAAGTTAGCTGTCCTTCCTCGGCTTCGAAGCTTGACACTCCATGGTAACCCCATAGAGGAAGAGAAGGGGTATAGGTAAGTATCCTGTCCCTGAGCTGGAATTCAGCTGGGCTCCCCTAGGAGACAACAGAAGGTGAGACAGGAAATCCAAGACCATTCTTCTACCACATGTAAACCTGGGAAGGGAGAACTATAAGCATTTCTTGCTATCAGTTTGGATGAACCCAGTCTCTCTCACACCATATTCAGGTCCCTCCATTCCTTGCAGTGAGGGAAAAGAGCAGCAACAGGTGGAGGGGAAGGGGATTCTGGTTGGGGGGCAGGCCCCCAGCCCAAGTCTTCCCTACAGGCAATATGTGCTGTGCACCCTGCCCCGTATCACCACGTTCGACTTCAGTGGGGTCACCAAAGCAGACCGTACCACAGCTGAAGTCTGGAAACGCATGAACATCAAGCCCAAGAAGGCCCGGATCAAGTAGGATGCACTCTGAGGTTCCCAGGACCCCAGCAGTCCTGAAGGCCTGAAGCTAGTCAGCTTAGTTTGAGAATAAATGATTTGAGCTGTTGTTCAGAGTAGAAGTCACTTGTACCTTGCAAAGATGCCCTCCAACTCCAGCAACTGCCAGTAGCTCTAATATTACTTCATTGAGGCAGGCAATGGTGGGAAAGGCCTGCTGGCCAGAGACACAGGGGACCTGGGTTTGCATGTGTCCTTGGAAAACTTATCTAGCCTCTCTGGGCCCCTCTGTTCTCTTCAACTTAGATATCATGGGATTAGAGATCAGCATTTCCCAAATTCTTCACAGAATGCCAGGTTCTTGGAGCTGCAACAGAGGCCTCAAAGACAGGCCCAGAAGATGGGCTATATTCTACCTCAATCAGATCACAGTAGTCCTACTCTTAATATTTATATGTTGGTATTCTGCTTAAGATTCCATTTCATAGCCAGGCATGCCTATTAATCTCAGCAGTTTGGGAAGCTGAGGCAGGAGGAACACAGGTTCAAAGCCAGCCTCAACAACTTTTTAAGGCTTCAGCAACTTAGCAAGATCCTATCTCAAAAAATAAAAAGGGCTGGGGATATGGCTCAGTGGTTAAATGTCCCTGGGTTCAATTCCCAGTACAAGAAAAAAAAAAAAAAAAAGATTTCATTTGATAAAAAGATCTTCTTGCTTTTGAAAACATTTGCTTGCTGGGTCCTTATTAAGCATCTCTAGCAGAATCTGGTCTCCTCCACCCCTAGCACTATTGTAATTCCACTGAGCCTGAGGCAGGGTCTCCAGCATTCATAACTGCCTCAGATTTAGTTCTGTCCAGCTGTGACAGTGTTTGATAGGGATAAGAGCAGTCTTATCCAACTTGAGGTTAGCCTAGGCTAAGTCTAAGCTAAGCCTGGGAATTCTAAATGCTAATCTCCTAGATTCCTTTTTTTTGGTACGGAGGATTGAACCTAGGGCGCTTCACCACTGAGCCACATCTCCAGCCCTTTTTATATTGTATTTAGAGACAAGGTCTCCCCGAGTTGCTTAGGGCCTCACCAATTTGCTGAGGCTGGCTTTGAACTTAAGATCCTCTTGCCTCAGCCTCCCAAGCTGCTAGGATTACGGCGTGTCTCACCACACAGTTCTGGATTCCTCTTAATGATCCTAGAAGATACCTCCTCCCCCATCTCATTGCTCAACGACTTGAATAGCCAAAAATAAATAGTTGGGTAGTAGGCAGGACAGAGGGGCTGGAACCAGCACACAAATGAATACACTTCCTTTATCGAGGGTGACAAACAAAAAGAAAAAAAGACCAAACATGTAAAAACCCAGGGTGCTGGAAATACAAACTCAATTCATTCAAATTCAAGCTCATCCAGACCCTGGGCACAAACCCTAGTGAGGTGCATGGGAGCACCAAGTCAGAGAAAGGGGGACAGGAGTGAATCTGAGGCCAAGAGAAAGGGTGGGAAGGACCTCCCCCTAGGTCCCTTGGTGTTCACTCCCACAGTGGTATCTCCACCTTCCAATGACTGTGAAGACCTTCCAGTCCCTGTCCTCTTGGCTTCCACCCCAGCCAGGGCTTTGAAGGCCAGTCCTGAATGGTTCTACCCTCCCTTGCTCCATCCTCACTTGCTCAGGCTTCTAGCCTCGCTCTTCTCTTCCTCCACGTTCTTCTCAGTGATTAGTAGCAGGTTAGGGTACTGTATAAGCCGAAGTGAGGCTGGGGGCCATGGGAGGTGGGATGGAGACAGGTGAAGAGAGAAGAGCTGTCCAAAGACCCCTCTCTTCATGGGATCCCAAACTGTACAACCAGCTCCTCTTTTGCGTCCACACGGATCTGAGAAAGTGCACTGTAGGCATAAGCAGCTATCCTGGAGACCTGAGGCAGAAGGGCCAGAGAGGAAACAAATAGAGAAATATGTGAGAGGGGATCCAGAAAAGGAGAAATGGGGGGATGGGATGGCAGTGAGGGAAAAGAAGAGGGAATGAGGGAGGACAAAAAGCTGATAAGAGGGCTGGGGTTGTGGCTCAGTGGAAGAGTGCTCGCCTAACACGTGCAGGGCCCTGGGTTTGAGCCTCAGCACCACATAAAAATAAATAAGTAAAAGGTATTGTGTCCAACCACAACTAAAAAAAATAAAATAATAATATAAAAAATTAAAAAAGCTGATGAGAAAGGCAGAAGGAAAAAAAAAAAACAAAAACCCAGAATAACAATCAAGGTTGAGGATAGAGAGACTGGTGAGGACAGAAAAAGTTAGAGAAAGTAGGGTAGGCCACAAGGCTCCCTAACTCTACTCCCTACCTCTTCTGAGACAGAGTGGTAAACCCTTCTGCTATACTCTGGGCAGTTTGGGAAGGGCAAAGGAGACAGGCTGGTGTGACTCACCTGCTGCAAGTCAGAGAAGGGGATAGGCTCGCTGGCCAGCACTTGGTGGGGCTGGCTGGTAAGAGACGGCAGCGGTGGCAGCTTCTTCCAATGGGTCAGGCTGCTGCTCAGCACAGCCAAGCGTGTGCTGGCCAAGAGGAAGGGGATAGGGAAGGTTAGTTAGGCCATAGCCTTCACTTCCCTACCCGGTCCTGCCCAGTCCTGCCCGGCTCAGCAAGCCTCACTCCATGAGGCCAGAGGAGCAAGATGACAGGGGCCTCACTCAGCTCGTCACAAACTCACTCTTGGTGCAACTTTGTCCTCAGCACCCTCAAGATTACACAGGGCAAACAGGGCTGACATAAACATCAACTGTGGCTGCACCAAAATGAGGAGGCTGTGCTAGGGCCCAGGCTCCAAAGATGGGAAGGTATGGAGGGCAGATGAGGGGCCCAAGCTGGCCCAATGTTCACCTGTACTGCCTTGCCCGGTCCATGTACTCATGCTGCTCCATGCCCTGGGAGTCTGCAGCAGACACATCGATGATGTTGCTTTGAGGAAAGAAGACAGAGAGGACGTGACAAGTACTTCTAAGGGGGACAAACATGACTCCGTGCAGGTGCCAATTCAAGTGCTGTCTGACACCAATATCCCACCTGCCCATCAGAGCAGGGCAGGGCCCAACACCACCTCTCCTCAATGACCTTATCCCATCCCCCATATCCAGGCCCATTCTACACTAGGCCTGTGCTGTGACACATACTTACCTAGCTGTTTTTGCAAGGATGGAAGAGAGCAGGGCCTGCTCATCTGTGCGAGCAGAAGGCAGGCTGTGGTAGTTGGGCTCAGCTCCATTGAGGGCTTTGGTAGGGGGGCTACTAGGGTCCAATAGCAGCTTCCGCTCCTCTCGGTCCTAGGAGAGGCCATTGAGAAGTCAGGCCCAGGACTTTCCTGTGTTTCTCCCCTCAGCCCAGCTCTCATCTTTAAACACCAAAAATATTTTAAAATATGAATATTCAAAAGTGCCAACTTTATGGAATGTTAGGTAAGACTTGGTCCCTGACTGCCCTTAGGAGCTCAGCTGAGTTGGTGGTCTGGGATGAACTAGACCAAGAGGTCCTAGAGGTCCTGCACAGATGAATAGAGGTACATAATATGTGTTCAGAACACAACCCAGCACCCAGTGGAGAAAGGATATTGGAGGGAGAAGACAGAGGAGGTGGGAAAATACCAAAACAATAAGGTCTAGAAGGAAAATAGTACAAGTCAAGTGCCTTCCTGATCCCTTAGACAAGGCTTTCCCCAGCAAAGCTGTTTGTTCCCAAGATGCAAAGGGCCTGGTGAGTCTAGACAAGATCCTAGGCTCCAAGGACAAGCAAGCCCAACCCCTCACATGGCCATCCTGATCATCTCAGGGCAGAAACCTCTGCCCAGCCTTTGAGGGGATATCATGACTCTGCTCCCTTGTTGAGGTAGGTCCATTTACCTTAGGTGTTCACCCTCCTGTCTTGTGCTCTGTATATGACTCCCAGACCAAAGTGAAGCGTGCCTAGTATATCCTGACCTAAGAGAACAGTGGAGCTTTCCCTCTCTTGCCAAACTACCACACCTCTTTCATTTTTTTAAGCTTTCCAGATGCCTTTACTTATTTTGCAATAGTGGGGAATAGAACCCAGGTGTGCTCTACCACAGATCTTTATTATAATTATTTTTTATTTGGAGATAGTATCTTGGTAAGTTGCCCAGGCTGCCCTCAAACTTGCAATCCTCCTGCCCTGGCTGGGATTATGGACATGTGCCTCTATGCCTAGCTCATCATACCTCTTTCAATGTGACCTGAGCAGCCTCCTTCATTCTAGTAGCTCAATTACTACTAGTCTGCACTGATGATCATTACATCCCCTAGAATTGACCTAAGTTGAAATCTAGCCTCCCTAGTCTTGTTTCAGGCCCTGTTCTAACCTGCTTCTTTCTGGATTTGACTCTACTATAATAAGGCCAGCAGCTACAGATCCCTCTGGCTTTGTGTCAGCTGCAAATTGGATAAGCAGACCTGTTGCATATCTAAGCCACAAAGAGCTCAGGATAATGCCAAGGATGGATGGGGCAGGGAGGGCCATGGAGGGGGTGGAACCTGGCTAATGCTGAGTCATCAGCTCTCAAAGCCAGCCTACCAGATTCCTTAATGCTCCTCTCCAAGCGTCTCTCAGTTACTACCACAGACTTCCCTACTGTAGGAGCCAAATCCTCCACCCACAACTCCTCACAGAGGGCCACTTCCTCCAGCCTTGCCTGCCCCACCCTAGGCAGGCCCAGCCTCTTCACCTTCCTCTTTCTTTTCAAGCCTAGGTTGCCCAAGTGTCCTCAGGCCATTTAATTCAGTTCCCATTATTAAGAGAAAGAAGTTGTGGGCTTCTGCATCATCACCTCTAAACCCCCAGACACCCTCTATCCTCCTCCATCCTCAGTACTAAATGGCTAAAAAGATGATGTTGTGGCTATAATCCCAGCTACTCAGAGGCTGAGGCAGGAGGGTCACAGATTTGAGGACAGTCCTGAGTAACATAGAGAGACCCTATCTCAAAATTTAAAAAATAATGGGGGGGTTGGGGTTGGGAGTGCATGTAGCTCATTGGTACACTTGCTTAGCACTGCACGAGACCCTGGGTTCAGTCCCCAATACAGAAAGAAAGAAAGAAGAAGAAGAAAAAGACAAAACGTCAAAGATAAAACTCTAAGGAAAGCTGGCTCCATAATGAGGCCCGGATTTGCTTCCTATATCCTTTCCCCAGCCCCCACTTAAGACAGATCTTCCTGAAAGACAGAGTAGTTTCTCCCAACTAGCAGTTCAAGAACAAGGTTGTTTGCCTGACTCCTAGAAGAGGTCATGCTACCCACTTCAGAATGGACAAATAATATCACCCTACACCAAAGGATGAGTGGGGCACAGAGTAGATTTATCACACTAAAGTTTGTCCTTGAGTCAGCATAACTCAAGTCAGTGTTTCACTGTCTACCTTAGCATGAACCCACGTGTCTTGCCCATGACTGGCCACCTGGTCTACAGCGTGGCTGGAAGAGACAGCCCAATAGATACAGCACATGGTTTGGCATCAACACACCTTGGCTAGGGTACTTCTTGAGTTGGTTAAATCCCTTAGCTTCTCTGAACTTTTTCTTCACCTTTAAATAGATACTTATATCACAAATGATTGGCAAGAGTCAAATGAGGCACCTGTAAAAGCCCCTTGAAAATTCATACATTCCCCACCACCCCTATACTAGGGACTGAACCTAGGGCACTTTACCACTGAACTACATCCCCAGACTTTAGACTTTCAATTCTTCTGCATCTCCAGCCTCTTGAGCAGCTAGGATTATAAACATGCTCACTGCCCACCATTCCTGACTGCACATTTCACTTTAGTATTATAATAAAAGAGCAGGATAAGGGCCTACCCAAGAGCTGCAAGAAGGCCTTGGAGATGATGATGAATGGCTGTGGCCTATGCCACAGAACACTTCAAATCACTCAGCACTGATCAAGAACCTTCTCTGGGGGTTAGAAACAGAAATGAGAGCCCATCAAAGGAAAGGTGGAGATTCAGGAGATCAGCAAGCTCAGCTTTCCCTTTAAGCTGGGAGATCGTATCCTTTCTTATAAGGAATTAAACCTTGTTCCCTATAAGAATCCATATTATATTTTAAAGGATCAGTGTGCTACTAGACTACAACTTTTCCAGTAGATAGGAATATTATGCAATCTTCTCTAACAGGCTAGAGTGAAATGAGAAATACAAGTCATGAAGCAAGCCTAACATTGGGTGGGAAATATGACTGTGTTCACTTAGTGTATGGAGCATTGAGTATCAGGAACCACTCATACTTCCCACATAAATAACATTTTCCTGTATTTAAATCCTTATCCCAAAATAACTTCACTGGGGATAGAACTGTTCTGTTTCTGTGACCATCTTCCCCCCACTATGCTGCAGGATACTTGATGAGAAAATTCTGCTGTCTGTATGTACTATGTGTTTAAAGGTAGGTCCCAGACTCAGAGGCATTAAAAAAGGTGAGTAGCCAGCAGTTTGAGACTTCATCCTTGGAAAGGTCTCCCTTCTCAAAGGTGGTCAGTCCAGGCAGGTAGAAAAAAGTACGAATGTACCAAGGAGAAGAGGGACACAGCCACATTCTCCAGATAGGTACCCTCTAGCCTGAGAGGGCTACCCTCTAACTATAAACTTTCAGGCATTAGGCAGCGTTTGCACCCAGGCAAGCCAAACTCAGAACCAAATGAGCTCCCCATCCCAACTCTTTTCCCCAAATCAGCAAAAGGTAAATCCAATAACTTGCTTCCCAAGCCAATTTCCCACACGTCCCAATGTCCTTATTGTATCTATGAAATTCTTCATTAGCTATCTTCACCAATTTCCAGAGGCCTTCTCTGAACCCAGACCAACAGTAGCCTTTTTTTTTTTTTTAAACCAACCCCAGGGACAAGATACATAAATTTCTGATTCATCTCAGGACAGATTAGTTAAAGGGCCTCAGCTTACCCACCTCTACAATGGATTCGCAAAACCCACTAATACAAGCACAGAGAAGGCACAGGAAGTTGGGAAGGGACTGTTTCCCGGGGACCTAGGCTTAGGATCCATGAAGCTGTAAAGGTCTGACGGTACGGAGAGTTGGAAAAGAAGGGAACACGTCAGCTGGACGGCTGCATGCTCAACCCCAGGCCAGCACTGTGTAGAGACCTGGGACTTCAAAAGGGGTAGGAGTTCGGCTAGGCGTCCTCGCTGTAATCTGTCCCCTCCAGGCCTCCGTACTCAGTGAGCCCCGCGGTACAGCTCGCCCTCCGCTGCAGGTCTTTTTGGGGCCCCAAGCCTCAGGGTCTTAGCCCTCACTCCCGAGCCCCGCCTGCCGCGGCCGCACCTGGTCCGAATCCTCGTTTTCGCTGCTGTAGCAGCACCCCATGGCCGGGGTCGGGCCGGGCGCTCAGGCCGAGCGGAGGAGGGACGGCGTCCGTCAAGAGCCCTTCCGGTCACATGACCTGAGGCTGCCTCCCGCAAGCAACCTGCCTTTCTCCCCAGGCCTACAGCGTCCCAGAGCCGCTTGGGCTCCACTGCCAAAACCCCGACTTCCGGTCCCGCCCCCAGCCCCGTGATCATAGCCACCCAATGAGAAGGCGCACCCTACGTGACAAGATACGAGACACGTGATACGAAAGAGAAGGGTGTGTCATATGACTATCATCTCAGTCTCAAACTGGAATCATCTCCACCCCTGGCCGTAGTGGCCTTCTTGTGAGTTTCGCTGTGATCGCATGGCCCCCTAGGCCACCTTTTATGGCCAGTAAGTGAACTCATGTAAATGCTCCATGATGCACTTCTTGGTTTTGCTTTGGTACAGTTGATTGAACCCAGGGATGGTTTATCACTGAGCTAAATCTCCAGCCCTTTTTATTTTTGATACAGGGTCTTGAAAAATTGCTGAAGTTGGCCTCCAACTTGACATCCTCCTTCGGCTTCCCAAATCAATGGCATTACAGACTTGTGCCCCATGCCGAGCTTGTCACCATACATTTTTAAATGCCATGCGAGCTGCGAATGGGATCCAGACCCCGTTCTTGTAGATCATACAGTTGGTGCGCACACGTAGGCTCTATATGCCTGATGCCCATGGGATGAGGGGGTTTACGCCTTCACAAGCTAAATAGGAGTAGAGATCATCTCGGTAGAGGCGGTAGAAGCGCTAGACCCACATGGTTGACCTTCTCCTCAGGCGTTTCTCTTCAATCCTAGCTTTTCACAGTAGCCACAGTAATCTAATTTACAAAGGTGGCCTTAGATTTTCTGTAAAACCTTCCCAAAGGGGCTGCGGTTGTAGCTCAGTGGTAGAGCGCTTACCTAGCATGTGTGAGGCAGGGTTCCAGGCTCAGCACCACAAAATGTGTCCATCCACAGCTAATAAATAAAGCCCTCCCAAGGCTGGAGATTTCGTTTGGTGCCTAGGATGTGATCCCCAGCAGCTTTAAAAATAAAAAAATAATAATAATAAAAAAAGCCTCCTGCCTTCTGTTGGGCCAAGTCTGTCATTCCAGATGATTCATTGCCTGGCATCTACTTCCCACTCCATGCCATGCCCAGGGGAAATACTTCTAGTCCCTCCCACCATCTATTTTCTTTTTAGTATTGGGATTGAACCTAGGGGTGCTTTACCACTGAACTACATTCTCAGCTCCTTATTTTGTGACAGGGTCTCACTGAGCCACCCAGGCTGGTCCTGAACTTGCCATCTTCTTGTCTCAAGTCTCCCTAGTGGTTGGGATTTACAGACTATACCTGGTTTCACTCACTTATTAAATTAACAAATATTTACAGTGTTTTATCTGGATATGCAGTAGTTAAACAAACAAACAAAAAGTCAAAAGTCCTTGTACTAGTGGAGCATCCAATCTAGGATCACAGCATATTGTCTTCTGTTGTTCCCGGATCAGTTTCTTCTATCAAACTTGGAGTTCCTGAAGGACAGGAACAGGTTCTAATTCTTCTCTGTGAACCAAGCCCTAACACTTGCTTAGAGAAAACTTGAATTTTGAATTGAGTAAATTCCATTCTATCACCTTGGCTCACACCATGTCCATGTCGTCATCACAGAAGTTGGAGAAGTCACCAAATCTAGTAGCACTTGTTACCCTCAAATCAAGACCTTGGAGTTCTATATGTTTTTTGAAGGCTCCTGATGACAGGAGGCAGCTCCAGCTTGTCCCTGGATCTGGTAACTGGAACTGCAGGTCTCAGATAACAACAGCAGCTTCAGCATCAATTATTGAAAACAGGTCCAGCTTCTTGTCTCTCCCTTACTTCCCCTAAGGACTTCCCCTCTGGTCCTGTACTCCGGTCTTCCCTAAGCAGGAGCTTCCAGCCCAGGTAAGCGGGCCTTCTGGGTTCACAAGCACACCCAGTTCATGTCCACTATCACTCACCTATTCACATCCATTCATATAGTGTTTTACCCACCTCCAACCAGGAGCTTTGCAAGGAGGCCTGCAAAGTCAGATCTGGAAGGGGAGGGTGGTCCAGAACATGGGAGAGGGACTTGGAGAAGAGAGCTGGGGGAGGGGAGTGTGTGTGATGTGTTTATGTGTATGTATGTACTTATAAAGGGAATTCTGAGAGATCACAGAGGAAGGGGAATATAAGAGAGGGAAGATAGGTCTGGAGATGAAATATAGAATCAAGGACTCCTTCCATTCCCAGGGAAGAGTAAAGGGACAGTCTGGTGTGGGAAGACATCGCACTCTAACACCTTATGAAGTGTTTTGATTACCTTTACTGAAGCAGTCCACAGTGACAGTGAAGGGTTTTTTGACTACAAAGCTTTGCTCTTTTGCAACACAGTAATGGGTCAGAAAAGACCCATATCGTACCCCCACCATACTGTATAGTGGGATATGGTGAGGGTATGATATCCTAGGAGGAACTGAAGAAAGAAGTCCTGAAGAAGGGGTGACTTCAGGGATGAAGGGAAATGGGTTGTAGCAATGTGGAGATGGGACCAGAAGTCAGGTGGTATGGGGTTGGGTGCTGAACATAGACAGTATGCCATCCTTTAAAGTACAGTGTTTTGGAATCATACCAACCTGGATTCAAATCCCAATTCTGCTGTGTGACTCTGGGCAAAAGACTTAATCTTCCTTAGCCATGGCTTGTAAAATGTGAGCCTAATAATTGCTAGTGGCAAAGACCACGAATGAAAAATTGTGGGGTGGGTTTCCCATCCCTGCCTCCCCCATCTCAGGCCCAGGTAGGGATCATGTCCCCTGCCATTGCACTGGCATTCCTGCCACTGGTGGTAACATTGCTGGTTCGATATCGGCACCACTTCCGACTGCTACTGCGCACAGTCTTACTGAGGAGTTTCCAAGACTGCCTGTCAGGGATGCGGATTGAAGAGAGAGCCTTCAGCTATGTGCTCACCCATGCCCTACCTGGAGACCCTGGACACATCCTCACCACCCTGGACCACTGGAGTAGCCACTGCGAGTACCTGAGCCATATGGGGCCTGTCAAAGGTCAGTGTTGCCTAGCCTTCTGCTCCAGGAAGTACCCCTAAGATCTGGGATTTGTCACTGCCTTACTTGGTGAATTGGGCAGGTTAGTGACCCTCTTTGGGTCTCTTTTTTCTGATCTGGGAATGAGAGACCTGCATTAAGTCATTCATTTATCCATCAAATATTTATTGCCATGTTATTTGTACCAGGCATGTGCTAGGTCCTGGGAGAGGAGGTAGAGGCCACAATAGAACCAGCCACAAATGCTGGACTCAAAGGGAGCAAAATACATGGAAGAATAACCGTAACTCATTGCTATCTAATTATCTGTGTCCCAGTCTTTCTTCCCTACCAAAGAGCCTTCTACATCTGATTCTACATCAGGAAAAGTGCCTGCCTGGATTTATCTCAGACCCAACTCCCAGCACAAGTGCTTTCACAATCTTAAGAAATTCAAGATCACAAAGATATCCAATGAACAATAAAATGGGATGAAACAGGAAGCTTCTCAGGAGTCTCAAAGATGGAATGGTTGCTTTTGCCTGGGCTCTCCTGGAGGAAGCCACATTTGAACTGAGTCTGGAAGGATTTGTTTCAGGTTGAACAGGTGGATAGGGACAGGTGTAGAAAGGCAAAGCCAACCACAAATACAAATGCAGCATGAAGGAATGAGACAGCATGGTTGATTCTGGGCAGTTGTATCAGATGGCTGTTATATAGGTTATAGGTAGAAGAGCTGAGAACTGTAGCTGGAAAGGTAGGATAGGATCAGGTCTGAGAAGTTCCTAAACACCAGGGTGAGGTTCTCAAGTCCAATCTAAAGGCTTTTCGAATCACAGGAGCAGGGATTGATAAGATCAGATAGGTTATATAGATTTCTAGTCTAGTGAAGACTAGACTAGCAGGGAGCAGTGGGGCAGCTGTAGTTATGATCCAAAGAAGTAGGATCTTAGGTGGCTGAAGCTGCAATGAGGCAGGTGGGCACTGAAGATATCTTTTTATGAGGAGCCCTGCATCCATCTCCCATGTCTTCTACAACAGCCCTCTCACCCTGTAGGTCAGGTCCTGGTGCGGCTGGTGGAAGAGAAGGCCCCTGCTTGTGTGCTGGAGCTAGGCACCTACTGTGGATACTCCACCTTGCTTATTGCCTGTGCCCTGCCCCCTGGGGGTCGCCTTGTCACGGTGGAGCAGGACCCACGAACAGCAGCAGTAGCTGAAAAACTCATTCGCCTGGCTGGCTTCGATGAGCACACGGTCAGCCTCCCCATGCCCCTGACCCTGATCTTTTCTCTACCCCAGGCCTTGCCCTAGCCAGGCCTCCCTTTTGAGGAATTCCCATTTAGGAAGAAGGAAGCAGCTTCACTTAAGCAGCTGGGATCCTGGAGGGTGTGTGAGTTCTATCATCTTGTCCCAAGTCACTTGCAAATATTTTCTTCTGCATGACAAAAGTAGCAGCTAAGAGGAAGGTCTCCAGAGCCCAGCAAATATGAATCCAAATCTTAGCCTTCCTCTAGTTAGCTGTGAGTCCTTGGGCAAAGAACATATCCTCTGAATCTTAGTTTCTTTATGGGCAGAATGGAAATGACAATACTAATCCTGATTTCTTAGGTTCTAAGCACCTAGAAATGCCTAACATGAAGTAAGCCAGATCCTGGTTGGGTCCAGAGTGGGAAAGCAATCCGGCCAATCCTTACCTCCAGTACCTCCTACCCAACAGGTGGAGCTCATTGTTGGCAGCTCAGAGGAGGTGATCCCACGCCTACGAGCCCAGCACCAGCTGAGTCAGGCAGACCTTGTACTCCTGGCACATCGGCCTCGGTATTACTTGCGGGACCTACAGCTGCTAGAGGCCCATGCTCTGCTGCCAGCTGCTGCAACTGTCTTGGCTGACCATGTGCTCTTCCCTGGTGCGCCTCGCTTCCTACAGTATGCCAAGAGCTGTGGCCACTACCGCTGTCGGCTCCACCACACTGGCCTCCCAGACTTCCCAGCTATCAAGGATGGCATAGCCCAGCTTACCTATACTGGTCCTGGCTGAGGTCCAGGACCAGGGATATTTACCAACACTCCCTACCCCTGCCCAAGCAAGGACCTCAGAACATTTATTTCCTCCCTGTTCAGAGCCTGACATGTGCTGGGCTCAGAGCTGGGGGCCGTTTCTCCCTAACTTTACCCTTCTAGCCTCCACACTGACCCAAAGTGTCATATTCTATCAGGCGCTTGGTTCCACCGGTCCCCCTCCTTCTGGAGAGATCCATGGATAGACAACAGACCATGGGCCTGAGCCCCCAACCCAGCTCTGTCACTGGTTTGCTGGGTGACTCCAGGGGAGTCTTGCCCTGCTCAGAGATTTAATCCACTCTCTTAACATTAAAGTTGCTGGCTAGGAGAGCTTCAGGGCTTCTCAGATCTGGGCTTCAGAAAGCCTCTCCTCCCTAGCCCATACCATTCTGCATGGAATCAGAGGAAAAAGCAGATAATGAGAGCCTAAAGGAACGGCTTGGTGCCAAGTTGGGCCAGGAGAAATGACACAGGAGCTTAGGCGCAGGCTTCCCAAACCTGGCCCACTTGGCCAATTAGGTTTGCTTTATATCCCTTGAATGTCCCCTCCCCAAAGCCTAGGAAAAGATATGCACTCCTCTGGGCCCCACCAACAAATAGGGAATAGACATGGGGGAAAAGTCATTCCTGTGTCTTTATTAAAGAGAGTTAGAAAGAAACCAGACCTGGCAACCAAGGGGTGAGGTACTGACCAGGCAGGTGGGGTAGGCTCAGGCTCTGGGAATTCAAGGGCCAACTGATGGCCTAGGAGGGGTCAAGGAGACCAGGTTCTTGCAGCAGCTGAGGAAGTGCCCAAGGGTGAGCTTTTAGGCATTGGGGCCATCAGCTGGTTCTGCAGGCTGAGGGACTGGGGCAGGGATGTAGGGTAGGTTAGGCTGGCCTGGAACCGCCCTGAGGCCACCCTGCCTTGTCTACCTAGATCATCCACTGGTCCTGATCCTGTTCGTTGCCTTCCATGTCCACCTGGAGAGGAGGCTGGGTGTGGGTGGGGAGGGGCCTCAGCCAGCCTCAGCCCCAGATCTGGCCCTTGGATGAATCCAGGGTTTCTGTACCCATTGGCCATCAATTAGGTCAGGGGCAGGGGTTCAGGAACAGAGGCCCTCCCCTACACTCCCACCTACCTCATTGACCTCTCCATCATCAGGTGACTCGTTATAGTCATTCATCTCGTCCATGTCCTGCATGTCCTCATCATCCTCTGAGTCCTCTTCACTGTCCTCATCGTCTTCATCATCCTCCTCTTCCTCATCATCATAGTGCTGGTAGGGTAGGGGAAAGCCTGTAGGCCCTACAGAGCTGCCTGGACCAGTATAACAGCTGGCCAACTTGGAAACCTCCCTCTCCCTGACCTTGCCCCCACCTTGAGTTTAGCAGGCTGATAGATGTTCTACAGGACCTTGGTGTTAGGCCCAATGCCCACCCCATTAAGCTCCCCTTTTTAGCATTGGCCCACTCTGAGAACCACAATTGCACCAAGTCAGAAGCAGAACATTCAGAATTAGTACAGTTGTGATCCACCCTGGGTCTCACATAGGCCCCACTTTCAGGAGCCACTCACCTCTGAGGCTGGCTTGCCAATAGGTACCAGGTTGTTGTCTTTCTCTGCGATGCTTTGAAGCTGCAGGCAAAACAGGGAGGGGAAAGCAAGGCTAGGGCCCAAGCAGGGCAAGTCAGGGAAATGGGACTGACCCACTCTGCCCTCAAGAAAACCATCAAGTGTTGGGGAAAAGCTTCTTCCCGGTTCTCAGGAAAATTCAATCCCTTTTCTCCCATTATCTGCCATGTATAAATCTGACTCAACTACTTAATCTCCTGGGCCTTGGTTTCTTCATATAATTATGGTGAAGGTAAAGTGAGATAATTAACCTAAAACACGCCATCTGCTAGGTTCTGATAAATGATTAAAATTGTTAATTCCTGTGATTTGAGGAACAGAGCTTGGGCTGAGTGTCAGAAGCCTAAGTTCTAATCTGTCCCAGAATTTCCAGGGTGCCCAGCAAATCAGGGTACCATAAAGATGAGAATTTTGGTCCCCTGATTCCCAGCCTGATTATTCCCAGCTAAGGACAAAAAAACTCTCCAGGGCAGGTCCTACAGTAAGGCTGGGTCCTGGCCAGAGGGAGGGATACGGGATATGTTTCTGACTGTGCTATGCTTTGCTAGATCCTCACTCACCCAGGCCTGATGCTGCTGTTCCTGCTGCTGCAGCTCTGTCTCCTCCACACAGGGCCGATCCAGATTAAACCACAGTGTCTCAGTCACCCGGGGGAAGAGTGAAGGGAACAAGGTGGACATGGCTCCTAGACTGAGGGAAAGTGTTAGGTGAATATGTTTTGTTTTAGTTTGGTTTTTATTTGGTTGTAATTTGATTTAGAGACTGGGTGGAGTGGAAGGTAGCAGGGAAGCAGGCCTTCCTTCTAGGAATCAGACAGACCTGGATTTGAGTCCTGGCTCCACCATTCACTAGGTGTTTGACTTTTGCCAAGTCACTTAACCTCTCTGGGCCTGTTTCCTCATCTGCAAAATGGGGATAATAACAATTATATCACCCTCACAGTTATTCTGGTAAATAAAATAATGGATAAATCAAATCGTAGGCTGGCTGTTCAAGGAGGTAAGAGAATGGGAGCCAGATGTAGAGATAGAATCCAGATTTTAAACTGGTATTACAAAATTAGGGAAAGCAGGGCTCTAATGAAATTTATGTCTACCCCATCCAAGCCCTAAAATTTACTTTTTGCCCCTTTATGATGGTCCATACCACACCCAAACAGTTCAAAACATTTGGGACACTAACCACTTCTTTGATGGACCCGTCAAACTGGGGGCTTGCACCACGTGCTATCAGGGTCCAGTAAGCATTCTAAAAGGCATGAATAAATGAGTAAGCAGATGGAAGACTGAATGGATGAACTCATATTTAAGAGAACAAATCCAACTTTGTGAACTCAGCTGACCAGGTAAATCCCAAAGGTTCTGATTTAAAACTTCTTAGCTCACAGACAGGAAAACTGAGACCCAGCGACAGGAAGATACTGGCTTCAGGTCACAAGGTGAGTTGGGACTAGTGCAGGGAAGGGATCCAGGCCAGGCACTGAAAGAGGTGAGATGAAAAAAAAAAAAAAAGATCTGTCTCGTTTTCTAGCTTTTGCCCTAACTTATTGACCGACCCAAGACCAGCTGCTGGCGTTCTCTCGACCACCAAGCACGTCCACTCTTGACACCCTAGAACTAACTCAAGGACAGAGATCTTGACACCCTAGAACTAACTCAAGGACAGAGATCTTGCCTCCGAAAACCTAACAGGCCACCACCCAGTCTTTGCTCATTACGATAGACCGTGCGGTTGACCAACAGAAAGAAGGCAGAGGCGGGACTCGGACAGGAGTTTGCCCTTATAGGGTCGCTAATCGTGAAAGGAGCGGGGGTCTGGGTAGAGCCAATTAACTGAAAGAAATGCTGGGTGACAGGAAGTGACACCAATGAATGACGGGTCTTGTGTGAAGGGGTGGGGCTTAGTCTTGAGGAAGCGGCCAATGAGCAGAAGCTATTTACGGTTAAAGGAATCTGAACATGGAGCTTCTGGGGAGGCAAGTCAAAGGGCTGGGTTCCCCTGGGGGAAAGAGGAAAGAAGGAACAAGAAGACGGCCGCAGCCTCGCTTCTGTACTTACCCCGCCGGAGGCGGCAGCCGGCGGCGACCCGGAAGCGCTTCACCTAGCCTGAGCGGAAGAACCCACCAAAATCCGGGGACCCACCAAACGCATGCGTCCTTCGTGTCCTTTTGTTTCCCGCTCCCGCCCACCACACCGGAAGTGACGTTTGTATAATAGCCGGTACAAGGTGGAGAAGGAAATTTGCGGCGCCTACCTCTTGGCACCGCCTTGCGTTCCACCCAATCAGCTTTCCACCGTGACCCGGCCAGCAGGAACCCATTTATCCCCGCCCCTTCGTGGCCGGGCCGTATTTGCGCGCTAACCCAAATAAATGGTTACCCTCAACCTGCTTTGGTGTAAGGTCTTAGTCCTGGTGTCCCGGAAAATCTGCTTCTACCCCAGAGTCGCTGGGTGATCTTATACTTTTCCTGTATGTCTTCTCGCAGACTTGGTTTCCCATTTGAACATATTCGTTATTTAATGTATGCCTTGAATAAAATTATTTGAGTCTTCACTGTATTCCAGGTTCTGTTAGAAGCTGGGGATAAATCTGTGAATATGGTCACTACCCCCAAAGACCTCACAGTCCAGTGGGGGATATCAGACCCTGCACCTCGAGTGAATTCACTAATCTTTTAAGATTGCCTGTCCAGTTGTGATATTAGAGATTACATACATGGTTGAGGTATTGGTTAGCTTCAGGCACAGCACTCTGCTGCTGGAGAATTCTGCTGTCCCTTTCGGGTCTGGACCAAATCTCAGAGGTCAATCTGGTCACCTCTTACCCTCCTTAGTTGATGCATCTGTCTCAGCCTTCCCTTCAGACATCCTCACAACTTCTGGTGGAAGAAGCCCTTTAAACCCAGCTCCCATTAAACTATATCACCTGAATGATATAGACAGTAGGCCCCAGGGAGGGAACTTCCCTTAATGTTGCCCTACCTGCCCTCCTGTCTGGCCCTAAATTAGCCAAAACTCCCATGACCAGGCTCTCCTGCCGCCTCCCCCACCCCGCCCTCCAAAGATGTGCCCCTCCAGTACAGAATAAAGCATCGCTGGTCCTCTGAGGTTGGCCTCCATTTTCTTTTTCTTTTTGAATCCTCTTTCATTTGCTTTCATCACCTACTAGTCTCTTTTCAGGGCCAACAATCATCCACAGTTCCACTCCTGTCCCAATCAGTTGTGTAAACTTTGACCAGTTCTTTTCCTATGTCTACATTCAGTTTCTTCTTTAACCAGCATCATAATCTGCCCAGTCTTCCTCCTGTCCTAGGCTGCTGTGAGATTTGAATGAGATTAACAGCTGTTCAACAAATTAAAACCTATGATGGACATTTAGTTCATTTAGTAATTTTCTTCAATATTTATTCCTCCCCTCCCACCACTTTTGTTTCCTTTCTGCTAAAAAGGAGCAGGATGTAATGAATAAGATGCCAGTTTTAGACAGCCACACCAAACTCTTAAATATCTCCTCATTTTCCTTGAGATACCCTCTGGGTGCTCAGAAACTTAAGGTCTAAGAAGAAATCATTTGGTTTTCCAAAATGCACACTTCTTTCCATTGATTTGTCCTTTACAACCATTGTATTCATTTTTTTTTTCCATTGATTTGTCCTTTACAACCATTGTACTCAAATTAAAAATTTATTTACTTACACTAAATAAATTTCTACAATAGAAGGAAAAAAAAAAAGCTCTTCAAGAGGAGAGTACAGTGCCTAATGAAAGTGATTATGCTGCCAAGCCACTCCATAAGTCCAGTGGCTTGGGAGGCAAGACAATCACAAGTTCAAACTCAGCCTCAGCAACTTACCAAGATCCTGAGCAATTTAGTGAGAACCTGTCTCAAAATAAAAAGGGTTGGCCAGGCATAGTAGCCCACCCCTGTAATCCTAGAGGCTCAGGAGGCTGAGGCAGGAGGATCGTAAGTTCAAAGCCAGCCTCAGCAACTTAGTGAGGTCCTAAATAACTCAGCAAGATCCTGTCTCTAAATAAATTATTAAAAAGGGTTGGAGCCATTGCAGTGGCACCTGCCTGTAATCCCAGTGGCTCCAGAGGCAGGAGCATTGAGAGTTCAAAGCCAGCCTCAGCAATGGCAAGGCGCCAACCACCTCAGTGATACCCTAATAAAATACAAAATAGATCTGGGGATGAGACTCAGTGGTTGAATGCCCCTGAGTTCAATCCCTGGTAAACCCCCCTTTAAAAAGTTAAAAACAGATTTTTATTATAGAATAAAATTTGCTTTCTTGGAAACATCACCCTTTTCATTCATTCATTCATTCATTCAACAAATACCTAATGAATGTTAATATGTAGATTCCATCACATATTCTAAGTAGTGACTATACAATAGTAAACAAAATAGATCAAAGAGTCCCTCATCACGAACTTTCATTTTAATGAGATAAACAATAAAGGAGTTAGATAAAATAGTTTTAAGATTGTAGTAAATACTGTGGGGGAAAAAGAAGTGAGAATAAAATATTGTTGGGGGGGTGTGTTAGATGGGCAAGCCATGGATGTCACTGCAAGGTATTGAGTACAGGTCTGAAGGAAGCGATAGACTTCTGATATTTGGGGAAGGGTATTTCAGAGAGAGCAGCACGTGCAAAGCAGGAACCGAATAGCTATGACCTTGCAGGTCCTAATAAGGAATTTTACTTTGTGTTGGGGAATCAGCAAAGGGTTGTTAGCAGAGAATCCATACAATCTGATTTCCATTTTAATAGAGATATTTTGTTCTATGAACAATAGATTTGGGACAAGGATACAATGTTAGGGGCAGGGAGACCAGTTAGGAGCCCATTATAATAACCCAGGAGAAATAGATGAGAAATGGCTGAGTTTTTAGTTTATTTAGAAGAGAAGGTAGACACAAGATTTGCTGATAGGATCAGAGGATCAGAGGGAGAACAGAACCAAGATTTTTGGCCAGAACAACTAAATTATTGGTATTACTATTTTTTGAGATGGGAAAGTCTAAGGAGGTGCTTTTTTGTCTGTGTGGGAGCATTATCTGAAGCTCAATTTTGGGATGTGTTATGGTTTAGATATTAGGTGTCCTCCAAAAGCTCATATGTGAGAACAATACAAGACGATTTAGAGGAGAAATGATTGGATTATGAGAGTCTTAACCCAATTGGTGAATTCATCCCCTGATAGCATTAGCTGAGTGGTAACTGAAGGCCAGTAGGCTGTGGCTGTAGGAACTGGGTCCCTGGGTGCCTGCCTTTAGGGTATATATTTGGTATCTGGCAAGTAGAATTTCTGCTTTCTGATCATCATTTGAGCTGCTTGCCTACACCACATTCATCTGCCATGATGTTCAGCCTCACCTCATAGCCCCAAGAAATGGAGCCAGCCACCTATGGACTGAGGCCTCTGAAATTGTGAGCCCCAAAATAAACTTTTCCTCCTCTACAATGTTCTGGTTGGGTCTTTTAGCCACAGCAGCAAAAAAGCTGACTAAAATAGGATGTATTGAATTTGAGATGGCCATTAGAAATGTAGAGGGTGCATGAAGGTATATGGGTATGCACATCAAAAGAGAGATTTCAGGAGCTGGGATTGTGGCTCAGAGGTAGAGTGCTTGTCTAGCATGTGCACGGGCCCTTGGGTTCGATACTCAGCACCACATAAAAAACTAAATGAGTGGAATAAAGGTATTGTCCAACTACAACTAAAAAAATAAATATTAAAAAAAGAGATCTGGGTTGGATATATTAATTTGGGAGTCATTGTTGAGTCAGGATGCAAAGAAAAGACCACCAACTCCAATTTTAAACAAAATTAAAGCAAGCTTATGTTTTTTACACAAGGAGAGCTGGCCAGTGGCTGTCTCACCCAAAACCTAGAACAGAGAACAGCCCAGCTCTCAGGGAAGAAAAGGTTTTTATAGCACAAAAAGTTACCAAGGGGGGTGTTCTTAGGAACTTACAGCTAACAGGTTTCTGGCAGACATAATACAATGGCAATTAGTAGATTAATGATCTACATGGCTTGATATTTTAAGGTAGGGAGTAAATTCAGATCCCAACATCAGAATTTATAAGGCACCACTGAGGTTTCAGAGAGGGTTGTTGTCTGATCATGGAGAACAAGGATTTATGAGGTGCCACTAAGGTTTTAGGGAGGGTTGTTATCTGGTCAAGAAAAGCCAGGAATGGGTGAGTTCAGAGCATGGGCAAGAGTTCTAAACAAGTTTAGAAATCTCAGTATTTTATAGTAAAACAGAAATGAACTTTTCATGACTTTGTGACTAGATGGCTCCCAGTCTTAAGATGGAATTAGGCTGGGTTTATCAGTCATCATCACATAGATGATGTTTAAAGCCATGAGACTAGATGAGATCACAAAAGGAGGCAGTGTAGATGGAAAATAGTTTCCCCTGATATTAAGCATTTGAGGAAACTAGGAGAAGCAGCAAACCAGATGGAAGAAGAAGGCCAAAAAGTTTAAAAAAACAGGCAAGACGGGCAGTATCCTAGAAGCCAAGTAAAGAAGGGTATCAGGAAGAAGGGAGAGATCTGACATAGCCCAGTTCTGTACAAGATTGTGTTCCTTTTTGTTTGCTCAGCTGACCATGAGCTCCTTGAGGGTAGAGACTGAATGGTTTCTATATCCCCAGGGCCAGGCCTGACCTCTGGATACTTCATCTGCTCCTTCAGTGATCTATGCCTCCAGCATCTTCTCCTCTGTTCCTTTTTCTTACAGGATTCCTACCTCAGGCACACTTAGCAATCTATCCTTCTTGACATCTCTGATATGCTGGAAATTACCCAGTAACCTAGAGTTTCTTTCCACAGTCCTTAGCCAAGTTCAACAAGTCATGGTGACTAATTAGCTGGTGACATTTATTGAGTGTCAACTGAGTGCCAGACACCTTGTTAAACCCTGGGACAGAGTGATGAAGCAGAAAAAAAAATCTATGTCCTAGAGAAAAATACAGGCTAGGGAGAACTAAGACAATTATAGAAGAGGGTGGTGTTAAAAATCAATGTATGTAGAGTAAGCTGTAAGAACACAGTGGAAGGAGAGATGAATGAGTTCTGGACAAACTAAGTTTAGACTTTTGTTCCAGAGAAGGAAACATTTATGTAGGCCTTGAGTGATGAGTAGGAGTTAAGCCTACTGGTAGACAAGTTGGAGAAGGGGGTGCACAAAGAGGCACATTACATTCAAGGACATGGAGAACAGTGAGAATCCATTCGGACAGAATTAGATACATGTGGATGAAGAAAGATCCAGATTGGGAAAGGGCCTTAGTGGTACAGATATGGAGTGGATAGAATGGGACCTAAGTATCCTGAGTATTAGCTCTGTTACTGACTTGCTGGGGACCCCAGGTAGGTCCCTCCCCATCCCCAAGCTACCACTTTCTCTAACATACTATCCTGTGTCTCCTGCTCTGATGTGAGGCCCTGGAAGAGATTCCCAGGCCTGGCCCTTTCTATTCTAAAATTTTACCTATCTCTTCTTTCTATTGTACATAAACTGAAGGCAGGGATAGGATGGGAATTTCCCAACAGTCAGAAATAAATCCAGAACTCTCTGACTGGAGATGGAAACTCACGACTCTATGCAGAGAATTCTCCAGGACCAGGAAGGAGGGCCAGGGCTGAGTGGTGTGAATTTAATACCAATTTGAAATGCTTACTTACTCATCCCATTGACCCTGAGTATTGTAGCTGGGCCCTGGTAGGGGACAGAGGAAAGTGTCACAGTTACCATCTTTCATGCATAAAGAGGATTGTTTGCTTTCCAAGGGGCTTTCAGCTTCCTCTCATCCTCACCTCAGCCCTGGGAATCCTGCCCCCCTTTAAAAGAGGAGGAACCTGAGACTCAGAAACATGAAGTGGCTCATCTGAGCTGAAGCTATAATTCAAGAATGTTATTCATTCCACAGATCTTTTTTATGGGTCGCTTGTTAAGTGATGAGGATCCACAGAGGAATCAGATTTAAGTTCTAATCTTCTGAGGGTTCCCAATCTTATATGGGAGGCATAAAGTAAATCATTAGGCCTTGGAGGGCAGATTTCCACGTGATTCATCTCTATTTCCCCAGCACCTAGCACAATGCCTAGAAAAGAGTAGCCACTCAATAAGTGTTATTTACAGTATGTGTTTCCTAATGAATTGACTTTTCCACTGGTTCATGTTCATTAATTCATGTGATGAATGCCGTAATGGAGATTGGTTAAGAAAAGAGAAGAGTGGGAACATTGAGAACTGAAGGGCAACACGTGGGAGGGGAATGGAGAAGGCTCCTCAGAGGAAATGAGACCTGCAAGATAGTGGAGTCAGGAAAGGGCATTTCAGTCAGGAGCAGACAGGGCCTGAAAGAATGTAGTATACTCAGGGTAAGGCTGAGGCCCTGCTGGGTCATCTCTTTCGCAAAAAGCACTGTGAGAGAAACAGAATCAAGGGACAGTGAGTGCCCTGTCCTCAAAGGATGACACATAACCCTGAAGGAGGATGAAGAGACATTGAGAAAGTCTGCCTTAAGCAGGGGAGACTCCAGCTGTGCCTTGAAGGATGCCTCAGAGTCAGACAAACAGGAGGAGGAAAGAAGAGGCGTTTCAGGTAGAGAGGGATCCCTGGGCAGGCACCAGGCTGTGGGGGAATGAGGAGATTACCCTGGCAGGAGAACATGTCTGAGGAGGAATGCTGCATGTAACTAGAAAGTTCCACAGGGAGGGCTGGCCTGGAGTGCCCCCGGGGAATAAGGTTCTCCTCTGTCTCAGGGTCACTGGACGTCTCATTTATTGTCTGTCGTTGAGGACTCTCTGGATCTGACTTGAGTTTAAGATGAATAGATGATTTAGAAGGGAATCTCTATGGATTCTCTTTCAATTCTCCAGAATGCCAGCCCCAGGATGGGTGCTCTAGCCAGGATCCTATTTGCATGATGGGTTTGCATATATTTGCTTACTGCAGCTAAGGTTTTCTCACTCTTACTCAAGCAAAAATAGACAAAAAGACAGGTCCTGGAGATCAGGCTATGGACAGATATCATCCCTCTTCCATCTGGTCTCAGATTGCACTTCAGGCATTTAATAACATCCGCCCTGCTCTGACCTCCAGCAAACCCTACATACACTGTGGAACTCCCCCAGAAGCAGAAATGGTGGGTGGAGATCAGACAGTTCCTGCCTGCCTGACCACCCGCCTGGCAAATTCTCCCAATCTAGTAACAGGTAGTTACAGCCTCAGGGCCTGGCTGTCCACCAATCCGTGTTCCCGGGTTCCGCCCTTTACTTCCATTTCCTGGGCATTTCCAGGCAGGTTTGCCTGTTTCCTCCTACTCCGAGTACTAGCTTTTCACAAAAACCACCCTTTATTCCTAAATAGCAAACATTCACAGTTTCACCAAATCTCTCCCTGTACCACCCACTCCCTGCACTCCAGGAATCTCGATTCTTTTTTCTCCACCCCTCACATCTAATCCCATCACTTACGGTTATATATATTCTGCAACAGTTTTTAAAATAAAAAAAGACTATAGGGGCTGAAGTTGTAGCTCAGTGGTAGAGCACTTGCCTCTCAAGTATGAGGCACTGGGTTCAATCCTAGCACCACATAAAAACAAATAAAGGCATTGAGTCCATATACAACTAAAAAAAAAGTTTTAAAAAGACTATAAAATAATATTAAAATAAATTAACATATTAGGAGGTAACTTCTTTTTATTTTTTATTTTTTAGTTGTAGATAGACACAATATCTTTATTTTATTGATTTATTTTTTATGTGGTGCTGAGGACCCAACCCAGTGCCTCACACATGCTAGGCAAGCTTCCTACTGCTCAGCCCCAGCACCTAGAAGGTAACTTCTTAGAAATTGTTAGGTTGAAGAATACCTACATTACGAACCCCCTACCCCAAATACTAAAGATTGAACCCAGGGACTATGGAGGCTACATCCCCAGCTCTTTGTATTTTTTATTTTTAGACAGCGTCTTGCTAAATTGCCTGGCCTTGAATTTGGGATCCACCTGCCTCAGCCTCCTGAGTCACTGGGACTCCACTGCTCCTGTGCATCACTGCTCCTGGCCATTAATACCTTTTAGAGATAGCAAATTGCTCTCCAAAGTACACTCTCACCAATGACAGTGACTATTTCCACAGAATCTCATCAATACACAGAATTATCAAAAATCTTGATTGGGCTGGGGTTGTGGCTCAAGCGGTAGCACACTCGCCTGGCATGCATGCGGCCTGGTGATCCTCAGCACCACATACAAACAAAGATGTTGTGTCCACCGAAAACTAAAAAATAAATATTAAAATTCTCTCTCTCTCTCTCTCTCTCTCCCTCACTCCTCACTCTCTTAAAAAAAAAAAAAAAAAAAAAAATCTTGATCACTGAAGAATTACAAGCAGGGGCATGGCCCAATTCAATTGGCAGTTTTAAGCAAAAATCCCATAAATTTTGGTGTGTGCAGAAGGGGTTGGATGTAAGCAGAAGCTGGGAAAGGTAGGCTAGTTGGAAAGCTGTTTTGGAGTCTAGATCTGGGATGATGGTCCTATCACTGAACATTTACTGTGTGCCAGGCACTGTTCTAAGCAGCAGGAATTAAAGTCCTGAACAAAATGCATACAAATCCCTTGCTCTCATGACATTTGCAGTGTAGTCAGGGAGACAGGAAAACAGTCACACAAATGCATAGTAACATCAACTGTTGCTAAATGCAATGAGAAGAATAAAACCAGAAAATGGGAGGAGAGTGCACAGGTGAGAATGGACACAATATTGGAAAGAAGGTGGTTAGAAAGACCCTTAGTAATGATGACACCTAAACAAATTCCTGAAAAAGTGAGAAAAGGATCTGGTAGAAGTGGGGAATTGGGTGCTGGAATCAGCATGACCATGAGCTGCAGCCACCCAGATGGCTGATGTCCAGAACTCCTGCAGCAACACAAGTCAGTGCCCCCCTCCCCCTCCCCCTCCCCCCTGCTATATTTCAGAAAGCAGCTCTAACTCTCCCCAGGTCACAAGCCAGAAGCTTGAGTTATTTTTGTGTTCTATCTTTCCCTCTCCCCACACATCCAAAAGGTCTCCAAGTCCTGGAGATTTTGTTCACTTAGTATAGTCATGTGTCACTTAACAAAGAGGACACATTCTGAGAAATGCTAATCCTTAGGAGATTCTGTCATTGTGCAATCATAGACAGCACTTACACAAATGTAGCTGGTCTAGGTCAATCACCCCATGAGGCCTCTGGAATGCAACTAAGAGACAGTAGTGGGTGTAACATGATATTCAGTTTTACAGTTTATATATATATAGCTGGGGTTGTGGCTAAGTGGTAGAGCACTCGCCTCACATGTGCGAGACCCTGGGTTGGATCCTCAGTACCACATAAAAATAAATGAATAAAATAAAGGTTAAAAAAAGGCCATTCCTTTAAAAAACATACATATATTAAATATATATATGGAGTAAACTCTAAAGTATGGTAAACCAGGTGTGGTGGTGCACACCTGTATGTAATCCCAGCTACCAGGAGGCTGAAGCAAGAAAGTTAGACAGTCTGGCAATTTAGCAAGACCCTGTCTCAAAATAAAAATAAAATAAAATAAAATGAAAAAGGGCTGTCAATGTAGCTCAGCGGCAGAACACCCTTGGGTTCAACCCACAATACAAAAAAAAAGTATAGTATAATTAATACATAAACCATAACAGTCATAACAGTACTGTGGTAAAATATATATTACATATAATTTACATAAAATTTACTATTTTAGGCATTTTAAGTATAAAGTTCAGTGCCATTAAATACCTTGACAGTATTGTGTAACTAGCACCACCATTCATCTCCAAAACTTTTTCATCTTCCCAAATTGAAACTCTACATTCATATTTACATGCATATATACATAATATATACAATGTAGCATATATATATATATATATATATATATATATATATATATATATATATGAAATTGTGTATATATACCATAGCCATTAAACACTAAGTCTCCATTCTCCCCTTTCCCCAGTCCCTGACAACCACCATTTAACTTTTTTTTTTTTTTTTTTTTGGTACCAGGGTTGAACCCAGAGGTGCATAACCATGAGCCACACCCCCAGCCTTTTTTTATATTTTATTTTGAGACAGGGCCTTACTAAATTGTTTAGGTCCTCACAAAATTGTCAAGGCCAGCCTCAAATTTGCAATCCTCCTGCCTCAGCATCCCAAATCACTAGTATTACAGCCATGTACCACCTCACTCAGCTCTTCTTTTTGTTTATTAATTTTGACTACCCTAGACACCTAATAAAAGTGGACTCTTACTGTATCTTTCTTTTTGCGACTGGCTTATTTAACTTACCATAATATCCTCAGGGTTCAGTCATGTTGCAGCATGTGTCAGAATTTGCTTAATTTTTAAGGCTAAATTGTGCTGTATTGAATGAATATACCATATTTTGTTTATCCATTTGTCTGCCCACAGACACTTGAGTTATTTCCACTTTTTGGCTTGTTGTGTATCATCCTGCTGTGAACATGGTGTACAAATATCACCTGATTTCAATTATACACTTAATTGTGTATCTGTTTGTTTAAATCTCTCTCTCCTAGTCTCCTGGAGTCATGAGTATTTACCATTAGTCCCAGCACTGAGCATAGTACCTGGGCATTAGTATAAGTTCAGTAAATATTTGTTGGATGAATGAACAAGACACCAAAATGTATATACTTGGATACACAAAGCATCTATAGTGTGCAGGTAAGGGTAGAGAACTTGGGTCTGGGCCTAGCTCATCAATTCCTCATTATGTTCTGACATTGACTAAGACACTTCACCTCCAAACCACAGGCAAGTGGGCACAGATGGAGACAGTAGGCCCTGGGGGTTTCCCTTGGGGGTTATATCTTGTTCTTGTCTCTCCTTTCTCTCTCTTTCTCTTTTTCTCTCTCTGTCTCTCTGTCTCTGTCTCTGTCTCTCTCTCTCCCTCCCTCCCTCCCTCCCCTCCCCATCTCTCCCTCCCTCCCCTCCCCATCTCTCCCTCCCTCCCCTCCCCATCTCCCTCTCCCTCCCTCCCCTCCCTCTCTCCCTCTTTGCTTCCTGGCTGCCAAGAGCCAAAAAGCTCTCCTTACCATACTCTTCCACCATGATGTTCTACCTCACCTCAGGCCCAGAGCAGTGGCATCAGCTGACCATGGGCAGAGCCTCTGAACTCTAAGTGCAAATAATCATTTCCTTTTCCATGTTGTTCTTATCAAGTATATTGATCACAGTGATGAAAACCTTACTAACATAGCTATTCCATATTTAATTTTTTGGAGGCAGTACTGGGAACTAAACCCAGGGGTACTCTACTACTGAGCCACATCCCCAATCCTTTTAATTTTTCATTTTGAGACAGGGTCTCGCTACCTTACAGATGCTGGTCCCAAACTTGCCACCCTCTGCCTCAGTCTCCCAAGGATCACAGGTGTTTGCCATTTTACCCAGCTACATTTAATTTTTTGATAAATGATCACACTGTTTTCCACAGAAGCTCCACCATTTAAAATTCCTCTATTAGATAGTTTATTTTATATATATATATTTAGTTGTTGGTAGACCTTTATTTGATTTATTTATATGCGGTGCTGAGAATTGAACCTAATACCTCACACATGCCAGGTAAGTGTACTACCACTGAGCCCCAGCCCCAGCCCCTAGATAGGTTCTTATATATAAAGTTGCAGATATAAAGGGACATTCACTGCAGCATTGATGGTGACTGTGAAATACTAGACACCACTGAAAGTCAATAAAGTTATTTAATTAAATAGAATCACATAAATCTATATACAGAGATAAGGAAACATCTATAGCATATCTGTAAAATGAAAAAAGCAACATGCAAGGCAGTTAGTGGGGTAACCTTACTCCTAAAGACTAGCACCATGGCAAGACTGGCTCACCCACCCTCAACAGTAGCCTGGTCTCCCCAGGAGCTGAGGGCACCCAGATGCTGAATTCAGGGATAACATCTATTCCCTGATGTGATGTACAGGCATTTTGGAATTGCCATTATCCTTGGTCACTTGAGATAAAAAGCCTTTAAGAGCAGCCACAAACATCATGGGTTCCAGTTCAACACAGAAGAAAAAAAGCCAATGGCAAATCAATGTGCTTTTCATCTATAGGCTAATGAGAATCAGACATTGATTAAAGATATTCCAGTGAACTCAGTGAAGGTTAGTTTTGGCAAAATTACCAGGAATTATTATATTTAGCATCACTGGCAAGTTGGACATACCTGACCTTGATCATGACAATGGAACCTGGGTTTGGAGGGCATAGATTTCATGGAAGATATGATGTTAGAATAGAAGTTTGTTGGTTGAAGGCACGTGTCCCTCTTTTAGGACTCAGAGGACATGGTGGGGTAGTTCCTAACACTACTGCTATATTTGCAAAATAATATTAATGTGACTATGGCTGATAGAATAATTATGGGGAGTGAAGGTCCAAGATGTGTGATCAGCTTCCATAGAAGCATTTTCTCAGCAGCTGCTCAGACATATTTGTGTGATTGAGAAGCCTTGAAGAAACAGTTTTTGTTTGCTTGTTTGTTTGTTTTGCTTTGGTTTCAGTGCTGGGGATCGAACCCAGGGCCTCTCACAAGCACATACTCTACCACTGAGCTACTTCCCTAGCTCTTCTTTAAAAATTTGTGACAGGGTCTCACTAAGTTAGATAGGCAGGCCTCAAACTTGTGATCCTCCTGCCTCAGCCTCCCATGTAGCTGGGATTACAAGCATGTCCCAGCTAGCAGTCAATATTTTTCCCTGGGGAATCCTTTTGTTTACTGTCTCACAAGGACTAATCAGAAAGTAATTGAGACTGCACTGATTTCCTGAGCAATTATTCAGTTCACTGTTTTAGAACAAGTGTGCAGAATGTTTAAAAAAAAGGGTAAAATAAGTGTGAATATTATTACTACTCAGTTTTGTAACTGTTTCAATGTAAAGATTAGTGTCAGGGGATGTTTTGCCTTGGATCTAGTTTTAGTAAGAGAAACTGCTATATGGATGAATTGAGGTTATAAGACAATTTTTTTTTTTTTTTTTTTTTTTTTTTTTTACTCAGAACCTTAAGGCAACACTTACTAGTTATCTATTTTTTGCATAACAAAACATCCCATAACTTTGTGGTTTATTGTTGCAGGCAAGAATAGATGTTAACATAAGTGGATTAAAATATGATGAGGATATTTGAAAAATCTCAAAATGTCTTTCAACAAGATACTGATTACTCATAAAGGGAAAACTCATGATTGTATGATAAAGAAACCACCTTAACCAAATGGTCACTAGCAGTAAGAGATATAACCCTTCATATGATGAACTGAGAATGGGATATCATCTCTCTGATCTTCTTGCCCAAAATGCAATCTAACTATGAAAAAAACATCAGAGAAACCCAAAGTGAGGGACATTCTGCAAAATAACTGACCAGTAATTCTTCAAAAGTGTCACGGAGACATGAGACAAAGACAGACTGATGAACTGTCACAAATTGGAAGACACAAAGGAGACACAGTAACTAAATGCAAACTGGTATCATGGATTGGATTCTGAATCAGAAATGGATATTCATGGGAAATCTGGTGAAAATAGAATAAATTTTATAGATTATGTAGTACTTCATCAATGTTAATTTTCTGATTTTTAAATATAATTGTACATTGGTTATTTAAAATGCCAATGTTTGAGGAAACTGGATGAAAAGTATATGGGAAACTTTTACAAAAACTTTATAATAATCTACAATTATTTCAAATTGCAACATTCACATGGCAAAAATCCAGGAGGGGAGGTCTGGAGGAGGTGGCTTCATCAGGTGACTTGACAGATCAAGCTAGTGTCAGAGCCTGGACTTGAATTGCTGTTGGGCGGGGATGGGGGTGGGGTGTGGGGGGGTGGCAGTAGACACCTGCCTCCAGGCCCAGGGAAGGGCATCCTCTCACCTCTACATGCCTTTCATTTCTTGGGTCAGCTGCCCTCTAGAGTAGTTAGGGTAGGGAGAGGAGAAGATCTGGGCTTGAGAGGAAGTTGGGAAACCTGGTGGAGAGTCCTGTGGTCTCTGCCTTTCCCTTAGGCCGTCCACATCTGTCTGTGAGGTGGAATAGATGGACATGAACTGGCAGATGCCACAGCTGCTGTTTCTGGCTTTGGTAACTGCTGAATGGGGTGACAAGCCCAGGATTCCATGGGCTGAGATGGATGTACTCAATATCTGTGTAGATACTAAGCACCACCAGACAAGGTAAGTTTCATGACTAGGTGAAGATGGACTGTGGTCTGGGAGGAGGAGGTGGCTGCTACTGACAGGGAAGAAATTAGAGGGGTGGGAAAGTAAGTTGTGAAAGGTCATAGAGGCATTGGTGATCTTGGGGGGCCTCTCCAAAGGAGAACACCAGTCTATAATAGTGGATGATAACAAGTCCCCACTGTGAGCCACATACTTTCTTTATACCATGTCAGTAGATATTCCCCAAAGGGTTACTTGGTATGTGAATGGTGGTCTCCATTTTCACAAATGAGGAAATAGGTCCTGAGGGACACAAGCACGGGTGGGTATTAAGAGAGGGGTTAGTGATACTTTTCCCTATTTTAATTATGTGCCATTCCACAGATGTCAGTGGCAAGGGAGAAAAGGAGACAGGTTCCTCATGGTCATGATGCAGCAAACGTACAAACAAGCCAGGTGCCCTACCCCCATTAGGCACTTAAAAGACAAATCAAATATGCTGGGAAGACTTCCCAGTAAAGGGGTCATTGATCTTGGCCCTGGAAGATTACTAAGAGTTTTCCAGGAAGACAAGCAGGAAAGGGCAGCCTGGCAGAGGACAGCATGTACATAGGTCAGAGGACAATGGCACACGTGGTGGCAAGGCTCATGTGGGCAAAGCCAAGGATGATGCTGCTCACACAGAAAAGGAGATGAAGCCTGGACTCCCATTTCACAGGAAAGACTACTGAGGCAGCTCAGGGAATTTGAGCTTGAATTTGAACCAGTCTCAGGATTGATGCCTGCTATTATGGTTTGAATCTGTAATGTCCTCTCAAAACCCATGTGTTGAAGACTAGGTCCCCAAAGCAGCAATATCTAAAGGATGAGGTTTTGGGAAAGTGATTGGATCAGGAGAGTTTTATCCTCATCAGTGGATTAATCTATTTGAAGAATTAGTCATCTGAATGAATTGCTGAGAAGAGGTAGAAACTGTAAGCAGGTGGGACATGGTTAGAGGAAGTAGGACCCTGGGGGCATGTCCTTAGGGACTATATCTTGTGCCTGGTCCCTTCTCTCTGATTTCTGGCTGTCATGATGTGAGCAGCTTCTCTCCGCCATGCCCTTCTGACATGATGTTCTGCCTCACCTCAGGCCCAAAGCAATGGAGCCAGCCAACTGGACTGAAACCTCTGAAGCTGGGAGCCAAAAAGAAATCTTTCATCTTCTAAGTTGTTCTTGTCAGACATTTTGGTCACATTGATGAAGAGCTGACTAACACACCAGCATTTCATTCCTTTGGGTCTCCTCCTTTGTTCCCCATGAGGTTTTACATGGCTAGAGGGCTGGTGATGTTCCCAGGGAGAGACTGTGGTGTGGACAGGCTCCATGGGCTTGAACTGAAGAGAAGGAAGCCCAGAAGCCCCATGATATCTAAGTCACTTTCAACACTTTATTTGTTTTTTTTAAAAGTCATGACAAACTCTACAATAACATAAAATTTTTGGTTTTAACCGCACAGTTCAGTGACATTGAATATGTGGATGAGCATAAGTATGCTCATATTGCTGCACAATTGTCACTACCATCCATCTCCAGAACCTTCATTCTCCAAAATTAAAACTGAAACACCATCCACTTTTTTTTTTTTTTGGTATTGGAATTGAACCCAGGGATGCTTTAGCATTGCTGCACCCCCAGCCATGAAAAAAAAAAATTTTTTTTGGTAGTTGTAGATGGATAGCATGCCTTTATTTTATTTGTTTATTTATTTATTTATTTATTTACGTGGTGCTGAGGATCAAACCCAGTGCCGCACACATGTGAGGCAAGTGCTCTGCCACTGAGCTACAGCCCCAGCTCCCATTTTTGTTTTTTTATTTTGAGACATGGTCTTGCTAAATTGCCCAGATTGGACTCAAACTTTCAATCCTCCTGCCTTAACTTCCTGAGTAGCTGGGATTATAGGCATAGGCATACACTCCTCATTTACTTTTTTTTTTTTTTTTTGGAGGGGAGGGGTTACTGGGGATTGAACCCAGAGTGCTTTACCATTAAGCTATATCCATAGCACTTCTTATTTCTTATTATGAAGGTAGGGTCTTGCTAAGTTGTCAAGTCCCGCCTTAATGCAATCCTCCTGCCTCAGCCTTCCAAATCACTGGGAATACTGGTATGTGCCCCTGCACCCAGCTCTCATTTGCCTGCAAGAGTCTTCTGGAAACCCTCCTCTTTGCCAAGAAATGGCTCAGACACAGAACTTTGAGAGAGTTGGGTGTTTATAACTCTGAATAACATGGGCAATATGAGAGTGGCCACTTTGGTTGAGTTCCTTCTCTAGGCCAAATATATATGCTTTCCATTATACCAACTTTTTTTTCAGAGGCAGACACCACTGACTCTGGCTAGCAGATCAAGCATGATGCGCTCAGGGTTTTGCAGGGTGATCAAGAGGAGGAAGATCTGAGGAAGAACATGCATGGAGTAGGGGAGGCCTGAAAGCATGTCTTGAGTCAGCCAGCACCTATGTAGACCAGGTTGTTGGAGAGGGGTAGGCATTTCCTTACAGTTCCTCCTGTGTGCCTAGACTTGCCCCTTTGCCCCTCTCACTTGGCCAAAGATACAAGAGCTCATCTCAGAAATTGTAAGCAATTGGCTCTTGATCACTCAGCTCTTTTGAATCCTAGCCTAGAGTAATTTCTACAGAGAAACCACTTTCATTGGCCTTTACTGACCTTTAGTTTGCCTTTCTGGGATTACCGCAGGCTCCCAAGTTCAAATCAATTGCAGGTTGTAGCTCCTCTGTTTCCCCACTGCTTTCAGGACCTACATGGGGTCCCTGGTCTGGAACTCCAGACACTGGAAGAGCCAGAATGGCCCCTTGACCTCCTCTACCACCACAATGACACTGGTCATCAGGACAGAGTGCCCAGCCTTCGTACTAACCTGCTCCAAATTTAGGTAACCTCAGTTCAGCTCAGCTCTCTCAGAGGAGGGGGCCTCGTAGTGTCCTAATCATTGGTTTCTGAAACGTGAAGGATTGATCCCCTGGGGTTCCTGTGACAGCCTGTTCTAATACATCCACATGTGTCTTCTATCTTATAAATAATTTGGGGATGAGATAGTTTGGGAGATCCATTGCTTCATCATTATTACTGAGAGACTCAGAAGGGGGCAGAACTGATTTGAAGTTCACTGGCAAGTAGGAAGTAGAAGCTGAATTAGAATCCATGTGCTCACTTCAGCAGCACAGATACAGAGAAGATTAGCACAGCCTCTGTGCAAGAATGGCACACAAATTCATGAAGCATTCCATATTTTTAATATTTTAATAAACAATATTAAAAAAAGAAGTTGAATTAGAATCCAATCCCTTACTCTGAGGTGCCCTGCCATCCCAAACTGAGGTTGAACCCAGAGGCACTCTACCACTGAGCTACATCCCCAGCCCTTTTTACATTTTTTGAGATGGGTCTCACTAATTTACCTAGGATGGGCTTAAACTTGCAATCCTCCTTCCTGAACTTCCCAAGTAACTGAGATTACAGGCATGCAACTCCCCGCCCGCCCAGTTTATCAGCATATTTTTCTTTCTTTCTTTCTTTTTTTTTTTAGATATAGGAGATTGAACCCAGGGGCACTCTACCACTGAGCTACATCCTCAGCCTGCTGGGAATTGCACGTGAGGCCTTGTGCATGCTAGGCAAGCACCCTACCCTAGGCCCCTTCAGCATATTTTCACTCACAAATTTTACAATATGATAAAAATATTTTCCCTTGGTACTGGGGATTGAACTCAAGGGCACTCTACTGAGAGAATGGGGCAGAACTGATTTGAAGTTCACTGGCAAGTAGGAAGTAGAAGCTGAATTAGAATCCATGTGCTCACTGAGCCCTATTCCCAGCCCTTTTTACATTTAAAAAATTTTTAAAAATATTTATTTTTTTAGTTTTTAGGACATAATATCTTTATGTTATATGGTGCTGAAGATTGAACCCAGTGCCTCATGCATACTAGGCGAGCACTCTACTACTAAGCCACAACCCCAGCCCCAACATTATTTAAATTTTGAGACAAAATTCTTGCTAGGTTGCTGAGGCTAGGCCTGAATTTATGATCCTTCTGCTTCAGTCTGTTGAGTCCCCGGGATTATAGGTGTGGCCAAGGAGCCTGGCCTAATGGATGGTTTTTGGTTGTTGTTGATGGTTTTTGTTTGTTTTTCCTTTATCAGTGCTGGCTCCAACCTAGGGTTTTATGCATGCAGGGCAAGTGCTCTCCTACTGAGCCACATTCCCAGGCCCTAATGGACATTTTTCAAAAAGGAAAAACAAATTGTAGGGCTGGAGTGTGGCTCAGTGGTAAAGCACTTGCCTAGCATATGTGAGGTCCTCAGTTCTATTCCTAGCACTGCAAAAAAAAAAAAAAAAAAAAGAAGCAAAAACAAAACACAAACCTAAAAATGACAGTCCCATAATTGCATTCCTGTGGTATTTGTTGTAATAAACAAACAAGCTTCTTCAATGGCTTAGTGCTTCTGCCCCTCTTTTTAGTTCTCATGTCAAATCATTCCCCTTCTCAACCTCCATCAATGAACTTTACTTATTCATCTCACTGTGGGAATTCTCTCCCACAGTTCCCTCTGATGTCCCTAGAATGTTCATTCATCCCTTGCAGGCTGGCCCCTTGTGGCTACTCAGATCTCAGCCTATAGTTTTCCCCTAAAATGACTTCTGACTAACCCAATCTAAAGAAGCCATCAAGCTGCTTTCTTATCAAGTTACTCCAATCCCCGAGTACAGAGTACAGACATCTGTCTACTGTGTTTATAGTCTGGATTTTTCTTCCAAACATGCACACCTGAAGCAGGGACTGCGTAAATGTCATTTTTGTGCCAGATCCCCAGGGCCTAAGTCAGGTCCTGGTCCAGAGGAGATGCTCCAGAAGGGAAGGGATCCAGCACTCATGTATACCAGCTCAAATGCTGGTCACAGTCAAGAGGGAAGACCTGGAGACCCTTGCAAGGTATGGTGGGGACCTGAGAACCAGTAACTCTTAGAAGAATAAGGTGAGCCTTGGTTATAAGAGAAGTGCTAGCAGAATTCCTAGATGGCTGAGATAAAAGTTTTCAAAAAAGCAGCACTGGATCTGTAATCCTTATAGGATGCTGCCCTGGGGGTGCCTGACAAGTTTCTCTGCTGCAGCTGAAGGAAGTCAAACTTGGTATTAGAGGGCTCTATAGTTTCTAGGGCTGGGAGGACATGTGATATGACATGGCATGTGCACAGGCTGGTGCTCAGGAAAAGCTCAGAGTTCTTTCCTCCCCCACTCTGAGGCTACCTGCTGATCCCTGAAGCCCAGAGTTCCCCCCCACCCCCAGTCGCCCTCATGGGTCAAATGCCTTCCTGTTATCACCATCTAGTCACAGGGCAGGTTCATTCCAGGCTGAAGGTGCACCAATGGTCATCCCTTGCTGGTTTTAAGCTTCAAGCCCAGACTGATACTCTCCAGAGTGGCTTCAAGGAGGTTACCTGACTCTGTCCCTCTCTGCTGACCAAATGGCCCTAGCACCCAGGTTTGTCATTCAGAGTAGGGGTTTGAGGCTTAACAAGAAGCAAGGGCAGCTAAGTGCAGTGGCACACGCCTGTAATTCCAGCAACTTGGGAGGCTGAGATAGGAGAAACAAAGCCAGCCTCAGCAACTGTGAGGCACTAAGCAACTCAGTGAGACCCTGTCTCTAAATAAAATACAAAATAGGGGGCTGGGGTTGTGGCTCAGCGGTACAGTGCTCGCCTAGCACATGCGAGGGGCTGGGTTCAATCCTCAGCATAATATTAAAAAATAAATTTTAAAAAGATATTAAAAAATATATAGGGCTGGGGATGTGGCTCAGTGGTCAAGTACCCCTGAGTTCAATCCCTGGCACCAAAAATAAAAAAGAAGCAAGAGCTTATCTAGGAACTGAACTCGACCTCCAACTCAAACCTCAATTTGCTAGTTACTTACTCTTCTTAAGGACTCAAGGCTCAGGGGCCTGGTGGTGGGGCAAACCTCCCTCCTGCAGTGGAGCAGCCAGAAAGTCCAGTTAATGATCAGCCCCCAGGGCAGGGTCTGGTCCTTTCTTAAAGGTTTCTATCTTTAGGCATTACTCAACATCTGGCCTACCCTTCCCCAGTCAGCTGGCTGAGAGGGCTTATAAATGGGAGAAAGGTGCTGGACAGGCCCTCTACCTGCTGAGGTCTTCAGTGAACATACTTCTTCCCAGGGTGTCACGGAATCCAGGTATGGCTCACTGATGAGCCGGGGAATGTGCAACAGGACAGGAACAGAGTTCTCCTGAGAGCTGGTCTTTTTGCAGGCCCTTCAGAGCCTTCCTTCTGCCTTGGCTGATTTTCATCCAACTGCCTCTTCTGGATCCTCCTCCTCCTCTTCCTTAGGTCCAGACTTGTGGCATTCACATAACTTGGGCCTCTATTTTCTCTAAATTACTTCCTGCTGTCCACAGATTGGTGGCTCCCACATCTGTGTCCAGCCTAGGCACTTCCCCTAGGGCCACACACAGGCACCTGACAAAAGAGCTCCATGTTTCCTGCTGCCCAAATCTGTTCCCCCTGTTTCCCACCAGGGGTACCAACATGGGCTCAGAGGGTTGAAAAAGGAAAGGCTCTGTTCTCAGTTGGAATGAGGATGTAGAAGGAGCCTAAATTAGTTCAGGCTCTCAGAATTTGTCAAATGATACCTGAGTCGGGGTGAGTGAGTGGAGGAGTGGAGGGGAGCTTGGGCTCTTGAATAAGCTTTGATCAAAAGATTCATAGTATGTGTGACTTTGTGGCTGGATGTGGGTGATACCTGAGCTGGTAAGCTTGGAGGTTCTGAAAGTTGGGGACATGGGAGCTCCTTGTTCTCTGTAGCCAGCTTAGAGGGTGGAAGCTATATTCTAATATTCACCCTGACATTGACTCTGTCTTAGTTTTCTTTCTTCTTTCCTTCTGTCTTTTCTTCCTTTTGTGGTATAAAGAATTAAACCCAGGGCCTGGGGATGTGACTCAAGCGGTAGCGCGCTTGCCTGGCATGTGTGGGCCCTGGGTTCCATCCTCAGCACCACAGACAAAACAAAGATGTTGTGTCTGCCGAAAACTAAAAAATAAATATTAAAATTAAAAAGAAAAAAAAGAACTAAACCCAGGGCCTTGCACATGCTAGGTAAGTGCTTTATGACTGAGCTACACCCCCAGCACTTTATATTTTTTAGGTTTTAGTTTTGAGATAGAGTTTTACAAAATTGCTGAGGCTGGACTTGCACTTGTGATCTTCCTGCCTCAGTCTCCCAGGTATGTGCCACAACTCCTGGCTCTGCCCTGGTTTTCTGGATCTCATTTTTATCTCAACAGGACAGGGATGGTAGAAATGAAGGAGAGCATTTCAAGAGATCTTGGTAGCTCAGGTTGCAAGATTTGATCAGACCTGAGTTTTTGGGAGAAAAAGAGTTAAGTAGAGCTTGGGGACTGGCCTATAGGCCTGCATGTCCCCATGCTGGCAATTGAATTCGGGGTTTCACTCAGGTTAAGCAAAACACTATATCACCAAGCTAAACCGCCAGCCCAGCCCTACAACTGCTAATCCACCACTTCCACCCTGGAGGAGGCCTCTCTGGTGCTCACGTGCAATAATTAACTGCTGAGTGGCCTTCGCCCGCTCCCAGACTTCACTCCTGGGCTCCTTTCCCACCGCTTGTCTCCTAGGCCACTAAACCTCAGCTGTCCCCTGGAATAAGTCAAGAGGAGTGTGAAGCAGAGCAGAAGCCTAAGCAAGTCTGAGAACACAGCGGCCTCTTCTCCCAGGTATGCCACTTGCCACCCCTTCATCAGAGGCCACACACCCTCTGGTACTCCTAACATGTGATAATGTATTGGCTGAGCTTGGAGGGCCCTCTGTTTGCAGATAGCTCAGAGAATCAGAGGTGGAGATTGAGCCCCAGATCAGAGTGCAGCCTGCCCAAGGTTAAACTACATCCTTGAACTAGAACCCAAGGGCTCTTGCCCTTCAACCCAGCACTGGGTTTTCAGCTCTTTCTAGGGCCCCCAGAGGGGTGGGGGTGATGGCAGTAGTGGTGGGTATCACAGCTGGACCAGGTGAGACGAGGAAGGTGGGGAGAGGGTATGCAGAGGGATGTAGGTCACAAGAGAGGGAGAGAGAAGTGGCTTCAGAAAGCAGCCACAGTGAGAGTACAATCCAATGGGACCAAGAACAGGGCTGTCTCTGCCCCCATGCTCAGCATTCTGTTGGTGTCCTCAGGAGAGCCTCAGCGTGGGACAGGTGCCAGGGCCAAAAGCTGAAGGAGCTCTAGTCTGGACTTCAAGATGGGAAGTCAGACTTTGGTAGTCTTAACCCCTCCCCCCACCTTTAATCCCCAGATCAGGAAACAGCCGTAAGATAGTTTGTGTTTGTTTCCTTTGGACAGAAAGGAGTGAAGGGAGGGCCAGACCAGCCAGGCTGAACCATTTCTAACCTGTGCTTTCAGCAGCCAGGCTTTGTTTCCCCTCAGGAGCCAGATCAAAGATTCACCTCCCAACAGTACAGATTTCCCCACCTGGCCTTTGAGTTTAGTAAATGAGTAGATCCATAGAGGCACGATTGGACCCTGGAATGAATGAAGAGAATGCATGAACACTGGAATAAACAGAACAGCATAAGGAATTGAGCAGGGAGGAGAGCTGGGTGGGAATTCAGCTCCAGGCTGATAAGAGTTCTCCCGGGCAGTCAACCTGGATACCCTATGAGATGGGGCAACTCAAGGGCAAGCTGAGCTTGTGAGTGGGGAAGGCACACCCACTTCAGCAATCTGGTATGTGGAAAGTGGGTTGTAGGGAGAAAGATGAAGATTTGTGGGAAAGGAGCATTTTAGGAGGGCCCAGGAAGCTGGTGACTGGTGGAAGGAGGGGAAGTCACCTCCCCAAATTTGATATCTGAGGTCAAATGATGGCTATGATGGTTGAGGGGAGGTCAGCTTTGTGGCAGGAGGCTCAGGAGTCTCCCCAGGAGTCCCAGGGTGTCTAGGAAAGATATTGGATTAGCCCAAGGATACAATTGGAAAGGGCTGAAAGGCTTTAACAAAAGAAAAACCTGGGCATGATGACTTATACCTATCATCCTGGCTATTCAGGATGCTGAGGCAGGAGGATCACTTGAACCCAGGAGTCTAAGGCCAGTCTGGGCAACTCATCAAGACCACAAGTCAACAAACTCCCCTAGATCTGCAGCTTATTTGCAGCTCTGAAACTAAGGTATTTGTAATCTTTTATACACAGTGATTTGGTGTCAAAATCTGACCTAAAATTAATATGAGATCATATATAATTTTTTTAAAATCCCACCAATATAACTATTTCATCAGGTATGCATAAATCCTATTAGTTTATATTACTATTTATAAAATTTAAAAAAGGGGGGGGCTGGGGCTGTAGCTTAATGACAGAGTACTTGCCTAGCATGCGTGAGGCACTGGGTTTGATGCTCAGCACCACATAAAAGTAAACAAATAAAATAAAGGCATTCTGTCCCGAGAAACTGATGTGACTCCATTTTTGAAAAAAAAAAAAAAAAAACAGCCTCCACCTCAGAGCAAAGCCTAGCCAGAGGGAGGGGGAGTGACCCTAGTCCTTGGAAAAACCCATGGAGCGTTACTAGGCACATAGCCAGGTGTCCCTTACTCAGTTAAGCTAGGTGAGGACCTGTGAGACAGGGAAAATTCCTGAAATGCCAGGTGACCCTCCCAGTAGTTTCAATGATTGATAACATGATTAGGAAACCCTGCAGTTTTTCATTTACACTCTTGCAACCCCTCACAGCCTAAACCAATCAGTTCAAATGTATCCACCTCTTGAACTAACCAATCACCCTTATCCAACTTGTTCCCACCAAAGAATGTGCTAATCAATGTTAAGAGTTGTTGTTTGATTTTCCCGCGGTATGGAATGATTTGCTGTGTGATGTTGTGACACATAGAGTATCCCGCAAAACCTATAAATCCTCACTGAACAAAGGACCAGGACTTACTCCCTGGGACCCCTGTGTCGGAAATGTGAGTCCAGGCTCGATCTTGCAATAAAGACTCTTGTGTGATTGCATCGGATTCAGGTCCTGGAGGTCTATTGGGGTCCAATGAATCTGGCATAACAGTCCATCTACAACTACAAAAAAAAAAAAAAAATTAAATCCTAAAAAAAAAAAAATTAAAACATTTACCTCTAAGGATTTTGAATAAAGGATTGTGGATGTATGGCAAACTGTTTCTGCACATTGCCAAAGTCTTGCTCCTTGGTCGCTTCATTTGATCCTCATTACCTACTGGAGAAGACAGAGAGGCTCCTGCCAGGAATGTTCCCAGTGGGTGGTGTCTGATCCACTTCTCGCTGGGTCTAGGAAGACAGGGGTTGGTGATCCACCAGTAGAGGCTCCACCCCACTGGCATTGAGGCCAGAACTTGAGGCTCCACCTCCACATTACTTGATGCTACTGACCACAGTTCTTTCTTAAGGGATTGACATGGCCCGGCTGATGACAACACAGCTGCTGCTACTTGTGTGGGTGGCTGCTTGGGGTGCCCAGCCCAGGACTATTCGGGCCAGGACTGAACTTCTCAATGTCTGCATGGACGCCAAACACCACAAGGAAAAGCCAAGCCCGGAGGACAAGTTGCATGAGCAGGTAGGCCAAGGGGTAAACCAGGGTGATACAGGGCTGGCTTAGGAGGAGGAGGTCAGAAGATGAGGTGTCAAGCTCCCCTCTGTGGTGGAGACAGATAGACCTGCCTGAAGGGACCTTCAATTTGCAAAATGGGGATGGCCGCTTACACAGGTTGTATGCCAAATGTCAGTGCTAACAGCTCACCTTCTTGGTTGTTGAGTTTCCACATTGCGCAAATAAGGAAGTAGACCCAGAGGAGAGTCTGGGAAATGGAGTTGAAGAGACTCATTCTGGGGATTGGATTTGGATTTCTGGGTTTTAATTGGGAAGGACTCCTCCACGGACCAAAGAGGAGAAGCTGTATACTATACAGAGTGGCTCCTTTCTGCCAGCCCTACACAGCTCAGGAAAGGTGGGCCTCTTGCAGCCAGGAAGCTGGCTGCCAAGTGTTTGGCTTCAGGCATCTGGCAAACATTTGTGCTATGGTTCTTGAACCCACTGGATCTCAGGTCTCCCTTTGACAACAATTATTTTGCCACAACCCCTTTCATATCCTGGATTTAGCTAAGCAGTGAAGACAATCAATATGACAGCATAACTACAAAGAAAAAGCAAAAGGCCAGCTACTTGAGAGGCTCAAGCAGGAGGATCTCTTGAGCCCAGGAGTTTTGAGGCCAATGTGGAAAAGAGTGGGATCCTATCTCAATAAATAAATAAATAAATAGGAAAAGAAAAAGGAAAGTAATTGTAATATGTATTTCAATATGTAAATGTTCATTTTAGTTCCATTAGCAGATAATGACCACAGTCCTTTTTACTCTTGTTTTGAATCACTGACCTACCACTGCCAAATGCAGAATGCAAATATTGGCTACCTTGGGCAGCCTTGACTTTAACTTATTCAGCCTTCGTTTATTTATTATTATTATTTTTTAATTTTTTTACTTGTTCTTTTAAAAGTGTATGTTTTAATATTTTATTAAGTTCTGGGTCAAGGATTTTCATTCATTCAATAAGTATGTATTAAGTGTTTATGTAATTGTTCCTAGAGTTACAATTTAGCTTCTTTCTTCACCTTCAGGTCTTTGTCACCTCCTCAATGAGGCTTAATTAAGCCACTGTGGGGCACTTGAAGTCACGATCCATTTCTCTTGCCTTTTTTTTCCCCCAAAGTAATTATTATGTGATAAGCGTTCATCACTAGTTTGTGGTGTGTGTGGTGGGGGTGTGTGTGTGTTATGGGGGATTGAACCCAGGGCCTTGCCTAGGCAAGTGCTCTACTTCTCAGTTACATCCCCAGCCTCAGTGTTCATTATTGTATCCCTAGTTCCTAGACAAGTCCCTGGGTTAGGGTATGCAGGAGCTGTGTAAAGATTTCAATTAATGAATTTTGTAAGGACTGCAACTCCTGGGTTCCTAGAGCCTGTGCGAAGCCCTTCCCTCAATGGGGACCCCTTCAACAAATATTTATTTTTTTGAATGACTTTGAAATTTTATTGGGAAATCAAGGACTAAAAGTAGGGAGGCTGCATATGCAATATTCTGACTGTGGACTCAGTTCCATGTCTCCCCCTGTGAAGTGCAGTCCCTGGAAGAAGAACTCCTGCTGCTCCTTCAACACCAGCCAGGAAGCCCATAAGGATATTTCCTACCTATACGGATTCAACTGGGACCACTGTGGAAAGATGGCACCTGCCTGTAAGCGGCATTTCATCCAGGACACCTGCCTCTATGAGTGCTCCCCTAACTTGGGGCCCTGGATCCAGCAGGTACGGGTGTCCTCACAGCATCCCCAAATTAGCAGAGGAGCTGAGCTTTCCAGCCACCTCTGTAGGCTGTGCCTCCAACTCTGGTTCTATTCAGGACTGAGTTGCGCAGGTTCTTAAGCCTGAATCCTTGTCCATCAAAATCTCCTAGGTGGACCAAAGCTGGCGTAAAGAGCGGATCCTGAATGTGCCCCTGTGCAAAGAGGACTGTCAGCGTTGGTGGGAGGATTGTCAGACCTCGTTCACGTGTAAAAGCAACTGGCACAAAGGCTGGAACTGGACCTTAGGTGAGGGCTGGGGTGGGACAGGGAGAAGGGATTCAGAGGTAAAGTTGTGGGGGTGTGGAGCTGGTATGTGAAAATTTTGGGTGGTGGGTTTGGTTGAACTAGAGGTAGTTCTAGGCACAGTAGCTAAAAGTCTTCTGTCTTTCCTATAGGGTACAACCAGTGCCCCGTGGGAACTGCCTGCCACCCCTTCCACTTCTACTTCCCTACACCTGCAGCTCTGTGTGAGGAAATCTGGAGTCACTCCTACAAAGTTAGTAACTACAGCCGAGGAAGTGGCCGCTGCATCCAGATGTGGTTTGACCCCGCCCAGGGCAACCCCAATGAGGAGGTGGCAAGGTTTTACGCAGAGGCCATGAGTGGGGCTGAGGTCCCCAGAGCCTGGCCTCTCCTGCTCAGCCTGGTCCCAATGCTGCTCAGGTTGCTCAGCTGAGCTTCTTTTATCTTTTAATACCTGGGGGCCCCATAACTCCTAGCTCTTCAGTTCCTGCTCCAAGGTGGGGCCCCTGAGAGCCTGTTTAAATAAAACAGATACTCCACGTGTGTCTTGTGAATTATCTGGGTATGAATGGCAATGTGATTGTTTTGCTTCCTGATTCTTACTGATTGAGTTCAGTTAGCCTTGGTCAAAACCCAGCTCTGATACTTGCTGTGAACTAGTCAGGTACTTAACAACTCTTCTAACCTAAAACACATTCATAGCTCTCAATTTCATTTTTCATCACAGTTCTAATTTAGAGATAAACCTAGTATTTTACCATTTTAATTTGGATCCCAGCCTCCCAGGGCCGACCACTCTGTACTGTGCTCAGCAATACAATAGAAGAGGTGAGGAAAGGACAGCCTTGCATGTTCTGTGTGGATGGCTTGGAAGAGGGTAAGGGAGCCAGCAAGAGCCATACCACAGACAGCTAATGCCCGCCCAGGACTGTCTGCCAGACTCTATCCTATATTTTGTATTTATTCTAATAAAGTGTAAATACTATTGTTGGCATTTTACATATGTGCAAACAGTCACAAAAATTAAGGTATATGGATAAAGTCACCTTGCCTAAGACCTGGGATTCCGTCCAAGCTATCTGCCTTTGGAGAACAAGGTCTTTTTCCTAGTGGAGTGAGTAAACATGTTTCTTGAAGGGATAATGGGTCATATCTAACCAGAGGAGCTGGGCTTGAGCTAGTCTGGCAGATCTACGACTGGAAGCCAGACTTCTAGAGCAGGTCCCAAACCAATCATCTGAAAAGATTGTAGGCAGTTTTCCCACATTAAGTATAGTGTGTAACAGTTGTAAGAAGCCAGTTTATATTATAGCAACATTCCTATTATCCAGCGGTTTAATATAACTGATGTTTATTTCTTGCATAAGACACATTTTTTTTTTTTTTTTGTACTGGAGATTGAATCCAGGGCCTTTTACCACTGAGCTATACCCCCGGCACTTTTTCTTTTGTTTTGAGCCAGGGTCTTACTGAGTTGCCTGCATTGGCTCCAAATTTATAATCCTGCCTCAGCCTCCTGAATAGCTGGGATTACAGGTGTTCACCACTATGTCCAGCTTCAAGCTACAATGCTTAATGTGGGTTGTAGGAGGGATTTCACTTCTCATTCAAGGACCCAGATTGATGGAATCTCTGTCTTGTCAACTATTTCCTTCCATGAGATCAGAAAAGAGAACTTGGTAAATTCATACAGGCCCTTGAACTTCCACCCATCACTTATTTTGTTGGCTAAATCAGGTCATGACCATGTCTAAATTCAAGGAGGCCAGGAAAACATAATCCTATCATGTGCCTGAAAGGAGAGGCAAATCACAAGGTTTGTGGTCCAAACTATGACTACTACAAAAACCTTGTTATCTTATGGTTAGTTTATATTTCTGGCATGGTCACAGTTATAAATTTAATTTTTCAAAGAGATCCTAGGAAGAAGGAAGATCAACTCCTAAAACTTATGCAAATGACTATATCAACCTGAAAAGTGGAGCAATTGCTGACAGCCACCCTGGTCTTGTGACAAGGCCAATGGATGGATTATATTTTCTGTAGAACCAGTGTCTCCACTCACAAAAGTGACTTGTTACAATATTAGAACTAGTGAAACTTAAGATTAATACTATATCTATCCAATATACTCATAAGTGTCCTGTCATGCTATTTCTGAATCATTTATAAAAATAAAATACTTGTCTGGGCTGGGGTTGTAGCTCAGCGGTAGAGCGCTCGCTTAGCACATGCAAGGCCCTGGGTTCGATCCCCAGCACCACATAAGAAATAAATAAAATAAAGGTATTTTGTCCATCTACAACTAAAAAATTTTTAAAAAATTTAAAAAATAAAATAAAATACTTGTCTGAATCCAACTTACTGTATTTGCCATCTTCAAATTCTGAGGGCCATTGGCTTGCAGAATATATTAATTCTTCACATAAAAATTGCCTAGAGGGCTGGGGATGTGGCTCAAGCGGTAGCGCGCTCACCTGGCATGTGTGCGGCCCGGGTTCGATCCTCAGCACCACATACAAAAACAAAAGATGTTGTGTCCGCCGATAACAAAAAATAAATAAATAAATATTAAAATTCTCTCTCTCTCTCTCCTCTCACTCTCTCTTTAAAAAAAAAAAAAAAAAATTGCCTAGAATATAGTAACAACATACAGATAGATATATAGATCAAAGGAACAGAACTGAAAATTTGGAAATAAATCCTTACATATATAGTTAATTGTTATTATTATTTTTGGCAGTGCTGGGTATTGAACACAGAGCCTTATGCATGCTAGGAAAGCATTCCTCCACCAAGCAACATCCCCAGCCCAAATAATTAATTGATTTTGGACAAAGTTGCTAAGATAATGCATTGGGAATAGGATAGTCTGTTCAATAATAGGAGGTGGGACTATTGTATATGTAAAAAGATGAACTTAGACCTTCACCTCACACCCGATATAAAAAATGAACTATAGACTTAAAGGTAATAAACAAAACAATAACTTTTTTTTTTTTTTGGCACTTGTAATTGAATCCCAGGACACTTTACCACTGAGCTAATCTACAGTCCTTTGATTTTTTTTTTTTTTTTTGTAGTTGTGTATGGACAGCATGCCTTGATTTTATTTATTTTTGTGGAGTGCTAATGATTGAACCCAGTGCCTCACACATGCTAGGCAAGCACTCTGCCACTGAGCTACAGCCTATAGTCCTTTAATTTTTTTTGTGTGTGTGTGTGTGCTAAGTTGCTAAGACTTGCCTTCAACTTATAATCCTCCTGCCTCAGCCTCCCCAGTAGTTGGCATTAGAGATATGCTCCAACATACTCAGCTTGAAGCACTAACACTTTTAGAAGAAAACAGAAGAACATCTTCCAGACCCTTGTATTAGGGTTAGGGATGTAAAATGGTATAGACCTGCGAAAAAAAAGCATGGCCGTTTCTCAAAAAAGCTAAATGCAAAACTGCCATACAACCCAGCAATCTCACTCTAAGTATCAACTCAAGAAAAATGAAAATGTTCATTACAGCAAGACTTGCACATGGAATTTTCATAGTAGCTGGAAATAACCTCAGTTTCCATCAACCAATGAATGACCACATTTGATCTATCCATACAAGAAAATACTATCCAGCAATGAGAAGTAACGAACTACTATACTGACACATGCTATATCATGGTCATCAAAAACATTAAGTAAGGGGCTGGGGTTGTAGCTCAGTGGTACAGCACTTGCCTAGAACGTGTGAGGCACTGGGTTTGATCCTCAGCACCACTTAGAAATAAATATAAAATAAAGGTATAAAAAATTATGTAATGGGGACTGAGGTTGTGACTCAGCCTTAGAGTACTTGCCTCGTATGTGCGAGGCCCTGGGTTTGATCCTCAGCACCACATAAAAATAAATAAATAAAATAAAAGTATTGTGTCCATATACAACTAAAAAAATAAATATAAAAAAATTATGTAATGGGACCCAGGAGGGGAAATTATGTAAGTGAGGGTGGTAAGAAACAAGAGATCTCAAAATGTAGGATTCCATTTATATGAAGTATCCAGGAGAGGAAAATTTATAGAGACAGATATTAGTAGTTGCCTGGGACTGGGGATGGAAATTGAGATAAACTGTAAATGGGAATGAGGAAGGATGAAAATTATGGAAGAAATGAAAATGTTATAAAATTCATGTATAATTAGTTTGTACCACTCATTGTAAACTTGAAAAAGGTAACCTTTATGGTAATTATAAATAAATAATTGCCTATAAGATACTCTCCTATAGCATATAGGGAATTTTATATGATTCTGCATTTTGTAATGTGTGCTGATGAAGAAAAGCATTCTAAAGAATTTAGCATTTGGCTCCTGGCTTAAACTTGAATCCTCCTGGATCAGCACTACCACCCACCTACCCAAATGCTGAGATTATAAATGTGCACCACTACACCCATCTTGGATTTTTATTTTTAAAATTTATTAATTATTATTATTATTATTATTATTATTATTATTATTATTATGGTACTGGGGATTTAACCCAGAGGTGCATTACTCCTGAGCTACATCCCTAGTCATTTTTTTTTTTTTTTTACTTTGAGACACAGTCTGGCTAAGTTGTTAAGGGTGTTGCTAAATTGAGGTCCAAACAGACCTCCAACTTGTGGTCCTCCTGTCTCAGCCTCTCTATTCACTGGGATTATGGCATGTGCCACCATGATTGGCCTCTTGGATTTTTTTTTTTTGTTTGATTTTTGGTACTGTGGATTGTACCCAGGGGTGCTTAATCCACTGATTCACATCCCCAGCCCTTTTTTATTTTTCATTTTGAGTCAGGGTCTTGCTAAATTACTATGGCCTTGCTAAATTGCTAAGGCTGGTTTTGAACTTGTTATCTTCCTGCCTTAGTCTCCCAAGATGCTAGGATTACAGCCATGTGTCACCACGCCTGGCTTATCTTGGATTTTTTAAAGAGAGTGTTTATTCCAGTTGGCACAAGTATAGTCTGCTAAATTAAGGGTTAGAGACCAGAGCCAGGGGAAAGAAAAAAGTCTACATATTATGACTAATCCAAAAAAGATCATGAAGTATGCTACCCAAAATACAGACAGTAACCACAATCATATCTCCTTCATTAGCTTGACTCATTCCTTTAACATTATTTCTTGCTACATTTTACTGGGTGAGTATCTTCTTCCATAGAAGTCCTCTGCCTGGGGCATGGAATTTTTTTAGAAATCCAGGTCTCAAGGCTCTCCCAGGTTGACTCATCCAAGTGTGGGTTTATGGTTGTGATGTCAAATACATGAGTCTATTTCCTGTTATAAACTATGGAAGGGATCCTCAAGCAAGTAAAAAAGGAGAATAGAAATTACCTGTTGACAGTACCATATGGTCTTGCCAATCTATTAGTATCCAATATCAGAACGAAAGAATTTTCAGTGGAACAGCCCAAACCTGAGGACAGCTATATTTCTTGAGGTCTCGTTTGATGGCTACTTTGAGGAAAACATATTATTAGAACCTGGAGGAGGGAGACAGGGAGAATTAGTTTTCTCAGTCAATTTAACCAACTGATTTTTTCTGTAAATCTTATTGGTGCATTATAATTATATATAATGGTGGGGTTCATTGTACATATTTATTTGTATGTGTCCACAATATAACAATATAGTTTGACCAATGTAATTTCTCAATATTTCTCCTTCTTCTCTCCTTCTCCCTTCCCCCTATCCCTTTCATTCAATTTTCTTGAGGCTCTTCCCCTTCCTTTTTGCTCTTTAGCTTCCAAATATGAGAGAAATATATGATCTTTGACCTTCAGCTTTGTCTTATTTCACTTAACGTAATATTCTCAAGTTCCATCTATGTTCCTGCAAATGACATAATTTCATGCTTCTTTCTGGCTGAATAAAACTCTATTGTGCATATATGCCCCATTTTCTTTATTCAGTAATTCACTGATGGACACCTAAATTGGTTCCATAGTTTGGTTATTGTGGATTGTGCTGCTATAAACATGAGTACACTTGTATCAATATTGTATGTTGACTTTAATTCTTCAAGATAAATACCGAGGAGCGGTATAGCTAAGTCATGTGGAGGTTCCATTCCTAGTCTTTTGAGGAAACTCCACACTGATTTCCATGGTGGTTGTACTAATTTACAATCCCAGCAACAGTGTAAAACTGCTCCTTTCTCTCCATATCCTCTCTAACATTTATTATTATTTGTATTTTTTATGCTGACATTCTGACTCATTCTGGAGTGAGGTGAAATCTCAATGTAGTTTTGACTTGCATTTCCCTAATTACTAAAGATGTTGAACATTTTTTCTTATATTTGTTGGCTATTTGTATTTCTTCTTTTGAGAAGTGTCTGTTTAATTCATTTGCACATTTATCAATTGGATTTTTTTGGTATAAACTTGTTGAGTTCTTTATATGTTCTGGATATTAATCCTGTCAGAAGAGTACTAAAGATTTTCTTCCATTCTGAATGTTCTTTCTTCACATTCTTAATTGTTTCCTTTGCTGTGCAGAAGCTTTATAACTTAATGCCATCCCATTTATTAACTTTTGGTATTATTTCCTGAACTTAGGTATCCTATCAATAAAGTCATTACTTGGACCTGTAAGTTGGAGTGGTGACTTCATAATTTCTTCTAGGAGTTTCATAATTTCTGGTGTGATTCCTAGGTCATTGATCCATTTTGAGTTGACTTTTGCTCAGGATGAGAGATAAGGATCTAGTCTCATTCTTCTACATATGGATAATGAATTTTTCTAGCACCATTTCTTAAAAAGGCTATATTTTATGAAAATGTTTTTGGTAAATGGGTTTTTGTCAAGGATCAGATAAACACACATGTGGGTTTGTCTCTATCTCTTCTATTCTGTACCATTGATCAATGTGGCTATTTTTTTATGCCAGTACCATGCAGTTTTTATTACTATAAATCTATAATATTATCTGAAGTCAGGTATTGTGATGTTCCAGCATTGCTTTTTTGGTTTTGAATTGCTTTGGCTAGTCTGGGTCTTTTGTTCTTCCAAACTAATCTTAGGAGTGTTTTTTCCCCTTAGTTCTATGAAGAATGTCATTGGCATTTTTATGGGGTTTGCATTAAACTTGTATATTGCTTTTATTAATGTGGCCATTTTTAACAATATTAGTTCTTCCTATCCATGAACATGGAAGGACTTTTCATCTTCTTGAGTCTTTTCAATTTCTTTTTTTTTAAATTTTTAGTTGTAGTTGGACACAATACCTTTATTTTTTATTCATTTTTATGTGATGCTGAGGATCGAATCCAGGGCCCTGCCTGTGCTAGGCAGGCACGCTATTGTTGAGCCCTAGCCCCAGCCCGAGTCTTTTTCAATTTCTTGCTTCAAAGTTCTATTATTTTCACTCTAGAGGTCTTTCACCTCCTTGGTTATATTCATTCCTAGGATTTTTTTTTGTTTGTTTGAGGAATTGTTAATGGAATTGTTTTTCTGATTTCTTTCTCAGCAGATTCATTGTTGGTATATAGGAAAGCTATTTATTGATTTTTGTATGTTGATTTTGAAACCTGCTACTTTGCTGAATTTATTTATTAGGTCTAGGTGGAGTTTTTTGGATATTTTATACTTAGAAAGGTCATCTGCAAACAAGGATAATTTGACTTCTTCCTTTCTTATTTTTATCTCTTTGATTTCCTTCTCTTGCCTAATTGCTCTGGCCAGTAGTAGTATATTGACTGGGAGTGGTGAGAGTCAACATCCTTGTCTTGTTTTAGATTTTTAAAGGAAATGCTTTTAGTTTTTCCCCTCTCACTATAATGTTGGTTTTGGCTTTAACCAAGTTTTTTTTTAATAATTCTATTTGTCCCCTTTATGTGCCTGAGCTGTATGAATGATAGATGATGAATATATTTATGAATCTTGAAGGGCATAGGCTCTATTTTGTAAGATGTGCATCACAATGAAAGGCTAAACTAGGATTAAAATCACCTTGGAGGGCCTGGGGTTGTGGCTCAGTGGCAGAGCACTTGCCTAGCATGTGTGAGACACTGGGTTCAATTCTCAGTACCACATATAAATAAATAAAATGAAGGTCCATTGACAACTAAAAAAATTATTTTAAAAAATTACCTTAGAGGGGCTGGGGATGCGGCTCAAGCAGTAGCTCGCTTACCTGGCATGCGCGGGGTGCTGGGTTCAATCCTCAGCACCACATAAAAATAAAATAAAGATGTTGTGTCCACCGAAAACTAAAAAATAAATATTAAAAAATTCTCTCTCTCTCTTTCTTTAAAAAAAATTACCTTGGAAATAAAATTGACCTTGCAATACGAACATGAGTATGCTTTTATCCATTCAGGAAGGACCACAATCACAATCAAAACCCTTTATCTTGCATTAAAAAAAAATCATCTAAAAGGGATGGGATGGGCCCCTCTCTTTGCATTGGCAGGAATCTCTAACTGTTAAGCTCGAATTCGGGACCCCCAAAAGACCACCAGAGACCCAAGATCGATGTAAGCAGCAAAGAGGTGTTTATTGCGAGGTAGCTCGGTCCTCCGCACGCACGCACAGCAACTGGTGACGCTGAGAGGCCCCGAACCCAGGGTCTGCAGCATTTTTATACATTTTTTTGGAGAGGGCAGGGATTTCACATACATCATAGCCTCTTTTAGCAAATCATCACACACCGCGGGAAAATCAAATAACAACTCTAAAACATGATTAGCACATTCACTGGCGGGAACAAGTTGTCTAGGGGTGATTGGTCAGTACAAAGGGGGTATTCGTTTGGTTTGAACTGATTGGTTTAAGCCAAGAGGGGTGTACGTGCTGAACTACATGGTTTCCCAACATCATAAACTACTGGGAGGGTCATCTGGCAACCCAGGTATTTCCCTGTCTCATGCTGATTGGTGGCTGCTAGGGGGCTGCTATGGATCCCCACCTAGCCTGACTGAGTCAGGGACACCTGGCGCAGCAGATCTCTCCTGTAGATAAACAACTTAGCAGGGTGGGAATGTGACTAGGAGCGCTCTGTGGGTTTTTCCAAGGACAAAGGTCATGTCCCTTCCTTGGACAGGCTTTGCTCTGAGGTAGAGGCTGGTTTTTCATAACTTGTGGACATAATGGATAGGGCAATTCTTTTGGAGAGGGCTGGTACTGGGGATCAAACCCAGAGGTGCTTAACTACTGAACCACATCCCCAACCCTTTTATTATATTTTAGTAGAGGCAGGGTCTCACTGTAATGCTTAGTGCCTCACTAAGTTGCTGAGGTTGGTTTTGAACTCGTGTTCCTCCTGCCTCAGCCTCCTGAGCCACTTCAGTTACAGGTATGAGCCACAGTGCCTGGTTTGGATAGGGCAATTTTTATGATACTGATAAACTAATGTTTAAAACGTGGATCATGCCAATTGTAAGTAATTATTTTTTGCATCTTTCTTTATCCCATCTTTATCTTAATTCCATCTTTCTTTACTTCTGAGTGCCATGCTGTGTGGGAGCAAATTTTTCATGTAATCGAACAGCAATCTGGGAAATATGATTTTAGTATAAAAGAGACCTTGAAGCTGGGTATGTTGATGCAGCCCTGTAATCCCAGTAGCTTGGGAGGCTGAGACAGGAGGATTGTAAATTCAAAGCCAACCTCAGCAATTTAGCAAGGCCCTAAGCAACTTAATGAGACCCTGTCTCAAAATATTTTTTAAAAAAGGATGGGGATGTGGCTCAGTGGTTAGGTGCCCTGGGCTCAGTCCCCAGTATGGGGGAAAAAAAAAAGAGGTCTTGATCATTTTATTTGTTTTTTATTTGGTTTTGAGACAGGTTTTCCCTTGTTGGGCAAGCTGATCTCAAATTCCTGGACTCAAGTGATCCTCTCACTTCAGCCTCCCAAGTAGTTGACTGTGGTCATGCACTACCACAATCCAGCCTGGTTTTATTATTCTGACTTTAGAATTTTATTTTGGAGGATAACAGAAAAAAGTTTTGTAAGATAATGGCCTCAGTCTTGGCTGTGTTGTTAATAAGAAAAGCATATTTTACAAAACCTTTTGTTTGGTTCAGATATGAGGTGTCCCCCAAAGACTCATGTGAGAGACAATGCAAAAAAGTTTAGAGGTGGGGCTGGGGATAAAGCTCAGTTGGTAGAGTGCTTGCCTTGCATGTACAAAGCCCTGGGTTCAATCCCCAGCACACACACACACACAAAAAAAAAAAAAAAAAAAAAAAAAAGTTTAGAAGTGAAATGATCAGGTTATGAGAGCCTTAACCTAATAAGTGCTAGAAGTGAAATGATCAGTTATGAGAGCCTTAACCTAATAAGTGCATTAATCCACTTGAATGGATTAACTGGGTGGTAACTGTAGGTGGTTAGAATATGGCTAGAGGAGGTAGGAGCTAGAGGTGTGCCTTTAGGCCATATACTTTGTCCCTGGTAACCCCAGCTCAGTCTCTGCTTCCTGATTATCATGTCCTGAGCTGCTTTCCTCCTGCACAACATTCTTCCTTGATGTTCTGCCTCATCTCAGGCCAAGAGCAAAGAAATTGGTCCTCTATAGGCTGAGACCTCAGAAACTGTGAGACCCAAACAAACTTTTCCTTCTCTAAATTGTTCTTGTTAGGTTTTTGATCACTGTGGCAAAAAAGCTGACTAAAACACTTGTATTAATAGTTACAATTTCTCTAAAGTGAGGAATCCTATTTTTGTGGGTTTGGTTGTGTGTGTGTGTGTGTGTGTGTGTGTGTGTGTACTGGAGATAAATCTCAAGTATGCTAAGCATGCTCTAGCCCTTAGCTATATCCCTAGCCCCAATTTTTTTTCCAGTGCTAGAGATCAAACCCAGGGGCTTGTGTATGGTAGGCAAGCACTTTACCACTGAACTACACCCCCATCTGGACTGGACTCCTATCATTTTATGTTAAATAATCATGACCCAAGAGTTTGAGTCAGCATTAAAGAAAAGAGAGAGAGAGAGAGAAGTAAAAAAATAACATGCTTTTTGAGAAGTGAAAGTTCATTTTCAGGCTGGGTAAGGAACTCTGCTGTCAGGGGAAAACACACAGGAAACAAAATATAACTTTTATTTTTTCATGTTAAGAATAGACTTTAGAGTTGGGCATGGTGTTGCATGCCTGTAATTCCAGTGACTCGGGTGGCTGAGGCAAGAGGACCACAAGTTTGAAGACAGCCTAGATATTTAGCAAGACCCTTTCTCAAAATAAAATTTAAAAGGGGGTTGGGGGCATGGCTCAGTGGTAGAGAAACTCTGTGTTCAATACCAGGTAGAGAGAGAGAGAGAGAGAGAGAGAGAGAGAGAGAGAATAGACTTTATACTATGAGTAACCAATATTATTTAAAGATTTATACTTCTTAAAATAGAAGTAATCGGAAGCAGCACTTTTAGAAGGACAGAGTAAGGATATCTGAAAATCCATCCCTCCATAAAAGCAATAAGAACACTGGCAAAAATGATCAAAATCAACTTTCCCAGAGCTCTTGAAATTAACGGAAGCTTTCAAGAATCTAAGGAATTCAAGAAAAATAAGTGAATCTCAGTAGAGATTCCAATCTAGTAAGTTTGGTGGCATTTTTTTTTTCATTGATTTCTCCCCAGTTCCATAGTAACCTTTGAAATCAAGTGCCACAACCACAGGAACTATGAAAATCAGCAGCCCAGCAGCCACTAGAGGGGGCAGAATGGGTTTGCCGTGTCCCCAAAGCCCATCCCTAGAGAATTGTCACTATTAGACCTATGTGGCAGCTCCCTTTAAGAGTCTCATTCTGGGCACTGTGACATGAGCCTGTAGTCTCACCTATTTAGGAGGCTGAGGCAGGAGGACCACTTGAGCCCAGGAGTTCAGGTCAGCCTGAACAACATAATGAGACTTTGTCTCAATAAAAAAGGAAAAAAAAAAAAAAAAGACCCATTATCTGGGCTAGTTTTTTTTTTTTTTTTTGCCTGTCTCAGAGCTCATTCAGTGAAAAATGATCTATAACATGTTTGTCTAAACCATCAGCAGCAAATTGTTTGACATTCCAGCTGCTGGAGGTAGGAATACCAGCTGAAGCAAACAAGAGGCTGACCAGAAAAATGTAAAATGACAGTCAGAGAATGAGATATTGATAAGGGTCTTGGAAAAGCTTTGATATACTCCTGGGAATCTATAAATCACCCACATTTGCTGAACTGTGCATATATCCAGGAAAGACATGAGAAGTCTCCACTCTCAACTCTGGTGCCTAAGAGGGCAGAGGAAATTGTTGGAGGATTGAGGACATGCACGAACTAACATACAGAGCCCCTTGGTGAAGGGTGAGAGACTTTTTATTTTCACTTTTATTTTTTATTTTTGGTATTAGGAATTGAACCAGAGGCACTTTATCACTGAGTCACATCTCAAGTCCTTTTTATTTTTTATTTTGAGACAGGGTCTCTCTAAGTTCTCAGGCTGGATTTGAATTTGTAATCCTCCTGCTCCTGCCCCCTGAGTCACTGGATTTTAGGTGTGTGCCAACATGTCCAGCCAAGAGTGAGTTCAAGGAATGGAAGGAAATCTCAATCCAATCATTAGCTGACCACTATGTACCAGGCAGAAACTTCAGTGACCACACATGAAAAAAAAAAAGACTTTACAGAATTAGTCTATGAAAATCACAAATCAGTCACCAAAACAAAACAAAACAAAACAACAGTGATAGGTGGGGGTGTCTAATTTACAGAGTTGCTACATTATATTATTTTAAATATCCAGTTTTCAACAGAAAAACATGAGACATGCAAAGAAATGGTAAAAAAAAAAAAGCTGTCAATAGAAACTATCCCCTGAGGATGCTCAAATGTTGTACTTATTAGACAAAATCTTCAAATCATCTGTTATAATAAGAACTAAGAAAAATCATGCTTGAAGGATTAAAGGAAAATATGCAAATAATGTCTCATCAAACAGAGGATTTTAATAAAGAGAAAGAAATTGTTTTCAAAAACACCAAATTAAAATTCTGCAGTGAAACAGAATAATAACTCAAATAAAAAATGAGACTATATCTTTATCTCTCACTCTGAAACCATGAAATTCTAGTAAGAAAACAAGTCAACACTCTAATGTGTATGTACAGGCAACGACTTCCTCAATAGGACCCCTAAAACTCAAGAAATAATACCAAGATTGAATAAATGGGATGGCATCAAATTAAAAAACTGCACAGCAAAGGAAACAATTAAGAATGTGAAAAAAGGACCTACATAATGAGAAAAAATATTGACTAGCTGCTTTTTTGATGGAGAATTAATATCCAGAATATATAAGAAATCAAAAAACTGAACACACACACACACATACACACACACACACACAAATAACCTAATTGATAAGTGGGCAAATGAACCAAACAGACCCTTCTCAAAAGAAGCAATACTGGGCTGGGACTGTAGCTCAGTGGTAGAGTACTTGCCTAGCATGTGTGAGGCGCTGGATTCGATTCTCAGCACCACATAAAAGTAAATAAATAAAATAAAGGCAAATTGTCCATCTACAACTAAAAAATAATAATAAAAAAGAAGCATACAAATGGCCAAAAAATGTATGAAAAAATATTTGACATCTTTAACAATTAAGGAAATGCAAGTCAAAATTACCCTGAGGCCACCTGTGGTGGCACAGACCTGTAATCCCAGTGGCTCAGGAGGCTGAGGCAAGGCGATCCCAAGTTCCAGGCCAGCCTCAGCAATTTAGTGAGGCCCTAAGGAGTTTAGTGAAAATTGTCCCAAAATAAAACATAAAAAGACCTGGGGTTTGGCTTAGTCATTAAGTGCCTCTGGTTCAATTCCTGCCACCAAAAACAAAACTAACCAAACAAACAAATAAGATGCTACACTGGAGAGGATGTAGAGAAAAAGGAGCAGTTTTAAATTGTTGGTTTAAATTAGTAAAACCACTGTGAAAATCAGTATGGAGTTTCCTCAAAGGACTAGGAATGGAACCTCCACATGACTTAGCTATACCACTCCTCGGTATTTTTCCTGAAGAATTAAAGTCAACATACAATAGTGATACAAGTGTACTCATGTTTATAACAGCACAATCCATAATAATCAAACTATGGAACCGATCTAGGTGTCCATCAGTGGATGACTGAATAAAGAGAATGTGGCATATATGCACAATGGAGCTTTAATCAGCCAGAAAGAAACATGAAATTATGTCATTTGCAGGAAAAATAGATGGAACTTGAGAACATTCCATTAAGTGAAATAAGACAAAGCTGAAGGTCAAAGATCATATATTTCTCTCATATGTGGAAGCTAGAGAGCAGAAAGGGGAGGGGCTTCATGAAAATCAAAGAAGGGGTTGAGGATGTGGCTCAAGTAGTAGCGTACTCGCCTGGCATGTGTGAGGCACTAGGTTTGATCCTCAGCACCACATTAAAATAAAATAAAGATATTGTGTCCAGGGCTGGGGATGTGGCTCAAGCGGTAGCGTGCTCGCCTGGCATGCGTGCGACCCGGGTTCGATCCTCAGCACCACATACAAACAAAGATGTTGTGTCCGCCGAAAACTAAAAAATAAATATTAAAAAAAAAAAAAAAGATATTGTGTCCACCTAAAGCTAAAAAATAAATATTAAAAAAAAGAAAATCAAAGAAAAGGGATAAGAAGAAGGGAAGAGGGAATAAAAAGGAGAAATGATACTGGGGAATGATATTGGCCAAATTAAATTGTTATATTGTGTGCATGTTCAAATATGTAAACAAATCCCACTGTGTAAAACTATAATGCACCAATTTTAAAAATGGAAAAAAAATTAACTAGGGGTATAGTTTAATGAGTTCTTGCCTAGCATGAGGGGGGGTCCTATCTCCAGCACTGAAAAATTAATAATAGCAATAATAAACTAGAAGGGCTCTGAAGCAGACTTGAAGAACCTGATAATTTGATAGAAAATAGAAACTATTTATTCTTGAAGCCCCCTGTAGGGGCATATGCCTATAATCCCAGCAACTTGAGAGGCTGAGGTGGGGAGGATCATGAGTTCAAGGCTAACCTCAGAAATCTGGCAAGAGGTCCATCTCAAAATAAAAATAAAAAGAACTGAGGATGTAGCTTAGTGGTAAAGCACCCCGGGGTTCAATACCTAGTCAGAAAGAAAGGAAGGAAAGAAGAAAGGAAGGAAGGAAAAGGAAAGGAAAGGAAAGAAAATAAAAAGTAAGAAAGAAAGATCTATTCTAAAGAATAAAAAGAGAGACTGGGTACAGTGGCACATGCCTGTAATCATAGCAACTTGAGAGGCTGAGACAGAAGAACTGCAAGTTTGAGGCCAGCCTCAGCAACTTAACAAGGTCCTAAGCAACTTAGTGAGACCCTGTCTCAAAATTAAAATAAATAAATAAATAACAGGCCGGGGAGTAGCTCCGTGGTAAAGTTTTTGTGGGTTCAATCCCCAGTACCAAAATAGATAAATAAAATAAAGACTAAATTAAAAAAAATGAAGAAAATCTGAGAGACCTAAGGGAATACAATCAAGTACACCATAATACACATGATTGTGAGTACCATAAGAGATGGAGAGAACCAACGGCTTAAATAATAATGACTAAAACCTGCCAACTTTATAAAACTCATTAATCTTCACACCAAAAAAGTCAATGAACTCCAAGTAAGATAAGAAATCCATTCCTAAACACATCAAACTACTGAAAGACAAAGAATGAATCTTGAAAAGCAACTATAGAAAAATAACTCATTGTTCATAAGGGATTGTCAATGAGATCAATAGTTGGTGTTGCATCAGAAACTATGCAGGCCCAAAGGCATGGGGTGAACATATTCAAAATGCTGCAAGAAAAAGACTATTAGCCAGGAATTTTATAGTCAGTAAAACCATCCTTCAGAAATGAAGAAGTTAAGTCATTCACTCGTTAAAAAGACAAAACTGAATTTGTCACCAGCAGACTGGCCCCATGAGGAAAAAAAAAAAAAAAAGCAGTTATCTTTCAGGCTGGAATGAAAGGATAGTAGGCAGTAATTTGAATCCATATAAAGAAATAAAAGAGCCCTGATGACGTTATTACAAAGATAAATATAAAATATAGCATAAATGTGTTTATATTGTCACTTTTCTTTTTCTATCTAATTGAAAAAGGCAACTGCATAACTCATAAGTTGTACTGATGGGTTTATAACACTAATGTAATTAAAAATTTTTTTGTAGTTGTAAATGAACAGAATGCCTTTATTCGTTTATTTTTATGTGGGGCTGAGGATCGAACTCAGTGCCTCGCACATGCTAGACAAGCAAGCGCTCTGCCATTGAGCTACAGCCCCAGCCCAACACTGGTGTAATTTGTGTGACAATGACAGCACAAGGGAGTAGAAGAGGGAGGGAAGCTATACTGGAGCAAAGTTTTGAACACTACTGAAACTTATTGACATTAATTTGAAACAGTTAAAAAACCAAGATGTCATCTGTATTCCCTGGGGCAAACTCTAAGAAAAAAATTTAATATTTTTAGCGAGGCTGTGAACAACCTAGTGAGACCCTGTCTCAAAATTAAAAAAATAAATAAAAAGGGTTGGGCATGTTAACCACCCCTGGTTTCAATCCCTGATACAATAAACAAACAAACAAACAATAAAATAAAAATTTAATATTGTTAAGGAAACATCAAGGGAGTTAAAACAATGCATGAGAAAATATCTTTTAAACACAAAAGAAGGCAGTAATGACTGGATGTGGTGGTGCACACCTGTAATCCAGCTATTTGTAATTCTGAGGCAGGAGGATAGCAAATTCCAAGCCAGCCTGGGTGGCTTAGCAAGACCCTGTCTCAAAATAAAAAATCAAAAAGGGTTGGGGATATAGCTCATTGGTAGAGCACCCTTGGGTTTTATCCCCATACTGAGAGGAGGAGGAGGAGAAGGAGGAGGAGGAGGAGGAGGAGGAGGAAGAGGAGGAGGAGGAGGAGGAGGAGGAGATGATGACAGTAAGAGAGAAAGAGAGCAATAGAAAACTTGAAAGATTTACATAAAACAAATAAATTTCCAGATGTAATTCCTATATATATTCATTAATAATTACATTAAATAAAATTGCATTAAATATTCCAATAACAATGCAGGGATTGAAGATTAAAAAATTATTCAACTACATATTGTCTATAATGAACCACACTTTACATTCACAGACACACAAAGGTTGAAATTAAAAGAATGGAGAAAGATCATATGAATAATAAACAAATGAGTTATGGAATGGTTATACCAATATTAGGTTGATAGAATTTAAGACCAAAATTGTTAAGAGGTAAAGAAAGATATTTCATAAATGACAAAAGAGTCAAATTATTAGCATGATATAACAATTATAAACACAAATGCACCTAACAACAGAGTCCCTAAAAACTGATCAAATTGAAGAAATACACAATTAACAATAACAGTTGGAGATTCCAATATCCTACTATACCAGGAGTATATAGAATAACTAGGTAGAAAATCAATAGGGAAATAAAGGATTTGAACAACATTGTATACCAACTATTCTTATCAGACATCTCAGAGCACTCCAACAAACATACATTTTTCTCAAGGTGTATGGAACATCATATATTAAGCCATAAATTGCATTAATATACTTGTAATAATTGAAATAATACTATGTATGTTCTTCAACCACAGTTAATGAAATTAGATATCAATAAAAGGAGGAAATTGGACTGGGGTTGTGGCTCAGTGGTAGAGCGCTTGTCTACCATGCTTAAGGCACTGGTTTCGATCCCTGGCACCACATACAAATAAACAAATAAAATAAAGATATTGTGTCCAACAAAAATTTTAAAAAAATTTTAAAGGAGGAAATTTACAAATACATGGAAATTAAATACACTCCTAAATATCCAATGAATAAAAGAATAAATCATAAGGTAAATGGTTAAGGCCCCCTGAACTCAATCCCTAGTTAAGAAAGAAAGAAGAAAGAAAGAAAGAAAGAGAGGGGGGAGGGAGGGAGGGAGGAGGAGGAAGGGAGGAGGGAGGGAAGAGGAAAGGAGAAAGAAGGAAAGAGAGAGAGAAAGAAAGAGAGAAAGAAGAAACCTCTTCAATTACCACCTTAACAAACAACAACAACAACAACAACAACAAAAAAAAACCTAGGAAGAAGAGCAAAATACACCTAAAAGTTAGCAGAAATAATGATTACAGCAAGAAAAACAATGATAATCAATGAAATCAAAAGTTGGTTCTTTCAAGATTAAACAAACAAAATACCAAACAAATTGGGAATAGAAGAGAAATTCCTCAACCCCAAACCTGATAAAGGACATCTACGAAAAACCCATATAACATCACATTTAACAGTGAAAATTGCTCTGCAGGGTGGTACAGGCCTGACACCCCAGCTACTTGAGAGGTGAAGCAGAAGGATTACCCTCAGAGGCCAGCTTCAGCAACTTAGTGAAACCCTTTCTCAAAATAAAAAGAAAAGAAAGGGCGGGGGATGCATTTCAGCGGTATAGTGCTAATGTGTGAAGCTTGGGTTTCAACCCCCAGAACAAACACAAGGAAAAAAAATAATGCGAAACAGTGCAGCCACTATGGAAAACAACGTGGCAGTTTCTCAAAAGTTAAATATAGAGGACTGGGGATGTAGCTCAGTGGTAGACATTTGCTAGCATGTGCAAGGTCCTGGGTACTCTGACCAGCACCACAAAAACACGGAAATAAATATAGAGTTACCATATAATTCAGCAGTTCCACTCTGGGTATATATACAAAATAATTGAAACTGAAGTCTCAAAATATTTCCACACAGATGTTCATGGCAGTATTCTTCACAACAGTCAACACATGGAAGCAATGAGAACAGACATCTCTCCAAAGATATACAGGTGGCAAACGGGATAGGAAAAGATGCTCAACATTACTATTCATTAGGGAAATGCAAATCAATGCCACAATACCTAATACTCATTATGATGGGTACTATGAAAATTTAAAAAAAATGAACAAAACAAAACAAGACAAGAAGTGTTGGTGAGGATGTGAAGAAATTCTCTTCACAGAAGAATATGATAATCAAATTGTGGTATTATACATACAAGACAACATTATTTGGCCTCAAAAGGGAAGGGAATTCTGACACATTGAACAACGAGAATGAATCTTGAGGACATTATGTTAAGTGAAATTGGTCAGTCACAATAAGACGAATACTACGTAATTCCACTTATCTGAGATACCAGAGGAATCAAATTCCTTAGAAAATAGTGAAGAGGAATGCTAGTTGTCAGAGGATAGGGAAAGGGGAAATTGGGAATTGTTTAATGGACTTAGAGACTCAGTTTTACCATGAAAAACTCTGAAGTTTGGTGCAATAGTGTGAATATATTTAAAATTACTGAACTGTACAGCCAGGAATGGCTGAAGATGATAAATTTTATGAAATATGTATTCTTATCACATCTTTTTAAAAGCTATAAAAATTATTTATTATGTTTTCAATATGCTAGATGATGAGATATTGTCATTCATCAGATTTATGACAATTTTTATTTTTCTGCATCCCGGAGTAAATCCCTTGATTTTTGTACCTCAGCTTCTACCTGTGTCTATCTGGATGCTCACAAATTAACCTGATATATATCATTTAATCCTACTCAGTGTGGTGTGTCAGGCTTTTCCATATAGAATTCTCACAAGTGTTCTGAACACATTAAAGCTCAGCAAGGTCCAGTGACTTTCTTCGAGGCCATGCAAGCAATGGTTCTCTCACTGAGTCCCTTTGGCATGACCTTAAAGTCTGGGTTCTTATTTACCAAGCCTTATCTTCATGCAGCTAGTTTTATCCTGAGAACCACTTGCGGCTCCTAAAAACTTCAGATCTTCCTTAGACATGAGCAATTGTTTAAGAATTAGTGAATATTGACTGTGTGGATCCTGAAATGGGCAAATTAACAAGTGAAGAGATAAATTAAAATAGGAATGACTAAATGGACAGACTTCTGTAACCCTGGAGAGGGGTGGAGTCTGAAAGAGAAGGAAGAACAAAACTGCCGAGTGAGGACTTCTCACTCTGTGCTCACCAGAGCTCTTCTACCCTGTGCTGTGGACAGAGAGTTGCTGGGGACAGCCCAGGGCCTGGGTCTGTTGCCAGCTTAGGGAGAGGCCAAATCAGACACACCTTTGTGTACTCCCAACAGCAAAAGAGGTTCAGGTAAGGTGTTCCAAGGAGAAGAGGGTGAAAAGAACAAAGGGGGGCAGGGCATGGTGGCGCATGACTATAATCCCAATGGCTCAGGAGGCTGAGGCAGGAGCATTGCAAGTTCAAAGCCAGCCTCAGCAAAAGTGAGGCGCTAAGCAACTCATTGATACCCTGTCTCTAATTAAAATACTAAATACGGCTGGGGATGTGGCTCAGGGGTCAACTGCCCCTAAATTCAATCCCTGGTACCATAAAAAAAAAAAAAAAAAAAAAGAGCAAAGGGGGTACTTGGCAGGTTTGTGTGAATGAAAAGGGACTTATCTATTATTAGATCTGACTGGTTTATGTGGGGAAGGCTACAGAAAGGGGATAAAATTGAAGGAAAGACCTGGCCCCAAACAGTCATGGCAAGTGAGTTTCAGAAAGGATTTGGAGAGACAGGGTTTGATGATCAATTGCTGGAAATAATGAGGGAGAAGAAGGGGTCTTCATTATTGGTTCTTATGTACTTCAGTGACAGAGCCCAGAGGAACAACCTGTAGTGGGTGGGGGTGGGTTGAGGGTAGGAATGAACAGAGATGAGTACTGTCACTTTTGCCAGGCACCTTCCGTGACTCCAAGTGCTTATTTGGAAGCCTGCTCCAACATGAGGAACTTGTATGTTGTTCCTTCAGTCTGAGTGTCTTTGCATTTGTATTTTGACAGGTGTGTTTGTATGTTGGGTGGGGGTCTGTTAGTTGAGGCCAGGGTCAGAATAGGTGGAGCCAGAAATGGCTTTCAGAGAATAGGGAAGGAAAAGCCTTAGGAAGCAATGTTTTATGTAACCACTAGTATTTCCATTTTTGTGTTACTTAACCAAAAACCACCCTGTGAGTTAAATCACTTGATCCTCGTGCCAGTCTGGAGAACTCAGCAGGCAGACTGGGTTGCCACATCCTCAGAGCTAACAGTGTTTCTAGACTGGCATGGAAAACCAGCTGACTCACAGTCTAACACAGAGCCCTTGCTGACACTAGGTGAGTGTGTACGTGGCCCTTTTCAAGGAGTGTACTTGAACTATTGAATTACTTGTCATACTATTTAATTACTTGTCATAAATATAAATCTAAAGAGAAGGTGAGGGCACAAGGCATTTCTTCCAAAGAGTGCCCTCCCACTAGCTCCAGCTCCCCTTCTGAGCCCTCTAAGCCTTCGGTGAGGGAGCCCCCTTGCCAACCTTCTCTGCTCCAGCCTCAGGACTCAGCACTGAAGGAACATGGTCCGACCTCATTTTTCATTTATTACAAGGACAGGGAGACTGAGGCAGGGGTTGGAGGGGGCACCCTGGATGGACCTCTTTCCCCACAGGCCTTGGTCTCCCTAACCATAGCTCCCTCTGCAGGGACAGAAAGACATGACCTGGAAATTGATACCACTTCTGCTTTTGGCCTGGATAGCCACCACATGCAGTGCCCGGGACAGGACTGACCTGCTCAATGTCTGTATGGATGCCAAACACCACAAGGCAAAGCCAGGTCCTGAGGACAAGCTGCATAATCAGGTCTGTCTGGAATGTGGTTCCGTTGGGGAAGGGGCTGGTTCTAACAGGGAGGAGGAAGTCAGGGTGGTAGGGGAATAGCTTGAGAGGTCATACCCCCATGCCCAAGTTATTGCTGCAAGAGAAGATAAAGTAGAGTAAGGAGAGTGAATTTGGAGGTGAATTTTTGGGAGCCCTCCTCAGGACAGGTACCATGTAGGCAATGTCTGAATAATCTATTAGGTATCATGTGCTTCTGTATACGATTTTCTATTCCCAGTGGTTCTTTGACACAGGTAGGTGATGTTCTCCATATCACAGGAATAAGGGAAATAAGGTTTACAGAAGCACTTGGGTCCACACAGGAGTTGGGTATGACCAGCCTTTGTGATGGGGAAGAGGTAGGACAGGGATTTGGAGGGTGGGAGACCACGGGAAACATGGTTCTTCTTAACCTCACGACATGCTAATTCCATGGAGTGGCAAAGGTAGAATAAAGGAAGGCCCCTTGTGACAGGGATGCAGGGCATAGTGCTTGTACATTCACATACTTAATAAAAATTTATGCCAGAAGTTTGCAACCATATTAGACTCAATGTCTACTTTTTTTTTTTAAGAGAGAGAGAGAGAGAGAGAGAGAGAGAGAGAGAGAGAGAGAATTTTTTAAAAAATATTTATTTTTTAGTTCTTGGTGGACACAACATCTTTAATTTATTTGTATGTGGTGCTGAGAATCGAACCCAGCGCGCCGTGCATGCCAGGCAAGCGCGCTATGGCTTGAGCCACATCCCCAGCCCTCAGTGTCTACTTTTTATGACAAATATTTTTAGATCTTCTTTTCTGGAGTAAAACTCAGGCTAATAGAATTTACATGTATAATCAATTTTTAAAATATCAACATAATGCTCTACCTGTAATACAAAGGAATTGCAAGCAGAAAGTAGAAGTGCTACTTGACTTACCATGGGGTTATGTCCTAATAACCATCACAAGTTAATATGCCTAACCTACTGAACATCACAGCTTAGCAACCCAGTACACTGCTGAGAATGGACTATTGCCCCTTGTGATCACATGACTAGCAGCTGTGGCTTACTGCCCCCACATTGTACTATATATCGCTACCCCATGAAATTAAAAAATTCAAGTTTCTTTCCTTGCTTATTTACTTTCTGTAAATAAGATAGAACCCAGGGCCTCACAAATGCTAGGCATGCACTGTACCACTGAACTATATTCCCAACCCTCAAAGTACACTTTCTACTGAATTCATATCACTTTCACACTATTAAGTTAAAAGTTAAAAAAAAAAAAAAATCCAAAGTCAAACCATTGTAAGCTGACAACCACCTGTAAAAATAAAATATTTTCTAACTCTGTTCACATCTGTTCTCTGGTACATTAGAAGACATCAGGAAATAGTATGTGCTTGCTTTCATTTACAAAATCTCTATGAATGGGGCAACTACATATGAAGATTGATATATTTGTATTCCATTGGCTACATAAATGCTATAAGATGCTCTAAACAGGGTTTCTATCAATGACATAATTTCTAAGTCATTAGGAGCACTGGAGCTACTCAAGTATGAAAAAACAGTTGGAATTACTTTCTATTTTAAGGCATTTTCAATCCTGGAAAACCCAGTCTATATTAGAAGCTTGTGGAAATATGATGTATCCATGTGTAAGATGAAGTCAGGTTTAGATTTGGAAATAATAATAGATCTTTCACTTTTTTCAGCAAATATGTTTATGAGCTTATTATGTGTCTGGCACTGGCTTAGCCTTTGGAGACAGATCTTAATACTTATCAAGAAGAATTAATTTAGTTTAACTACATTACTGCATGACTTTGCCTCTTTGCTCAAAATGTCACCTTCCAATGAGGCTTTTCCCCACCATGCTATTTAAAATTTTAGCAATCATCACATATTCCACATTCTCATTCCCTGCTCTAATTTTCCCCATATCATTTATCATATCCTGATTTTATCTCATTTTTTCTCTTTTCATTTCTTACTTATTGTCTGTCTTCCCTACTAAAATATAAGGTCCATAAACACATGTTTCTGTCTGTATTGTTTTCTGATGTATTCCCAGCAATACAACTGTGACTGGCTCACTCTGGGTGCTCAATATTAATTTTAAAAATAAACAAATGAGCTGGGTGCAGTGGCACATCCCTGAAATCCCAATGACTTTGTATGCTGAAAATTTAAGGCCAGCCTCACCAGCCTCAACAACTTAGTGAGGCACTTAGCAACTCAGAGAGACCCTGTCTCAAAATAAAAAATAACAAAGGGCTGGGAATGTAGCTCAGTGGTAAAGCATCCCTGGGTTCAATCCCTGGTACCAAAAAACAAAACAAACAACAACAACAAAAACAAATCAAAAAACAAATGTAAAGATTTTACATAGGGCTGGGGTTGTAGCTCAGTGGTAGAGTGCTTGCCTAGCATGTGTGAGGCACCGGGTTCAATTCTCAGCACCACATATAAATAAATAAAATATAGACCTACTGACAACTAAAAAACAAAGACTTTATATAAATGATAATTATTATCCCCAAGACAAGGTTACTCTAGGTTTCCACAGAACCTTGATCATGCTATTGTAATTCTTTCCCCATTGAGATGGGGGTTCCTGAAGGTCAAAGACAGAGAGGTCTTTGCAGTGAGTGTTCCTGGAGAACCTGCCTGGGGCAGGGGACAAGAACCAAATGGGATGAGACTGGAGGTGGCAGGATGGGTGTGGGGTAGAGGGACTCAGTCCAGTGTCTTCCCTATCCAGTGCACTCCCTGGAGGAAGAATGCCTGCTGCTCTGTCAACACGAGCCAGGAGCTGCACAAGGACACCTCCCACCTGTACAACTTTAACTGGGATCATTGTGGTAAGATGAAGCCTGCCTGCAAGAGACACTTCATCCAGGACAACTGTCTATATGAGTGCTCGCCCAACCTGGGGCCCTGGATCCAGCAGGTACAGGTTTCTCCCTTACCCTACTCCAGTAGGCTTCCTGGATGGAAGGACAGCTACCCCTGTCCTTCTTCCCAGGCTTCCTGCCCTCTGGCTCAATTCCTTCAAGTCTGTGGCTATCATCATCCCTGGCTAAGAGGAGCCCTCCTTTCCCACTCAGGTGGACCAGAGCTGGCGTAAAGAGAGGTTCCTGAATGTGCCTTTATGCAAAGAGGACTGTCAGAACTGGTGGGAAGACTGTCGCACATCCTTCACCTGCAAGAGTAACTGGCACAAGGGCTGGAACTGGACCTCAGGTGAGGGCCTGTGGGTGGGGAGATGGAGGTAAGGTTTGGAAAGGGGGACGTTGAGGAATGGGGGTTGGATAAGGATTTCTGGGATGACAGAAATGAGATTTGGGTCCAGAGCAGGCTGACTGTGTTCACCATGTCTATGACTGCAGGAGTTAATAAGTGTCCAGTTGGGGCTGTCTGCCGCACATTTGAGAGCTACTTTCCCACACCAGCTGCCCTTTGTGAAGGTCTCTGGAGTCACTCATACAAGGTCAGCAACTATAGCCGAGGGAGTGGCCGCTGCATCCAGATGTGGTTTGACCCAGACCAAGGCAACCCTAATGAGGAGGTGGCTAGGTTCTATGCTGCAGCCATGAATGCTGAGGCCATGCCCCATGGAATGGGTCTTCACCTGCTCAGCCTGGCCCTGATACTGCCGCTCTGGCTCCTCGTCTGAGTCCAGTCTTCCCCATACCACCCTCTGTTTGCTCCCAGCTTGGATGACCAGGCTGGGCTCCGCTCAGGTTCCACAAAAGAGATTCCTAAACCTGCTTCCATCTATTACCCAGTCTTCTGCTACCCAGTTCCTCCTCCATGATAGGGCTTTGGGTTCTTCCAACAGTCAGTTCTAATAAATTAGTGACATATTTATGTGTGATGTATTATTTTAGCTGTGAGTTGGTGAGTAGTGGGTGAGGGACAGATTCCATAGCTTTTGTATTTTAATACAACTAGACTTGTATTTTAATCCCGGCTCTGCCATTCACTATGTAAAATTCAAATGCTTGAAAACCTTAGTTTCCTCAATAAAATGGAGATAATATTCCTTCCCTTGGGCTTGTGAAATGTAAAGGAGTTGTTGACTAGAAAGCATGTGTTCCCAGTGAGTGCAATCAGTAGTCCTCAGGGATTCTATTGCTCCTATGGCCCTAAATGAGAGTCAGGTCCAGGTCTTCTTATTTATATTGGTTCCCAAACATTCCCCCTCCCCAGTGCTTGTCTGCCTGACTTTGCTCAGCTCTGCAATGGGAAAGCTGAAAGTGGGAATCCAGGGGAAGAAGTTCACACTGCCTAACATGTGGACTAAGAGCAGAGCTGGAGTTTGGGACCCTCAGAGGAGGAAGTGGTGATTGGGAAAGACAATCTGGGAGATTTCTGAAGAGGAAATGCTCAAAAGACTGGAACTGGCCCTGTGCTGTGTCCTGGTGGTGTGTCTAGAAGAGGATTAGAAACTCTGAGGATCTTCCCAGAGGCAAGAGCCAGGCCTCTTCTCTGGTACTTTGTCCCCTCCCAGCATCGGTAGATATGCTGGTCTTGGACGGTTGTTCTGTCTTTGCACAGCACTCAGGAGCTGGGCCTGAGCCTATTTCTGGGTTTCTCGCTTTCCAGTTCTCCTTGAGAAAGTCTTTATCTACACCTAGCACATTTGTCTCCAAAGAGGCCCCAGGTAGCTGTCTGAGAACAGCTTGCAGGTAGGTGGGTGTCCCGGTTGGGATTAGAAACCAGGTGTGCAAAATTCTAGTCTAGGTCTCTCTCCCCCTCGTATCAGACTCACCTTCCCTCATATGAAAAAGTGTATGCCTGATGAGGAACTTGGGCATAAATCGGAAGATGAGTTATTGCAGCCCTGGTAGGATCTGAACATGGGGTGGATAGGTGGCGTGGATCACTTAGTTATTGTATTAGTCTTAAAGTCCCCATAGAGCTACCCCTGTCCTTCTTCCCAGGCTTTGTCCTAGTGGGGTTAAGCCAATGCATATTTGATTTAGAGAAAGTGCCTTAGGACTGACCCGGGATCTGCCAACAGGTTCAATTTAGCAAAGTGAAAGTTCTCTCCCAGGTTAAAGTAAAGCTCTGACAGCTGTCCAGGACTTGGCAGCACAGGACGCCGGCCTGGAAGCCTGCGCCTTTAAGGAACAGGCGGGTAGGGGGCGGGGGGACGGAGGGGCGGGGCAGGAAGAGGACTCCCGGGAGACGCCGCCACCGGCTAGGTCTTTTTTTGGGAAGGGGCGGGCCACACCCTAGTATGGGCTCCACCCGCTTTCCGGCGGCTGTGTCTCCCTTCCGCCCGGGGGTGACGGGGCGAGGGGGTGTGGGGGGCGCGGGGGGTGCGGGGGCGGGTGGGAGGATCGAGGGTTCCCGGTCTGCCGAGCCCTGGGCTCGGCGTGTCGCCCTCAGAGGCACAAGTTTGTTGACTTGGAGGAGTAGCTGGGGCGGGGGCGGTGCTAATAATACCCATGCGTTCTGCGGCGCGCTTTGCAGTTTACACAGCTGTCACCTTCGTTACTCCTTAATTAATAATAAAAATAGTCCGGGAGCACCCGCTGGGTGCCAGGCCCTGTGCCGAGTGCTTTACAAGCAGAGTCCCATCGAGTCTGCCCTCATAACATTAGCCCCACTTTGCAGAGCGGGAAGCAGAGCCTCCGAGAGGCGCTGAGACTCGCCGGAGGTCACTCGGCGGGTGAGCGGCTCCGGGACCCGGACGCGGGCCCAGCGAGGCGGGGCGCGGGTGTTACCGCTGGCTCCCTGGAGAGCCGCGGGGGCGGAGCGGCGGGCGGGGCTGAAGGCGCGGGGCGGGGGGTGCGGCGGCCGCGGCGGCGGCGGATGGCCATCTTAAGTGGCCGCCCAGAGTCCAGGGCTGCTTCCCGGGGCAAGGAGGCACCCAAGCAGCCCCGGAGGTGGGGGTCTGCATGCGGCGGAGAGGCCTCTGGGGAGAGGCCGGAAGCCGGTGGATTGAGGGAACTTTGTCCTAGATGGAAAGGGGATCCCCCTAGTCTCGGTCTGCGGGTCCTCTCAAGACGCCGGCCTGCGGGTGCCGGGAGTGGTGCCAGGGAACTTGGCCGAGAGGGGGGAAGGGCTTTGCTGGGCTAGGAGGGCCGCGCATGGGGGGCTCGAAGACGCTGGTCTTCGTCCGGGGGTTTGTGGGGATCGGATCTCTATGAAAGGGACTTCCTCCTTGGGATTTGTAGACGGACAGGTACAGTGGACTTTGGGGGTTCAGATATAAGGGAGGGCTGGTTTTAACGGGAACTGGGTGTCTTGTTCTCTTGGATGATGGGGTGGTAGGCTCGTCCTGGATCCTTCCTTTGAGAACCTCGACACTCCCCGATTCAGGGCGCCCAGTGGAAAGGATTTGGGGTGAAATCACTTTTATGGGGGTTAAGGGTCATCTCCTTGAGAGGATTGAGAGGGCTGAATTCTTCAGGGGGGTGCCGGATTCCTTAGTGTCCGGGAGCAGAATGGGGGAGACTTGGACTTCGGTGGGTACTTGGGAGCTGAATATCCTCGGGATGGAAGAGCAGGATCGTTGTGGGGTTTGGGAGGTGCAGGTTCTGCGGGATTGTGGAGGCACCGTCTCTTCGAGAAGAGATTGGGGGCAGGGTCGGCCCGGGCAGTGGGCCCAGCGGAGGGGGAGGGGGCCGGCCGCCGGACTCCCTGCTCCGCTCCTGCCCCTCCCCCTACGTCTCTGAACAAACTTTTCTTTCTCTTCAAGTTGAGGCCGGCGCTGCAGGCGGCGGCGGCTGCGCGGCGAATCAGGCGGCCTGCGCGGCGGAGTGCGGAGTCCTGATCCCTGGCTCTGTCCGGCCCGCGGATCCTCAGGCCCGGGACCCGGGCGCGGCCCCAGCGTCGGCCCTGAGCTTCCCGGGGCGGATGGCGCGGGGTGGCAGACGCGGGCGGCGCTGAGCCCTCCGCGGGCTATGGCTTCGGCGTGTGGGGTATCCGGCCCGGGGAGCGCAGGGTCCGGGGGCGCGCTGGGTAGCCCTGCTCCTGCCTGGTACCACCGCGACCTGAGCCGCGCTGCAGCGGAGGAGCTGCTGGCCCGGGCGGGCCGCGATGGCAGCTTCCTGGTCCGAGACAGCGAGAGCGTGGCGGGGGCCTTCGCACTCTGCGTCCTGTGAGTGGGGCAGGGAGGGGATCTGGGATACGGACGGTGTGACCTGAGTGGGGAGGGGGGCAGTGATTTAGTGGTGGGACACCAGCCCTGCCTCCATCCCCAGAGTGGGGGGCCTTGGCTGTATTCTAGGGCTCTTGGGGCTGAGGAAGGATACAGGGGGCATTTCCTTCCTGCTGTGTGTGAGGGAACTTTCTGGGGTTTTGAGGTCAGAGTATGTGGGGTTCTGCAGGCCAGGGTGATTGTGATGGGGAAAAATGCAGACAGTCCTTGGCAGACCCCTGCAGGCATGCCCAAGTAGAAGAGGTGAGGATTTGGGTCCATGTTGTGTGCAGATCTGTTTGTGTAGGGATTGAGTTTAGGCAGAAGCAGCAGATTAGGGACAGAGGGACTGATGAGGGTGTATGTGAGGATGTCTAGCAACGTCCTTAGGGGTCCTTTCAGTGCTCCCAAGAGAGGCACAGCTTGGGTTCTGGAGGGCTGTGTATGGCTGGGGGTGATGATGTGGTTGGTGTTGAGAAGACTTGGTGAGGCAGCTGGATGAGGCTTTATGAGACTGTGCCATTATTTCATGAATCAATGAGTAAGTGTGCCTGGCTCTGGGCTTGAGCCCCAGTTATCTGGCAGCTCTAGCCCTAAGCCATGAGTGCTGTGTGTGGAACTAGACTTGGCAGTTCTCTGAGTGGGCCTGGTCCTGTGGCTGTACCTGTCAGCTCTGTGAATAGAAGGGTGGGGTGAGTCTGTACTTTCAGTTTTGCAGTTTTTTCCTTGACCCACAGTATGACACTAAGTGGACTTCTGTGGGCCTCTGGAGTGAGAAGTAATGACTGGGAAACTGTGAGGACGGATTAGTTTAGATCTAGTTATGTTCTTCCTTGACCCTATGAGCCCCCTACTCTTGTCCCTTTGTCCCTTCTTTTCCTTTTTGTTCTTATGACATCTTTGTGGGGACAGGGGAAGACACATTGACTTAGACCAGGGAAGGCATTTTTTTGTTTTTTTAAAAAGAGAGAGAGAGAGAATTTTTTAAATATTTATTTATTTATTTATTTTAGTTTTCGGCGGACACAACATCTTTAATTGTATGTGGTGCTGAGGATCGAACCCAGTGCCAGACGCATGCCAATCGAGCACATTACCGCTTGAGCCACATCCCCAGCCCCAAGGGAGACATTTTTTTGTTTGTTTGTTACAATAGGCTTGGTGCTGTAGTCACCTAGTGGGTAGTAGCCAGAGGTGCTGCTTAACATGTGACCGTGTCCAGAACAGCCTCCTAAGGATTATGTGGTCCAAAATGTCAGTAGTGCAGAGGTCAAGAAACTCTGACCTAGGCACTTGACCGATGAGGGGTCCTATAGTCTCTGCTTTGCCTCAAGTCTGAGGCTCAGTACAGGGTGACTAAAGGACAGCCTAGACCCATGAATACCCTCAGTCCTGCCTCCCAGCCCCCTCTGAGGCATATATCCCTTGTTAGGGAAGGGAAGGAGGCAGGTGCTGGGTCAGCTGTTGGGTGGGAGAGGACAGCTGGAGCTTGTGTTTGGGTGAGGAACATTATTGTCCCAGTAAGGGGAAAATCCTGGCTCCATTGTCAGGGGAAAGAATGGGTGGGGTGGGGGTCTGTCTATGTGTGGGGGCTTTGGCTTTGCCAGCTGATGATTGCTCCTTGAATCTCAGGAGACTGGGTAGGGATCAGAAATGGGTGGTTTCTTAGACTTCCCAAACAAATGCGTACTTGCTTACCTATATACATACCACATGTACACAAATAACACTCAAGACACACTCCTACTCTGAAGGCTACAGGCAGTCTGACCTGCAGTCCAGGAAATGGGCCCTTCCTTCTGTTCTCATTTTAAATCCCAGTTCTGCCTTTTACTTGTTTAGGCAAATTACTTTTCCTTTTTGAGCCTTAGTTTTCTCATCTGTAGAGTGTGGCTAATAATAATACCTGCTATTATTGTTATAAATATGGATCCACAGTCCACAAACTAACACACAGCACAAGCAGCCAGGAGAACCCCTGACAGGTGCTGACTTAGGGGAAAGGGATGGCCCTGTGGCATTTGGTTCTCTCTGGGGCCAACAGCCCTTTCCTGCCTGCACATGAATAGGCCCGGTTGCCTTCTGAGGTGTGGAGGCAGAAGGCAGCTTTCCATCCCCCAGTGAGTATGCGCCTGGTTCAGCTGTCACCTGCTCAGCTGCTGCTGCTACCATCTGTCAGCACCCCTCTTGCCCCTCCTTGCCTTGGGGTTCCTAGAGACTGGGTCTCTCATAGGGGGCCCCCTTGGGTTATCCCAGTTACCTGTTGTCTGGGGAACAGGGAAAAGCTCTAGGGTGGTGCTCCAGTACTTCCTCAGAGAAACTGTCCTAGACACACAGACTCCAGTAGAGCCAGACACCAACATAAACACTGACAGAGACTCACAGGTGTGTTAGCACATTGCCCTGCACACATAGGCTAACTAGGCTTCTGAGGACTCTTACTCTGGCGGGGGGCCCAGACTGGTACTACAGGCCAGAGGGGCTGTTTAGACAGCTGTGGAGTCCACAAGAGAGTTGCCTGTTGCTTCCCAGGCCTTGTGGTGGGTGTGGAGTATGTAGGTCTTGAGGGGGAAGGGGGACTTGGTCATTTCAGTTCTTGTTGGCAGCACTAGGAGGGTGGAAGTAGATTGGCCCCATCATTAACCCTATGCAGCCTGAGCAAATGGTTTTAGAGGAAACCACATTTAGGGAGCAGGGGGACTAGTAAGGGATGCTTTGGGATTAGACTCCAACTGGGGGATTTCAGGTTCTGATTTTTGCCTTGCCATCAGGTATCAGAAGCATGTACACACATACCGCATCCTGCCTGATGGAGAAGACTTCTTGGCTGTGCAGGTAGGAGCTTGGACCCCTGACTCCTGACCTGGATCCTTCCTGTGGCTTGGGGACCTGCTGGCTGACCCTATCTCTCATCCTTTTTGGCCTGTAGACTTCACAGGGTGTGCCTGTGCGCCGCTTCCAGACCCTGGGCGAGCTCATTGGCTTGTATGCCCAGCCCAATCAGGGCCTGGTGTGTGCCCTACTGCTGCCTGTAGAGGGGGAGAGAGAGCCAGACCCACCGGATGACCGTGATGTCTCAGGTACAGCCTCTTGTGCAGGGTGCACATCCCTTCCTTGTCTCCTCCCTGACTCTACCTGGTTCTTTCCATCCCCGCTTTGCAACCCTCTCTTTCCTTTCTCGTAATTGTGTTGCACTTCCCTTTACGCCCTTTTCATGGAAGTCTCTGACAGCTATGGCTTCCTCCCTGCCATATACCACTGAGGGACAAAGGCCCAAACTGCTCCTCCATTGACCTCTGTCCCACAGATGGGGAGGATGAAAAGCCCCCACTGCCCCCGCGCTCTGGCTCTACCAGCATTTCTGCCCCCACTGGACCTAGCAGCCCCCTGCCAGCCCCTGAGACTCCCACAACTCCAGCTGCTGAGAGGTGAGATGCCCCTCCCCCCCACAACCGCTCTGCTGAGCAGGAAGTTCTTTCTCTTTCTTGAGAGGTGAGAAGACCACCTGAGCCCCCTGGGGCACCCATCTCATTTCAGCCCTGACCTGTTCTATTCTGCCACTAGTACCCCCTTCTGTAGGGACAAGGTGTAGGGTAGCTGGAACGGTGTCAGCAGGACCTTTACCAACTTTTAACCTCTCCCTGAAGCGCTCCCAATGGGCTGAGTACCATTTCCCATGAGTATCTGAAGGGCAGCTACGGGCTGGACCTGGAGGCTGTGCGGGGCGGAGCCAGCAACCTGCCCCACCTTACCCGCACTCTTGCCACCTCCTGCCGGAGACTGCACAGGTACTGCACATCTGATCCTCTGTACCACACTCTTACCCTTAACAGTGAACCAGCCACTGTCTCCTGATTTCCTCACCTGTCCCCTTGTGTCCTCAAGCTGAAGGAGAAAGCACCACCCTCAGCTGCCATGAGCTTTAGCTTGGGGTGGGGAATTCTAAAATGGTGTTTCCCCTAGTGAGGTGGACAAGGTCCTGTCGGGTCTGGAGATCCTGTCCAAGGTGTTTGACCAGCAGAGCTCGCCCATGGTGACTCGCCTTTTACAGCAGCAGGTGAGATTGTAGGGAGGCCCTGGGAGCTGGGCTCAGTTCTGGAGTTGATTGGGGGCTTCAGCCTAAAGGGCTTCATCTACAAGCCTTATTCTTTCTCCCGCAGAACCCATCACAGACTGGGGAACAGGAACTAGAGAACCTGGTACTGAAGTTGTCAGTGCTAAAGGACTTCCTGTCAGGCATCCAGAAGAAGGTAGGCTGATTCCCCTCTACTCCCTGACCTTTGAGTTGCTGACCACTCTCCTTGGCTGAGCCTCGATCTCAACTTTGAAGCTATAACTTAGCCCTGACCCAACATCAGCCATACCCCTCTCTGCCTTAGCCCTGAGTATGCCCCCAACTCACCTTGCCCTTGGCTCCTCCAGGCCCTGAAGGCACTACAGGACATGAGTTCCACGGCACCTCCAGTTTCGCTGCAGCCATCTACACGTAAGGCCAAGACCATACCTGTGCAGGCCTTTGAGGTACATGGCAGGTGGGGGGCCTCATGGGTCAAGGGGCAGTTGAAGGTAACGGAGATGCTGCCTTCCTCAAGGTCTTATCAGCAGCCTCTCTATTTCCTGTCTTGCAGGTGAAGCTGGATGTTACCTTGGGTGACCTGACCAAGATTGGAAAGTCACAGAAGTTTACGCTGAGCGTGGATGTGGAAGGTGGGCGGCTAGTGCTGCTTCGGAGACAGCGGGACTCCCAGGAGGACTGGACGACCTTCACACATGACCGAAGTGAGCCAGGGCAAGACCTGGGAGAGATGGGTAGGGTGAGGCCCTTGGCCTGGAGGGCACAGGCTTGTGTGACCTGTCTTCTGTCTCCTAGTCCGCCAGCTCATTAAGTCCCAGCGTGTCCAGAACAAGCTGGGTGTTGTGTTTGAAAAGGAGAAGGACCGGACCCAGCGCAAGGACTTCATTTTCGTCAGTGCCCGGGTGAGTGGCAGGCTGGGCCAGTACACTCGGGGATGCTGGGGTCTCCAGATGGGTGTCTCCCATTGGGTAGGAAGAGAGGGAACACATGGTTTGGGCATGTCATCCCTCCTGGCAGGGGTGGGCCTGACAGGGTAGAGAGGTTATTAAGAATAGGTGGCCTGAGGGATGATTCAAATATTCAGTGAACATTTACTTAGCACCTGTTAACATTCTTGAGCAGTGGATGTATAGTGGGCAACCAGACAATGACCTTCTCTCATGGTATTTACCATCTAGTGGAGTATCCTTGTGGGAAGGGGGTTCCTGGCTGCCTATTTGCCCTTGACTGACTGCTGTTCCCCCAGAAGCGGGAAGCCTTCTGCCAGCTGCTGCAGCTCATGAAGAATAAGCACTCCAAGCAAGACGAGCCTGATATGATCTCTGTCTTCATAGGCACCTGGAACATGGGTCAGGCCCAGGCTGGGACAGGGAAGGGAGAGGGGAATGGCCCCAGGGCAGGGGCCTGACCCTCCCACCCACTGCCTCATCCCCTCCATCTTCAGGAAGTGTGCCACCTCCAAAAAATGTGACATCTTGGTTCACATCAAAGGGTCTGGGGAAGACCCTAGATGAGGTCACAGTGACCATACCCCATGACATCTATGTCTTTGGGACCCAGGAGAACTCAGTGGGCGACCGAGAGTGGCTGGACCTGCTGCGTGGGGGCCTCAAGGAGCTTACAGATTTGGATTACCGCCCGGTGAGGGGGTTATCTTGTTAGTCCCCTGTCTTCATAAACCACCCCAGACTTTTTCTGTTTGACTTCATGGGCACTCTGGGGAATGCAGCTCTCTGATTTTTCCTCTGGCCTTGGGCATATCCTTTGGGAGGTCTCATATATATGAGTCCTTCATGTCATGGGAGGCCCATTTCTCTTTGGTCCTTCAGGAAAAGGGGTAGAAGGTCTTCCTTTCCCATGACTGACAAGATGCCAGGGCAGGGGGAATGTGGACAGGGTCCCAGCCCAGGATAAGGGTGACTCCACACCCTCTACCTAGATTGCCATGCAGTCGCTGTGGAACATCAAGGTGGCTGTGCTCGTCAAGCCAGAGCATGAGAACCGCATCAGCCATGTCAGTACATCCAGTGTGAAAACTGGCATCGCCAACACCCTGGGTGAGCAGGGCAGGCAGGTTCCTGAAGTGGTGGGGTCCCTGTGTTCATGCTTCCTGCCTCCTCTCCAGCCCAGAGTCTCCCCCTTTTTGGTAGTCTCAGCTTTCTTATATATAGGGTGCTTTGAACTTTTTAAAGCATATTCATATTTAAAATCTCTTCCAGCCCCACCAGGAAGGCAAGACCAGGATAATTATCCCCATTTCATAGATGATAAAATTGAAACCTAGAGTGGTTGAATTCCAAGGTCACTCAGCAAATAAGTAGGGGAGCTAGGCATAGTGCTCAGGTCTTCTGATTAGCAGTCCAGGGCTCTTGCAAGATAGATTCTTCTGAGAACCTACAGGACCTTTCTGTTGCACCCTCGGGATCTCTTGTGATTCCAGGGGCTCTGCTCACACAGACAGAGTAAGGCCATCCAGACAGACTGCAGGTCCCCGAGAAGGATCCCAGGGAAGGTGTGGGTGTGTGTTCAGGGGCTGTCTGCCTCACAGCACCTGAGGATTGGGGTAGGAAGCATCCTCTCATTGCTGCTTTGAGGGATAGAGGGGAGAGTTGATAGTCCTCTGTGGGTGATCAGGCCTTCCTCTTCCATTTCCCTCACAGGGAACAAGGGAGCCGTGGGTGTCTCCTTCATGTTCAATGGCACCTCATTTGGCTTTGTGAATTGCCATCTCACCTCGGGAAATGAGAAGACTGCCCGGTGAGGGCACCTTCCCCATACTCTTAAGGGAGGTGGGCCCCCCATGTAACAGCTTCCCCATAGTCTTGCCTACATCCTCTAATCACATGAAACTCTTTCCTTCTCCCACATCCCTATCCCCAGAGACCCCTTCTCCTTTATCCCAGCTGAAGACTTCCTGGTCTATAAAAATGACCTTATACTTAGCTTCTTCCTCTGGCCCCAGGGAATTGATCCCTATGGTATCCCTGACCCCAGAGTCTTCCTGCCTTTATGCCCATCTCTCATTCCTGACCCTGGGGACCTGTTCCTGGCTTCTTACTATAGGCGGAACCAGAACTATCTGGACATCCTGAGGCTGCTCTCGCTGGGTGACCGGCAGCTCAGTGCATTTGACATCTCTCTGCGTTTCACTCACCTCTTCTGGTTTGGGGACCTCAACTATCGCCTGGACATGGATATCCAGGTTCCAGCAGGGGCCCTGCCTATGGCTATAGGGAGGCTAGGGACCTCGAGAGCTGTCACCAGCTCTGCTCAAGAGACACACCTTCAGCCTCTCTGTCCCCCACCCCAGGAGATACTGAACTACATCAGCAGGAAAGAGTTTGAGCCTCTGCTCCGGGTAGACCAGCTCAACTTGGAGCGGGAGAAGCACAAGGTTTTCCTTCGGTTCAGTGAGTAGGGATCCATTAGGTGGGCCTGGGGACCTGGGGGCTTGGGACATTCCTGGGTTTTCAGGACCCTGATTCCCATTGTGCCCTGCTTCATTAGGTGAGGAGGAGATCTCTTTTCCACCCACTTACCGCTATGAGCGGGGTTCCCGGGACACATATGCCTGGCACAAGCAAAAGCCAACTGGAGTGAGTGAAAAATAAAATGGCACGAGGACCCTCCAAGATTGCAGTGAATCAGGAGCACGTGGGAGATAAAGGGTCTTGGGCCTCTATAGTTACCATTGCAGCTTACCTGGCCTTCCTGAGGCCTTTGGGGGTGTTTCTGGGTATTGTGGGGATCCACGGAGGAAGGTGGGACCCAGTGTAACAGAAATGGCGGGGGGGGGGGGGCGCTCATCAGCTCTGGGTGGAGCCCATGCTGAGAAACTCTCAGCTCTCATCTCTGACCACACTACTGTCCCCTGCCCCAGGTCCGGACCAACGTGCCCTCATGGTGTGACCGGATTCTATGGAAGTCCTACCCTGAAACCCACATCATCTGCAATTCCTATGGTCAGAGCCTCCCAGACAGGGTGATGGGAGGTCTTGGGTGGTCACTGTCCTGACTCAGCCCTAGTTTCAGGAGGTGGGAACAGAGAGTAGGGATGTTTCCCTTGAGTCTCCATTCCTATTCTCCCACCCAGGTTGCACTGATGACATTGTCACCAGCGACCATTCCCCTGTGTTTGGGACATTTGAGGTTGGAGTTACCTCTCAGTTCATCTCCAAGAAAGGTGACTGTTCTGAATGTGGTTGTAGATGTGGCAATGTTGGATGGGTGTAGGTAGTGACCTGGGGATGTGTGCGGATGGATTGTACACAAGCCTATGTGTGTGTTTGTGTGTAAATGTGAGTGTAGGAGTGTTTCTGAATGGGTGATATGTGAGGGTGTCTGGGTGCCTGGGTCCTTATGAGAGTTGCCAGCCCTGAGTGGTCAGTTGTACACATTTGTCTGTATCTGCAGGGTCACATGTGAGTCTGCAAATGTGCTGGAGGTGTGGCATTTTGTTGGCAAACCAACCCATAGGCATTCTTGTCTCTAGCTCCCTTTGACAGGAGTTTTTCATCCTTTGGTTCTTTTTGCCTTGGTCCAGGGTCTGGGTTGTTGATAGGTTAGGATTGAAAGGCACCTATTGGCCTTGCCTCTTGCTCTGCCAAGGCCCCTAATTCCCTGTTCCGGGGCTCAGCCTTTCTGTCTCATTCTTTCTGTGATCCTCTTATACCCTCTTGGGCCTTCTGTCTACAATTCCTTCCTTGTCCCTTAGGGCTCTCGAAGACTTCAGACCAGGCCTACATTGAGTTTGAGAGCATCGAGGCCATAGTGAAGACAGCCAGCCGCACCAAGTTCTTCATTGAGTTCTATTCCACTTGCCTGGAGGGTCAGAGACAGGGCCCAGGGTTGGGTGTAGGCCAAGAGGGATGGGAGGCCAGAGCTGCCCAGACCTGCCTTCAGCTTGGGGGAAGGGAAACTGGAAGGTGGTTCTCAGTTGGTTTTCCCCACTCCCACCCCAGAGTACAAGAAGAGCTTTGAGAATGATGCCCAAAGCAGTGACAACATCAACTTCCTCAAAGTGCAGTGGTCTTCACGCCAGCTGCCCACGGTGAGGCTGTAGGCAGGGCCTAGGCCAGTGGACGAGGGCACAGAGAAGAGTGAAGCAGAACCCTGGGGGAGGCTGCCTGGGAGGGAGGCTGGGGCTGGCAGTGTGCATGGTGGGGCTGGGCAAGAGAGGATAAGAGCATTTGCTTTATCTAGGGTTATAGAACCAAGTTGTAGATTGTTCATTCATTTGTTCCATAAACAGTTCTTGAGACTCTGCTAAATATCAGGCCGTTGAGGATGCAGAAAATTAATTAATACAGTGATGTTAAGTGATGAAAGGCCCATTACAGATCTGAGAGCTTTCCTTAAGAGCTAGGTATGAGTGAGCATGAATAAGCCTGAGGGCAGGGGTGAGTTGTATCAGGGCCAGCATGTGGGAGGGGTCCAAGGGTGGTTGAGACTTTGTTCCATATCCAGCCTTTCTGTTCCCCAGCTCAAGCCCATTCTGGCTGACATTGAGTACCTGCAAGACCAGCACCTTCTGCTCACAGTCAAGTCCATGGATGGCTATGAATCCTATGGTGAGGAGTCAGGGTAGCTGAGGGGTATAAGAAGTCAGGCAGGCCCTAGAAAGTTTTGATAATTTGTGGTCTGTCCCGTCTGCCCTTCAGGGGAATGTGTGGTTGCACTCAAATCCATGATTGGCAGCACAGCCCAGCAGTTTCTGACCTTCCTGTCCCATCGCGGCGAGGAGACAGGCAATATCCGTGGCTCCATGAAGGTGCGGGTGCCCACGGAACGCCTGGGCACCCGTGAGCGGCTCTACGGTGGGGGTTCCATTGGGAAGGGTGTGGGCAGGTATAGGAGGGGAGGACCCAGGGTGGGTGGAATCCTGGGATGCTTGAGGTTCTACAGTCATGGGAATGGTCCTGCTGGAAGGGGCTGGCAGACCTAGATGGTTTTTTTGGGATCTAGGATCCCAGATCCCCTCTGAGCCTCTCTTCCCTATACCCTCAGAGTGGATCAGCATTGATAAGGATGAGGCTGGAGCAAAGAGCAAAGGCCCGTCTGTGTCCCGAGGCAGCCAGGAATTCAGGTGAGCTAGGGCTATGTTGGGTGTCACCTGAGGGGGTATCTGGGGGCTGCTGGAGGGCCCCACTCATCTCTCCCTGGCAGGTCAGGGAGCCGCAAGCCAGCCTCCACAGAAGGCTCCAGCCCATTGTCCAAGTTATTTGAAGAGCCAGAGAAACCACCACCAACTGGGAGGCCCCCAGCCCCTCCCCGAGCCTCTCCCAGGGAGGAGCCCTTGAACCCCAGGTAAGAGGAGGAATCTGTTATCTCTCCCCACCCACTCTATCCATTACTATGGTTGGCTCTCAGGGCTAATCTGGGGATTCTCTGCTGTTTGGTTGCTCTGCCATTCCATGGGCAGAAGTATGGCTTCTGAGGGTATGGCATCCTGAAGGTATGGCTGTGAGTCAGAGGGAGAATAGGCAGCCTTTCCTCTCAGTTTTCCCTTAAAAGTGACATAGAAATTGTTTTTAGAGGGGCTGGGGCTGTAGCTTAGTGGTAGAGCACTTGCCTAGCATGTGTGAGGCTCTGGGTTTGATCCTCAGCACCCCATAAAAATAAGTAAAATAAGATATTGTGTTCATCTACAACTAAAGAAAATATTTTAAAAAAAGAAAATAAATTGTTTTTAGAATAGTTCTGTGTAATCAGACACAGCTCAAACCTTCAGTTTGGAGAAGGAACAGGGTTCAGCAAGGGATTTCTCAGGGCGCATGTTATGGGGCCCTATCCTACACAAGGCTTCACTGGAGAAAGGTGTGTGGTCAAGTGAATTTGGAAATACTTTTTGCTAGATCTTTTTCTTAGATATTTCCAGTGCACATTAGTATTAGTAAATGCTACAAGCACGTGGACAAGAAGGAAAACTCTTTCTAATTCTTTTTAATATAGTTTCCTAAACTTAATGGGTGGGGATACTTCTTTTCCACATAATAACTTCTAAGGGATATAGCTCAGTTGGTAGAGTGCTTGCCTTGCATACACAAAGTCCTGTACAAGCACAAACAAACAAACAAACAAACAAAAAACAAACCCCACATAATAACTTCTAACGCCTGGGTAACTAGTAGTCTATGTGTCATACTTAGGGAAAACCAGGCTAACTTTCTTTCTTGCCTCCCCCCCCCCCCCCTTTACTAGGGATTGAACCCAGGGGCATTTGACCACTCAACCACATCCCCAGGCATACCCCCAGCCCTTATTTTTCATTTTGAGATAGGGTCTCACTAAGTTGCTTAGGGCCTCTTTTCTATTTTTGCAATGTGAAGGTTTGAACCCAGGACCTTGCACATACTAGGCAAGTACTTTACCATGAACTATAACCTTAGTCCTTTTTTTCCTATTAAAAAAAAAAAAAATATATATATATATATATATATATATATTTTTTTTTTTTTCCTATTTAAAAAAAAATATATAATATATATATTTTTTTCTATTTAAAAAAATATAATATATATATTTTTCCTATTTAAAAAAAATATATAATATATATATATTTTTCCTATTTAAAAAAAATATATATTTTTTTTCCTATTTAAAAAAAATATAACATATATATATATATATATATATATATATATATATATTAGTTGTAGTTGGACACAATACCTTTATTTTATTTATTTGTTTTTATGTGGTGCTGAGTATCGAACCCAGCACCTTGCACGAGCTAGGCGAGCACTCTACCACTGAACCACAACTCCAGTCCCTTTTTCTACTACTATGCATAATTATAATATGTTATTATTATATTATATATTATAATTATGCATAGTAGTGGAATTCATTGTTATGTATTATACATGCACACAATATAACAATATAGTTTGGTCAGTTTTGTTCCCCAGTAGCCAGACAGCCTTGCTTTTAAAAAAAATTTTTTTATTTGTTCTAATTTGTTATACATGACAACATAGACTTGCTTTTTAATGGTACCTAGTCATTGCTTGAAGGTACATAAAACTCCTAGATTTAGTTTGGTTCTTTTTCTCTCTTCTCCAGTTATTTTCAGTCACCTTGGTTTTATTCTCCAGCTTGAGTAAAACCAGCCTGAATACCTGAGTGAGATTCCACAGTAGGTCAACTACAGAGGCTTCAGCAGCTCTTTCAAAGTTTCATTGGTCATTCTCATCAGAGGCCTTTTACTGCCTTGTCTTCTGACATCTCTGTTGTTATCATTTGAGTTCAGTTTCCACAATTACAAAGTCATAAAAGATCTAAGAATCTGAACAAGTGAGCAAGGCAGTTTAGGGTTATGCCTTCAACACCTCATTTACTTCCAAATTTAGAGATGATGAAACCCAGGGCAGTAGAGGGTAAGTGATATGCTCAATGTCATCTTCTTTTGCCAGTTCCCCCATGGCACCATTGGGTTTCTGGGTCCTGACTAAGTTATCCTGCTCCTAAACCCAGGTTGAAGCCAGAGGGGGCTCCTGAGCTGGAAGGGGTGGTGGCCCCCGCACCCAAGAACAGCTTCAATAATCCTGCCTACTACGTCCTTGAAGGGGTCCCACACCAGCTGCTGCCCCTGGAGCCACCCTCATCTACCAGGGCTCCTGTCCCACCTACCACAAAGAACAAAGTTGCCATCACAGTGCCTGCTCCACAGCTTGGACGCCACCGGCCCCCTCGGGTGGGAGAGGGGAGTTCATCAGATGAAGACTCTGGGGGTACTCTGCCCCCTCCAGATTTTCCACCTCCACCACTGCCAGACTCAGCCATTTTCCTGACCCCCAACCTGGATCCTTTGTCAGTACCAGGGGTCCGGGGACGCAGTGGAGCTGAGGGCCGAGGCCCACCACCTCCCAAGGCCCATCCAAGGCCCCCACTACCCCCAGGCCCCTCATCTGCCAGCACTTTCCTAGGGGAGGTAGCAAGTGGGGATGACCGGTCCTGCTCAGTACTGCAGATGGCCAAGACTCTAAGTGAGGTGGATTATGCTCCTGCTGGGCCTGGACGCTCAGCGCTTCTCCCAAGCCCCTTGGAGTTGCAGCCACCCCGTGGACTGCCCTCCGAGTATGGCCGGCCCCTCAGCTTCCCTCCACCCCGCATCCGGGAGAGCATCCAAGAGGACCTAGCGGAGGAGGTGTGTGGACCAGGGCTGGTTGTCTGTACCTGAAGAGTGAGCCTGCCCATCCCTATGGTGTCTTTTCCCTCCACTATGCAGCACTCACTGGTTTCCCCTCTGCCCTGAGCTGATTACTGGAGGGTTGGGGGACATGTAAATCAGCCCCAGATTTTGCCTCCCTTTCCCCGGTAGAATGTGGCTGTCTTGAAGGTTTTTCTGGGGGTGCATTCTCAGTACGCCCCTTAACTTGCCCTATTTCATCAGGCACCGTGCCCGCAGGTCGGGCGGGCTGGCGGCCTGAGTGAGGCAGGTATGGGTGCCTGGCTGCGGGCCATCGGCTTAGAGCGCTATGAGGAGGGCCTGGTGCACAATGGCTGGGACGACCTGGAGTTTCTCAGGTGGGGGCGGGGCTAGAGCCGGATAGGGTGGGTGTCTGTCCCCGGGGGTAGAGCTGTGGGCCCTTTAGGACCCTCTATCCCAGATCCTAGCTTTTCTTGCCCCCACAGTGACATCACAGAGGAAGACCTGGAGGAGGCTGGGGTACAGGACCCTGCTCACAAGCGCCTCCTTCTGGACACATTGCAGCTCAGCAAGTGACATCGGAGGCTCGGCAAAGCCGCGAACTCCGCGCCTCTCCCCTGCTACAAGGCCTGGAGTAGCTAGCCCCTGGCTAGAATATTCTGAGGGGGTGGGGCAATACCTTTCTGCCTATTTATTGGGGAATCCGCATTCCCCACTGCCCAGTCATTTGGAATGCCCTAATTAGGACATCCTGCCCCTCCCTTTTAGGCGCAGGGCTGCAGAGGTCTGTAGCCTGCAGTGTGCAGTCCTGTTTTTCTAGACCCCTCTTCTCAGCCCCAGAGGTGCAAATGGGGTATAGTTGTGTACATCCGGGCCCCACCTTTCATCACTGTTTTCTGCTGCCCTCCCCCGAGCCTGACCCACAGGTGGGACTCCCCCTAACTTCTGCAGGGGCATCCGTCCGGAAATGAAGGAAGAGCCCGAGGATAGGGCTGGGGTTTATTTAAACTATGTGTGGGTTTGGGGAGGGAGGGCACTTTATTATTATGGGTGGTGGCAGGGGGCAGGACCTCGACCATAAAGTGCTAGTTTGCTTAGTTTTCAAGTCTCCTGGTCTGTAACACCCTGCGCTAGGAGTGCGTGGTGGCCGTGAAGGGGGAGAGGGCCCCTTGCTGGCTTCAACCGCAACGGGGTCAGATTCTTGCAAGCAGCCTAGGCTTACTCTTCGCCCTCAGAAGGGTTGCCAGCGTTGATGTCTTCAATAAATTAAGTTTTATTTGGATTGAGCAAAACCACCTCAATAAATTACAAGTTTTTCAAAGAAAAAGAGCAACAAAATTAGGAAAAAGAAAACCCCTTAGTCCCTTTTCCCAGACAGCCCCGTCCCTCCCCCGCCCCCAATAGGTCCACCCTCCGCCAGGGACCCGCCAGGGATAAGAGGGGACCCTTCAGGGGGCTGATTATCCCAGCTAAACCAGACTTTGCACCGGTGGGGTCAGTGCAGGTGGGTCTAAGGATGGGGCAGTAGACACTCATGGTCACCAAGGTTAGGAGTGACCCGGCCAGTTCCAAAGAGTGGGCAGCGTTTGTCCGTAGGGACTCTTGTTAGGAGGAGGCGTTATTTGATCTCTAGAGAAAGCCAAGCTTAGAAGGGGCCCTCGGCTCTCCTCTAAGGGTTCCAAGTGAAAAATACTCTGGTCTGCCTGGTGCGAGTGGGTGGACTTGGTTTCTAAAGCTGGGGAGGGCACACCTAGGGGGTCAGACACTGTAGGGGAGTGGGGACAGGATAGGGAGGGTCTCCGTTGGGTCCTGGAGGGGCAAGGGTTGCCGCTGGGGGCAGGCTCGGAGCCTCCAAAGACCCGCGGCTAGAAGAGATTGGTCTTCAGGGCGGGGCCGGGTTTCCGGTGAAAAGAGGACAGAACTCCCGAGAAGGGCCCGGGCCCGGGCTCCGCCGGTTGCCAGGCTTTGAGTAGCTCAGCCGCTCCCGCGCCAGGCCCGCCGCCCCCACCGCCCGCCACGCCAGCCCACAACGCTCCTTTAAGCGGCTGGGGTCCGGGCCCCGGCCCCGGCCCGGAGCCCAACGCAGTGGGCAGGGGGCTGGGGCTCAGGCGTGGGCTGGCCAGGCTGGGCGCCGGTGGTGGTGGCAGCGACGCGGTGCTGTCGGGCGTGGGGCTGCACGTGGACTCCTTGGAGTCGTCGTCCTCCGACGAGCAGCGCGCCTCGCCCTTTTTGGCGCCCGTTGCGCCTGCAGCGCCCTTGGCGCTGGCCGCTCGCTCCTGTTTTCGGAACTTAGCCCGGCGGTTCTGGAACCAGACCTGTAGGCACAGGGGCCAGTTAGCCTGGACGTCGTAGAGCACACCAGGTCAGCCCCCGACCGCAAAACGCAGGTGAGACATTTGGTGGAGAGACAGACCTCGGCCAAGAAAGGTCTGACAGGATTATTTACCAAGTCGGGGAGATCCACAGCCTTCCTAGCGTTGGCCTCTCGACCCTCCACCCGTCGACCCGTCGTTTTCTCCACTCTCTTCTCCACTTGCCCCATCCTCCAGATCCTTGGGTTTTTGCCCTTCGGATATGCTCACCCGCGGACTCCGCTGCCTCCCAGTATTCTTGGTCTCCCGGACCGGGCTCTGCCTCCACTCTCCTCACCCTGAGCCCTGCCTCCCAATTCCCTCTTAGGAAGGTGGACATTCCGTCTGGAGCGTCCTAGGGCCGTGAAAAGCGGGTTGGGACGCCAGGGAAACCTTTTGTTCAGACCCTCCAGTCAAAACCGGCCAGAGGAACATCTGCACACAGGATTTGTAAGCCCTTGCCCGGCTCTCTTCTGCCCTGCACCAGCCCCAAGCTCAGTATTTCACACTGGGGAGGACACCTGGAACTGCTGACTGGTCTGCCCCGGCCCCTCCACGGGTTCTCCTTCTACCCCCTCGCAGCATGCATCCTGGCTTCTAAAAATTCTGAACCTTCAGCCATAGATAGGGCTGAGACTGAGGGGAAAACGAAGGCAAAGCAACATGGGGTTAAACAGCTCCTGTTTCTCAAAAATCGCCAAGTCCTGGCCCCTCTGCCCTCCCTGGATACCCAACCACACCCAGGCTGTGCCCTGGTCACTGGCCCTAGATCCTTGCTTCCAGGCTGCGGTTATCCTTGGCCCCTAAGTGTCCAATACTAATCTCCCGCACTCCCTCCACAAGAACACGCGCGCACACACACGTGCATATACGCACCTGCACACGAGCCTCAGTAAGATCGATCTTGAGCGCCAGCTCCTCGCGCGTGTAAATGTCGGGGTAGTGGGTCTCGGCGAAGACGCGCTCCAACTCCTTGAGCTGCGCGCTAGTGAACGTGGTGCGGATGCGCCGCTGCTTGCGCTTCTCGTGCAGGCCGGACGGCTCCGGGAAGAACTTGTAGGGCACTGCGGGTGTGTGCAGGAGGGCAGGGGCAACGAGGGTGTAGGGGGGCGGTGAGAGGCCAAGCTCAGTCCTGCCCTAGAAGGAATCCTGCCACCGCCCCCCCGCCCTATTCTGTCCCCTCGGTTTCATCCTTGTAATCTCAGGTCAAGTGTCCCTGTTGGTCGATGGAGGTGGGGGATGAAGAGGAACTCAGATCAAGGACACCTTGGGTTGAAGAGCTGCTTGGAACCAAACCAGAATTCCTTCCTCCAGTCAAGGCCCATCGACCTGTCAGTTAGCCCTGGACACCATTTCACTCCTCTCTGACTCTTCCATCAGTGTATCAGTGTATCTGTTTCTCAGCTGGTCCGTTTCTCTGACTTCAAGTTCTTCTCTGTCCACACTGGCCCTGGATATTTGGCAGCTCTCTGCTTTCTGGGACTCCCCACTAGACAGTCTTGGGCCTTGACTCTGTCACTGAGACTCTCCTGTCAGGTCTACTTCACTCTGATACTGGTGCTCTTCTGTGTACAGATTTGGTTCCTTCTATCCCTCAAACCCATTTCTCCTGTCCCAGAGTTCATTTCCTTAGCCCTGCCTCACTCACATCTTTGGTCTCCATTCTTCTCCAGGTATCCCCCTCTCTTCCTCATCTTCATCCTCCTCCATGGGAAACCCTCAACTTTCCCCTTTTGTGACACTCTTCTGTACCCATTAAGAAGGGTGATTATTTTTTCCACTCAAGTTCCTCTATCTTCTTTGCTGTTCTTCCTCACAGTCTCTGTGTCCCATATTCCCTAAATCCTGTCCCACCATTCTCCCTCACTCTTTCTATACTCCATCCTAGTCTCTACTGACCCATAGATGGTATCTCTGCATCCCTGACTCTAACTCTGGTTTAGTTCTCTATATATTCCTGGGGGTCCCCAATCTCCATTTTTGTTCCATTTCTCCCGGTCCCCATTTTCCCTAATCCTTATCTCCAACACCCCATTCCCATCCCCATCTTCATCATCTCTGTTTACAGTCCCTTTTGGTCTGTCTCCCATAATTCCTGATACCATCCCCTGGTTCTTATCTCCATCTCCAATCTCCCCATTTATGTTCTCATCTCTCTATGCTTAATCCCCATTGTCCCAGTCTCAGATCTTCATCTTTCTGGAGCCCATCTGCCCATTTCCTGTCCTCATCATCCAGATCATCCTCATCTGGCCCACTGTACCAATCTCCCCATCCTAGTTCTAGTCTCTGATGGCATCTCCTTGGTTCTTATTTTCCCCAATCCTGGTACTTATTCACCCCTGCCTCAGGCTCCAGTCTTCTATTTGGGTCCCTGGTGGTCTTCCCAGGAGGCAAGAAAATAAGACTGGGTGGGGCAGGCTGGGACTCTAACTGAAAAAAATAGGAATGTCTGAAAAGCTCAGTGAGGTTGAGGGTTCAGAGAGAGACTTGGATCAAAGGGCTTGGGAGTGCAGCAGGGGCTCCTGGGGTTCTGTAGGACTCTAGCTGGGAGAATCTGAGGTGGGGGAGAGGGGAAATAAAAGTGGCTTAATGACCGCCCCCCCCCCCCCCCCCCGTTTGTGGCTAGGGGAATAGATTTTGGTGATGCCGAATGTCTGGGCCAGAGCAGGATGGGTCTAAGAGAGTGCAGGAGGAATCTGATGGTGCTATGGCTCTAGGAAGATTCCTATCTGGACAGCTAGCTGCCTCAGGAGTCCTTGTTGGGGGTCGTGCAGCACCGTGGGGCAGGGGTGATAAGGATGGGGATCTGAGCGGACTGAACTGGGAGCCTCTTACAGGGATACAGTGGATGGAGACGTTTGGTGGTCAGCTTTTGCAGGTGGGGAGGGGAGGGCCTGGTAAGGGGCACGGAGCTATTTCTTTGATCCGAAGAGATTTGGCAGCGAGGAAGAGGACCGAGAGGGGCGTTAGGGTGGGGTTCATCCCCGCCGAGAGGAACCTGGTATTACTGAGGGTCTCACGGGGCGTTGGAGGGTCTGTCCAGGGCAGGGAAGGGGGAGTCTGTGGGAGGCAGTCGCATTTGCTTGACGAGTAGGTCATGGACTGCGGGTTCTTCAGGATTTGGAGAAAGGGTTGGGTCGGGCTGAGCTCACCTGCCGAGTAGGGCGCGGGCTGGTGGTCGCGTAGGGCGCCGAGCGCGCAGTTGGAGGAGCCGAGCGCGGGGCAAGGTGGCCCCGCTGTGGGGAAGGCAGGCCGCAAGGGGCTGTACTGGAAGCCGCCGGGCTGGCTGCAGGCGCCGAAGTCGCCGTAGGCGGACGCCTCCATGGCCGCCACGCACGAGTCGTACGAATTGAGGTAGGAGTAGTCCATGGACCCGGAGGGGGCGGGGGCGGGGGCCGGGCCGGGTCGGGGTCGGGGTCCGGGCCAGGTGGAGGTCGGGATGGAGGTTCGAGCGCCAGACGCCAAGGACTGGAGGCCGGCTCTGGGAACTCAAAGCCCGCCCGCCCCGTCGCGGCCGCACTCTGCCCGGGTGCAACGCAAGTGCAGCTGGCGGGTCCGCGCGCCTTTTAACGCGCAAGACCCCGCGGAGGGGGCGGGGCGGGGCGAGCTCCGCGGGGCGGGGCCTGGGCATCCCAGACCCCGCCCCTATTTACCCCGACCCCCACCCCAAAGAGTCTCTGTAGCCTCTTAGGATCCAGAGGTGCAGGGTGGAGCTGCACGGGACCCCATCACCAGAGTCCCCATCCTGTCCCAATCCGGCCCAGACCTTCGGTCTCTACACATCGAGCCAAGTCAGGGGGTACCGACCTCTTTCCTGGGCCTCCCCACCTGCGGCCCTGCAGAAGCCAGGGGAGGCAGGCCCCGCGGCCTCGGTGTGAAGAAGTTAATTCAATTCTCCTCAATAACCGAGTTAGTCAGATCTGGCCGGCCCCTCAGTCCCGCCCCCAGCGCGGTCCCATCCCGGCGGGAACTGCGGAGGCTGCCCTGAAGGGGGGATGGAGGCAAGGACGGGAAAGAGATGGAGCCTGGGACGCGGACGGGGAGGGATGAGGGTAAAGAGAGGAGGCAGAGACGCAGACCGGGAGAGAAAGGGGCAGAAACCATGACCGAGACAGGGGACAAGAGAGACAGATAGAGGTATACAGATGGAGATAAGATTGAAACATACAAGAGAAAGGTAGGGCTGGAGATGGGGACAGGCAGAGACAGAGGCCGAGACTAGAATCGGGGGCGGGGAGGAGACGGGAAAGAGTGAGACAAGCACAGAGATAGAGAATGGTTAGGGATAAGACCTAGACGGCGAGGCGACCGGATTGCGGTGGAGAGCGGGAGAGAGATGAGACAAAACAGGGACAGTCCCAGGGAGACAGACGCAAACAGAGGGATGGTCTCAGAGCTACTAGGCCAGGGACAGACTGGCGGAGTAACAGAGACTGAGAGGCGGAGAGAAAAAGCCTCCAGAGAGCGGAGACCTCCGAGCTGGAGCGCCGAGAAGGCCGAGGCATTTGGATGGAGGCGCTGCCGGGCTGCCCTTCGCGGGGCTGAGGAGGGGGAAGGTCTTGGGCCGAGTTCTCTACCCGACTTTTTCCCCACCCGAAGGCTGCACGAACCTGCACCATCAGGGCCCAGCCTGCCTCTCCCTCCCGGTTTCTTCAGCTTGGTCCCCCTCCCCGCGCTGCACCGCCTGGTGTGACCTCTGGGTTCGGGGTGTGTGTATGATGGATGTCTGGCTGAGGGAGTGACCCAGTGACCCCTTTCCTCTCCTTCAGTCTCTCACCCCTCTCCTCCAGTGGCCCTTTTCTTCTCCAGCAAGACCTAGTAGACTCTTTCTGTCCCTGGCCACGGCATCCTTCCATGGATTGTCACCAACTCCCGGTGCTATGGGATAACCTACACAGAATCTTTACCAGGAAAATGAACTGCTGCCTCCACGGCCCACCTGAGGGATGAACTGAGCTATTTCCCTGCTCAGCCCCCAGCTTTTTACGCCTGAACCTTCGCAGGTGCTGCAGATGGCAGGTCTGAAACCCAAGGAGAAGACAAAAGAGGGGCATGTTTTGGTTATAGCCAAAGCCCTTGGGGATTGGGAGAAGGAGTCCTGAAATTTCTTTCCCCTAATTTGACCAGCACAGTGGGGAGGACATCTCTCTTCAGGTCATGCTTTTCCTGGCTACCCATTCTTTGCTTCACACAAGGACCACCCCATCCCCAGTTCCTGTAAGTACTCCATGTCAGAGGGATTTCTTTAAGGGGTTTTCTCTACCTTAACTTTCTTTCTTTTTTCTTTTCTGCTGTACTGGGAATTGACCAGGGCTTTGCTCATGTTGGCAAGAGCTCTACCGATGAGCTACATCGCCAGCCGTTTTTATTTTATTTTATTTTTTTGATTCAGGATTTTGCCAGGTTGCCCAGGCTGATCTCAAACTTACTATCATCCTGCCTCAACCTCCCATCTTAACGCTTTTCATTATATAGTTCAATGTTGTTGAATTCATCTATCAAGTTGTGCTATAATCACCACCATTTGTCTCCATAACTCTTTACATCTTTTTAAATCCAAACTCTATACTAATTAAACAATAACTCTCTGGTTTCCTTCCCTCAGTTCTTGGCAGTTACCATTCTACCTTTTGTCCCTATAATTTTGACTACTCTAAGTATCTCCTATAAAGAGGCATCACACAGTATTTGTCTTTTTATGTGTACCTTATTTCACTGAGTATCTTTGAAATTCATCCATGTTGTAGTATATGTCCGAATTTCCTTTCTTTTTAAGGTTGAATATTCTACTGTATGTATATATCTCCTTTTCCCTATCCATTCATCCATTGATGTGCACCTAGTTGCTTCCATAGTTCAACCACTGTGAATACTGGGTTCGGGGTGTGCTATGAACCTGGGTGCACAGTATCTTTTGAGGACTCTGCTTTCAGTTCTTTTGGATATATACCTGGAAGAAGAGTTGCTGGATCATATGGTAATTCTACAGTATTTTTATTTTTATTTTTTTGAGGAAATGCTGTACTGTTTTGCACAGCATAGCATTTTACATTCCCATTTTACAGTGCACAAGGGTTCCATTTTTTCCACATCCCTGCCAGTGCTTGTTATTTTCTGTATTTCTCCAATTACTTTTCAGGTCTAAACTTGTAGTAGTTGAGCCTTGACAGCTCAACTGCTTCAGTGAGTCCTCCCCACTAGTGTGTGAGGTGTTTCCCTCCCTTTGGACATATTTTCAGGAAGCCCAAGGAATCTCAGAGTATGGAAATTGAATACAGCCACTACTCTCCTAGACCCTCCCATGGCTCTCTATTGACCTCATGATCAAATCCAAGCTCTCACTCTGACCCACAATATCCTCAATGCCAGCACTCCAGCCTGTCTCCTCCCCTCACCTTGGCTTTCTTCGCAGCATTCATAATTAATCTTTTGTGGTTGTTCACAGATGTTTTCTCTGGGTAGAAAGTTTACCCCACTCTCTGCATCCCCCCCAAAAGTACCCAAATTATTTATCCATTGTTTTCACTTGAACATCACTGTTGTTTGGGGGCCTTTCCTGATGTTCCTAGCCTAGGCTGAGTATCCCTTCTGGGTTCCACAGTGCCTCCCTCCCACTTTAATATCTTTGTTTTATTTATTTATTTTTATGTGGTGCTGAGGATAGAACCCAGTGCCTCTACATGCTGGGCAAGCACTGTACCACTGACCTCAGCCCCTCCCTCTTCTTTGGCTACTCAAGTTTCCTTGTTGAATTGTTTGCAATAAAGTGCAAGTTCTTAGAGCAGAACTGTGTCCTTTTGTTGTCATGTTCTCTCCAGCCCAGGATGCCTAGCACATCCTGGGTCTTCCCGTATCTGTTTGTTATGTGTCAATTAGACTAACCTGAAATCTTTGTGTGGAAGAGTCCTGCCCTTGCTTCTCCAGAAGGAGTCCTCACTCCCACACTCTCTAAAGAGGGATTATCCTCCTCTCTTAATTCTTCTATTTCCTAGGAACAGGAACCTCCTCCCTCCTTGGTCAACCTCTGTCTGGAAGAAAGTCCTTCCTCACTGGAGGAATTTGTACCATCTTGCTTCCCCCAGTAAGACCAACTGAAGGTTGCAGGATAAGCAAAGTTATGAGGGGAAGCAAAGAGGCCCAGTGCTGTTTAAGCTCTTGATTCTAGCTGTCTCAGAGACTACCATCCAGCCCTGTCATTTTACAGTTTTGTTCTTGAGCCAATAAATTCCCTTTTGTCTAAATTGCTTTTACTTGGGCTTCTAACACTTGCAACCAAGAGTTTTGAGCAGTCAAATCCCCAAAGGCTTGGCATCTTTAGAGGTAATCAAACAAATCATACTGATAAGAAGTTTCACTGCAAAATGCCTGTTATATAGTCAGCTAGGCAGGAACAGGCCTTCTTATGCCTCAGGACTAGGGGTTGGGAGTTTCTTTCTCTGCAGGCAGCCATTTGCTTCAGCTGGTTGGCATAGAACTGAAGAGCCTTCCAAGAAAGAACCTTGGGTTCGACCTATGCAGAAGGGCTTTTAGATGGTGGAAGTGGGGGGATCAAACTGCATGTATGTGTGTGTGTGTGTGTGTGTGTGTGTGTGTGTGAGAGAGAGAGAGAGAGAGAGAGAGAGAGAGAGAGAGAGGGAGAGAGAGAGAGAGATTGAGAGATTGGAGCAAGCAGGGTGGCTTTGTGAGAATTCACTATAAAAGGAGATAGGCACAGTGGATGGCTTCTTCAAGGACTTTACACCAGAGAGGCTGGTGGTTGAGAGTTTAATGTGGGGAGTTCATCCCGCCTGAGACCCCACCCCACATACATATGTGTAGTCCTGGAATGAAATGTAGAATGCAGTCGCAGCAATCTTACATAGAAACCTCCTTGCTGACCAGTGTCCTCCCTTCCATGAGTGGTGATGAATGATCTGACTGCTGGGTCCAGCTCCAGGTCTGTCCTGATGAGCTGGGTGAGTTAGGGTGAATTACTCAACTTCTTTGTCCCTCAGTTTTCTCATCTATAGAATGGTTTATTTTAATGATTAGATGAATTAAAACATATGAAGTGTTTGGCTAGGTACATAACAAACATTTAGTAAATTAATTTCTAACCCCACCCCTCCCCACCTCCACCCCTCCTCCCTCTTACCAAATAAATGACTGAGCACCAAGTCACTGACAGCCCAGACCAGATTCTCGGCAGACTGTTACACTTGGAGATGTCCTCCATACACAGACCCCTATCTTTGCACCACAGCAAAGATTTCAGAAGCTATCGGCCCCTTCAGAATTATTCGGGAACCCCCTTCATTTTTGCAGATGAAGAGTCTGAGGCCCACAGAGGAGTCCTATAGGAAAAGTACAAGTGAGGACGGTGGGAGGAGTCTCCCAGAGGGCCCAGCCTACACAAAGGAGCCTGGTGTGTGCATAGTGGGGACTGCCCTAATCTTCTGCTCTGTTCCCAGGTCTGACTAACTTACTCCATGAGCCTGGGCAGAGAATGAGGAAGGCTCTGTGCCCTGGAGAGCTCTCTCAGGCTGTGATCATTCAGAGAGTAGTAGCCCAGGGATTCCCAGGAACCACCACCTTAGTCCTACTTTCACAAGCAGAGATCTTCTGACCCCGGAGTGCTCCAGTTCATTCCTTGTCCATCCTTCTGCCCTGGGAGGGTGGGGAGAGCATGGAGCAATGGCTCCTCCCCACCATCAAAATGTATCTTCTCCCCTCAGAAGCATCATAATTGTACAATTATTATTAGAAGCCAAACTTGATCAGACATCCCAGTCTAGACTCTAGTGAGTTATGGAGCTTATCAATCAGTGAAAAGTTCATGCATGGTCTGGTCTTGTGATGGACTAGAATTCCTTCCTTCTCATTACCTACCAACTCCATAGGCAAGCTTCTTCCAAATCCTTGTTTTCCTTCTGCGACTGCCTGGTCCAAGGAGGGTTGGAGGCAAACACATTTAATGAACACTTTCCCTACCTCAGCTCCCTCTTTGTCCCTCTGTCATGAGGACATCTCTTGTCTACCATTCTCTTCTCCCACCAGTAACTAAGGCCACTCAACCATCCACTTATTTCCAGTTTTGTTTTTAGCTTCTAAGCATTAGGTCTTTCTAGGGCCCCAAATAGCCAGCCCTCAGGGATCCCTGAAGAATGAGAAAAAATCCTTATCCTATTCTACAAATATTTTAAGTGTCTGACCCACAATGAACCCACATGGGGCACTAGACACATGGGGAGAAATTAATCTGGTATGCTTTTCTTTAAGGATCTCCCAGTCTGGACTGTGGGCACACACATGGGTCCTTATCTACAGAGGGCAGGATTTTGCCTTAAAATTTTTTAATTGTGTAAAAGAATGTCACACAGAAGGTTGTTGGACTCTTTTAAAAAGGTGGGGAGGAGAGGTTTGATCTGAGCATGCCATACATTGGCAAGCTATTCAGGTTATTGGCGAAGAGACCTACCTAAGGCGGCCATAGTGGACATCTATGATGTGGGCATCTCAACACAACTTTCTTTTTGGGAACTGTCCCGTTTATCCATATGGCTACCCAGGGGACCATTGCTCTTACATAATCCTGCCCTCATTTATAATTGGCCCAGGTGTGGGTCCTGTCCAAAGATGGGTCAACAGAACCCTTTCTTGCCATTTTTTTTTGTTGTTGTTATTTGATTTTAAAAAGTCTCCCTACCACCACCCAATGGTAAAATCTATACCTGTAAAGCTCAGAAACTGTTTGCAACAAAGATTACATCATGAAGAGAAGGAAGATGGTCTCCAGTGAAGAAAGAAGAAGAAAGAATTTGAAGGAAAAGAAAAAAGAGAATCATGTTAGAATTTAAGTCCTAGTTCTAGTTATTCTTGAGATATCTTTACTCTTTTTTCAAATTAGTTGTTCAGCCCTTTTATTGGATATTATTACTCAACACATTCTTCTTTATGTTTAATCTAGTTCAAGTTGGATTTCTGTCACTTCCAGACAAAGGAATCCAAATAAAAAAATGGTACAGGTGTATAGTGATGCAAATGGCAAAACCTAAAATATGGAACTGGCCCTGTTGATGTCGAGGATGGGATGTAGTGACAATCCCTCTGTGGTCTGATAATGAAGCCCCTAGGAAAACGACTGCATGTTGTTCTTTAGAACTTGATGTCCACTTTCTGCTCCCCTCCTGTCCTGTGATTTTAGCTTTTGAGGAATTAAGTGGAAAATTGTAAAATATTGGAGTGCATTATCTTTTTATTTTGTTTTTGAACTGGGGATTGAATTCAGGGGCACTTCACCACTGAGCCACATCCCCTGCCCTTTTTATATTTTATTTTGAGACAGGTTCTTGCTGAGTTGCTTAGGGTCTCACTAAGTTGCTGAGACTGGCTTTGAACTTTTGATCCTCCTGCCTCGGCCTCCCCAGCCACTGGGATTACAGGCGTTCATCACTGCCCAGTTTGGAGTGCATTATCTTCATTTGGCAGCTTCAGGAGAGTGCTTCAGTAGAGGGACAAGCAAATGAGGAGTAGCAGGACAAATTGTAACTATGGTAAGGAAGCCTCCACCCAGGTTTGCAATCTTAGGTTGCAACAGGAGGTTAATTATGTGCTATGCAGACTGGCTACAAATTCCCTGCCACACCCTAGAGTGATTGCATTGACTAGGAAATGGTGATATTTACCAAGAGAAATGGGGATAACTGGGACTATCTAGAAGAATTAGGGAAGTGTGACTGTCCCAGTTCCTGGCTTGACAGTAATTCTTTTTTAGCATCTGAATGCTTTTTTTTTTTTTTTTTGTACCAGGGATTGAACCCACTGAGCCACATCCCTAGACCTTTTTTATTGTTTATTTTGAGATAGGGTCTTGCTAAGTTGCTCAAGGCCTCTGCTAAATTGCTGAGGCTGGCTTTCAATTCTCCATCCTCCTGCCTCAGCCTCCTGAACCACTGGGATTACAGGCAGGCACCACCATGCCCAGGGGGCTATTGCATTTCTGACATTGATTCTGGGATTGAACCCACTTCTGAGTTAGGGAAATTTCCTACCTAATAGAAGGCAGATACTTGCTTTCTGAATTTTCCCTACAACCAGGTGCATTTGGTGGATCACGCACAAGATTACAGATGAAGCTGAGGGAAGAGGACTCAGGGACTGTAAAAACTCTCTCTGAGGACAATGGTGTTAAGCAGGGGCCCTGCTAGGCTGATTCCTGGCAACATGGAGGACTCGGTGGCAGCCAGGTCAGCTGTGCAGGGGGCAGAGGTGGCAACACTCTCCTTGGGGAGACAATACTGCAGCTTCATTTAGTTGCTCTGGTTTCATGCAAGACTCTGTATGTGGCTCTCCAGTCCTTCCAGTAATTCTGAGATATATCTTTTATAAATTTAATACAGATTTTTTTTTGCTTAAATAGATGGAGATGGTTTCTGTTGCTTGTAATTAATGACTCTAATATAGAAATTGGTACCAGACTGGCTGAGGACACTGAACTCTCAGAGAAATGTCTGGAATCAGTTTTGTGGCCTGGTTGGGACTAAAAAGTTAGTACAATCCAGAGTTGAAGTGGCATTGAGGGGCAAGACTGTTTGTCACCAGTAGCCACCTAGAATGAAGGCTCCAGTAAGAAAATCGGCATGAATGAATGAAAGAGTGAAAAATTAGACTCAAAGGTTGCTCGCATAAGAGAGTTGGAGCATTGTTGAGAAGAGAAACATGCAAGGATGGTTGTATATGAGAGGATGCTGAGAACTTGTGAACCCTCTGCAAGTTAGGGTTAGGTTGGATACACATAAGGGAAAGTCCAAGATAACAATGATATAAACAAACTAATAGATTATTTCTTCTTCACTTAAAATGACTCTGGAAGTAGGGAGTCCAGTGCTGGTGTGGCTGCTCCATGGCATTAGAAACTCATGCTTTTTCCTTCTTCCTGTTTTACCTTACTAGAGTGTAATTCCATCCTCACACTTACTTAATGTTCTAAGATGGCTGCTGGAGTCCAATCCTCACATCTACATTCTAAGCAGCAAGTAAGATGAAGAAGACATCTTCCTATGAGGACCCTTCCTAGAAGTTCCATGCAAATCTTGTTTTCTTTTCATTTCCTCAATTTAGCCATATAGTCATATCAGACTGAAAAAGAGACTAGACAAAGGTAAGATTTTTAAGTGGGTACATTCTTTTTTTTAAAAAAAATTATATTTTTAGTTGTAGATGAACATAATACCTCTATTTATTTATTTTTATGTGGTGCTGAGGATCAAACCCAGTGCCTCACACATGAGATGAGCACTGTACCACCGAGCCACAACCCCAGCCCCCACGGGAACATTCTTATCCGAAATAAAACAGAGCCTTTGTTACTTAGGAATAAGGAGAGAATGGAGTTTCTGTGGGTCAGGAATCTGGCACCGTTTCTCTGAGTTCTGTTTCAGGGTCTCTCACAAGGCCCCAATGAAGGTGTCAGACAACCCTGCAGTCTCAAATGAAGGATCTACTTCCAAGTTCACTCACGTGGTTCTTGTCAAGACTCAGTGCCTTGAGGCTGTTGGACGGGAAGGGCTCAGTTCCTTATTGCATATTGACCAGGGTCACCATCAGCTTCTTGCTACATGTGCCTCTCCATTGGGACAGGCACATAACAACTAGAGAGATGGTTAGAAAGACAGAAGTCAGTCTTTTATAACCTAATCTCAGAAATGGTTCTGTGCATTCTCAAGGAGAGGGGCATTATGCCAGGACACAAGCCCCAGGAGTCAGGGATCACTAGAGCCAGCAGAACTACCTACACAGCAGGTAACCAGCAATTTGTCACAGTCTACACCTCTCCCTGAAAATACAACATTCTTCTCCAAAAGTGAGGCTCTTTTCTTGTTTGAAGATGAATACCACTTCCCCACAGGGATTATCTGGCAAGAAACCAAGTCTCCCCATATCTCAGCCCCCAGCCCTCACTGTTTCCACACTTCAAATTAGAACCAGACCCCAACATGCTTCAAGGTCAAATAGGAAGTCAGATTCACAGGAAGGCCTTGCCACTAATAGAACTAAAAGATCTTTCAATCAATATCAATACAATCTGGCCAGTACATGTGAGAATGGACTCTGAGGGTCCTGGACCATGGGAGGAGGAACATAATGTAAAGTTAGCCTGAATTTATCAATATGAGTACACTAACCAGAGATTCTGGATTCCATGTATCAGTTTTAATTGCCTTCTTTTTAGATGAGTTATTTTTTTTTGCCCAGAGTCTACAATAGCATTTTACTACATTTACTTTATCACATATGCATCCATCTATTTATTCTTCTATCAATCCACCATATTTTTTGATGCATTTCAAAGTTTCCTATACTTGGCCCCTAGATACTTCAGAGTATATATCACTACATAGAGAAATACCATTTGTTATTTTTCAGGTAAAAAGGATCAAGAGTTCAAAACCAGCCTCAGCAACTTAGCAAGGCCAAACCAACTTAGTGAGACCCTTTCTCAAAAAAATAAAAAGGGCTCAGTGTTTAAGTGTCCTTAGGTTCAATCCCTAGTACCCCACCCCCAAATTTCATACATTAAAATACGTAAATTTCTTTCTCTTTTTAAGGAGATGGAATTTTGGGCTGGCCCCAAATTCCCAGGCTCAATCCTCTTGCTTCAACTTCCCAAATAGGTGGGACTACAGGCATTGCTACCACACCCACCTTGAAATTCATGTCTTAAGTGTCCTGTTCAATGAGTTTCACACATAAATACACCTTACTATCCTTCCAGAAAGATCTCTCCAGCTTCTTCTGGGTCACTTCTCAACCCCATTTTCTCAGCAGTAACCATTTTTCTGATTCTCCTTACTACAGGTTAGTGTCACCAGTTTTTAAATTCTTTTGGTGTACTCTTTATAGAAACCTTCTACTCAGCTTTATATTTTTGAGTTTCATCCAGGTGGTATGTATCATAGTTCATTACTTTTTTTAAAAAAAATATTTTTTAGGTGTAGATGGACACAACACAATGCCTTTATTTTTAGGTGGTGCTGAGGATTGAACCCTGGTCTCGCCCGTGCTAGGGGAATGCTCTACCGCTGAGCCACAATCCCAGCCCCTAGTTCATTACTTATTTATTGTGAATTAATATATCATGGAATGAATGTATCTGTGTAGGCAGAATTCTTTTTTAATTTTTTTGCCTGTATTGGTGCATTTTAGTTATACATAATAGTTGGGTTCATTTTGACATAATCATACATTCATGGAGTTTAATTTACTCCATTTTAATCCTTGGTGCCTGGCCTCCCCTTCCCCTTCTCCTTTCCCCCTTCTCCTTCTCCCATTCTCCTTCCTTTCACTCATTTATTTATTTATTTTTAATTGATGCTTTATGGATATACATAAGGGTGAACTCACTGTGATGTATTTATATATGCCCATAGCATAATTTTCTCAAATTCATTCTGCATTTCCTCCCCTTTCCCGTCGCCCCTCTCTCCTTCTCAATCTCCTCCTTCCACGACTTTGTACTTCTCTGGGTCTTTATGATATCTGGCCCCCACTCTTTTTCCCTTTACTGTGTCCTAGCTTCTGCATATAAAAGAAAACATTCGACCCTTGATTTTCTGAGTCTGACTTATTTCACTCAGCATGATGTTCTCCAGTTCCCTCCATTTACTGACAAATGCCATAATTTCATTCTTCTTTATGGCTGAGTAAAACTCCATTGTGTGTATATTCCGCATTTTCTTAATCCATTCATCTATTGACAGGCACCTGGGCTGTTTTTATATCTTGGCTATAGTCAGTTGTGCTGCTATAAACATTGACATGGCTGTATCACTACAGTATGCTGCTTTGGGATAAATGCTGAGGAGTGAGATAGCTGGGTCAAATGGGGTGGTTCCATTCCTAGTTTTTTTAAGAAATCTCCAGACTGCTTTCCAGAGCGGTTGTACTAATTTTCAGTCCCACCAACAATGTATAAGTGTAACTTTTCTTTAGATTCTCACCACCATTTATTTGTAGTCTTAATAATTGTCATTCTGATTGGAGTGAGATGAAACCTCAGTGTAGTTTTGATTGCTAAGGATGTTGAATATTTTTTTCATGTATTTGTTGGCTTTTTGTGTTTCTTCTTTTGAGAAGTGTCTGTTTAGTTCCTTTGCCCATTTATTGATTGATTTAGTTGTTTTCTTGGTGTTAAAATTTTTGAGTTATTTTCATTTTCTACATATGAATCCCTGGTCAGATGAGTAGCTGGCAAAGATTTTTCTCCCATTCCATAGGCTCTTCGTGCTTCTTATCATTTCCTTTGCTGTGAAGAAGCTTTTTAATTGATACCATCCCACTTATTTATTCTTGGTTTTATTTCTTGATCTTTGGGAGTCTTGTTAATGAAGTCAGTACCTGTATGATGGAGTGTTGACCCTATGTTTTCTTTTTTTTATTGTTTTTTAAAATTTACATATGACAGAGGAATGCATTACAATTCATATTACACATATAGAGCAGAAAATTTTTCATATTTCAGGTTGTATACAAAATATATTCACACCAATTTGTGTCTTCATACATGTACTTTGAATAATGGTATTCATCACATTCCACCATCATTACTAACCCCCTGCCCACTCCCTTCCCCTTCCACCCCTCTGCCCTATCTAGAGTTTGTCTATTCCTCCATGCTCCCCCTCCCTACCCAACTATGAATCAGCCTCCTTATATCAGAGAAAACATTTGGCATTTGTTTTTTTGGGATTGGCTAACTTCACTTATCATCATCTTCTCTAACTCCATCCATTTACCTGCAAATGCTATGATTTGACTTTCTTTTATTGCTGAGCAATATTCCATTGTGTATATATGCCACTTTTTTTTTATCCATTCATCTATTGTAGGGCATCTAGGTTGGCTCCACAGTTTAGCTATTGTGAATTGTGCTGCTATAAACATTGATGTGACTGTGTCCTTATAGTATGCTGTTTTTAAGTCCTTTGGGTATAGACTGAGGAGAGGGATAGCTGGGTCAAATGGTGGTTCCATTCCCAATTTTCCAAGGAATCTCCCTACTGCTTTCCATATTGGCTTCACCAATTTGCAGTCCCACCAACAGTATATGAGTGTACCTTTCCCATCCACATCCTTGCCAACACTTATTGTTGTTTGTATTTATAGTAGCTGTCATTCTGACTGGAGTGAAATGAAATCTTAGAGTAGTTTTGATTTCCATTTCTCTAGTTGCTAATGATGTTGAACATTTTTTCACATATTTGTTGATTAATTGTATATCATCTTCTGAGAAGTGTCTGTTCAGGTCCTTGGCCCATTTATTCATTTTTTTGTGTGTGTGTGTGTTTAGCTTTTTGAGTTCTTTATATACCCTAGAGATTAGTGCTCAATCTGATATGTGAGGGATAAAAATTTGCTCCCAAAATGTAGGCTCTCTATTTACCTCACAGATTGTTTAAAAAGTAGGCCCTAATCTCCATCATGTGGGATTAGGCCCCAACTTCCTTAATAAGACTCCTATAGCTCAAGAAATAAAATCAAGAATCAATAAATGGGATGGATTCAAGCTGAAAAGTTTCTTCTTAGCAAAAGAAACAACCTGTGAGGTAAATAGAAACCCTATATTTTCTTCTAGCAGTTGTAAAGTTTCTGATCTAATTCCTAAGTCTTTGATCCACTTTGAGTTGGGTTTTGTGCAGGGTAGGAGGCAGTGATCTAGTTTTTATTCTTCTACAAGTGGATATCCAGTTTTTCTAGCATTTCTAGTTTTCTATTTTCCTCCAACATTCATTTTTGGTACCTTTCTAAAGTGTCACATGATTGTAGCTATGTGTTTTTTTTTCTCTGTGCCTACTGTTCTGTTCCGTTGGTCTTCATGTCTATTTTGATGCCAATACCTTGCTGTTTTTGTTACCATAGCTATGTATCATAATTTCAGATCAGATATTATGATGCCTCCTGCTTTGCTCTTGCTCAGGATTGCTTTGGCTATTCAGGATCTTTTATTCTTCCAAATGAATTTAAGGATTGTTTTTTCTAATTCTGTGAAGACTGTCATAGGTGGGTCTTTTTTTTAGAGAGAAAAATTTTTTAATATTTATTTTTTAGTTTTCGGTGGACACAACATCTTTGTTTGTATGTGGTGCTGAGGATCGAACCTGGGTTGCACACATGCCAGGCGAGCACGCTACCGCTTGAGTCACATCCCCAGCCCTGTCATAGGTGTTTTGATGGGGGATTATGTCAAATCTGTATATTACTTTTGGAAATATGTCCATTTTGACACTATTAATTCTGCCTGTTCAAGATGGAGGTCTTTCCATCTTCTAAGGTCTTCAATTTCTTTCTTCAGTGTTCTATGATCTTCATTGTAGAGACCTTTCACTTTCTTAAATAAATTCCCAATTGTTTTTGAGGTTATTATGAATGGGGTAGTTTTCCTGATCTTTTTCTCTGCAGAGTAACTGTTGGAGCATAGGAAAGTTTCTTTCATTTATGAATGATTTAAGAATGTTGATTTTGTATTCTGCTACTTTGTTGAAATATTTATCAGTTCTAGAAGTCTTTGGGGGGAGTTTTGGGTCTTCTGGATGTTGGATCCTGTATTCCGCAAACACAGGTATTTTGACTTCTTTGTTTCCTGTTTGTATCCTTTTAATTTCCTTTTCTTGCTTGATTACTGTGACTAGAGTGAGAGTGGACATCCTTGTCTTGTTCTTGATACAAGGAAGTGCTTTCAGTTTTTCTCCATTCAGTCTGATTTGGATTTGGGCCTGTCATAGGTCACCTTTATAATGTTGAGGTAAGTTCCTTCTATCCGTAGGCAGAATTCTAAATGCCTGGATTCCTGCCTCCCACAGTTCATGCTTGGATAACCCCCAGGCACTGTGCACCCAATAGCATATCATCATTCCTGATTAGCTTATGTCATATAGCACAGCGTGTTAGGGTAGACCTGACCTAATAACATGAGCCCTTTACTTTGTGGTCTAGAGGTATGAAACAATGAAGTCACAGAGAGCCAAAACATGAGAAGATTCCATATGAGGAAGATTCTTCATAGTTGGATGGATGTGACATATCATAAAGAATGTGGCTGACCTCTAGGAGCTGAGAGTGACCCCTGGCTGACAACAGGTAAGAAAATGGGACCTCATCAATCTTGCAACTTTGAGGAACTGAATTCAGCCAAGAACCTCAATAAACTTGGGAGCAATTCTTCCTTGGATTTCCCAGAAAGGAACATGGCTCTGCTGATGTGCTAAGATTAAATAGGAGAGAAACAAGCCATACAAAGTCAGATTTCTGATTTAAGAATTATGAACTAGGGGCTGGGGCTTAGCTCAGTGGTGGAGCACTTGCCTCCCAGGTATGAGGCACTGGGTTCGATTCTCAGTACCACATAAAAACAAACAAATAAATAGATAAATTGTATCCATTTACAACTACAAAAATATTTTTAAAAGAATTATGAGCTAAAATGGCAACAATTAAGAATGTGAAGAAAGAGCCTACAGAATGGGAGAAAACCATTGCCACCTGCACCTCAGAGTATTAATCTCAAAGAAAAAACCTTAGCCAGGTGTGGTGGCACAAATCTGTAATTTCAGTGATTTGAGAGGCTGAGGCAGGAGGATCGTGAGTTCAAAGCCAGCCTCAGCAGCTTAGTGCCTAACAAAATATTAAAAAGGGCTAGGGATGTTTCTCGTTGGTTAAGCACCCTTGGGGTTCAATCTTTAGTACAAACAAACAAACAAAAAACAAACTCAAAAAAATTTAACACCAAGCACACCTGTAATCCCAGTGGCTCAGGAGGCTGGGACAGGAGGATTGAGAGTTCAAAGCCAGCTTCAGCAACAGCAAGGCACTAAGCAACTCAGGGAAACCCTGTCTCTAAATAAAATACAAAACAAAACTTAACACACACACACACACACACACACACACACACACACACACACGCAAATAACCCAATCAATAAATGGGCAAAGGAACTGAACAGATACTTCAGAGAAGAAGAATAACAATTGGACAACAAATACACACACAGAAAAAATATTCAACATCTCTAGCAATTAGAGAAATGTAAATTAAAACTAGACTGAGATTTCATCTCACTCTGGTCAGAGTGGCAATTATCAAGAATACAAGTAACAACAAATGTTGGTGAGGATGTGGGGAAAAAGGTACACTCATACTCTGCTGTTGGGACTGCAAATTGATGCCATCACTATGGAAAGCAGTATGGAGATTCCTCAGAAAACGTGGAATGGAACTTCCAGTTGACCCAGTTATCCCACTCCTCGGCATATACCCAAAGGACTTAAAATCAGCATACTATAGTGACACAGCCACATCAATGTTTATAACAGCTCAATTCACAGTAGATAAGCTATGGAACCAACCTAGGTGTCCTTTAACAGATGAATGGATGAAGAAAATATGGTGCATATACCTTACAGAATATTACTCCTCCATAAAGAAGAATGAAATCATGGCATTTGCTGGTAAATGGATCTTACTGGAGAGTATCATTCGAAGTGAAATAAGCCAACCCCCCCCAAAATAAAAGACTGAATGTGCTCTCTGATATGCGGATGCTAACACACAATAAGGGTGGGGGTAGGGAAGAATAGAAGTTCATTGATTAGACAAAGGGGATTGAAGGAAAGGGAGGGGGATGGGAATAGGAAAGACAGTAAAATGAATTGGATGTAACTTTCTGTGTTCTTATATAAATACAAGACCAGTGTAACTCCGCATCATATTCAGCCACAAAAATGTGAAGTTATACTCCATATGTATGATATATCAAAATACATTTTACTGGCATACATAACTAAAAAGAACAAATAAAAAATAAAAAAAAGAATTATGAGCTAAAAAATGGATGTTGTTTTAACCTGCTAAATTTGGGGTTCTTTGTTGCACAGCAATAGAAAACTAATAAAATCTGTGATTTGTTTAGTCATTCTCCTTTGATGGACATTGGGTTATTTTCCAGTTTGGGATTATCATGAAAATGCTACTATGGACATTCATGGGTAATGAATATGGATATATTTTCATTTTTCTTGAAATGGAGTTGCTAGGTCACAGAATAGGTCCATGCTTAGTAATTGCCAGACCTTTTCCTAAAGGTTCCTACCATTTTACACTCCCACCAATAATATATGTGATCTCTGGTTATTCCACATTCTCTTCAACATTAAATAGTGGTAGTCTTTTAATTTCACCTATTCTGATGGATATATAGTATATTTTTTTCTGGTTGCTTGATTAAAAGTAGTATTTCATAATGAATTTAAATGAAATTGAGATGCCAAGGATCTTTTGGTATAACAAAGAAGAAAGAACACAAGAATTAGAGAGAGGGGAATGTGACTGTGGGCTCAGAAATGTGACTTGCTCAACCCTAGCTCCACCCCCTGAGAGGATCCAGAGGACACTCTTCCCTCAAGGCATTGAGATCTCTATTTGTGAGGGACTAGGAAGTCATTGGAAAGTGCTATTGTAATATGTTTTGGTAGGTCAGGTGTGTTGGGTTCCCTGATATCAGCAAGTATGTGGGACCCTTAGGTTGTTAAGGTAGGGCAGTAAGTACTACTGGGGACAAACTGAGCTTGGGTACCAAGCTTTGGCACTGTTCTGAGTGTCTGATTTGCAGGGCTCTTTTATAGTTGATGATTGAGATCCTTGGGTCCTTAGGACTAAAGAATATGAGCAGTTCATGTAATCCCAAGTGATTTATGAAACTGGAAATCTCTTTAACTGTTGGGAGGAGAGCTGACTCAAGACAATGAGATGGCATTGTGTTCTTGCTCAATTTCCCATCCTTGTTAGTTCACTTTCACTTTGAATGAAGTGAAAGCAGGTATGCTTCAGCAATAGTGTTAAAAACCTGCTTTCTACTCCTGTAGGCTTCCGTGTGAGATCTGAAGAAAACCTGGGGTAACTGTTGTGGGTTGAATTGTGTCCCCCAAATAGATATATTAAAGTCCTTGCCCCTGGTATCTGTGACCTTATTTGGAAATAGGTTCTTTGCAGATGTAATCAAGTTAAGATGAGGTTATGCTGGATTAGCATGGTCCCTTATCCAATGATTAATAAAAAGAGGGGAAATTTGACACAGAGATACACAAAGAGAACATTGTATGAGGACGGAGGACATATTTATGTTGCTTTAATATACCTGGGTTATGGAACTTTGTTATGGTAGCCCTAGGAAAATATTATAGCATGCCCTTGGGGACTGGACACTGCTGTCATGCTGACCTTTGGAGTTATAGTTGGCAAAGTGTCTACCACTCAGAGTGGAAGATATTGAATCAAGAGAATGACTTTTGGTTCTATCCTACCTCACTGTCAGTCCAATCCTTAAACTCATCTTCCCATGATTTCTGAAGTTCCTGAATGTAGTGTGAGAATATGCATAGTTAGCAAATGGCAGAAATCCCATGTGTCACTCCAATTCATGGAATATGGCAAATATAGTTGAAAGAGCCACATGAGAACCCTAGGGCTTTCCCCTATCAAAATTATAAACAGAGCAACAATGAATTGTTGAGTCAAAGGGGAAATGGGTGCAACTATCAAAGATCTTAAACTCTACAGGTGAAAATTTCTATTACCCATTTAATTCACCTGCTCAGTTCAGAAGGGTCTTGGTGATTGACAGTGGATTACTGAAAAGTTAAGACAGGTGAGGATTCCAATTGTACTTTGTTTCCCGGTGTGGACTTTTACTAGAGCAAATCAATAGAGCTTCTGCTACCTGTTTTAAAGGTGTTAACTTGCAGGTTTTTTACCCCACCCCCTTCTTCTCCTTCTTCTTCTTCTTTCTCTATTCCAACAACCAAAGAAGACCAGAGGTTTTGTTTGTTCAGGGAGGGGCAGTAGGGACACCTTTTGTTTCAGGACCTTGTGGACTCTGTCTTTGTGCTACAGTTTAGTTCCTGGGGACTTTGATCATCTTAGCATACCATAAGATTCCACACTAGTTCACTATGATAAAATGCTGATAAAACCTAACAGGTAGAGAATGTCAGGTACTGCTATGGCTTAGATGTGGTCTCTCTCCACCACAACTCACATTGAAACCTGGTGGCCAACAGCGGTGTCAGGAAGTGGGCCTTCAGGAGAGATCATTAGGCCTCTTAAGGGCTTGATTAAGGGGGTGCGGTCTCGCCCTCACAGTAATGGCTTAGTTCTCCAGCAGGTTGTTATAAAGTGAGCCTGGCACCTCTCCTTGGTCTCTGTCACCATGTGACCTCTCTTCCACACACGCCTTCTGCCCCAGCCTGTTTCCCTTCCATTTTACACCATGAAGCCTTTGCAAGAAGCTGAGCTTCATGCAAAGATCATGGTTTTGGACCTCCAGAACTATGAGCCAACTTAGGCTTCTTTTATTTAGATCATACCTACTCAGGTATTTTGTTAAGACAACAGAGTAAGACAAGTACCCTGGATGCCTTAGTAAGTTGGTGGCATCTGGGTTTTGGACTTTAGCCATTCTAGCAGGCAGGTAGTACTCACTCACTGTTGTTTTAATTTGTACTTCTCTGATGACCTATGTGAGCATCTTTGTAGAACACCTTTTCATGTGCTTCTTTTCTATCTGTACCATCCTCTCTGGTGAGATGTTTGTTCAGACCTTTTGACAGTTTTTAAGTCAGGTGTTTTTTTTCTTACTCTTAAAATTTAAAGGTTCTTTGGGGCTGGGGTTGTTGCTCAAGAGGTAGAGCACTCTTCTAGCATGTGTGAGGCACTGGGTTCAATCCTTAGCACCTCATAAAAATAAAATAAAGATATTATGTCCACCTATAACTAAAAAATAAATATTTAAAAAAATTTTAAAGGTTCTTTGCACATTTTGGATACTTGTCCTTTATTGGATAAGTGTTTTGTAAAGATTTTCTCCCGGTCTGTATCTTGTCTTCACTCTTCTTTCTTATGCCAAACAGAAGTGTGTAATGTTAATAAAGTCCAATTTGTTTTTTTTTTCTTTCATAGATCATGTTTTTGGTAATTTTCAAAGAAGTTATCGCCAAACTCAAGGCCACATATATTTTCTCCTATGTTATCTTCTAGGAGTTTTATAGTTTCATATTTTAGAGTTAGATCTGTAATCCATATATATATATTATGCGTGTGTGTATATTATATATATATATATAAATACAAATATATATACATGTACATATATATGTGTGTGTATATATTAAATATATATGGTACAAATATGTAATATATACTATAAAATATATGCCACAGTCTGGCTGGGCACCAAATAACCGAGCCACCATAAAAGCCTTGTAGATTCAAACAGCAACTCTTTTTTTTTTTTTTTTTTTTTTTAAAGAAAGAGTGAGAGAGAGAAGGAGAGAGAGAATTTTTTAACATTTATTTACCTATTATTTTTAGTACTTGGCGGACACAACATCTTTGTATGTGGTGCTGAGTATCGAACCTGGGCTGCATGCATGCCAGGCCAGCGCGCTACCACTTGAGCCACATCCCCAGCCCCCTCAAACAGCAACTCTTTATTCCCGAACTCTCTCCGGCACTCTACACGCGCGTTCTGGGAAAATATACTGCCTCCACCGGGCTCCGTGTGCCAATTCTCTCAGAATCCTGTGAGAACTCAACAGGAACTCTAAAGGAGGGGGCGCCTGAGGCAGCAGGATACGCTCTAATCCCAGCAGGATCCGCCCTAAACCTGGAGCCGCCCTATTCCCAGCAGGATCCACCCTAAACCTGGAGCCACCCTAATCCCTGAGCAGGGTCACCTTTCAAACCAAAATGCCATGCGTCATTCCTACTTGGCTATGGCTCTCAGCATTCTCCCACCTTCTGATTAATTAAAAACAAGCAATGTGGCTTAGGGACTGTGCCTGTTAGGTTGTCCAATTCAACATATGGTCCTTACCCGTCATTGGATGAGCTGACCTCTAGGTGTCAGCCTCCTGTCTTAGGTTGGTACCACTGCAATTGGATCATAACCGTCACCGACTACCGGTCCAGCATACAGCCATACTTGTGGATAGGCCTATGCACCAGTGTGTGGGGGGGTGAGGTTCTTTGCCTCTGTTGGCCCCCAAATTTGGCCTTGGTGCCAGTGGGGGGGTGAGGTTCTTTGCCTCACCTCTGTTGGCCCCCAAATTTTAGACCATCACTAGCAGAAGGGAGGAGGATACAGAAATGCCACGACACCAAGCCAATTGATGACTCCTTTGGAAAAATTGTATCACCGGTGACACCATCAGCAAAGATACGCCAGCACTACCACAATTCGCTGCACCAACAGATAGTTCACAATGCATACAAGTGATACATAGTCCAGGCAAGTTCTGCAAGCAGTTCAAAGCGGAGGAATCTATCAATATGTCCATTTCCTCCCAAAGTAAATCGACTCCTTGATTGAGCATTACTTGTTGAGTTATATTCATTGATGCATCAGTTTATACAGTTTACTGTGATAGCTATCATAGAAGCTGTAGTTTGGTTTTATCTTTGTCTTTACCGCACTGGGATGAAGATAGAAATTCTGACAATGATGCTAAAAAAAAAAAAATATGTAACATTCCAACAGGTACTAAGAAAACAATTTTCTGAACAATTTACATTATCCTGAACAGAATTATTAAATATAATGAAAAGGAAAGGTGAAAGTAAACAAACAGATCTGCTAACCTCCTTATTTGTACACATATTAAAACAATCCTCAACAGCTGTTTACCCAATTTAAATTAAACCATTAAAATCACATGAATAAAAAAAAATTCGGATCCATTTTTTCATGAACACTCCTCATATATGATATGTGGACATACGCACACACAGACATACAACACAAAACACAAGAGTGCACACAAACGTACAACACATAAGACAATAGTAAAGGCCTTGTAGCTTCACACAGGTGAAATCTCCATTGCAATGTTTAAAAACTCCACAGTCAAAAAATAAAACTGATTAGAAAAACATTAACCTAGGTCTGTATGAGCTCAAAAAATAAAAAAGAACTTTATGATGTGGGAAAAGGCAATAATAAAATAGATATTGAAAAAAGAATCACTGTTGCAGATGTAAGAATAGCCAAGCTGGAGCTCTGGATATCAGCTGTTATGGATTTGACTCAAATCATCTTCTTTTTGGTCTGTAGAAATCGCTTTAGTTAATCTCTCTGGAGTCCAAATCGGCTGCTGTTCTCCCTGTGGAAACACACAAACAGAACCCCGATTCCAGACAATCACTGGGTCAAGACCTTTCCATTGTCCTGTTAGAATATCCTTCCAAAGTACCTTAGGCTTATGTATATTTTTTGGACACATATGCCTTTCCGCAGCACTGAGTCCTAATGAATCCAAATTTAAAAAGTTTAGAGTAAAAAGCGTTATTTTAAGTTTATCTTTGGGGGATATATACCCCTCTCCAATTCCCTCTTTTTGCTTTAATAAGTACATTTTAATAGTTTGATGAGCTCTTTCAACTATGCCTTGTCCCTGAGGATTGTATGGAATTCCTGTTATGTGAGTAATGCCAAATGATGAGCAAAATTGTTTAAAAGAGGTAGAAGTATAACCAGGACCATTATCTGTTTTTAACTGTTTTGGAACGCCCACAGTGGCAAAATTTTGTAAGCAATGAGCTATAACATCTTTAGTTTTTTCTCTGGCATGAAGGGAGCCCATCAAAAATCCAGAAGAAGTATCAAATGTAACATGCAAATATTTTAATTTTCCAAATTCTGGCAAGTGTGTGACGTCCATCTGCCAAATATGTTAGGTATCAATCCTCTAGGATTGACTCCAAGATTAACTTGTGGTAAAAAGGTCACACAATTTTGACATTGTTTTATTATATGTATGGCTTATTCCTTAGTTATTTTAAAACACTTTTTAAAAGTATTAGCATTGACATGGAACCTTTTATGAAAATTTGTAGCTTCTTCTAGTACAGAGAAAATATGTATGTCATGTGTAGTTTTATCTGCTAAATCATTGCCCAAACTAAGGGCTCCAGGCAATCCTGTATGTGCCCTGATATGTCCTATGAAGAATGGATCTTTTCTGTCCCAGATTAGACTTTGTATAGTGGAAAACAAAGAGAAAACAGTAGGGGAAGAAGAAATCCTACCAGCATCTTCAAGAGATACTATAGCATTAACTACATACTGACTATCAGAAAATAAATTAAATACAGAATCTTTAAACATCACAAAAGCTTGTAATACTGCATTAAGCTCTACCTTTTGAGCTGATTGTTTGGGTACTAAAAATGTAAAAGTTTGATCAGGGGTAACTACTGCTGCTGTACCATTATTTGACCCATCAGTGAATATATTTGGAGCATTCATAATAGGTGTTTTTATTGTCATTTTTGGAAAAACTACAGGATGCGAAGACCAAAAAGACAATAAAGGATTAGATGGTAAGTGGTTATCAAATGAAACATTAGATTTGCACATGATTAGTGCCCAAGTATTTAACTCATTAGCTAACTCATCAATTTGATCCATAGTATATGGAGTAATAATTTTATTGGGAGAAATTCCAAACACTCCCTTTGCTGCTTTTATTCCTTTGAGTATTAATTGTCCTACAGCCTCAGGATACCTAGTGAGAATAGTGTTAGGAGAATAAGATAAATGTATCCACAATAATGGACCTTCTTGCCAAAATACTCCTGTAGGAATATTTTTTGTTGGTAGTACAATAAATAATAAAGGCAAACTTATGTCAATTCTATCCAAATGCATATTTTCCATATATATTTCAATAATTTTTAATGCCTTTCTTACTTCAGGCGTTAACATGCGGGGTGAATTTGGATCTGATGGACCTTTTAGGATATTAAATAAAGGTCCCAACTCTCCTGTTGGTATGCCTAGATAAGGCCTTATCCAATTTATGTCTCCCAATAACTTTTGAAAGTCGTTAAGTAATTTGAATTGGTCTACTCGTATTTGAATTTTTGGTGGACGGACCATGGTTGAGGATAATAGAACTCCTAAATAATTAATTGGAAAATTTAATTGTACTTTATCTATTGCTATCTCTAGATTATAATTTTTTAATAAATTTGTAAGTGTGGCATAACATTCTAACAATGTGTTTTTATCTTTATGTGCTAGTAATACATCATCCATATAGTGAAATATTTGTAGTTCAGGATTTTGATTTCTAAGTGGCTGTATTGCTTTGTTAACATAAATTTGACACATAGTTGGGCTGTTACCCATCCCTTGAGGGAGTACTTTCCATTCATATCTCTGATCAGGACCTTCATGATTCAGTGCAGGGATAGTAAATGCAAAACGTGAACTATCCTCGGGATGAATTGGAATTGAAAAAAAAAACAACAATCTTTACTATCTATAGCTAAAACATACCAGGTTTTTGGCAAAGCAGACAATTGAGGAATCCCTGATTGAGCAGGTCCCATAATAACCATCTCATTATTAATGGCTCTTAAATCTTGCAATAATCTCCATTTACCAGATTTCTTTTTGATGACAAAAATGGGAGTATTATGGGGAGATACGGAAGGTTGTATATGTCCTTTTGCTAATTGTTGTTTGACCAGGTCATGGGATACTTGTATCTTTTCTTTAGTCAGGGACCACTGAGGAACCCATACTGGTCTTTCTGATTTCCAAGTAATTTTGATTGTCTCAGCGGCCCCTTCTGAAAACCCAATCCATGTCTATTTATTCCTTGATCTATTTGAATTGGTGCTGCTATACCTTGTTCTTGTTCTCCTAATCTTTTTTCTTTCCTAAAACCTTGTCTAGCCCTAGTAGTGGGTGCATTAGGATTGATGTTATTTGTTAACGTCAAACCTAATTGATCTAAGACATCTCGTCCCCATAAATTTATAGAAAGATGATCCAATACATATGGCTGTATAGTTCCTTCACATCCTTCAGGATCCTTCCGATCTAATACCATTGCACTTCTATGGGGATTAGTTGCCACTCCTAGGTCTCAAAGCGTTTCAGTGGCTTGTCATAATGGCCAATGTTTTGGCCATTCTTGACGAGATATGATGCTAAGGTCAGCACCTGTGTCCAGGAGCCCATTAAACTCATGTCCTTGAATAGTTAGTTTTAGCATTGGGTGAGAATCTAAATTTAAAGAGAGCATAGCCCAATCTACACCTGTGGAGCCTAATCCCCTGGAACCTCTTTCTACAGTACAACTGGAAAATTTATCATGCAGGCTGGGTATTATAAATAACTGTACTATTCTATCTCCTGGTGAAATTACTGATATACCTCTTGGAGAACTAGCTATAATTTTTATTTCACCTACATAATTGGGATCAATTACCCCAGGACTTATCATAAGTCCTTTTAGTGTAGAAGAACTGCGTCCCAATAATAAGCCTACTGTTCCTTGGGGAAGAGGTACTTTTACTCCTGGGGGAATGATTTGAACTCCCATCTCTGGAGTTAGTACTGCTCTGGCAGAGGCACAGATGTCCAACCCTGCGCTCCCTCTGGTTTGTCTGATGGGAAATTTAATGGACAGTGTGTCCTGGGCACTACCCTGATGGTGTTGCTGGGTTCCTCCACTGCCCCGTATATTTGTGCTTGTGGGCCCTGGAGCATTGGGCCTCCCAGTCCATTTTTTGGCAATGGAGCCTGATGCCTTTCTCCAAGATATCGTGGGTAAATACCTTGTCCTTGTCCATTTTTTGATAAGGGAGTACCCTCTATGGTGGTTTGAGAACGGCATTCATTAGCCCAATGTCTCCCTCTATGGCATCGTGGGCAAATACCCGGTATTCTGTTCCTTTGATACCTAGTTTTGTTAAACCCTTTTCCTATGGGGCAATTCCTTTTAAAATGTCCTCTTTGTTCACAATTGTAGCATGTTTTTGGCCTGGCATCTAAAGCCTGTTGTACTGCAGATGCCAAGACTTGCCCTTGTTCATTAATGTCTCTACATAATTTAATATATGTGTTTAAATCTTCATGTCTCCATGGTCTAATGACCTCTCTGCAGTAACGATTTGCTTGGTCATAAGCCAGTTGTTTTATTAATGGCATTGCTTGTTCTGTATCCCCAAAAATTCTGGCAGCTGTTTGAATAAGCCTATGTACAAATTCAGCGTAAGGTTCATTAGCTCTCTGTATTACCTTAGATAACTGGCTTGTAAATCTCCATGTCCTTGTAAAGTATTCCACGCCCTAACTGCATCTGCAGCAATTTGTGCATATATAGCAGGATCATATTCAATTTGTTGCCATTGACCCTCATAAGGTCCTTTTCCTAACAACGTATCTAGATTCCTTTGAGGGTAACCGGCTACTGCATTTTGCCTAGCTGTCTCCATGCAAAATTCCTCATTGGCAACCTTCCATAACAAATATTGTCCTCCATTTAGCACAGATTTACACATGTTAGCCCAATCTGCTGGCGTCATGTCTAAGTTGGTTATGGATTCGACCATGCTTACAGTGAAGGGTGCTTGTGGACCATAGGTTGTTACAGCCTCCTTTAATTGCTTCACTATTTTGAAATCTAAAGCACGGTGAATTCGTTGCCCTCCTGCCTGCTCAAGTACAGGGCATGCTAATGTACAGCCTCCTGTTTTAGCTTCCCCCCGATAGCTGTTTCTCCTCTAAGCTTTTTTCCTTTACATTTTCTTCCTCTATCTGACTAGCTGGAGAGACTTTCTCTTTTGCTTGATCTAACATGTTTTCTACCATAGTCTGGACCTCTAACAATTTACTTAACACTCTTTCAGTTTGTTTTTTACTAATTTCTAATCTACTATAAAGATAATGCAACCCAATAAGAACACAAAACAAAACCAAACCTGAATGAAACAAAAACGGAATAAAAATTCATTGTATCAATTTTCTCTTCCTCGGGGCTGAAAAACTTCAAACCTTGATCCCACCATTTTTCCCAGTTTGCCTGAGAAAGTTCTGGGGATAGGCAGCTTGAAACAAAAACAAAATAAATCAAAACAAGAACAAATTGGTTTTTGAAATGGTCACCCATTCTCTCGCTTTCCCTCAGGGGCAAGCAATTTCACTTACCTCCAAGCTTCAGACATTCCCCATACGGGCCGCCAAATGCCGCAGTCTGGCTGGGCACCAAATAACCGAGCCACCACAAAAGCCTTGTAGATTCAAACAGCAACTCTTTATTCCTGAACTCTCACCGGCACTCTACATGCGCGTTCTGGGAAAATACACTTCCTCCACCGGGCTCCGCGTGCCAATTCTCTCAGAACCCCACGAACTCAATGGGAACTCTAAAGGAGCGGGCGCCTGAGGCAGCAGGATACGCCCTATTCCCAGCAGGATCCACCCTAAACCTGGAGCCGCCCTATTCCCAGCAGGATCCACCCTAAACCTGGAGCCGCCCTATTCCCAGCAGGATCCACCCTAAACCTGGAGCCACCCTAATCCCTGAGCAGGGTCACCTTTCAAACCAAAATGCCATGCGTCATTCCTACTTGGCTATGGCTCTCAGCAAATATATACATAATACATATATGTGTGTGCGTATGTGTGTGTGTGTGTGTGTGTGTGTGTGTGTGTATATCTCACACTTGCAATTCTCTGGCCTCATGGCCTCATTCTCCCAAATACCTGGGATTAGAAGTGTGTACCACTACACCTGGCTTGGTACAGCATTTTTAAAAAGGGGGATTCACACCAATAGAGTTCTCCGCCAAATCAGATTGCTGATTCGCATTTAGCAAATTTTAATATTGGCAATCCTTGATTTTATACATGAAAAGTTTTTAGACACATCCAGGACTCATATTCTTTCCTCAAATGGTCCCTAAGTCACTTCTGTACTGAAATGCCCAGGAGTGGCAGCTATCCAGTTATGCCACCAGGAACACAGTCATGTTTGCCCATGGCAATGACATCTGTTACAATGGACCTCAACTTTATGTTTTCAAATTTCAGTTTTGATAACACACATGTGTCTTGGATCCATGAGAAAAGGTAGTTGTATACAAATTTTAGTTATATCAACATTTAGTTCTACTTTGAGTCACCTATAAAATCATATCCTGTACATCCTTTGATTAACTTCCTTGTACCAATTTTTGCTTTTTCTAGAATAATTGCCTTTTGAAATATATGATTACTTTCTGAATCTCTATCATATTGCCTTCCTAAGGAATTGTAAAACCCCTAGAGATAACTCTTTTCTATACAGTCAGACATATCAGGTCTTATATCAGTCCCATTATTTTTTTTCCAGGAGAGTCTCTTCTGGACCTTTCTACATTAGGTTGAATCATTGGCATTTATTCACTTCCTGCAACAGAATTATGCCTCCATGCTTTTTGCCATGAGCCTGTGCGGTACCTCCCACCAGTCTATTTCTCTGCCCTGTTGATGTTGAGCTTGGCCTTTTGACTTGCTTTGTCTCAAGGATGTTAATAGACATGAAGGGAACAGAGGATTTAAATGTGCTTGTATATTTTGGCTTGCCTCTTGAGCTTTGTAATCCCCCATGACAGAACCTGGCTTGGATAACTAATGGTTCAAGGAGGTTGAGAAAACACAGGGAGAAGACTTCAACCCAAATCTCAGTCTAGAGCCCAGCCCAGCTGAGCCCAGCCTAGCCAAGAACATGAAAAATATTTGTTATTATAAGCCACTGAGATTTTGAGGCTTTCTTTGATTATATAGAAGAATAACTGACTAACATGCCTTCTGTCCTCCTGCAGTGATCTTGCATACTCCTTGCTCATCTCTTGGATCAGCACCTTCAGTACTGAATTCTATACCCTCATTTTTTCTGGGTTTATTTCCTTGTTTTAATGAGGTACATTCTCCAGCAGCTTTCTGGAAGGGGTGCATGGTAGGAATATTTTTTGAGACCCAAAATTTCTGAACATGTGTTTATTGTTCCTTCTTATTAATAATTTGTCTAGGTATGGATTTCTAGGTCCAGAGTAATTTTCTATCTGATTTTTTTTTTTTTTTGGTGGTACTAGGGATTGGATCCAGGGGTGTTCTACCACTGAGAAACATTCCCAGCCTTTTTTTTTATGTTGACATAGGGTTTCACTAAGTTGTCAAGGCTGTCCTTGAACTCATGATCCTCCTGCCTCAGCCTCCCAAGTCACTGAGATTACAGGCGTGCACCACCATGCTGGGCTAATTTCTATCTGAATTTTAGGGGCATTTCTCCGTTGCCTTCTAGCTTCCAGCTTTCTTTCTTTCGTTGTTGTTGTTTTTGGTACTAGTGTTTGAATCCAAGAGTGCTCTACCTGTGAGCCACATGACCAGTGCTTTTCTATTTATTTACTTATTTTTTAAATTTTGAGACAGAGTCTGCCTAAGTTGAGGAGACTGGCCTGGAATTTATGATCTTTTTGCCTTAGATTTATGTGTAGCTGGGATTATGGGCTTGCTCGCTCAGATATCTTACTGTTTTAATTTGCAATTCTCTAATGATAAATGATGTGGAATACTTTTTCTTTTTTTTTAATTTTAATTTTAATTTTTTTTAGTCATACATGCAGCAGAATGTATTTTGACATATAATACACACATGGAATGTACATACATCAAGCATATTGTCTATTCTATTCTGCTGCCCTTCCTATCCCCCCTACTCCTCCCCTCCTCTCCCATCCTTTCTATCCAATCTAATGTGACACACTTTTTTCTTTTTCTCATCACAACATCATATATGTATTCTGCATAACAATGAGGTTCTCCTTCCATCTTCCGTGAAACTCCCCTTCTCTCTCCTTTTCCCTTCCACCTCTCTTTCCTATTTAGTGGTAGTCTTCTTCTCATGCTCTTCCTCCCTATTCCATTTTGAGTCATCCCCCTTATATCAGAGAAGACATTCGGCATTTGTTTTTTAGGGATTGGTTAACTTCACTTAACATAATCTGCTCTAATGCCATCCATTTGCCTGCAAATGCCATGATCTTGTTAATTTTTAGTGCTGAGTAATATTCCATTGTGTATAAATGCCACGTTTTTTTAATCCATTCATCTATTGAAGGGCACTTAGGTTGGTTCCATATTCTAGCTATTGTGAATTGTGCTGCTATAAACATCGATGTGGCTGTATCCCTGTAGTATGCTCTTTTTAGGTCTTTTGGGTATAGTCCGAGAAGGGGAATAGCTGGGTCAAATGGTGGTTCCATTCCCAATTTTCCAAGGAATCTCCATACTGCTTTCAAATTGGCTGCACCAATTTGCAGTCCCACCAGCAATGTATGAGTGTACCTTTTCCCCCCGCATCCTCGCTAGCACTTATTGTTGTTTGACTTCATAATGGCTAATGGCTGCCATTCTTATTGGAGTGAGATGGTATCTTAGAGTAGTTTTAATTTGCATTTCTCTGATTGCTAGAGATGGTGAGCATTTTTTCATGTATTTGTTGATTGATTGTATATCCTCTTCTCAGAAGTTTCTGTTCAAGTCCTTGGCCCATTTGTTGATTGGGTTATTTGCTTTTTTGTTGTTTAACTTTTTGAGTTCTTTGTATACTCTAGAGATTAGAGCTCTATCTGATGTTTGAGGGGTAAAAAATTGTTCCCAGGATGTAGGCTCCCTATTCACCTCACATATTATTTCTCTTGCTGAGAAAAAACTTTTTAGTTTGAATTCGTCCCATTTGTTGATTCTTGGTTTTAACTCTTGTGCTATAGGTGTTTATTAAGAAATATTGGGGCCTGCCCCCACGTGATAAAGATTAGGACCAACTTTATCTTCTATTAGACACAGAGTCTCTGGTCTGATTCCTAGCTCCTTGATCCATTTTGAGTTGACTTTTGTGCATGGTGAGAGAAAGGGATTCAATTTCGTTTTGTTGTATATGGATTTCCAGTTCTCCCAGCACCATTTGTTGAAGATGCTATCCTTTCTCCATTGCATGGTTTTAGCACCTTTGTCTAATATAAGGTAGTTGTAATTTTGTGGATTTGTCTCTGTGTCCTCTATTTTGTACCATTGGTCTACCAGCTTGTTTTGGTGCCAGTACCATGCTGTTTTTGTTACTATTGTTCTATAGTATAGTTTAAAATCTGGAATCACGATACCACCAATTTCACTCTTCCTGCTTAGAATTACTTTAGCTATTCTTGGTCTCTTGTTTTTCCAGATGAATTTCATGATTGCTTTTTCTATTTCTGCAAGGAATGTCATTGGGATTTTGATGGGAATTGCATTGAATCTGTAAAGTGCTTTTGGTAATATGGCCATCTTAATAATATTAATTCTACCAATCCATGAGCAAGGTAAATCCTTCCATCTTCTAAGGTCTTCTTCTATTTCTTCAGGGTTCTGTAGTTTTCATCGTATAGCTCTTTCACCTCTTGTTAAGTTGATTCCCAGGCATTTTATTTTATTTTTTGAGGATATTGTAAATGGAGTAGTTGTCCTCATTTCTATTTCAGAGAATTTGTCACTGATATACAGGAATGCCTTTGACTTATTGGTATTGATTTTATATCCTGCTACTTTGCTGAATTCATTTACTAGTTCTAGAAGTTTCTTGGTTGAATTTTTTGGGTCTGCTAGGTATAGGATCATGTCATTGGCAAATAGTGCTAATTTAAGTTCTTCTTTTCCTATATTTATGCCTTTAATTTCTTTCATCTGTCTAATTGCTCTGGATAGTGTTTCAAGAATTATGTTGAATAGAAGTGGTGAGAGAGGGCATCCCTGTCTTGTGTGGAACACCTTTTCTTATGTGTATTTGCCATTTATACATCTTCTTTGGTGATATCTGTTCAGATCTTTTACCCTTTGTTTAATCTGGTTCATTTTCTTACTGTTGAGTTTTAAAGGATCTTTGTATATTTTGGATGCCATTTCTTTATCGGATCTATCTTTTGCAAATACTTTCTGTTTCTGACTTTTAAAACTTTTTTAGTTGTAGATGGATACAATACCTTTATTTTATTTATTTATTTTTCGTGGCACTGAGGATCAAACTCAGTGCTTCACACATGCTAGGCAAGTGCTCTGCCACTGAGCCACAACCTCAGCCCCTCTGTTTCTAACTTCTTATTCTCTTGGCATCTAATTTTGACACATTAAAAATATCAGAGACACTTTCAAAAAGATTTTCATTTTTTTCTAAATTGAAGTGTAATTTTTTGAGATATAAAAATTGAGACATAATATGCATGCCATAATATTCACCCTTCAAAGTGTACATTTCAGTGACTTCAAAAAGTTGTGCAAACATCACCACTAAGTAATTCCAGAACATTGGCATCCCTCCCCCACTCCAAAACCTCTATACCCATTAGAAGTTATTCTCATTCCTCTCTTCCCCAGCACGTGGCAGCCACTAATCTAATTCCTATCTATCTCTGTGGGGTTGCCTAGCTAGATATTTTCATATAAACAGAATCATATACTATGTGGTCTTTTGTAACTGACTCATTTAGCATATTTCAAGGCTCATGCATGGTATAGCATGAATCAGGACTTTATGCTTTTTATGATTGAATAATATTTTATCATATGAATATATCACATTTTATTTATCCTTTCATTAGTTTGATGGACATTTGTTTCTTCTCTTGTCCATTGTAAATAATATTGCTATAAACATTTATGTGCCAGTTTTTGTGTGGCTGTGTGTTTTCTTGTCATTTTGGGTATATACCTAAGAGTGGAATTGCTGGGTCGTATGGAAACTGTCTAACTTTAGAGTGACTACTATATTCTTTTCCAAAGTGGTTGCATCATTTTATATTCCCAGCAGAAATGCATGAGCATTCCAACTTTTCCACACAACCCCCCCCTTTTTTTTGAGAGAGAGAGAGAGAGAATTTCAATATTTATTTTTTAGTTTTCGGCGGACACAACATCTTTGTTTGTATGTGGTGCTGAGGATCGAACCCGGGTTGCACGCATGCCAGGCGAGCACACTACTGCTTGAGCCACATCCCCAGCCCCACACATGTACTGTAAATAAAGATGTCCAACTCATTCCACTATCATTTCTAACCCTGCACCTCTTTCCTTCCCCTCCCACCCCTCTGCCCTATCTAGAGTTTGTCTATTCCTCCCATGCTCCCCCTCCCTACTCCACTATGAATCAGCCTCCTTATATCAGAGAAAACATTTGGCATTTGTTTTTTTTTTGGGGGGGGGATTGGCTAACTTCTCTTAGCATTATCTTCTCCAACTACATTCATTTACCTGCAAATGCCATGATTTTATTCTCTTTTATTACTGAGTAATATTCCATTGTGTATATATGCTGCATTTTTTTTTTATCCATTCATCTACTGAAGGGCATCTAGGTTGGTTCCACAGTTTAACTATTGTGAATTGTGCTGCTATAAACGTTGATGTGACCGTGTCCCTGTAGTATGCTGTTTTTAAGTCCTTTGGGTATAGACTGCAGAGAAGGATAGCTGGGTCAAATGGTGGTTCTATTCCCAGATTTCCAAGGAATCTCCATACTGCTTCCCTTATTGGCTGCACCAATTTGCAGTCCCATCTGCAATGTATGAGTGTACTTTTTTTTTTTTCCCACATCCCCGCCAACACTTATTATTGTTTGTCTTCATAATAGCTGCCAATCTGACTGGAGTGAGATGATATCTTAGAGTAGTTTTGACTCGTATTTCTCTGATTGCTAGAGATGCATTTTTTTCGTATATTTGTTGATTGATCGTATATCATCTCTGAGAAGTGTTTGTTCAGGTCCTTGGCCCATTGGTTGGTTGGGCTATTTGTTTTTTCAGTGCTTAGCTTTTTGAGTTCTTTATATATCCTAGAGATTAGAGCTCTATCTGATGTGTAAAGATTTGCTCCCAGGATGTAGGCTCTCTGTTCACCTCATAGATTGTTTCTTTTGCTGAGAAAAAACTTTTTAGTTTGATTCCATCCCATTTATTGATTCTTGGTTTTAATTCTTGCACTATAGGAGTCTTATTAAGGAAGTTGGGGCCTAATCCCACATGATGAAGATTAGGGCCTACTTTTTCTTATATTAAAAGCATAGTCTCTGGTTTAATTCCTTGGTCCTTGATCCATGCTTTTTCTATTTCTATGAGCAATGCCATTGGGATTTGATCGGAACTGCATTAAATCTGTACAGTGCTTTTGGAAGTATGGTCATTTTGATCATATTAATTCTGCCTATCCAAGAGCAAGGTAGATCTTTCCATTTTCTAAGGTCTTCTTTGATTTCTTTCTTTAGGGTTCTGTAGTTTTCATTGTATAGAACTTTCACCTCTTTTTTAAGTTGATTCTCAAGTATTTTATTTTATTTTTTGAGGCTATTGTAAATGGGGTAGTTTTCCTCGTTTCCCTTTTTGAGGATTTGTCACTGATATACAGAAATGCCTTTGATTTATGGGGTTGATTATATATATATTTATTTAGTTGTAGGTGGACACAATATCTTTATTTCATTCATTTATATGTGGTGCTGAGGATCAAACCCAGGGCCTCACTCATGCTAGGCAAGCGCTCTACTGCTGAGCCACCACTCCAGCCCTTATCTTTCAAAATTTATTGACTTTCTTTATCTGTTATTTATTCTTTCTGTTTTTTTTCCTTCTTTTTTTGGTACTGAGTATTGAACTCAGAGACACCTTATAACTGAGTCACATCCCCAGTCCTTTTTGTCTTATTTTTTTATTTTGAGATGGCATCTCACTAAATTTCTAAGGGCCTTGCTAAGTTTCTGAGATTGGTCTTAAACTGCAATCCTCCTGCCTCAGCCTCTCAAGTCACTGGGATTACAGGCATGTGCCACAATACCCAGCTTCTTTTTTTCTGTTCTTTTTGTCCTCATGGGTATTTCCTTTTTTCCCCTATTTTAAAAATTGATAGTAAAATACATATAAATTTTATCATCTTAATAATTTTATATATACAGTTCAATGATATTAAATACACCTATATTAGTGTTCTACAACCATCCCCAGAAAATTGTCATCACCCCAGAGAAAAACTGAGACTCCTTAAGTGGTTGGCTACGCCCATTCTTCCTTTACTTAGCCCCATGCAAGGAAGGTTTGCATCATCCAGTTCTATAACTCTTTCCATTTTATGAAACTATATCTATTAAACAATAGCTCCCTATTCTTCACTATCCCCAGCCCCTGGAAACCACCATTCTACTTTCTGTCTCTATGATTTTAACTATTTAAAGCACCTGATATAAGTGGACGAATAGAATGTTTGTCTTTTTCCAACTGGTTTAGTTCACCTAGCACAATGCCCTCAAATTCATTCATATTGTAGCATATGTCAGAATTTCCTTCCTTAAAAGGTTGGATTTCCTTCCTTAAAATGTCAGAATTTCCTTCCTTAAAAGGTTGGACACACACACACACACACACACACACACACTCTACTATATATACCACATTTTGTCTAAATGTGGTAAAAAACATGCTTCCATATTTTAGGCATTGTTAATAGGGCTGCTATTAATTATTTTGTGCATATACCCAGAAATGGAATTGCTGGATTGTATGGTAATTGTATTTTGAATTTTTTGAGGCACCATCATACTATTTTCCATAGTGGCTTTACCATTTTATATTCCTATCAACAATACCCAAGAGTTCCAATTTCTCCACACTCTTGTCAACTCTTGTTATTTTATTTCCCTTAAAAAAAATAGTAGCCATCCTAAGGAGTTTTGATTTGTATTTCCCTAATGACTACTGATATTGAGCATGTTTTTTTTTTCATCACTGTTTTCATTTCTTTTATTAAAATGTATATTTCTATTCTAATCATATTTTTAAAGCTGGGAAAACTGGTTAAATCTTTATTTTCCTGAAGGTATTTTTAAGATACAGCATCATAATTGCCTATAAATGTTGCACTTATATGTACTTTGATATGTGTTGTTGCATTTGAAAGTCTTGTGTATTGTAACTGGTTTTACACAAATGTTGTAAAACCAGAGAAATATGTCCAATTACAATAATGTAATTAAAAGATTTAATAGAACAAAAAGTGACTGGCATAAGTTGAGTAGTCAGCCTTCTGAGATGTTATGTAATAATATAATTTGAGGACAGTGTAATTTTCATTATAAATAATTGTCATGCACTTGTTTTGTTCATTAAGACTAACATTCTGAACTTCCCTCTCTCCCAATTTTCCATTTCTTGTTTAAAACAGAATATTCATTATCCTAGTTTCCATACCTTCTTTTTTTTTTTTATCAAATTTTGCAAAAATATTGGATTTCCTGCCTCCTGAAAATTTTTGGTTTTGATGAGAAGACATACCAAGAAAGAACAGTTTTCTATAGATCTCTAACATCACATCTGCATATAAAGTCTGTTGAGCAGGGTCCAGGCATTTCTGTTCCTCTTCAGAGAAATCAATGGCCACATCCCTGAATGTAAATGGTTCCACTTTCTGGCTTTCAGGTGCTTAGTGTTCTCCCTATTGTTTTTTTCCCCAGCTCCTGATCTAGGACTAGAAGCCTAGAAACAGATTCAAAGAATCTTGAGCATGTTTTTATGTGATCATTGTTATTTGTATATCTTTGGAAAAATGCCTATTCATGTTTGTTGTCCATTTTTATATCAGGTAGTTTGTTTTTGTTGCTGAGTTTTAGGAGTTCTCTATATATGCTGAATACTAATCCCTTATCATATATATGATTTGCAGATATTGTCTCCCATTTTTTTTACTATGTTAATAGTGTCTTTTATTGTGCAAATTTAAAAAATGTTGTTTAAGTCCAAATGTCTCTCTTTTGTGGCCTGTGACTTTGGTGTAATATCCAAGAAACCACTGCCAAATCCATTCTTATGAAGCTTTATCCTATGTTCTAGAATTTTATACTTTGCAGTATTACATTTAGGTCTTTGACTCATTTTAAGTTAATTTTTGTAGGCAGTGTTAGATAAGGGTCCAACTTCATTTTTTTCCCATGCAGATATCTATCCAGACATTGCAGAAAGACTTGTTGTTTTCCAATTGATTTATCCTGACACTTCTGTCAATAATTATTTTAACACATATGCAGAGGCTTATTTCTGTACTCGTCATTCTATTCCATTAGTCTATACAGCTGTCTTTATGCTAGTACCTCTCTGATTATTACAGCTTGTAGTTAGTTTTGAAATCAGGAAGTGTAAGTGGTTTAATTTTATTCTTTATTTTAGGGTTGTTTTTGCTATTCAAAGTCTCTTGAAATTACATATGAAATTTAGGATTTTAAAAAAATTTCTGAATAAAAAGCAACAAACCATCATTGGGTTTTTGAAAGAGATAACATTGAATCTGTAGATTGTTTGGGGTAGTATTAAAATTTCTCCAATATTGTCTTCCAATCCATGTACATGGGATGTGTTTCTGCATTTACATCTTTAATTTTAAATAATGTTTTGTAGATTCATACACTGTGCAAATATAATTGTGTAAATGTTTTTATAACTTTATTTTCAGATTTTTCATTGTTAGTATTTTGAAATTCAACTTTTTAGTGTGCTACTTTGTTGAATTTATTAGTCCTAACAGGTTTTTTTTGGTGTGTGTAGTCTTTAGGATTTTCTAAATATAAACATATCATCTACAAACATAATTTTATTTCTTTATTTACACTTCAGATGAATTTAATTTCTATTTCTTGCCTAATTGTTCTGGTTAGAATTACCAGTACTGTGTTAAATAGAACTGGTGAAATCAGGTATCATTACATTGTTCCTGATCTTAGAGGAAAAATCTTGCAGTATTTGAGTCTCATCATATCATTGGGTATGATGTTTACTCTAGGTTTTTATTATGTGGACTTCTTTCTATTTCTAGTTCATTGATTTTTAAAATCATAAAAAAAACATTGAATCTTGTCTTTTTTGTGTGTCAACTGAAGTGATCATGTGTGGTTTTTCCATCTTCATTTTGTTAATGTGGTATACTTCATTGATACATTTTCATATGTTGAATTATCCTTGTATCCAGGAATAAATCCCACTTGGTCACAATGTATAATTCTTTGAATATGCTGCTACACTTGGTTTGCTAGTATTTTGAGTTATTTTGCATTAATATTCATAAGTGTGTGTGTGTGTGTGTGTGTGTGTGTGTGTATTCTTTTTTGTACCAGGGATTGAACCCAGGGGCACTTAACCACTGGGCTACATTCCCAGCCCTTTTTTATATTTTATTTAGAGACAGAATCTCACTAAGTTGCTTAGGGCCTCACTGCATTGCAGAGGCTGGCTTTGAATTCACAATCCTCTTGCCTTAGCCTCCCAAGCTGTTGGGATTATAGGTGTGTGCCATGACACCTGGCTCATAAGGAATATTGATTAGTGGTTTTCCTGTAGTGTTTTTGTCCTGACTTTGGCATCAAGGTAATGCTGGTTGCTTAGAATGAGTTAGGAGTGTTCCCTCCTTTTCAATTGGGATGGGAGAATTTGATAAAAATTGGTGTTAATTCTTCTTCAAATGCTTGGTAGAATTAATTAGTGGAGACATTGAACGAGGGCATTTTCAGATTTTTAAATTCTGATTCAATTTCCTCACTAGTTACCATGACTTAAATATGGGAAGTCCAAAGGTCTACATGTTAAAGGCTTGGTCTCCAGAGTGGTGGTATTGGGAGGTGCTGTGGACTTTTAAGGAGTTGGGCCTAGTGGGATTTCTTTAGGTAATTATGGGTATTCACTCAAAGGGGATTGCAGAATCTTGGTCTCTCTTTTTCTCTTTGCTTCTTAGTTTGAGATGTGAGTACTCCCTCCACCATGAGCTCGTGCCATGATGTGCCATCATCTGCTGCCCTCACCAGAACTGTTGGTGCAGGTGCCATGCCTTTGAACCTCCAAAACTGTAAGCTAAATAAACCTTTTATCTTTGCAAATTAATTGCCCATGGTATTTTGTGATAGTAATGCAAAGCTGACTAATCCACTAGTTATAAATCTATTCATATATTCTATTTTTGTGATTTAATCTTGCTAGTCTTTATATTTCTAGAAACTGATTCATTTCATTCAGGTTATCCCATTTGTTGGCATACAGTTGTTCATAGTGTCCTTTTATAATCCTTCCCTGCCATAGAATTAGTAGCAATTTCTCTACTTTCATTTCTTTTCTAATTTTAGTAATTGGAGTCTTTTTATTTAGTCCTTTAGCTAAAGGTTTACCAATTTTGTTGACCTTTTCAAAGATCTGATTTTTTGTTTCATTAATTTTTCTTTTATTTTTCTATTTCAGATCACTTATATCTATTCTAATCTTTATTATTTCATTTCTCCTGTTAGCTTTGGGTTTAGTTTTCTTTTTCTATTTCCTTCAATTGCAAGTTAGAGTTGTTGATATTGAGATCTTTCTTGTTTTTTAATGTAAGCACTTACAGCTATAAAGCTCCTTCTTAGCAAAGCTTTCACTGCATCTAAGAAGTTTTGGCATATTGTGTTTTCATTTTATTCATCTGTATTTTCTAATTTATCTTGTGATTTCTTCTCTGATCCACTGGTTGTTTGTGTGTTGTTTAATTTCCATACTTTAATGAATTTCCAGATTTACTTCTGTTATTTATTTCTAATGTCACCTTGTTGTGGGGTCAGAGAAGTTATTTTGTATGATATCTGTCTTTTAAAATCTATTAAGACTGAATTTGTGGGCTATCATATTCTATACTAGAAAATAAATGTCCCTTGTGTATGCTGTTGTTGAGTGGACTGTTCTGTACCTGCTGTTAGATCTAATTGGTTTACTGTGTTGTTTGACACCTCTATTTCATTATTTTCTAATTGGCTATTTTATCCATCATTTGGAGTAGGGTATTAAAGTCTCCAAATGTTATTTCATAGCATTTCTCTACTTCTCCCTTCAGTTCTTTTGTTCCATATATTTTTATCATATGTCATTAGATGCGTAATGTTAATGATTGCTACATCTTCTTGCTGTATTGAACCTTATGTTAACATATAATGTCCTTTTTATGACTTTTTTATATGAACTGTATATTATCCAATCTTAATGTAGTCATCCCTGTTCTCTTTCAGTTTGCATTGAATATCTTTTTTTCTTTTTCTTTTTTTAAAATTTTTTTTAAGAGAGTGAGAGAGAGAGAGAGAGAGAGAGAGAGAGAATTTTTTAATATTTATTTTTTAGTTCTCGGCGGACACAACATCTTTGTTTGTACGTGGTGCTGAGGATCGAACCCAGGCCGCACGCACGCCAGGCAAGCGCGCTACTGCTTTAGCCACATCCCCAGCCCAAATATCTTTTTTTCTATCCTTTAATTTTTAATGTATTTGTATCTTTGGATCTAAAAGGAGTCTGTAGTAGATACCATGTAGTTGGATCATGTTTTTTAATACATTCTGCCAAACTTTGTCTTTTGAATGGAGAATTTAATCCATTTACATTTAAAGTAGTTACTGATAAGAAGGGGCTTACTTCTGTCATTTTACTACTTTTTACTATATACTACTGTCTTTTGTGTTTAGTTAATTTTTTTCATATGAAGCATTTAATGACTTATTTACTTTTTGTATATATCTTATAGCTATTTTATTTATGGTTATCATGGAAATTACATTTAACATCCTAAAGTTATAACACCTTAACCCTCTCAGTAACACTCCAGTTAGCTAAAGTTATTCAGCTTAGCTTTATAGTACACAAAAATTCTGCTACTTTAAGCTGGACCTGGTGGTGCATACCTGTAATCCTAGCTCAGGAGGCTAAGGCAGAAGGATCATGAGTTCAAAGCCAGCTTCGGCAACAACAAGGAGCTAAGCAACTCAGTGAGACCCTGTCTCTAAATAAAATACAAAACAGGGCTGGAGATGTGCCCCAGTGATTAAGCACCCCTGTGTTCAATCCCCAGAACAAAAAATAATAATAATAAAAATAAAAAATTCTGCTACTTTAATAATCTGTTCTTATATTCTTACCCCTTTGGATTGTTGATATAATAAAATCACATTTTTATACATGTGTACCCCCAAACAAGCTAATATTTCCTTGAAATGCAAAGTTTCTTAAATAATATAGAAAATAATATGGAATTACTCATCAAATTAATATTCTTTTAAAAAATGCATTTCTTTAATCATGTATAAAACACAAAAAAGTACAGTTACAAATCATTGTTATGATAATACTAGCTTTTACAATTGCTCATTATTTACCTTTATTTAGATGTATTTCTTCATATGGCTTCAAGTTACTGTCTAGTGTCTGTTCAACTCACCCTGTGGGATTTCCTTGAGCATTTCTTGCAGTGCAGGTGTAATGGTGATGAACTCCCCAAGCTTTTGTGTGTGTATATGGGGATTTCTTAATTTCTTCCTCAACTTTGAAGTAAAGTTATTCTGCAAATTTGGATTTTTGGTTGACAAGTTTTTTTCTCTTCGCACTTTGAGTACATCAGCCAACTGCCTTCTAGGTTCCAAAGTTTCTGATAAAAAATCTGGCAGTCTTGCTGAAGATCCCCTGTATGTGATGAGTTGCTTTTCTCATGCTGCCTTCAAGATTTTCTTTGTCTTTTAAAAATTTGATTATAACCTGTCTTGGTAAGGGTATTTTTGAGTTTATCTTCCTTGAAGTTCATTGAGCTTTTTGGATATTTACATTCATGTCTTTCATCAAATTTGAGATGCTTTCAGCTATTATTTCAGTTATTATTACTTAAAGTTTTCCTTCTGCTTCTTTCTTTTCTCTGCTTGATGTTGTCTCATAGGTCCCTTGGGCCCTGTTCACTTCAGTCTCTCCAGTGAGTTTTTCATTAAGTTGTATTTTCAGTACCAGATGTCTCTTGATTTTCTTTTAGGTTTCCTATCTCCTTATTGATATTTACATTTTGTTCACACATCATTTTCTTTACTTTCTGTCTTACTTTGGCTTTTTAAATATCTTTAAAACAGTTGTTTTAAAGAATTTGTCTAGTAGATCTATCATCAGATTTTTCTCAGGGACAGTTTTTATTTATATTTAGTTTTTAGTTGTAGTTGAACACAATATCTTTTTTTATTTATTATTTTTATGTGGTGCTGAGGATCGAACCAACGGCCCTGCATGTGCTAGGCGTGCACTCTACCACTGAGCCACAACCTTAGCTGACTTTTTTTTTTTTAATTGAAAACTTTACATTTGAATTGAATAATGCTGTAGCTGTGGAAATCAGATTCTCCTTCTTCAACAGAGTTTTCCATTTTGTTTGTTATTTTGACTGCTGTAGGCTACTTCTGTGCCCAGGGTCAATTTGAGATGTAAACTTAATGTTTTCCAGGTCTTTTTGAGCCTGCTCTTTTTCCTGGGCATGCTTAGTCACTTTTTAATTTATGCCTCCCACATCTACTACATCTGTGGACTCAATCAATTGTGGATATAAATAAATAAAAACACACACACTTGGGGCTGGGGTTGTAGTTCAGTGGTAGAGCCCTTGCCTAGCACATGCAAGGCACTGGGTTTGATCCTCAGCATCACATAAATATAAATAAATAAAATAAAGGTATCATGTCCATCTGCAACTAAAAATAAATAAACACACACACATCTGTATTAAACATGTACAAACTTTTTTCTTGTCCTTATTCTCTAAACAATATAGTATGACAACTGTTTATACTGGTATTACATTGTATTAGGCATAATAAATAATCTATACATGACAAAGTATATGGGAGAATGTACATAGGTTATACACAATATTATTCCATTTAATATAAGCAACTTGAGCATCCATAGATTTTGATATCTGTGGAGTGGGGGTTCTGTAACAAATATCTCATGGATACGGAGGGACAACTGTATTTTCAGTTGGTTTTGGATACCCTAGTTTTGAGTGTCTGGTTCCCAACAGGGGGAAAATAAGAAAAATGAAAGGGTGGGGGTAAAAATACTGGTCTTTCAAATCCCCTAGAAGTCACTTTGCCAGAGGGGACAGTGCTCGTAACAACAGAGAGAGGTGTAATCATGGCCTCTTTTTTTAAAAAAATATTTTTATTAACTATTGATGGACCTGTATTTATTTATTTGTTTGTATGTGGTGCTGAGAATCGAGTCCAGTGCTTCACACATGATAGTGCTCTACCACTGAGCCACAACCCCAGCCTCCATGGCCTCTTTTTGTTTCCATCTCTGTGATCAGAAGTAGCAATCAGAGCACAGATATTTGAAGGAAAGCATCATTTTGCTACTCTGGCTCCAGAAAGCTGCATTCTGCTGCTTCAGGAATATGTGCACAGATGCCTGTCATGGGGCTGAGGAGTGGGGCATGTATAGCATCCAAGCCTTTTCACCATTCAATTTACCATCCAAGATTTCCCTTGGAAGTTGCAAGCTTTCATTAGACTCCAGAGTTCCAAAATAGTTACATCAAACAGATTTTGCCATTGTTAATTGTTGCCTAGGTGGGGAGAAATTCCTGGTGCTTCCTATCTGCTCTCTTCCCAGAATCCTATGGGTATTCACCTCATTTTTTTTTTCTTTACTGTGTATGTGTGTGTGTGTGTGTGTGTGTGTGTGTGTGTGATGTTTAAGATGGGGAACATATATACTGTGCTTAATCCCCATTTTTCCTTTTCTCTTTACTTCATGTAGGTTGTGTTAACTTTTCTTCGGGGGGAGGGGTACCAGGAATTGAACTCAGGGGCACTCGACCACTGAGCTACATCCCCAGCCCTATTTTGTATTTTATTTAGAGACAGGGTCTTACTGAGTTGCTTAGTGCCTCACTGTTGCTGGGGCTGGCTTTGAACTTGCGATCCTCCTGTCTCAGCCTCCCGAGCCGCTGGGATTACAGGTGTGTGCCACTGCACCTGGCAGCTAACTTTTAAATTTTGCATACAACTTAAATGATATCTAAATGGGGGCTATGATAGAACCAGAGGAGGAATGTTCATCACAAACAGATCTTAAGTATGGAACAACTTACAGCAACTGAGGGGACTTCATTATGTCTATCTTTGTGAGAGTAAGTTGTTTGGTGCACAGGATAGGTGGTACTATGTAGTGTGATGTTTTTCTCTATAAAGTGTAGGTCTGGGGGCTGAGGATATGTCTTAGTGGTTGGAGTGCTTGCCTAGCATGAGACCCTGGGATCAACTCTCAGCATTACTGAAAAAAAAAAAAATTAGGTTTGGGAAGATTGCTTTGTGTTTTTTTTTTTTTTTTTTTTTTGAGACAGGGTCTTGCTATGTTACCCAGTCTGATTTTTTTCTTCTTTTTTTTTTTAAAAAAAAATTATATATAACAGTGGAATGCATCACAATTCTTACTACATACATAGAGCACAATTTTTCATATCTCTGGTTGTATACATAGCATATTCACACCAATTTGTGTCTTCATACATATACTTTGGATAGTAATGATCATCACATTCAACCATCATTAATTACCCTATGGCCCCTCCCTTCCCTTCCCACTCCTCTGCCCTATGTAGAGTTTGTCTATTCCTCCCATGCTCCGGCTCCCTACCCCACTATGAATCAGCCTCCTTATATCAGAGAAAACATTTGGCATTTGGTCTTTTGGGATTGGCTAACTTCACTTAGCATGATATTCTCCAACTCCATCCATTTACCTGCAAATGCCATGATTTTATTCTCTTTTATTGTTGAGTAATATTCCACTGTGTATATATGTTGCATTTTTTTTTATCCATTCATCTACTGAAGAGCATCTAGGTTGGTTCCACAATTTAGCTATTGTGAATTGTGCTTCTATAAACATTGATGTGGCTGTGTCCCTGTAGTATGCTGTTTTTAAGTCCTTTGAGTATAGTCCGAGGAGAGGGATAGCTGGGCCAAATGGTGGTTTCATTCCCAATTTTCCAAGGAAAATCCATACTGCTTTCCACATTGGCTGCACCAATTTGCAGTCCCACCAGCAATGTATGCGTGTACCTTTTCCCCCACATCCTTGCCAACACTTATTATTGTTTGTCTTCATAATACCTGCGGTTCTGACTGGAGTGAAATAAAATCTTAGAGTGGTTTTGATTTGCATTTCTCTAATTGCTAGTGATGATAAACATTTTTTCATGTGTTTGTTGACTGATTGTATATCATCATCTGAGAAGTGTCTCTTCAGGTCCTTGGCCCATTTATTTATAGGATTATTTGTTTTTTTCGTGCTTAGCTTTTTGAGTTCTTTATATACCCTAGTGATTAGTGCTCTATCTGACATGTGAGGGGTAAAGATTTGCTCCCAAGATGTAGGCTGTCTATTCACCTCACAGATTGTTTCTTTTGCTGAGAAGAAACTTTTTAGTTTGAATACATCCCATTTATTGGTTCTTGATTTTAATTCTTGTGCCACAGGAGTCTTATTAAGGAAGTTAATCCCTCATGATGGAGATCAGGGCCTACTTTTTCTTCTATTAGACGCAGGGTCTCTGGTTGTATTCCTAAGTCCTTGGTTCATTTTGAGTTGAGTTTTGTGAATGGTGAAAGATAGGGGTTTAATTTAATTTTGTTGCATATGGATTTCCTGTTTTCCCAGCACCATTTGTTGAAGAGACTATCATTTCTCCAATGCATTTCTTAGCATCTTTGTCTAAAATATGATAATTATAGTTTTGTGGATTAGTCTCTGTGTCCTCTATTCTGTATCATTGGTCTACCAGTCTGTTTTGGTGCCAATACCATGCTGTTTTTGTTACTATTGCTGTGTGGTATGGTTTAAGGTCTGGTATAGTGATGCCACCTGCTTCACTCTTCCTGCTAAGGATTGCTTTAGCTATTCTGGGTCTTTTATTTTTCCAGATGAATTTCATGACTGCTTTTTCTATTTCTATGAGGAATGTCATTGGAATTTTGATCAGAATTGCATTAAATCTGTACAGTACTTTTGGAAGTATGGTCATTTTGATATTAATTCTGCCTATCCAAGAGCAAGGTAGATCTTTCCATCTTCTGAGTTCTTTCTTTCTTTAGGATTCTGGAATTTTCATTATATAGATCTTTCACCTCTTTAGTTGATTCCCAAGTATTTTTTTTTGAGGCTATTGAGAATGGGGTAGTTTTCCTCATTTCCCTTTTTGAGGATTTGTCACTGATATACAGAAATGCCTTTGATTTATGAGTGTTGATTTTATATCCTACTACTTTGCTGAATTCATTTACTAGTTCTAGAAGTTTTCTGGTGGAACTTTTAAGGTCTTCCAGTCTGACTTTGACTTCTTGGGTTCCAGTGATCCTCCTGTCAGCCTCCCAAGGAGCTGGGGCTACAGGTGCACACCACCTGTACATTTATATCGATGTCAGTAGCCCAGATTCTGAGAATATTTGCAAGACAGAGATTACAATTATATATCATGAAACTGAAGTGGACTTTGAAGTAAAGAAAGATGGAGCAGATGGGCAAAGAGAAATGGGAGAATTAATAGATCAGAAGTATCAACAGGGTCAAAGAATTACATGTAGGCTGTCCTAGAACATGTGAACTGGAAAATGGAAGGTACTGGGCAGAGAGGGATAGGGGCTTTGGAGAAAGTGAGAATTATTGGCAATAAAGTTAGGATGTGACCATGATGTCAGTGATGGAGGTAGGCAGAGGTAGAAAAAGATCACTAAATGTGTGGATAGATGATTTATGGGAAGTAGAAGCCACTAAAAATGATGACATATGCTGGGTTGAGAAAATGATATGTGGGGCTTCTTTCTATTAGGAGGATGAGAAATAAACAAGGAGAAGCAGTGGGGGCTCATGTTAGGGGACAGATAGAAAAAACAGTGTTTAGGTGACAGAGTGAAGAAGCTAAGCCAATATTCCAACAGAAGGTAAGGCACTTATGTAGAAGAATTTACAGAGTATAGAAAGGAAGTTCTGGAGAAGGGGGTGAATGATTGGGATTGGGAGCAGGATGTGAGGTGGTGGGGGTGGTGGTGGCCACTGAGTTTCTGACCCCTTGGGATTACCACAATAGATCTGTGAGGCATGGTGAACAACTTGTAAGAAGATGGTGGGCAAATGGTTCCAGGATTGTAGTTGTAGCTACATTTACTTCTGCACTTGACCATGCTCATGATGACTTCTTCCTCTGCTACCAATTCTATATTCCCCTTGTCAGCACCTCAGTTTATTAGGGTTGACAAATGGGTAACCCAAATCTTTAAAGTCCTTGGCAATTCTGCTATCTAATATTTAAATCATTTAGGACTATAACACTAGAAAAAAAGTCAAAATATAAAAAAAAAAATGGAAATGAATCTGAGTAAACTACCCAGGAAAAAGGCTCTTCTTCAAATCCACCGATTCTTTTATTCATACTGCCCTTTCTTGCCTTTTGATTTTTAATCTTTTTTTTGAACCTTTAAAAATATACTTATTTTATTCTTACATCACCTACAATCCTTGGAACACCCAAGCTCCCATTTGTTATCTGCTGACTTTCCTTCATAGTAGTTTTTTTTTCCCTTTTGGGGGGTAAGTTTTCCCTGTAAACTCACTTTAACTAGGGCTTGTTTCTCCCACAGGTTTCTTGGTGAAAACTGGATTATGGGAATCAATTTACAAATGGTTCTGTGTTTTCTTCTTTGAGATCCTATAGGTTTCATTGGTGCAGGATCTCCTTTGTTAGTTTTTCAGTTTGACACCAGCAACATCTGTATACTGTGAATTTGGACCATACTGTTACAAAGAGTGACAGTAGGAGTTTCTTCTTAGCTGATTCTTTCTGCTTCTATCTCTTAGTGATGGCGAACTTCATTGTATTTCCTAGGTCAATGAGCAGTGTTCTCCTAGTCTTCATTTCACAAGGTGATTTTTTTTTTTTTTTTTTAAGCCCTAATACATAGCCATGAGGCCTTTCTGTCCCAAGTCTCTGAACTTCTTGACCTCTCCTTCACTTACCCTCTGAATTTTAGGTTCCCATTCATTCCTGGTACCTAGGTATTTCCCACTCTTAGTTTCAAATATAATTATGTTAAAACTTTTTGTGGGAAGGAAATTTGCTTGGAAGTACTCCACTTGTTGTGTACTGGCTAGGTGTCATCCCAACATTCTCACAGTGCAATCGGGGCCTCTGAAAATAAAAATCTGGTCATTTCATTCCCTCAGCATGACATTCAAGGCACTTTTAAATTGGGAAACTTGGCTTTGCAGCTTCATTCCCCACCACTTTCTCCTCTCCTCCACTTCCACGTACAGCCTCGACACTGGAGTCACTGTACCTCTTTTCTTTCCTTTCTGACATAACGGTATTTTAGGATGTGTACTGATGGTTTCTAAATCTAATGATTCCATAGTTTGCACACTATCAAGATGGGGATTGTGACAGGAGTACTAATGTGCATCTTCTGAGAGCCCATACCCAGACAACAGTAGGTACATGTCAAACACCTGAGTACACAGTTGTGTAATGACTTTACCTTTATTCAGTTAAAAATGCTGTTGAGTCTAATTAGGCTTGTGGTAAATTATATATTAAGAATTGACATTTTATGCAAAATAAATAAATAAATCATTTAAAAAAGAACATTAAAAAAAAGAATTGACATTTTAATAATACTTTAAGAATCCTTTTCAAAAATCTGTTATGTTTTTACATTTGTCATAAATTGTTTTATGTCTTTCAATATGCTTATCTTCTCGTTAAATTTATTATAAGTATTTTGAATTTTGAATAGGTAGCACACTATTCAAAACTTTAAAAAATAGTTAAGTTTCCCCTTCCATTGCTTTCTCTCAATCACCCAATTCCCCTCCCTTCCTGAGGTAGTTTATGAATATATGAGCAAATATATATGCCTGTTTTTTGCAACTGTGCATGTAATGTTTTTCTTTTGTTATTGTCTTTCATTGGATTACTGGTAGAACAGAGAAAAGCAATTGATTTTTGTACATTTATCTTTCATTCAGCCACTTACCAAGTGTCCTTATTAATGCTAACAGATTTTTATTATTGCCTTTTAAATTTTCTAAATATACCATCATATATCTGTAACACAAGATAATTTATTTTCCATTATTCATATTATTATTTTTCCCTGTTTGCACTTGAATCTTCAAAGCCAGGTTGAATTCTGTCTTATTTCAGACTTAAGAAATAGCTTATGTATTTACAATTTAAAATGTCTGTTATTGGCTTCTGATGATCTATCATATTAAAGTAATTTTAAATGGGTGCTTTAATTTTATCAAATCATACTTAATGCTGCAAAGTCTTATCAAATGCTTTTTTATTTATTTTTATTTTTTATTTTTATTTTTTAGAGAGAGAGACAGAGAGACAGAGAATTTTAATATTTATTTTTTAGTTATTGGCAGACACAACATCTTTGTTTGTATGTGGTGCTGAGGATCGAACCCGGGCCGCATGCATGCCAGGAGAGCGCGCTACCACTTGAGCCACATCCCCAGCCCTCAAATGCTTTTTTTAGCACACACTGATATATCTTCTTTCTTTTAAAAAACTTTGAAATAATCTGACTTATAGAAAAGCTGCAAAAACAAATTTCTATATACTCTTCCTTCAGATTTCTCAATGTTTACTTTTACTTTATCATTCTCTGTGTGTATATACATATATATGCGTATATGTGTATGTGTATATAAAATTTAGTTTCCTGAAATATTTGCAAATTACCTTTTAACTTCTAAATATATTTTCTAAAAATAAGGAACACTTCAGTAGTCACAGCATAATTACCAAAATAATACACTAAGATTAATTTATTATAGACATTTAAATATTTGTTCTTGATGTACTTACTATTTATATTAGTAAATTTCCTGACACTGAGCCTCCTATTGCTGAAATAATCTTTATGCGATCTCAGTGTACGTTTAACTTGATTTTATTTGGAATTTTTGCGTTCTATAGCCACAGGTGAAATTAGGCCTCTTTTGGTATTTTATAAAATTTGCAATTGTGTGGATTTAAAAAATCAACTGTTCAGTATTTTTCCAACTTTTCCCATGGTCTAAAGCAGTTATATAGAGTTAAAAGTTAGAATTTATCTGTATTTGGGGTAGAGTGATGATTATAGCCCCACTCACTATGCAAAAGCTCATTAACCTTTATTCTCACAATTTGTGCACTATCCTATATGTGCATTTCAACTTAAAATTTTAATTAACACTTTTTTTTTTTTTTTTTTTTGGCAATGCTGTTATTAAACCCAGGGCCTTGCATGTGCTAGGCAAGCACTTTATCACTGAGCTACATTCCCAGTCTAGAACCCAATCAAAGGATAAAATTTTAGTCACCTTCTCAATTACTTCTTTGCTAATCAATTGGTCTCTTCCAACAATGTCTTGGGTCAGTGTTTGCTAGGATATTATCCATCTGCTCTGTTTTCAAATTTATTGCCATAAAGCTCTTTTAAAATTTTTAATTCTTCTCTTGCTATACAGCTATGTCTAATTTATCATTCTTAATCCTGTCTTTTCAGTTTTGGTTGTTTCCTCTTTAGCAGGCTCAGGTTTTATCAATGCCTTCAAATAATTGTTAATTTATCCATTTTCTTGTTCTTTTTTCCTACTTTTTTTTTTTTTTTTTTTTTTTTTTTTTTAATAACAGGGATGAACTCAGGGGCACTTGGCCACTGAGCCACATCCCCAGCTCTATTTTGTGTTTTATTTAGAGACTTTATTTAGCAACTTACTGCCTTGCTGTTGCTGAGGCTGACTTTGAACTCACAATCCTCCTGTCTCAGCCTCCTGAGCTGCTGGGATTACAGGCAGGTGTCACTGCGTCTGGCTCTACTTCAGTTTTTATTGGTTCATTGTCTATTCTCTTAAGATTTAATGTTTTTGGGGCTGGTGTTGTGGCTCAGTGGTAGACCACTTGCCTAGCACATGTGAGGCACTGGGTTTGATCCTCAGCACAATATAAAAATAAATAAAATAAAGGTATTGTGTCCATCTACAAATAAAAAGATTTAATGTTTTTTCCCTTAAATTTCTAAAGTAATCACTACATGCTTTTGAGTTTTTCTCTTTGAACAATGCATGTATCTATACATTTTTTGGGGGGTGGGGGATAGGGATTCAACCCAGTAAGCTAGTAAGCTGGACAGTTCAGTTATTTGTCCTTTTTGGAGCTCACATTCTAGTGATGAAGACACAGAACAAGTGGTGTAAGTGAACTGAGCAGTGTCCAGGGTAATATGGAGTGTAAGATCTGGGTGGAGCATGACCTCAGAGGTCTGGCAAAAATTCTCTGGAAGAAGAGAAATAAAAGTTCTTCACCTACTTCCAGGGTTCTTCTGGTATAAAACTTATCTAAATCTAATTTGGATCACAAGTTTGCTGTTCTTGGTTACAGTTGATTATCTAATAGGAATGTTGCATAAGGTCACTGACAGAGCCCCTAAAAGAAGTCTCACCATCACACACAGAGAGAGAAAGAAGACACAGCTCAGGAGAGGAAGAAGCAGAAAAAGAATAGGCAAGTTTTAAGAATGGCAGTCATAAATCTACAGTATGGATTGGACTGAAGGTATCAATTTGAATTCAGGGTTTTAAATAACATACAGGGTCTTGCTGAATTGCTTAGGGCTTCACTAAATTGCTGAGGCTGGGTTTGAACTCGTGATCCTCCTGTCTCAGTCTCCTGAGCTGCTGGAATATAGGCGTGCACCACTGTGCCCGGCCAGAACTTGGTATCTAAGTACCAAGTAACCATTTGGTTTATTCAAGAATAAAGGAAACTGGGAGCTTCTTGGAGAAGTGGTTAATGTCAGGGCTGGGAAAGGGAAAATGTAACATTTTGTACCAGAAAGAGAGGAAGTGCTCAAAAAATGTGGAAGCAATGTTGAAACAACTTGAAGGAGTTCTTAATGGCCAAATGGCCAACTGGACCAACAACATATGCTCTGTTAGTACTATAATCCACAGAATAAAACTAGTGTCTACTAGCTCATACTGACATAAATTATTGGGTTCTTCCTTACAAAAGAACACTGATTAATGAATATAGATGATGAAGAAAAATTGATCATTAGGCAAAAACAACATTTACATTTGTGATAATCAAGAACCATTGAGAAGGATGTTAAAATCTGTAGACAAAACTCCAAAGATAAATAAGACAAAAGATTTTTATTAATTTAAAGGGGGAAATTCATATCCCTCTTGTATATAATTTTCTCTATAATTACACATATGTGTGTATTATATATATATATTTTTTTTCGGTGCTGGGAATTTAACCCAAGCCCTTATGCATGCTGGGCAAACAGCTCTACCAGCCTGCAAATTCACACACCACTTTAGCCTTACAATTAAAGGTAATATGGCCTGCTGCTAGGTGGGTACAACCTTGTTTCTGTGAGCATCTTGCCAAAAATGTAGATCCTTGATGAAATCAAGTAAAATTATTAGGCAAACCCAAATCAAAGGACATTCTACAAAAGAACTGGCCAGGACTCTTCAAAAGTGTCAAGGTCAAAGACTAAGGAGGATGGAGGAACTGTCACAGTTGGTGAAAATGAAGGAAACATGACAATAAAATGCCATGTGGGATGTCCTGGATTAGATCCTGGAACAGAAAAAGGACACTGAGAGAAAATTCTCAAAATTCAAATGTCTGCCTATCAGTAATACTGTAGCAATGTTAATCTCCTGGTTTTGATAACTGTAGTATGAGATGTTTATATTAGAAGAAACGGGTAAAAGGCATGAGAACTCTACTATTTTTGTAGCTTTCTCTAAGTTTAAAATTATTTCAAAACAAAAAGTAAAAAACAACAAAAGAATAGCAGTCACTGAGGTAGGGAGCAGCAAATGTGGCTCCAAGGGGTTAGCTGGTGACTGCCAGAGCATGTGCTGGGGCCTGGGCCCTCGTTTCTGACAGCTTCAGACCATGCTATGTCATTTTCCCATCACCCAAGGCACTTTGATTTTTGCCTCCACTGTTTGCTTCCTGAAAGAAACTAGCTAATGCTACAAGCCGGCAGTTCAGGGCTCTTGAGGAGCAGCTTGTCTGAGTCCTCCACAGTAATGTGCAGAGTACAGCCCCCAGGCAGCAGGGGAGGGTGAACGGAATGGTTACCAGTGGTGGCTACTGCAGGGGGTGCCCAGGGATGCAGGCCTTGCTGCATTCTGCCAAACTGGGTTGAAACATGGCAGATCTGTAGAATGCCCTCCATGAGGGGTAAGGTGGCCAGGCTGTCTACCTGCTCAGTGACTAACAGTAGACTGAATTAACTGCAGGTTTATTCCAGGCTCACTTAGCTGGGACAACAGCTCTAAGTGAGGCAGAATCTGTGGGCACCTGCATGGAAAACTGGCAAAATTCAAATGTCTGTAGATCAGTTAGAAGTACTGTAGCAAGATTAATTTCCTGGTTTTGGTAATTAAGAATGGTTTTATGACTTTCTCCCCCTGCAGCTTCCCAGAGTCTAGGTTGTTGGTTTCCTGGAGGAGAGCTCTAGGAACTTACATGGTCATCGGATACTCCTGTCCAGTCCCAGAGTAGAGCAGGATAATGAACAAGTCAGGTCGCCTAGTGGTGCCTTCCACTGGCCTAGTCCCAAGGATAGAAAAGCAGTGTGGCTTGATCCAGGACATGGGGTAGGGAGGAACGGTGGGTGTGATATGGAAGTGGAAAGGGGTAAGTTTTATGGGTCTCTGCCTTAGAATTTCAAAGAATGGGAAAGAGGGAGCTATAGACTAAATTGCAACCATCTGTGCCTGGGCCTCTGCACTTTTTCTCACTCCCAGTGGAGACATTCTGGGGATTGAGCTGCACAAGTACCAGCAGAGGATGGCAGGCCACAGTGCAAAATGGGTCCCTAAGACAGAATCTGTTGGAAATCAGAAAACTCTGAATCAAGGGGCTCTGGTCCTTGTCTTCTTCCAGCCAGATCTGTTTTTTGCTGCCATACTTCTGAGCTTTTGGGAACACTGATACTGTTTCAGTGATTACAGGGAATGGGGATCATGCTGAAGGACAAAGAGGGACCTCCCTTGCATCTTGCTTTGAAGGGGTTAGAGAGGTATCTTCTCTCTTAAGACATTTTAGCAGATTTTGGGCCCACAGAGGGCAGGTAGGCAGGATTCCTACTTCAGGACTGGGACAAAGGATGGGTCTTCCAGGTCTGTAAAGGAGGTAAACAGCCCTTAGGCTTGGCAGAGAGAGGGAGAGGCATGAGGGGAGGCTAGGTCAGTTGCCATGCCACAGCAAGGGGTCTTTATTGGATGTTCAGGGCACATACAGGTGGATGCTAGATTGTATAGCACACCTTCTCAGGGTGGAGTGGTGCCCGGATGTCCAGTTTGTGGGTCTTGCTGTCCTTATCGATGATCTCCAGTCGCAGCTTGGGTGGACGCTTCTCTGTCTGGGGTGAGGGCAGATCAGGGCTCTTGAGGAGCTGCTTGTCTGAGTCCTCCACAGTGATGCGCAGAGTACAGCCCCCAGGCAGCAGGTCCTGCTCATAGGCTGCCGCCAGCTGGTTCACCACACGGCGCTCTACCTGCAGGTGGTGGCAGGTGAAGTGGTTGTCACTGTCTCAGACTGTGCCCAGTCTGTGGCCTGCAGCCGGTATCTACCACTTGCTTGGGCAAGTCAGAGACCTTCTCTGAGCCTCAATTTTCTCATCTGCAAAGTGGGGTATCAACATCTACCCTGCAGGATTGTGCTAAAGGTACACTGCTGTCAGTTACTGAGGCTCCCTGTCCCCTGCTTCAGGCAGGGTTCATGCTTGGCCATCCTCCAGATAGGAGTTTCAGTATTTTTGGTTCTGAAGGGGCATCAGCTCTGGGTATCGCCCACTCCAGCAGCAGGGGGCCCAGGCATTGGGTCTGGAGAGTACTGGGGAGGAAGAGGTGGAGGTGCCTCCCTTCTCTCAGGCTCCTGTGCTCACCTCATGTTTGATGGAGCGGGCACCATAGTGCACGTTGTAGCCATCAACCAACACGTCTGCCACCTCACGGTCCCACAGCAATGTGATGTTGTGCCTTTGTTTGGCCTGCAATGGATCAGAGAGGCCTGTCTGGGTGTGGCCCTTGCTTTCCATCTCTCACTACACTGGCCTGAGGGCCCAGGACTGTGAAAGACAGCATGCCCCAGGGCTACTGGCCCCACACCAAGTGTTCCACCTTCAGGGGGAGGGATTGTTTCCTCCAGAGTTCCAGTGGACAGATGTCCCTTCCCCACCCATGGGCAGTCCCCTCTTACTCTCTTGGCCCAGAAGTTCAGTTCCTTGTTGACTAACTGGATAAGCTCTGAGTGGCAGAAGGGAAGGAAGTACACGATCTCATTGATCCGTCCAAGAAACTCATCTCTCCGGAAGTGAGCCTGTAGGGCCAGGGTAGGGGCAGTATGAACTCAGTAGCCTGGGAAGGCAGGCACAGGAAAATTTCTGGACCCCACTGGGAAACATAGTGGCTTCTGTCTATTTGCTATGGTTAAGGCCCTGCTCCCCCAGCCCTAGGCTCCAGCGCCAAGAAACACTTACTTTCAGGATGGGGCGAATCACATTCTCCTTAAAGTTCTTTGAGATGGTGATCTTGTCACTCATCTGGACGTCTCCTGCAGAGACAGAATCATAAACTGCTTACTTCCCTCACTCAGGGAACTTTGGGGGCTATACCTATGAGATCCTGGCTCGCTGGCCCTTGGTATGGTCTCCTCACCTCCAGAGGTACTTTCTGAGGTCCTTCTAGCTCTTGAGTGTTATAAAGCTCCAGGGTTCTCAAGTGGGAGTTGCAGGTGATGGGGAAGGACAGAAATCTGGGTCAAGGCTTGAGTTCTGACTCTGAAGAAAGTGGCAACAGGACTTATCCTGAATGGAAAGGTGAGAGGCAGAGCCTCTTGCTTGCTGAGTGCTCTAGGACCCTCTAATGAGGGGAGCTGTACTGGCTGAAAAAAGCTGTGCCCACTTCTGTGTAGCTTCTGACTTACTGTTCCTCAGGGTCTTAACTGTTGAGTTTGAGACTCTGGCTCCCTTCTGTCCCTCACCCTGGCTGCCTCTGTCCAATCCTCTGCCTGGAGCCTTCCTATCACCCAGGAGATTTGGGGCTTTCTTTCTTCCTTTTTTCTTTTGGTACTGGAGACTGAACCCAGAGGTACTCTACCACTGAGCCATATCCCCAGCTCTTTTTATTTTTTGAGACAGGATCTCACTAAGCTGCTAAAGCTGGCCTCAAACTTGTGCTCCTCCTGCCTCAGCCTTCCAAGTAGCTAGGTTGTGTGTGCTACCACATCTGGCAAGATTTGGGGCTTTCCTGAGTGGGGCACTCTTTGTCTGTCCCCCTCTACTCTCTGACATGGTTCCTTGTGTCTGCTGCCTACTAGGACCTCAATCCTACCCTTGTCCCAGAAGTGCCGGTGCTCAGGTTACTTGCCCATACAGCTCAGGTTATACACCATACCAAGGTTTTCAGCGATGCGGTTCCGGCTCATCTCCAAAGCTTCCTGCCTCAGCTGCAATGCGTGCTGTGCGATCTCGTCACTGGCCACATTGGAGGTCATGATGAAGATGGCATCCTTGCAGTCAATGGTCTTCCCCTTCCCATCTGTCAGTCGGCCCTGGGAAGGAATGGAGATGGTATGGTGAGGGAGCTGCAAGCCTGGACAGGCTTTAGTGTCCTCAGTACTCTTGTTCTCCAGAACACTCCCTCAGAACCCTGTGTTGCTGCCTCCCACCCTGAAGGTCAGCTGCTCCCCACTCCAGGTTCTCTGGGCACCGGACTCACAGCCTGGTAACAGTGCTCACTGCCTCGGGCAGCATCTGCTCCTCTGAGAGCACCTCTAGGCAAGATAGCACCTGCTTATAGACATCTCAGGGTGCCCAACTACCCTCGGCATCCAGAAGTCAGTCTGATTCTCCACCCATCTCATTATCAGAATCCCACTCTGGGCAGGCTCTGTTGGGTACTAGGGACTCACTGCGACTTTAGCAAGCTCCCTGTCTAGAGAAGCCGAGACCCAGGAAATGAACAATCATAACAAGAAGGAAAGCCCAGGTCACTGCAGGAGTTCAGGGGTGGGAATCTTAAGAGGGTGACTGTGAGGACTAGATGTGGTCATGTTGGTGAAAGCACCTCAGTACACCATGCTGTGCATGTGGCCAGAGCAGATGATGTATAATAAATTAATTGTTGTCGTTGGAGCCATCCTCCATCCTGACAGAGGGAAAGCAAATTAGGTTTCTACTTTAACCACCTTGGGACATTCCCTTGGAATTTTAGCACTTTCAAGAAGTGACAGAGAAGATGGCATCCGTACTGAGACAGATGCACCAAGAAAAGAGAGCAAATGGCAGAGAGAAGATGAAGAACTATACAAGAACATGGTTCTGTAACCAGTCAGGTCAAGGTGACAGAGCCCTGCCCACTCAGCAAAGCTCAAGGGCATCACTGTACAATAGCTCTGGACAGTGCTGACAGTGATGATCAGGGACTGGTTGAGGGAAAGCAATTGAGTGCCAAGGGTGAGCACCAACAGGGCACTTCTGTTGTCACAGGTGCTCTTCTTGGTGCTTTCAGTGCACTATTTTATCATCTATTAGAAAGTTGCTCCTTCAGGGCAGAGGCTGGGAACACCTCTGTGTCCCAGGACATTGCTGGGCACAGGGTAGTTGTTCAACACCTGCCTGTTGAATCCCTAAATCCTCATAACCATCCTTGGAGGAAGGTGAGTTATGACCTCTGAAAATAAACTGAAGCTCAGAGAGGTTAAGTAATTTTTTTCTCACAGGTAGGTCTCAAAGCCAGAATACAGTACAGGGGAGTCTTGAACTGTGTGACTCCAGAGCTATGCCCTTCCCTTTGCACCAGGCTACAGAGCGCATTACAATAGTGCTGGATAAATGAAGCCCTGTGTCATTTTCTTTCCCTCAACACATTTTTTTCAAAATTAGACCAAATTCAGTTTGCATCCTTTGGTCCTCACTGAGCACTGGGATAGGTGCAAGGAGAGGACACCTGCCTGGGAGTACCTGGGAAGCAAGCCTCAGGCAATCACTGATCACTGAGCTCCGACTGGTGGCTCCTGCCTGAGCCAGGGATGCTGGACCCTGCCCCAGCTCCAGCCAGTCACCATCCTCATCATGCTTTTCCCTTCCTTGTCAGGGTGGGCCTGATGCACGGCCAGCCTGGCAAGTCTAAAGCCCATGCCTGGGCAAGCCTAGCCCTCCTTAGAGACAAGAGGAGACACGGTGCATTAGCTGAGCGACATACAAGTGCTGGGTGTGCTTTCCAGTCTTGCTTTACTGGTCTAGGCCTCAAATAGTTCCAAAGGGATCTATTTAGAAGAGGCATTGCGCTGCAGGTCCTGGAGCTAGTCACTCTGGTGGAAGGGGATGTCTTGAGATTTTGCCACTAGCTCTTCAATCTGACTCCTGCTCATGGGCTCTAATTGCTGCTGGGGTTAATTCCGGATTGGGGCAAATCTGGGTTAGGGTGTGATGTGCCCAAGCATGTGTATAAGGCACTGTGTGTTCCACACTTACCTCGCAGAGCTCATCCCTGAGGACTGAGTTCACACTCAGTCCTGGCCAGAGCAATAACCTAGCAGCAATTTCATTCTAAGAGATCAAAGCTGTGCTCATAACTGGGCCTGAGGATGGGTCCCAGGTGGGCAAGGGGAGCAGGTGCAGTGCACAACTGACCCAAAGGGTGACTTTCAGTGCTCATCTCTCTCCTGTTTCCTTGGCAATAACGATGTGTCCCTAAAGCGGGAGCTGTCCTCAACCCACCAGCAACCAGAATGTGCATATTCTGGGTGAGGCTCAAATGGTCCCCGCAGGGTTATGGAGCTGCTTTTCCACTGTCTCATGAATCCTTAAAGGGAGGAGGAGTAGATGGGTTCCCTGGGGACTGGTATCTTCCTGGGAGTTCTGCCCTGGGCTATAGGTTCTGAGGTTACCTAGAAGTGACCCAGCATTAGTCCTGAGTGGTATTTTGATGACAGCAGTAAAATTCTTGCTTTTCTGGTCCCAGGTTTAGAAGAACTGAGCTAAGTGAGGACTGGGGACTTCCCTCACAATTCCAGGCTGGATTTACTATCCTTACAACTTGCTATTGGACCCTAGTATGATGCCTGCCCCAGCAGACTGAACTGCCCTCTGGCTGCCTGTTTGCCCCACTCATTCATAACACAAGTCAGGGTATTTTGTCTGTGTCCCCTGCCATGCTCACCTTCCTGAGTGGGGGGTCTTCCCTCCTTTGAGTGCTTCCCTGCAGAATGCCCCCCTTTGCCGTAGCTGCACATCAATTACTTAAGCTATTCTAGAATGGGACAACCTGGGTTCCAATCCTTCCAGCTGTGTAACCACAGATAAATTACTTACTCTAGCTTAACTTTAGTGCTCATGTCTATTAAATGGAGGCAGCAGTAGTTGCCTTCTTTCAGAGGGTCATTGGGAGGGTTAGATGAGTTGTACAGTGTATTTCTTACAAGGGTGCATGGCATGTAAAGGGCAAGGATGCAGAATATCACCACATCTCCTAGGCAGACTCCTCCAGAGGGTAAGGCTGGGTGTGGGCCACAGCTGTGACCTGAATCTCACCAAGAGGCTGGAACAGAGTGGGAGGCCTCACTGTCCCTCTATTCTCTGAGAACTGGTGGCCTCTTTCACAGCAGGAGATCAGCTGAGTGGTTGGGAAGATGGAAGCAAATATGGGGCAGGGGAAGGATGCTGGACCAGGTGGAGAAGGCAGTGGCAGCTGGGGACAGATTTAGTCCTCCTGGCTTGGTGTACCTTATGTATTGTTTGGGGAAGTTCTTCCCTACACCTACGTGAAATGAGAAGCAAAACATTTCCTAGGGCACCTGGTGCTGGCTAATATTGCCCCTGTGTGGAAGACGAAAGCTCAGCTCCAGTTCAGCCCTTGGCTCCTCCCTGGCAGGGCAAGGCCCCTTGGAGAAGGTGAAGGCCATTCTCTCCCAAGACCAAGACCAACCCTTCCCTTGGCTCACTGGTAAGAAGGTACAAAGGACTAGGGCTCTGGGGCCAGATATATCTGCAATCCAAACTTGAATTCTCATACACTTGCTCTGTGTCCTTGTATACATCATTTATAACCTTTTGGAACCTCAGTTTCTTCCTCTGAATTAAAAAAAAAATCAGATAATTTCTGCCTTGCCCTGGCTATTGTTATGATTAGCACTAATGTCTGCTGAGGCGTAAGCAGAAATCTAGCACATAAAATATACTGCATAAAAGCATGTTCTTTTCCCATTCAGAGTTCACCCCACCTAGTGGGGTACTGCAGTTTTGTCAGGGGCCTGGAGCTCCTCCGAAGAATTCTAAAAGCCATGGTATTAACATCTCATCAGCAGTAACAATGTTGAGTGATTTAAAGCACTGGTGCAGACGAAATACTGTACACAGAGGCATAGAGTTGCTAGAGCCACGATGGTTCTCGGGAGTTTATTGATTCAGCCTTCTTGCTCGTCACATGAAGTCCCTGATGACTAGAGATGGGCAGTGAACTGCCAAAGCTACAAAGTCAGTCAGGAGCAGAGGGGAAACAAAAGTTCAGTGCTCCCCCAATGGAACCTCTGTCGTACTGTCCCTCTAGAGGACAGGCTGGGCAGCCATGAAATTGTCAACTATGGGTCAGTGCTGGTCTTCCCTGAGTGGCCTGCTTTGAGTCCTGTCCAGAGAGCCTCATCTGCCAAGTGACTAAATATATCCAAGGAGGAGCAGTGAATAAGGATCAGACAGCCTCTGGGTCCTGGATTCCTGCTGTTCACAGCCCCCAATACCTCCAGGTGTCCCCACAACTCCATCCCGCCCAGGCTGACTTTCACCTCATCAAACAGCTGCAGCATGATGGTGAGCACATCTGGATGGGCCTTGTCCACCTCATCAAAGAGCACCACAGCATTGGGGCACTGTTTTAACTTCTTGGTCAACTGGCCGCCCTCCTCATGGCCAATATAGCCTGGTGGGGACCCAATAAACTTGGCCACCTGGTAGAAGGAGGAACATATGTTAGGAAGGCCTTTCTGTGCCTTTTGTCTGCAATATGGGGCCAGCATGGAAAGATGGCTTTATGAACAAGCAAATGCCTGTCTCAAAAGGATGGTGGGCTATTTTTCTCCTGGTATGGCAGAAATCCTGCCGTGATAGGAGGGTAGACACATCTTCTCTATGATTACTCGTCAGAGCAAATCCCACACAAAACACATTAGTGACTCTGTTGCACCCCCCATTTGTACACCCCTCCCCCAATTCCCAGGGCTGCTGGAATTATGTCAGGCCCAAAGACCCAAATGACAAGTCATATAAAAACACCAGAACAGTCATGTCAACAGGACCCCCACATCACAGACTATCATTTCTGAAAAGACTCACCTCATGTCGCTCCTGGAACTCAGACATGTCCAACCTGATGAAGCCCTGGGTGGAAATAAGTCAAGAGGCGGGAAGGGCGTAGAGAGGTTAAGGTCATGTGGGGTAGGCACTGCTATCAGTGCACAGGACATGAGCCAGCAAGCATTTCCAGAGGGCCCCTGGCAGCCCTGCCTGCTGCGACACGCAGGCTTTGGGAGGGATGGAGGATGGACACAGGAAAGCTGGGTGTGCTGCCCAGGGGGAGCAATGGCTGGAAGAGCAATGGCTTTCACTGGTGCTTACCTGTGCCTGGCAATGTCCTAAGCAAGCTATGAAGGGCTTATAATGTGTACGAGTCTGTGAGGTTAGGTGCTCTCATCATCCCCACTTTATAGATGAGAAACGAAATTACAGATTAGATTAACTTGCCCAAGGTCACACAAGCTTGGCCACCCAGCTCCATCTCTGTGCTCTAAACCATTATGCTCTACTGTCTCGTATCATCCCCGCTGCCAACCAGCTGGGCTCTTGAAGGATTTTGAGCTTTGTGCTCAGACATCAATGTCCTAGGCTACAGGGAGGTATAGACTCTAGTGCTCACTTAATGTCAAGTTACCTGGCTTTCCACCCTAGTTCTTTCTAATGATTTTTTTTTTTTTTTTAGTTGTAGTTGGACATAATACCTTTATTTATTTATTTATTTTTATGTGGTGCTGAGGATCAAACCCAGGACCTCACACATGCGAGGTGAGCGCTTTACCATTGAGTCACAACCCCAGCCCCTCTTTCTAATGATTTGTTAAGCAACTTTGAACAAGTCTTTGGGGTTAGTTTTCTTGGCTGGAATCACTTTAGTTTCCTAAGATCTTAGCTTGGTATTTCCTACAAAGCAAGGCAAGAGCAATTAAAGCAGCATCCAACATACATCAATTGTTTATTATGTGTTAAGAATGGTGTCTAACATTTTACTTCAGCATCTCATTTAACCTTCATTATAATCCAATGGGATGGACACCATCATTGAACTAATTTTACAAATGAGAAAACTGATACACACATCCTAGGGTAGAGCTGGGATTCAAACCCAGGTGGTTAGACTCAAACGCTTGCTCCTATGCCTTTCATCAGACTGCCATGTAACTGCAATTGTTGGGCTCTGTCATCCTACATCATGATGATATCATAGAACACCATTAGGGCCCTTCTCAAGGATTATGAACTCTAGTAATTAAAGTCAACAAAGCTGCTCTATGTGAAAGGAACACTAGAGGCTGAGAAAAAAGGCTCATAAATAGATCTGATTAAAAAAATTATAAATGGCTGGGGATGTGGCTCAGTAGTAGCGTGTCTGCCTGACATGCTTGAAGCCCTGGGTTTGATCCTTAACACCACAAATAAATAAATAGATAGATAGATAGATACAACACTGCTTCCTGCTTTGTGTGGGTACCTGTGAGTACATAAAAAAAAAAAAAAGTGTAAATGCAAAAACCATCTTGTTAGGTAGCAGGATCCAGAGGTATTAGTGTCCCTTCACAAATGAAGAAACTAAGGATCAGAGAGCCACAATTGGGATCTAAGCCACTAGCCTCCCAGGCCAGTGCCTATTTTACTTTATGAGTCATCTTGGTGAGACCCTGTTTACAAATGGGCTCTGAACTGGATTCTTTTTTTCCTTTTTTTTTGTCTGTGATACTGAGGACTGAACCCAGGGCTAGACAAGTGTATTACCACTGAGTTAACACCCTCCAGTCCTTTTTATTTTTTATTTTTTTTATTTTGGGACAAGGTCTTGCTAAATTGCTCAGGCTGGCCTCTGGGATTGCAGGTGTGTGCCACCATGTCTGCCACGAATCTGATACTTTGTGTATATTGCTCCACATGAAGCCTCAGGTATACTAGTTAGAAGGTAGCTTATAGCCTAGGACTCGCTTGGATTTTGTGGGTAGGCTTCAAACATGCCTATCACATGGCCAGAAAATTTCTGTTGAACATATTCTGCAATGAGTTGGTCACAGGGCTTGGCTAGCTCTGCTTTTCCTAGGAAGAAAGAAGCGAGAGGAGTTGGGTTAGGACTAAATGACTGGAAATGCATGGAGTGGGAGTGTAATTCATCACCTATGAGTTAAAAATAAAATGGATGATTTTATTGGGCTTCTCATGCCTCTCATCTCCCTATGTGAAATGGGGACAAACTGATAAGTTTACAAACTAGCCCTCCCAGAGCAGCTGAGAACAATGGTGTTGGGAGAAGAGTTAAAGACTAGATTCCCCTGACAAGTGACCTTAGACAAGTCTCTTGATGCTCTAGGGTCTGCTTTCTTATCTGAAAAGCAGGTCTAAGTTGGCATCTGTGCTAGGTCCCTCATAGGATCAAATAAGACAGTGGTAGCCCTATGTGAGAAGGGAGTGAGGCACACATACAAGTCAAGGGAGCAGCGCTGAGCTAGCTATGATTTGTATCATCTCCCTTGACGATCACAACTGCTTCAGACACAGGACTGGACAGCCTGACCCTGAAGCAAGAGAGCTGAAACATCATGGAGGGCAGGAGACTGAGAACTGGAACTTGAGCCAAAGAATGGCTGGCTCTAGAGGTTTGCCTACCATGTCCTGCTGCCTCCTGTGGTGAGTATGGGCAGATGATGGTGTTATTTCTCTTTCTGAATGAGACATGTACAGAAGGACACTATCAGCCCACCTGTAGGACACCCTGCACTGGGACTGATCTGTCTCCCATTTTGATGTGCCAACTAAAAAATTATGTGCATCATCAGTTTTTTAAAAAGTCCCTTCTCCTTTCTACACCAGCAAGTCAGCAGATACTTTCCTTCTACTTCCACTGTGTATGAAGACATATTAAGACAGCTTGGATAAGGAGATTATAATTTGTAATTAAATATTAACCTTTCTGACAGTATTAAAATTAAACCACTCAGAATTCTTCATCCCTAATCAGGTGGTTCCTGCCCGTAACTGCATCTTCCCTAATAGTCTTGCTAGTTTATGGCCCTTTCCAGAGTGCTAATTGTTTCAATCGCTGCCAACCTGATAAATTGTCTTAAAAATGCTATTTCGGTTGGAGCATATTAGCATGCCATGTGCTGCTTCTTGCCTGCCTGCATGTCAAGTGGGTCTGCTCTGGGTTTCGCTGAGGCAGAGCATAGCTGCTCGGCCAGTGAAAAGCCTTCTGCCAGTTCTTAGGAAGAAGGGGGCTCAGGAGGACATAGCCTGAGCGACCTTGTTTCTGTGGCTGCCAGGTTCTCTGGAGGGTGGCAAGAATTCAGGAGGTTACAAGTGGAATAGGAATCCAGGACTCTGCTTCTGGGAGCCACTTGGCTGGCAAGACCTAGGCAAGTCCTCATCATCTTGGTGGGGAGTGTATGGGGTGAGGCATGTCTTAGGCAACCTCCAATGTGGGAGATCGACCTCCCTCAGCCTCATGCTAGGAAGGGTGGTAGGAAGTTTACCTTTCATTAAGCTGTTTTGTATTCTCTCTAAGGAGTGCTTTCTCCAGAATGTTTCCTGTCAACATGGACAAGAGTCAAACTGAGTAGGCTTTGGAAAGCTGAGTACAAACACACAGGGGATGAAGATGGCCCTTTCCTGTGGAAAATCTATGGCTCTGAGCCTTGTGAAGGAACATTAGAAGCAGCCAACACATAAGGCATTAAGAAACCAGGTTTCAGGAACTGGGGTTGTGGCTCAGCGGTAGAGCGCTTGCCTAGCACGTGTGAGGCTCTGGGTTGGATCCTCAGCACCACATAAAAATAATAAATAAATAAAATTAAAAAAAAAAAAAGAGAGAGAGAAACCAGGTTTCAAAGGTCATGCAGGATGAAAAGAAGCAACAGGAATCATCTCATTCCCATTTTCTCGGACAGCTGCCAAGACTTCCTCTGGCACAGCCTTGACTATGTGGACACCTCCCCAGCCAGAGTGCCTGGGGAGAGAGTGCCTTAATAAACACTGCATTACGGGCATTCAGCACAACACCTGGCATTATGTGGGAACTTGACGATGTTGTGTGGATGAATCAGACCTGGTTTTCCCAAGAGTCAGGTAGACCGAGGATTATTATTCTTATTTCAAAGATGAAGAAACTGAGACACAAAGAGGTTAGATAACTTCCCCAAATTCCTGGAACAACCGGTGGCCAGAGCTGAGGCTTGTTTCTTTGGGGGGTGGGGAGGGGCGGGGTGTACATCTTTTTGATTCTACTACTAGATTCAGAGAGCCTCAGATTTTTTAAAAAGTATTTTTTAGTTATACATGGACACAATATCTTTCTTTTGTTTGTTTATTTTTATGTGGTGCTGAGGATCAAACCCAGTGCCTCACATGTGCGAGGCAAGTGCTCTGCCACTGAGCCTCAGGTTTTTGATAGGTCTCTATGGTCTGTAGAAGATACCTCAGTACCAGCCCTTACCTTTTTGGCATCTTTGTGCATATATTTGGCTGTCTGCTTGGCTAGCTCTGTTTTTCCTAGGAAGAAAGAAGCGAGAGGAGTTGGGTTAGGACCAAATGACTGGAAATGCATTGTCTTTTACAGATGGGAATACTGAGGCTCAGAGATTCTCCTCAGGTCACTTATGAAATTGCATTTTGACTTTTCTGCGGATGGTGTTGAGGCCATTTCTCTGTAGCTGCATCCTAAGAGTGGGGGGATGACTAGTCTAGAGCCAACTTGCCCTCTGAAGCCCGCACAAACTTCATCCCTCCTGGGAGTGCACTGGCTTTCTTGCTCTCTGTCCCACATTTCTCTTAACTCCTATGGTTCTGTCGTTCAGTCAGACCCCAGAATCACATGCTAAGAAGCCACTGGGAGGGGATGAAGAGTATATCTTATTGGCTTCACCGTCCTTCTTTGTGATAAAACAAAGGAATGATAATACCAAATTGGTAGCTCTGAAGGGCCATTGGGAATGGCCACTGGAAATCATTGTGTGGTACAAAAGGTCCACACCATCATGGTTGAAGGGTGGTACCTTTTGGGATCCTACATCTGAGGAGAGCTAGGTCTATAAAGGTGTCTGAGGTGAAGATGAGACAACTAAGTCATGAAAGCCCTGTCAAGGCAATGGTGGGAGGTGGGAGTGGAGGTCTGTGAGGGTGGAGAGTGAGGAGCTAAGAATGCCTCAGACAAGGCAGCTCAACTGGCTAGAAAAATACCTAACCCATGTTACTGCAACCAGTCCTGCTGTGACCTCAGCACTGTGCTGCTCACTGGGGCTTTCTTTAGCTCCCTAAAGCTAGGCTGTCCTGAATGCAGCTGGGTGCTGAGCAGTGGAGGTGGTTCAATTGTTCCCAGAGGGGAGCCTGTGGGGATGCAAGTGCCTGGGCCAGGGCTAACAGGCCTGAGGCCTGGTCCTCTAGGTGAATTAGTCCTTATATCACAGCTTCCAGGGAGGGTCATGATTCTAGCTGTTCACAACATGGCAGATGATTAAAAACTCAGAGTCCTCTTTTTGGTAGCTCTATAATTTGGAGGCAATTGCTTCTGGAGCTGGGATTTGAACTCAAGATGGGTGTCATGACCCCTGGTCCACAGCAGCTGGGGCTGTCGAGCGTGGGCCAATCCCCTCCCCACCACCCCGCCTGTTCCCCTTCCCCAATGTCTGATTTGTTCCTGATTACCTATTCCAGATGATCCCAAGAAGAGGAAGACCAGAGGGTGTTCTTCGTCGTACCAGCCATTCTCCTTCCTCCGGATCGCTATGGCCAAACACACAAGACGGGGGACGGGGAGGGAGGCAGATAAATCAATGACACAAAAGGCAGGATAATTATCACTAAGTATACAATATGTTTTACTGCTCTGTGCCCACTCAAAGTCCTCACTACCATTAGTGCTGCCTAATCTGATTAGCTGGCAAGGCCCCTAGAGACACCTAATCAGGTTAGCATGGATTTGGAAAGCTGCCCAGAGCAGATTTCGGATAAAGTTTTCCAGGATGAGCACTCAGCGTTGCCAGGGAAACTGAAAGGCGGGTGGATGGTGAATGGAGGTGAAGGGGGGTGGGGGATTGGTGAAAGAGAATTTGAGAGGAACTTTAGCTTTTGCTGGCTACCCCTCTTCTTACCTATGCAAACATGAGAGGCAGAAGACCACGGCAGGTTTTAGCCATTTGGGGTGTGAGCTCTGGGCTCTTTCCCATTTGGGGAAACCAAGGTTTGGTATGCTGTCTGGATTAGGAAGTGGAAACAGTCATGTGCATTTTCAGGAACTAATTGAGGGTAGTGTGGAGCTTGGAGTGCGGACGGAGTAAGCCACTTGGTCAGCATCCCTACTAACCATGGTATCCGGTGAGAAAGATCTGTACTAAGTTCCCTTGGGGTTTAACTCTGCTACAGCAAGCCCTGACCTCTCTTCTTCAGCAAGAAGAATGTAATCAAGGGCTATGCATTCAAGGTGAGGAAATGAAGTGCTCAACTACAAAATGGGAGAAATCAGGCCCAGAAGCACCGCTCAAGGGTAAGCAGGGAGTGCTGCGAGGCAGAACCATAAGAAGAATCACTTATTGAACATGCTGCGTGCTAAGCACAATTGGACAATTCACCACCAATGTATTTACTCAAGACCCACACACCAATGCCCTGAAGGGTAAGTATTTTTTAAGTCCATTACAATGAGCAGGAAACTGAGGCAACAGATACATAATACATAGAGGTACTTCTTTCTCTAAACCTGCCATCTTTTCAAAACAAAATCACATAAGGTTTCTTTAAAAAGTGAATATCAACTTGGGTTGCACTAATGGAAACATGGCAGTCAGGAGCAGGAAGAGTCCTGTGTAATGTCAAGGTCTGTCTGCAGATGAAACATCATGTCTGGTCTGGTCCCCAGGGTGTTGAGGGGAGGGGAGGTGATTAGCAAAGGGATAAATGTTAGAGGGCAAAGCCTGGAAACTCAGTCAATCAAGAAAGAGTTGGCAGTCTTAGGGATTCTTCTGCCAGTCTTGAGGAGCCAAGCTCCTAACAGTTATACTGTGTGGCTTTCAAAGAAGCTACTGCAGATGTCAGGGAGGCCTCTTTGGAAGAAGTGGGACTATGGAGGCCTGGCAGGATTTGGATAAGTGGCCAGTATGACAGAGGTGGAGAGATGGGAATGAACATGAGGAGCAGTGCAGGGGATCAGGTTATGAGGGTCTGGACTACCTGTCTTAGGAGTTTACCTCACGATGTGGTCTTCCTCACTTTTTTCCCCCCTGTGGTGCTGGGAATCAAATACAGAGCTTCATGCATGCCAGGCAAGTGCACTACCATGAGCCACATTCCCAGTGCTCACCTCTGTCTTTAATGTTGCCACCTAAAGCACTCTCTCTCTCCACTCTGGTCTCAGTAGAAACAAATGAAAACTGCAACTTCATAGATGTTGGACAAGTCAATTTTTCCTGCCCTGGAGATGCTCTCTGAGAACCCTGAAAGAACTTAGAACACTCAGTCCACCTCTCTTGAGGCTAGGATCCAGATCTTCTCTAAGTGGAACTCACAGACCTCGCAGGTACCTGAACACTAGGGATGAAGCAGGGAAGTTCAAGTTTGGTTGAAGGGGAGTCCCTGGTATCCTGGCAGAAACAGGGAGCTGGGGGTGAGGGTATCTGGAGGTAGTAGAGGTATGAAAATGGCCAAAGCTAGACTTTCGTGAATACTATGTGTGAACATGTGTGCATGTGTGTTGGGGCAGGGGTGAGAGGGTTCACCTGAAAGGAGGTGCATTCTTCCAAAATTTGGCTAAATTGAGAATCTAGGTTGGGAAGAGGCTGAGTATGAACTCGCTTCAGGCTTGATGGGGCATCAAGTGAGGCAGGCATGGCTCAAACAGGTGACCTGGGGGGGATGGGGTTCCCCAGTTTATCATACATGAGGTTCTGATCTTGGCTCCCCCCAACCCCCAGCCCATCCAGAGCTGCACACTGCTGGGCTGTGCAGTATAACACACACCATGGAGAATGTGGAATTGAATTATGCCTGGGGCCATCTTTTTCCCCTTCTTTTCTAATAATGCACCTGGGAGAGAGCGCTTTATAATGCCATACAGACTCCACTGCACAGCTGTCCCTGGTCAATTCTGCCAGACCCAGGGCATGAGTCTGGGGTGGGCTTGATCTGGGTCCCCCATGAAACAGGTGAAATGCCAACCATTAAACAATTACAACTCTGGATATTTCTAATAATATCTGAAGAGAAAAACGGCCAAGCAGATGGAGTCCGACAGAATGAAAAATGGAAGCAGCTAGGAAGGACTGGGGAAGGTGAGCTCCAGGGTGTGCGGTGGGCAGGGTGGCTGGGGACCAAAGCTGGGGAGCCAGAGGGTCCCATCAGGCCTGAGCAGAGGCTGGAATGACCAAAGATCTGGATGGGCCCATGTGCCTGTGGCTGTTAAGTGCTGCTGGACTCATGATGGACCAGCAATGTGAACTAACTCCGCCATCACTTTACAGTCTGTAAAGATCCTCTGTAGAAGTAATTTCATATCAGCCCCATTATGAGAATATAAGGCAAGTAGGGCAGGAAACTGGATTCCTGTTTTATAGATGAGAAAATGTGAACAAAGAAGTTAGGAAACCTGCTTGAGGTTACGCAGGTAAATAAGTGCAGACTCTAGGCTGCCCTGGTTGACTCTCAAGCCTGAACTGGTGCTTCAGGTGTAGGGAAGGTGGGCAGCTATCCCTGGCTCTCTGCTGCTCTCCTCACATCCTTGTCTCACCTGGAAGAAGCTCCCTCTGAAATCTTTCTGTCTGTTTCACTCAGCCATTTGACACATGGCCTCAGGAGCCCCTGTCCTTGGCCTCACCACTGTCCTTAGACTTCAGATGGTATCAGGGCCTCCGCATGGGCAGCCCAGCCCCCTTCCCTGACCGGCCCCAACCAGGATCCTCTGCCTGGTGCCTGCTTTGCTGGTGCCTGTCCCTTTCCAGGTGCCTTCTCCTGGCCACATCTGTCACTACAAGATCATCTGAAAACTCACCTGCAACAACTCTTTACAATTCATTTCACAACAGCACATCTACCCCGCTAATTCCTGGGTCTGCACTCTCTGGTACATGCTCATTTATAGACTGGTATGGTGGAGGGGACAGGAGTTACAGGAACTAAGTCCTGTCTCTGTCATTTACTAGTTGAATGGCTGAATAAAACACTCATTCCTTTAAAGCCTCAGTTTCTTCATCTATAAAATGGAAACAGGTATGTCTCTGTGCCACCCCAATATGAAGATGAAATGAGTTAATGGTTATGAAAGCATTTTATAAGCTGTGAAGAATGAAGTAACAGCAAGAATAAAAATAATGAAGTCATAGTCATTAGCTTTGGTATTTTATACATCTCTTTCCTCCTTATGATAATTCTAAGTGGATTCCTGAGGGACCCCTGAGACTAGCCCAACACTGTTTTAATGTTTGCTGTCTAAATGAAATGATTCTTGGTCTTTCTGGAATCTTAAGCAGGAAAGAGTAGTTTCTTCAACTCTCATTTTACAGAGGGGAAGAATGCAGCCGGGACCTGTCTACTAGTGCTCCAGCTGGTTTCTACTCCCCTTGGGTGAAGAAGGCTTCCACTCCCTTCTAAACCCTCTCTAGAGAGCTCTATGCACTGTTCAGCTCTTGCCAGGAGCACAAAACCCAGAGAGGCCTAAAACAAGGTTTGTGCCTTTTAGAAAAACGCTGCTATGAAAACTGTGGGTTCCAAATGGGGTGGGTGGACCAAAACCAGTGTGGGAAAGCCATTTGTGCCTGAAGGATGAGGGGAGACTGCCAGAAAGTTGGGGGATGATATGATATTCCAAGAAGGCCCCAGCATGTGGAAAACTGGAGTAAAGAGTTGCCTCTTCCTCCCACCCCAGGTCTTTGCCTCCACTCAGCTCAAGGCAATGGGGCAGACTAGGGGGGCTGACTTGTGCTCCTTGATAAGTTCTAATGATCTAGCCTGGAGGTTTTCTTTTCTTTATCCCCTAAACATAACCTGGGGACGTGACTGTTCCATGCTGAGGCATCTCCCAGGGAACCAGCCCTTTGGACTGACACTCATGGTTAAGTTCCCCTAGGGTCTAGCTACCAGTAGTGTCAAAAGGGGCTCAGACTTTATTTACTGAAGTTCAACAACCTTTATATATTTGGATGCCCAACCTCATAAACAGCTGATGGAAGTAGTACCTGTCCATGGAGAGAGAAAGGCCCCTCAAACACAGCAGACCCATGTGGTAAGAGCAATGACAAAAGTAGCTACTGGAAGCTCAGAAAAAGGCCTGAATCCAAGGAAGGACTGAAGTAGGGGCATCTAGGAGAAGTGTAGGTCTTGAATATGTCAGCAGGTAAAGAAGTGCAGGGCAGCCTACGGAACCAGAACAGCAGAGCACAGGCAGGGACCCTGAAGCAACATGGTGAGGGTTTAGAGCTGCAAGCAGTTCTATAGTTCAGGGATGACCTAGATACATTTCTCACATCAGATACCAGTTTTCAAACAAACAAAAACCCAATCAATAAACGGGCAAAGGAAATGAACAGATATTTCACAGAGGAAATACGAATGGTCAACAAATATACGAAGAAATGTTTCAACATCACTAACAACTGGAGAAATGCAAATTACAACTACACTGAGATTTCATCTCACTCCAGTCAGAATGGCAATTATCAAGAATACAAGTGACAATAAATGTTGGCGAGGATGTGGGGAAAAAGGCACACTCATACATTGCTGATAAGACTGCAAATTGGTGCAACCACTATGGAAAGCAGTATGGAGATTCCTCAGAAAACTTGGAATGGAACTTCCAGTTGACCCCGATATCCCACTCCTTGGCATATACCCAAAGGACATAAAATCAGCATACTATAGTAATGTAGCTACATCAATGTTTACAGCAGTTCAATTCACAATAGTTAAGTTATGGAACCAACCTAGGTACCCTTCAACAGATGAATGGATAAAGAAATTGTGGCATATATACACAATGGAATATTACTCAGCCATAAAGAAGAATGAAATCATGGCATTGGCTGGTAAATGGACGGAACTGAAAAATATTATGCTAAGCGAAATAATCTAAACCCCCAAAACAAAGGCTGAATTTTCTCTCTGATATGTGGATGTTGACTCACAATGGGAGGGGATAGTGGGAACAGTGGAGGTTGGGGGAGATGGGAATAGAAAAGACAGTAGAACAAATCAGATAAAACTTTCCTACATTCATATATGAATACATGACCAGTATATCATATACAGCCACAAAAAAGGAAAGTTATACTTCATGAACATATGATGATATCTCAAAATACATTCTACTGTCATGTATAATTAAAAAGAATAATAAAAAAAAGATAGCAGTTTTCAAAGGTAGGGCCCAGAGAAAGGCACAGGGCTTGGGAAGACTGCCCTTTTAGGGAACTGGAGCCCGAGAGGTTAGTGCTCCTGGTGTGACACATGGCTGATTCTGAGATTCTGTATATGGGCCAGACATTGACACTTCTAGCAGGGCAGTTGAGGTGGAAGAGATTGCTTGAGGAGACACAGGGGATTCATAGAGCTAACCGGGATTGGGTGGAATGGTACCAGGCATAGGCCCCTGGTCAGAAGAAGTTCCAAGGTGGCTGTCAGGTACATGCAGGTTGACCTGCTGCCCAGGAGAGGCTTCTTAGAGAAGGTCTGGGGAAAGGCTTGCCACCCGAGGGGTCAAAAGTCAAGCAATATGGCTGTAATTAACAATCTCACTAGAGTGTGGTTCCTTGTCATAGCACATTACAGAGCCTGACAAGGAGCCACAGCAGTAAATTAATTTCACAAACTGCTCAGCATCTACTTTGACCAGATGCCGTGCTTGGAATTGGGAGAATAAACCAGAAGCCCACAGTGCACTGGTCCTAAACAGGGCTGGCCCAAGGAGAAAGCAGTCAGTGTGGGGGATGGGCTGGGGTGGGATGGGAATAGAAGGGCCAGAAGAGAAGGAACCACAAGCCTACCGCAGCAATGACAGCAGAGATGAGCTTGGTGGCATGTGCAGGGAGGCAGAGGCAGGTGCTATGGCTGGCCTTCTGTGCCATGTCAGGACAGCAAGGCCACTCAAGGTTTCTAATATGGGAGGGCATTGTTAAATGTGTGTTTTCCAAAGATCAGCCAGCGAGGAAAACTGATTCTAGGGAAAGGAAAGGAAGCAGGAAGACCACTCTGCCATGGTTCAGGCTGCTTGTGTCTGAGCCAGGGCAATGGTATCAGGAACAGAGGAGCGAGGCCAGTCTTGATAACCTGTAAGAGGTAGAATGATAGAACTTGATATTTGGGCTGTAAGGGGTGAGGGGGTGGGAGGAGCCACAGATGAATGGATAAAGAAACTGTCTTTTAGACATTTAAAGACAGTTTCTTTATCCATTCATGTCTAAATTCCTACTTAGGAGATCAGTGAATGTGAACAGACAGCTGGCTGCTTTTCTGAGGATGATGAGGGGCTTAGAGGTGTTGGGTTCGTGGGCATCTTCCCTTCCCCATAATTCACAGCTCTGGATTCTAGAAGAAGAGCTTCATTTTCTGTGCCAAGGCTCTGGTTTATGGTATGCAGGCTGGCCCTGCTTTGGCTCTGATGACCCTATGAGACCAGAGAGGTCATGGGGCCTGGGTTGTGGGGCTGGTGCTTTATCTCCTCTATTTGTAAGGTGGTAACTGTGAGGCAGCCTTGCTACAGGCCCTGCAGCTGGGGATCACACTGATAAATTCACTGTATTACTTTGCACAAATCAATATCCCAGCACTTACCAGGGGTTGATGTGACCGAAATTGGTTTCAGCCAATTCGTGAGGGTAATAAATGGCCATTTATCAAATCAATTCATTCTGCGGCACTTCTCTGGCTACCCACCCTCATGGTACCCATGGGGTGCCAGGCTCCATCAGCCAGTGCTTAGTACATATGTGATGCTATGCTAGAGGATCACGGAGGCCTGGCCTAGCTTCTAGATGCACCTTACTCCCCTGTACCTGCTTTGGTTTGGAGGTACTGGGTACTGTGTGCCATCACAGTTCTAACCCACAATGCCTCATCCTTTGCCTGGTCCTGTACCTGCAATTACCAGGCTGGGGTCTAAGAGCCTCTGGGAGCTGGTCACAGGAAATGAACATGGCTTGGAACAGATCGTGAGACCCCAGTTATAGGGATTCTCAGCAAGATAGGTGCACAATTACTGCTTTATAAATGGAGGTTGAGCATCAGCCCTGCTCAACCTGGGCCCCAGGGGCCACTCTGTCTTTTCTAGGGTTTTTGTAGACATAGCAGGGTTGGTCTCATACGATGGCACATGGAACAGGGCCTTTCCACTGACCCAAGGCAGAGTTCAGGTAATAGAATGGGGGTTTTAAGTGGGAGGAGGCACTCAGGGTACACATTCTGACACATCTTGGAGGTGAGGAATTGAGTCATCTACTCTTGCTCTGGGCCAACAGTAAAGACAGGCAAGATGGGTGACCCATCAGAAGTTAGTGTATAACCAAAAAAGTGGTGAGGTGGGACCATGAATTGCTGTAATTCCAGCAATGTGGGAGGCTGAGGCAAGAGGATCCCAAGTTTGACCCTGTCTCAAATTAAAAAATAAAAAGGGTTGGGGATATAGGTCAGTGGTAGAATGCCCATGAGCATCCAGTAGTGTAATAAAACTATAAATAAACAAAAACAGCCTTAAGGCTGAACATCTTTTTTTTTTTTTTTTCCTTCTCCCAGTGTTAGGGATTGAGCCCAGGGCCTGACACATTAGAAAAGTGCTCTAACACTAAGCTACATCTCTAGCTCCCAAGGCTAAACATCTTAAGGATAGGGACTAGGCTGTATGGCAGACAAGAAAGAATACATGCTTAGAGTTCCATGGTCCTGGACTTGGTACCCTACTACACAGGTGAGAAAACTGATGTTTAGAAAAGCTGAGGAGGCTGAGCTGCATGGCAGGTGAGTGACAGAACAGATTGGTCAAATTAGCTCAGTAGCTCCCTGTTTCTGGGGAGTGTCATGGCTTGTGAACTTGAGGAGCTGGTGAGAAGTAGGAGGTCAAAGAATAGCAGGTGGCCTGCTGCAGAAGTGTGTAAGAAGCTGAGAAAACACTGTAAGGGGGCGGGGGCTGTAGCTCAGTGGTAGAGCGCCTGCGTCTCACATGTGAGGTGCTGGGTTCAATCCTCAGCACCACATAAAAATAATTATATTAAAAAACAAAAAACACTGTAAGGGCAGCTGCAGTCCTGGTTCAAGTAGATGAGAGACTCTAGAAAGAGGTGCTTTGTTAGATCTCCACCCAGGTAATCAGTGTCTTGAGTGGGCTATGCTTCTCTTCAACCTATGAGGGCTCCCAGAATCTCTGCTCCCTTCACCTCTAACATAGCTTTGGAAAAGGAGTTGGGATAGCAGCTGGGAAGAGATGTCTGCCTCCAGACCCCAAGGAGACAGTCTGGTGTGATCTGCCCTGCACGTAGTGGGGCCCTGTGCATTCATAAAAGTTCTCCCCAGCTCCTGTGTGTGCCAACAGGCCACTTTCTGACCTCTAGCTGGGGAAGCAGTTTCAGTCTATGGTCTCCTTTCCTCTGCTGATTTGGTCAGATCCCTGATGAGGGATTCACATGGGGTTAGATGCTTAGAGAAAATAATAAGCAATGTGTCAGTGGGACTGGTCAAGACCTCTCAGGGCAGTGAGTTTAAACTCCAGCCAAGCATCAGATCACCTGAAGAGCCTATTAAAATACAGATCCCAGCATCTGATTCCATAGGTGTGGGTGAGGCCTGAAGTCTGAATTCTTAAGTTTCAGGGGAGAGTGATGCTGCTGGGCCAGGGACCATGATTGGAGAACTCCTCTTAGGGGAGACCCTTTTGCTTTGCCTGGCATAGGATTCCTCTTTCCCAGCTCATACTCAGGGCAGTTGCTGTTATAGCTATGTATAACTGTCCAGCGGGCTTCACATGGGAAGGAAGGCCACAGATAAGGGTTACAATCTGGTGTCTAGGAGCCAAAGTATAGAAATAAGGGCTTACAGGTGGGGAAGAAGGCATTCTATAATTGTTTGGGATGTTTTTCCTAAAATAGGACCAGCTGCTATTCTGAAGGGATGAGAAAGTCCTGGGCTGGCACAGAGAAACATATCCTAGTTGTAGCTGCCACACCACTAGTAATGGACAGGCTATCACCCCCCTTTGGGTCTCAGGTATCCCACCTTGAGAATGGGGCAGTAGGTAGAGGAACAGATGAAGGTGAGAGTTAAAATTCTAAGAACTGGAAAGCATCCTTGGGCAAATTATTGAATAATTATTGAATAAGCAATGTGTCAGTGGGACTGGTCAAGACCTCTCAGGGCAGTGAGTATAAACTCCAGCCAAGTTTAGTGTCTTATCTTGCTCACCTGTAAAATGGGAATTTGGTAGTACCAAACTCATGGTGCTGCTGAGAAGACTATTTTAGTCCTTTCAGGATATACAAAGAGTTTATAATAATGCCTGGCATATAGATAGTACTCAACAAATGTTGACTTTTAATGTTAACTGCATCTCTCCAGTTTGGTGGCAGCAGGAAGTCCACCTCCTGGCAGCAGAGCATAAACTACCCTGCGTTTTCCTGCACTGGCTATGGTCCTAGTACTCACCAGCACCCACAGTGGCAATGGCACTCTCCTGGCCAATGATGTGCTCCTTCAGACGCTGTTCCAAGGGGAAGCGGCGCCGTTCCTCAGCTTCACGCTTCCGCTGCTTTTCCTGGTACTGCAGGGAAAGAGGGCAAATGGCTCAGGGGTGTTAGACCCTAGTTTCATTCTATCCCCTCAACTAGAAAAACACAGTCGTGGGACTACAGGGGTCCTGTGGAACAGGTCTGGTTCATGAACATGAGAGGATAACTTAGTTCTTCCCATCCTCCCCCTGTCTGTCTTGCCTGAGAAAAAAGCCACACCTTGCCTTCAGGGAGCCCCAAGTCAAGAGCAGGCAAGACAGGGTCTACAGACAAACGCTTCTCAGACAGAACCACTTTCCTCATGGTTTCAGAGCATAAATGCTTATCTCTAGGACGGTACCACACCAGACAGCTTGTAAGTCTCTCCACTGACTCAGTTCTGAGCTCCCTGAGGGCAGCCACTATCTTTCACTCATTGCTATTTCCAGCACAGGTCCTGGCCCAGCAGAGACATCTTCTGAGTGTTTGGCAAAACTAAATTTGATGACAGATACAAAGAAGAAGCAGCTATGCAGGTGGTGCAGAGGCACAGAGAAGGGAAAAATACATAATATGGAATATTTTGGGGGATTTCTGGGAGATGGAAGGCTTGAAGAAGCTGGAGGACCATCTGCTGACCAGGCAGGGAGGGCTGAGAGTATGGGCCTGACAGGAAAGCATTTCAGGAGGTTAGGAGCTGAGGAGGAAGGAAGCAGATCTTGAACTGGCAAGGAAAGACTGGGTCTACAGGAGGTTCCTTTCCCTGAAGCCCATGTGACACGGACATCTTTCTAGGAAGAGAACTGTCAAGGTAAGGCCCTGTCACAAAAGTTGTGGCTGCAGATTGTTCTTTCGGGCAGAGTGGATGAAAAATACCTGCTGCTTGGGCAGTGTTTTCCTGATACGGTAGTGACCTTGACAGAAGTTAAAAAAAATAAATAGCAAACAATCCAATTTTGGCTGTTGCTATCAGTCTGTAACTGAAAGCTCCCATCAGTCCTGGGGTTTCATATGGAGCAATAATTCGGCGCCGATCCCAGTGGAGCGACGCTTGCCGGCTGGAATCCAGAGTGTCACTGTGCAGCTCCCTCAGGCACCACATACATCACCTGGCTCTGCCGACTCCAGCCATATATCTGCCTCTTCCTCCTCCCTGCCCAGCAGCCCGCTCAGCACTTGGGTCTGTGCGCTGGAAAGCTGATGGGGAGATGCACACATTCTGGCTGGGACAGTGCTGGCCTGCACTGCGGAGTCTGGAGGGGAAGCTGGCTTGCCCATGTTTCTGGGGTACTTTAGTCACTTCTGGAAGAGGCGGCTATGGGCCAGGCACTGTACTCAGCACAGGGTCTCATTTAATTCTTATTGTTGTCCCCCATCTGAAATTTGACTCCTCTCTAAGCACAGTGAGCCAAGCTATGTGGCAGAAAGAACAAGCTTCACTCTAGACAGACCCGAGTTCAAACTCCACCTCATCCATTTACCAGCTAGCTGACCTTGGGAAGTGGGTTCAACCTCCCTGAATCTTAGTTTTCTTCCTGTAACTTGGGATATACTCACCTTGCAGGAGCCTTGTGGGATGCTGATGAGGAGTAAATGAGATAATGGACAAAATACTTTGTCAAGTCTATAGGTATAAGTGGTAGTCTGTGCTGGGGTTGTGGCTCAGTGGTAGAGCACTTGTCTAGCATGCATGAGGCAGTAGGTTTGATTCCCCAGCACCACATTAAAGAAACAAAACAAAACAAAAACTAAATAAATGGTAGTCTGACTCAAACGGCTACCACAGTACCTGGACTTTATGAAACTTTTGTTAAATGTTATTTATTTCCCTTCTTCTTCACTGAATTTTAATAACTGATTGTCTAACTTGGTACTTTTTTGGGGGTACCAGATTTCTTTTGACTAATCCAATCATTTTTGGAGGTCCATGAATAAAAAGAAGCATTGTGCTCTGGCTTAAGCAGAAGCCAGGAGCAAAGTCCTCTGTGTACCCCACTGCCCCACAAATGGCTCTGGAGGCTCCCTTCTAAAGGAATTTGCTGTGCAGCTGCAGCAGCAATACTTACCAGGTTCTACAGACTTCACTAAAGCCCGAGGCAGCTTATCTCTGTCTGACAGTTCTCTCTCTGGGGCTGAGAATTCTGCCTCTAGGTACTTTCCATCCACTTGTCTCTGGGGCCTCAGAGAACATGCCTTTTCCCTTTGCCCCAGGCAAAGGCTGTTTTGTTGACTTGGATATGACCACTGGGTCCTCCCTATGCCTTCTCCAGGGAAATAGTTCTACTTCTTATAACTCTTCTTCAGTATCCTGATTTTAGGTTTTCTTGATATCATACCTTCTTGGGCATGAGGAAAAAGTCCTTGCTTTCTATTGGGGTGAGCATTGGGGAAAGGTTACACCATGAACTGAGTTTCTCAGTCGTTTTCTAGATGGTCTTGGGAAAGGTTCAAATGCTCTATATCTCAGTATATCTTGATTTCCTTAAGCCTGGAATCTCAAATACCTATACCTAGTCAGAAAAACCTCTGAAAATCAGTCTTCTTGATAAAACACTGGGATTATACCAGGTCAAAGGGTATTGCTGCATGTTTTTCTCTTAATGTTTGGCAAAGTTTGTACTAAATAGTGATTAAATGAATGAATGAATGAACAAGTGAATGAATGGCCTTGTGGAAAACTTATCAGTAGAAGAAACTAGAGAAGGAAAAGGCTTGGCTTGTGCATATTCATTTGGGAGAGGGAAAAAAGAAGGATGAGATTGGTAAGGACTCCACAACTGTAGGCTACTGTCATCCTTGGCGCTTGGAGAGATGGGAGGAAGCCTACAGGACTGAGCTCAAGGCTCTGCTTTAGTGGGGTTCCAGGTATATAGAGAAGTCAGGCAGGTAACCCAGCCTGCTGAAGCAGAAGGCAGTGGACTGAGGCACTGTGAAGGGGACGCAGGAGAACTGGAGTGGGGAGTGATCATTGTCTTAATAAAAGCCATGTACAATTAACTTCAGAAGCTCTCACCTGGAGCTGGCAGCAGCCAGTTTCCCATGCTGCATCTTGGCTGGATAATCGCAGCCACTGGTTTCCATCAGTCTTGATTTAATATGGCACCCCTCCTGGCTGTGAGTGCATTTACAGGAAAGGGCTGGGCGGCCAAGGCGAAGCCCTAGTTGGGCTTGCTTTGCTCAGAGGTGGGTGGCTGGGCTGTGGGGGAGGGCTTGGGGAGAAGAGGTATGATAGGCATCCTGATAGGTGGGCATCCCTAAGGAGGCAGGTCTGGCAATCAAACTGGCAGTGAGAGGGCAGCTTGGGTGGAGGTGGTGAGTAGGCAGAATAAGACTCCAGGCAAGAATGGGATAGAAAGAGAGGGAGGAGAGAAGAAAAGCCAAGTGCAGTTTGCCTCTCATGAAGAGATTAGGCCTACAGAGCCCAACTTACAGACAGAGCCAGATATGCCCCATATTCCTGACTTCCTGGTTCAGACCCTAACTCATGTCACTGTCAGGGTGTCTACTATGCCTTCAAATGGAATGACAGAGAGGACAACAAAAAGGACCAAGGGGTAACATATGAGGACCAAGGGGTGTCGGGGGTTCAACAAAGAAGTCTAGGGGTGGCAGAGTAGATAGGAACATGAGACTGGAGGATCAGAGAGGTGCCCGAGTGACTCCTAAAAGTCTACTGAACGAGCCCACAAAGTATGCATGCCTTTAGAGGAAGGCTAGACACAATGCATGTGTCAGCCCCATCAAATGTGGTGACCACCAGGTCATCATCTTGGATTCCATTTTCCTCTCCTTCTTTTGTTGCTAGAGCAATATTTTTAACATGTCAATGCCACTGTGTCACACCTCTGCAAATAGCTCTGTTGATCCTGAGATAAGACTGGTAGAGACTGAGAGGGGCATGGAGTAGCTAAAGTGAGAAAATGAAAATATGTTCTCAGAGCATCATATCAAGGGCATGTGATACTGATTCATCCCATAACTGTAGATGTTAACCTTGTTCACTTGGCTAAGGTGGTGTCTGCCAGGGTTTTCCACTACCTTTTTTTTTCTTTTTAATATATTTCTTTAATTGTCAACAAACCTTTATTTTTTTTATTTATTTGTGGTGCTGAGAGAATCAAACCTAGTGCCTCACACATGCTAGGCAAGTGCTCTACCACTGAGCCACAGCCTCAGCTCTTCTACTACCATTTTTCCTATTTGCAGTTAATAAGTATTTTATAGGGAGAGATGGACACTATGTAAATATCCTGCCACTTCTCAAACTTCTATGCACTAGCTCTAGCATCTACTGGTGGGTTTTACCAGATCAGTATTTTGATCTGGTAAAACCCACCACGGTAAAGTTGATAGTGTCATCATTCCCACTGTGGATATTAAGTAAATTCAAGCAAAGTTCCACTGGCAGCAAGCAAGAGAAGAAAGAACACTAACTTTTGCAGACTGATTCTGGATCCTGCACTTTACATCTGAGGATGAGAAAAAGACCTATTCCCCACATGCAGGTAGCTCAGAGTCTATTTAGGGAGATGAGATTTAAAACACAAATTTCCTATTCCTACTTCTAGTCAGGGCTACCTAATGAATTTATTGAAAATAAACACCAGAGGGTTTTCTTGCCAGAAATACATAACCTGAGTTGAATCATAAGGAAACGTTACATAAACTCAAATTCAGGGACATTCTACAAAATAACCAGCCTGTACCTGTTAAAATGTCAAGGTCATGAAAGACAAGGAAAGACTGAGGAAGTATTCCAGATTAAAGAAGACCAGAGAGACCTGATTACTGAATACAATTTGGGATCCGGAATTTTCTTTTCTTTTAAGCAGAATTATTGAAATACTGGTGAAATCTGAATAACATCTGTATATTATTTTAATATTAATATTAGAGTCCTAATTTTGATGATCCTACTGAGGGTATGCAAGAAAATGTAGGGTGGGAATGTAGTTCAGTGGCAGAACACATGCCTAGTATGTGAGTTTAATCTCTAGCACTGCAAAAAAAAGAAAAAAAGAAAATTGTCTGTGTTCCTTGTTTTTTAGGAAATATATACAAGTATTTAGAGGTAAAGAGCATGATGTGTGTAACTTATGCTTAAATGATTCAGAAAAATATATTTATGTATATTATTTATGTATATGTGAATAATAAAGCAAGTGTGATAAAAATGTTTAATAGTTGGGGATCTGGGTGAAGAGTTTACAGTAACTATTGTCTACTCCTGAAATTATGCAAAAATGAAATAAAAAAATATCAGGATAATGCTTACCCTTGGAGGATGCCTAGTGACTGACAGTATGAGAGGGTTTCTGAGTGCTTGTAATAGTCTATTTCTTGCTCAGGTGTGTGGTTTGTGAGTTAAGCATATATTTATGACGTGAACTTATACAAATGTTTCCCTCCAAAAAAAGTATTTAAAAACAACAACAACAAAAGAGAAAGTAAAAGCCACTCAGCACTGTGTCTGGCCCATAGTAAGCCATAGGGTAGAGCACAGGGCCCTGTACTGAGATGCGTGGCAGGAAACACAGGCGACAGGCTGAGTGAGGCAGGGACAAGAGCCCCCCACCCTTTCCTCCTGTGTGCCCCACCCCTCCTCCTCCTCTATAGGACTTAGCTCAGCTCTGATGGGAGCACCCAGGTTCTCAGCCTGGAATATGGGCCCAGGGGAGCATCACATCCCCAGCTACCCCTGAAGCAAATGAAAAAATATAGAGACAGGAAATGTGCTTGTGATTCTGTCACTGGGATATGCAAATAAAATATATAGGATAGGCCTATCTGCCTAATATTCCTGCCAATTCATTCTCTGGGTGTGATTAAAATGAGCAATAAATTCCTCGTGAGTCTCGGTGGAGTGAGGATCAGGAGAGAAGATGCGGCTGGCATGCGCGCGTCCCCCTTAGCTGAATATTCATCATGGGATAGCTTCCTATATTTTTGTTTTATCTGCCATCATGTGCACAGAGATATATTTCTACCTCTCTTCCATCTCTTAGTTAAGACATGAAAATGGTCGGGGCGCCAAGTAGTAAACTATCTATTGAAATCATTCAATGTGAGAACCAGGCTACCTCCCCTACAAAGCTTGGCCTGCTCATTCTGCAAGGAGGCGGATGAGCCACGCTTTCCTGGAACCCTACTCTGGGGGGACCCTTCCTAAGCATCAATCAGTCTGTGGATATCAGAGTTGAAAGCACTGGTGGCTTCTCACACCTGTGGGTCTTCTCAGGGGGACTAGGGAGGCTTATGCTCAGGGACTGCTGAGAGAACTGAGGAAACCTGTGGTGAGGGGAAGACCATTCAGGGCACGTAAGGTGCAGAGATTCTTGTGAAAGTGACACACATTTTAAGAGGTAGAATGAATTTTTAAAAATGAGGCTTACGGATAATTTTAAAATGGGAAAATCACTGATACTATTAAGTTAAAAAAAAAAAAAGGCAAATTTCAAATATAGAACAGGATTGTAACTCAGAGGCTTTCAGGGCCAAGCAGAAAACATAAATGCCTGGCAAGCAATGGCACAACACGGTAGGGAGTGTGGCCACAGAGTCCACACCCCCAACTCTCAGGGTTTTAAATTCACAATTTTGGAAAACTCTAGGTTGGCAAAATAAGGTATGTTTGCCAGCTTGAGACCTCTGATATACAGCAGGCTACCAGCAGGTTTAAACAAAAAGGCCGTCTACCTACAGGTATGTGGATATGGCCAGAAAGAGATAATACAGTACAAGAGATCTCTGTGTGAGATCCTAATAGGCACTTTTGTAACAACTTGATTTTCTGGAAGTCATCTGCTTTCTTTCTTGCTGCGTTAGTTTTCCCACCTGTGAAATAGGGGTAATAAGAGCTACTCTGTGGATTGTTATAAAATTAGAAAGAGTATATTAGAACATCTGACACAGTGCTTAGATATGCTTAATAAATCTACTATTATTATAAATAAAAGTATTGATAGTGGTTATGTGTAGGTCGTAGGGCTAGAATGCTTTTACTAGAGATTAGGCTCAACTGCCATCTTTTCCAGGAAACCTCCCTTGATCGGTCACATCACTAATGATCAGTGGTGTCACAGTTCACTTGCTTGACTCCCGACAGACTATGGACTCTGGTAGTTATTTACTTATCTGTTTTCTTCTCATCTAGCCCAGAACTTGGCACATGGATATCATTCATAAATTCGTACTACATTATTTAATTCTCCTCGTCTTTTCTCTATTTCCAAATCTTCTATAATGAGACATGACATAAATACTCACAAATTTTCTACAATGAACATAATTTGACTAGAGAGGGGTAAGCGAATGTGGAGGCGGCTCAGCTGGGTAACAGGGAGGTGCAGGGAGGATAGAAGGGGAGTTGATAAGATCAGAGCAGTAGTAACTCATGTTTAGACAAAGCCAGGAGAGGAGGCCTCAGTGCCTTCAAGCCTGGGTCACTGTTATAGAAGCAGGGCCTGAACTTACAGAGGGCCAGCTGCTTCTTACTAACTGGCAGAGGGAGACAGAACCCAAGTCTGAAACAGTGTTCCTCCCACAACAGCCTGCCTTAAAGAGAAAGTTTTTGCAGCTTGGTGGAAAAATCTGAGCAGAAAGAATGGGAGACCAGGGGCTGGGGATGTGGCTCAAGTGGTAGCGCGCTTGCCTGGCATGCGTGCGGCCCGGGTTCGATCCTCAGCACCACATACAAAGATGTTGTGTCCGCCAAAAAAACTAAAAAAAAAAAAAAAAAAAAAAATTAAAAGTTCTCTCTCTCTCTCACCTCTCTCTTTAAAAAAAAAAAAAAAAAAAAAAGAATGGGAGACCAAGTAGATGCTGAGCAACTGGGAGAAAGAAAAACGCTACTGACACACCGAGCTGGGGGGTGGGGTAGTTCACAGGGGCAGAAAACTAGGGAGGATAGCAGAACAATCAGAAGGAGATGCACAGGGGACACCTGGACATTCAGCAAGAAGAAAGTCTCAACTGGCTGAAGGGATCAAGAACATATAGGTAACAACAGATGAAAAGGGCTTCCAGCTGAGAGGTCTTGGAATCCCTGGCTGGCTCTACATGCTTTTCTAGCCTCCAAGCAGCCCTCTCCACTTTGGGTCAGCTTCCTAGGGAGCTCCTCCCAGCAGAGGCATCCTAATCAGCCTGACTCTGGGCTAACTTTACCACTGAGTGCAACCTATTCTCTTTACCCGAGCCATTCCTGCGCCTAAATGCTGGCCCACCGCCCCCCAGGCCAGATACCCCTGTTGCCTTCAGCTTTTTTTCACACAGCTCCTCTAGCATCTACTCAGAACATGCTGTCTATAATTGCCCTTGCTGCTCCAGAAAGGTCTGACTCACACGGGAGACTACAACTATCATGTATTCACTCCGGACATTAGCCTTGTAATAATGTGGTCAACAACAAGCCATTTCCCTTAAACAGTCAAAATTTAAGCGTCCCTCAGTAACCTGGTTCCCTTCACCTGTGATGGCACCAAGAGGCCAGTTCTCTTGCTTCATATGGCCAGATTAGTAGCTGCCCTAAGTCACATGACCTGACAAACTGTGGGTACTCTTGGCCAAGTCTAGTGCTTGTCTCTGGCAGGCAGCCATTGGGTTTAGTGGGAGAGATGAGGAGGGGAGCAGTCTCCACAGCTAAAAGTGTCAGGGATTTCCTCAAGGCACTTGGGGAACTGACCTGGCTGTCAAGGCTGCTCCTAAGGGTGGAAAATCTAAACCAAGGGAGGAAAGCACTTATTCTCTGGAATTTTACAGCCCTTTCTGGTCCCAAGGACCTCCTTGGATGGGCTGTGAAAAGCTAGTCATTCTTCCAAACTTCTTCCTTTTTCTGGTGGAAATTATTACAAAATAGTTGCTAAGGATACCAGGAAGGCAAACTATATGGTTGATGTTGTTCACCAAGAATTTCCAGCTTTCCCCTTCTAGGCTCATGGTATGATTACTCTTCTAAGCCCCTTGTAATTGGGTAGGATCATGGAATTAATTCTGGCCAATGAGTTGTGAGGACAAGTAAAGGGTTCTACATCCAGGCTGAGCATTTAACTACACATTTAAGATACTTTAAAGTATCCTTTCCCTCTAGAAGCAAACAGCAACATTCGAGGGGTGGCTGCTTTGCCATTTGGGATCCCTGGGTGCCTATGACGAGGAGAGCTCACCATCTTCCCTCAATAAAAATGGACATGCAGCATAAAGTAAAAATATATCTTTGTTCAGCTGGGTGGTGCATGTCTGTAATCCCAGAGACTTGGGAGGCTGAGGTAGGAGGATGGCGAGGAGTTCAAAGCCAACACCAGCAACTTAGCAAGGCCCTGAGCAATTAGTGATACCCTTCTCAAATAATAAAAAAAAAAAGTTAGCCCAAGGTCATGCAGACAGTGAGTGGTAGAGCTGGGGTCAGAAACCAAGTCTCCCCTGTCTCAGTCTAGTGAGCTGAGTGTTCTGACTCAAGGCAGTCTATCTGCCACACTGAATTATGGCAAGACACTTATGTCAATGTGTAGAGAAGAGGTCCTATGATCTGGGAAAAGCACAAGACAAAGAGCTAGAAACCAGGTCTTCCAGGCCCTGTCTGTCACTGAACCTACTACATGACCTTGTGGTCAAGCCTACTAGTTTCAGTTTTGATGCTAACTCACTCTGGGATCAAAGGCAAGCCACATCGCATCCTGGGCTCCACTTTCCCCAGGCATAAAACAAGTCAGTCGATTTAAATTTCAGAGATTTAAAACTCACACTCACTGTAGAGCCCTGTCAGAGGCTTCCCTGGGAGGGAGGGGCCTGCTGCATGGGCAGCACTGGGCCATGGTTCCTTCAACCAGAACGCTCAATTTCCCTCTGATTTCTATGTTTATGCTTATGCTCTTTAAGATTTCCCATCACTGGACCTGATGACTTCTCAGGACCATGGCAGTTCTGAGATCTGTGATTCTAGTTCTTGGATTTAGTCCAGTCATTCCTGAGCTACAGCTTTGAGGCTGGGAGAAAGAGAAGACAGTCATATTCTCAGGGAGTTCAAAAATTTGGGTGAGAAGATTGAATTAAGATAGAGAATTTTTTTGGCTCAGATTCTGTACCAGGCTCTGGTGTGTATGTGGATGGGAAGGGTGAGGTACTGGAAAGTGAGATGATGGGAAAGATATGTAAAATGAGGCTGTGAGTATGTGAGGGCTGGAGAATACTCCTCAAGTGCAAGACTTTTTCTGGTTAGTCCTCCCCTTTGAAAAGAAGCTGGAAGAACATCACCTCAAAATTTAATTTGAAAGTAGTTAATTCTCAGAAGCCAGAGTGGACCAGGCCTCTCCCTCTCCCTGGTCAAGGACCTCCTGGGGCAGCTCCTTACTCTTGATATGACTAGGGGCTGGATTTGCATTTAAACACATAATAATCACCTAAAGAAAAGTGGCCTTTGGTGTGGAGCCTGACCTAGTCTACTTAGTGAAAGACTGAATGATGCATGTAGTGCTCACCTCCTTTCTCTGAGACTTACCTTGGTTTCAGAAGTCCTCAGAAGTTTCATCACCTCCCCTTCTCGAGCATAATCCAAGGGTGTGTGTCCCATTTCATTCCTCTGCAGGGGGTTGGCTCCTGGCAGGAGAAGAATAGAGTCAGGGGCTCTATGAGTGATCAGTGGGACCTCAGCCTTTGCTTATAGGTGCCTGTGGTCCTGATTTCAGCGTGAGGAATGCCTGTAGAAACCTTTGAGATTGTAGAATGATGGCAAAAACATGTCAAGCTGTTCTCGGAGAACTCTCAGCCTCTCTGTCAGAGGTCAGGGTATCAAGGCATCTACATGTGCATACACCTGCCTTTAGAAACACGCTTCCTATACGGAGAGGTTCTACACACTTGCAGATGTGTTGTACATATATAAATACACCTAGCTGAAAATGCTAGCAAAATATACCAACCAAATACAGATTCACATACCCAATACATATAAATTCATATATATTCACTAAAATGTCTACATTTTTCCTCAAGCCCAGGTCTGAGCACCTCACTCCCCTCTTCAAACTCCACCCATTCCGTTCCATTCCATGTGGCAAACCACAAGGGAACCCAGAAGAATCAGATTGGTCCTTGCCCCCAAAACCCTTCTCTCAAGGCAGGAAGATGGGAGCCTAAGCAAGCTGAGCTTTGTACATAACAGATTTCCAATAAATATTCCTTGAACTTCTTTCCTGCTAGAAAAGTATCTAAAAATAATGAAGGGTTAATACCCAATCTCTGCCTTAGGATAGAATGGGTTGGCTGGGATGCGTTCAAGCACAGGGCTTGGCTCAGGGTGGGTTTCTAACCACTGTTGTTGGACAGTGAAAATCAGCCTTTCTAAATCCCAGTCTGTGGAAACATTTATATCATGATATGAACCTCTTCCTACCGAAAGTCTCTGCTTTCTAAAAAGACCCTATAAACTTGACAACAACAGTAAATGTTTATTAAGCATTTGCATGTGGCTGTCTGCCTGGGCTGCAGAGGAAAAGGCCAACCTCTACACAGGTGTGGGAGGAGGCAGCGGAAGAGACAGAGCAGGAGGTACAATCTAGGCAAAGGAAACTTTTATTATCAATAAGAAAAAATAGTATTTTCATACATGACCCTATTTTCTATCAGGAATATAATACAAAATATTACTTGTGTTGATATAATTCATATGCCATAAACTTAACCTTTAAAAATACACAATTGAGAGCCAGTCATGGTGGTGCAAGCCTGTAATCCCAGCAACATGGAAGGCTGAGGTAGGAGGATTGCAAGTTTGAGGCCAGCAACTTAGTGAGACCCTGTCTCAAAATAAAGAGAAGGTGGTACCCAGTACTGCCCAAAGGCCCCAAACAACATCAAAAACCAAACAAAAAAACAACACAACTCAGTGGTGTTAAATACTCACAAGGTTGCACAATGATCATCACTATCTAATTCCAGAACATTTTCATGATCCTAAAAAGAAACCCCATACTCATGACCAGACACACCCCATTCCCTCTAGCCCTGACAATTGATGGTTTACTTTCTCTATAGATTTGCCATATTTTACATAAATGGGAGTGCTTAATATGTGTTTTTGTGTGTGTGTCTGGCTTCTTTCTCTTAGAGTGTTTTTGAAATTCTTCATGGTATAGTATGGCTGAACAATATTCCATTTTATTAATAAATTACACTTTATTTATCTATTGGCTGAAGGACATTTGGACTACTACTTTTCCTTTTTGTCTGTTATGAAGTTTATATAGAACACAAGTCTTTGTGGTTTTTTTTTTTTTTTTTTTTTTTTTGAGATGGGGGCGGGTGTCTTACTGTGTTGTCCAGATTGGCCTAGAACTCCAGGGCTCAAGCAATTCTACCACCTTAGCCTCCTGAGTAGCTGGGACTACAGGTGTGCACCACCACTCCTGCCTCTGGATATAAGTTTTCATGTCTCCTAAGTAGATACCTAGGAGTGGTGATAACAACCGCACTGGTATTTACCGAGTACTCACTATGTGCCAGGCACTGTACTCTGCACTTTATTTACATTTTATCATTTCATCCTCACAGCCACCTTGAGAGACAGGAATTAGACTACCTAGCCTACAGACATTGACACTAGTGATCCAGAGAAGTGAAATGACTAGCCCAAGGACACAAAGCTAGCTTTATTTGTTTGAAGCAGGAATCCAACCCATCTTCAGAATTTTCCTAACTACATGCTTTCACCAGGGAGGCTGTGACACACCCCTGCTGAAAAATCCTTCAATGGTCTTTGACTGCCTATGGGATGAAGCACAGCCTCCTCAGTGAGGAGTGGTCTTACTAACCAATGAATAATTCTTCACAAACTCCATTGAGACTTCATGCTTTCTTTCAGATCTGCCAGCATTATCTGCGAGGCTCTGTACGTGGGATGACGTAGGACTAGCAGGGCCAAACAACAGTCTATATATCTCCACTGCTCTGCAGCAACTGATATCTTTAATAGACCTTTGAGGTCTATAAAACCTCTTTTCAGGTCTTCTCCGCACACCTGTGGCCAGGCCTCTTGCCTCTTTTGAAGGCTTTTCTTCTTGTCTTTAGAACTATGTCTACCTCAAGTTTGAGCCCAGCACTACTTCAGCTCAGATTAGCACATGATAGTAACACAGGCCAAGGGCTGATGGTGTGCTAAAGGAGGGACAGACAGGACAGACAGCACCGTCAGGGCTCAGGGAGGAACACAGTGCTCAGGGACTTGCTTGCCTGACATGGCTTTCCCAGTCCATCTCTATACCTTGGGCACCAAGGGAAGAGGGCTAGTGTGAGGCAGCATCTTCCCCTCCCCACAAAGCTCCTGCAGCACAGGTGGGGCAGAGGGAGCCCCAATTAAGTGACGAAAAGGCCTCTTCTTTCTCTGGCAGCCTCAAGACAAGCTCTGTCAACTAGATATGGGCTATGTGGAGGGGGATCAGGGAGAGACCTCTAGAAGAAAAAAAAAAATTAGAGAAGGGAGAAAGAAAATAGAGAAGGGAAGAAAAACATGCAGGAAGACAGGGGAAAAAAAGGAGAGGAAGAAATGGGAGAGAGAAGGGGAGGGGGAGAGGAGAGAAGGTGAGAGAAGACGATAGTGAGAGAAAGAACAGAGGGTGAGATTAGCTGCTCCAAACAAGTGCTGTCAGTGATCTATATTTGCTTACAGAATGAAAAATGTGTGCCATAAACATTGGCCACTGAGTAATTTCTAGTAGGAGTCGTGTCACTTCTCATAAAGGATGGGAAGGGGACAGGTAGGACATCTCTGCACCTGGGTCTGCCAGCACAGGGGCTCCTTTTAAAGCAGTGTTGGGACTGTCCCTTGCCCAGGAGGCTCTCAGGTCAGGCCACTCATTGGGAGATGCCAGCCAGGCTCCCCAAGGTTCTGGAGCCTGAGGGCAGCAGGTCTTCCCCACTTTAGGAAGGCTGTGGCAGGGGCACCATGGATAATGTCCACCTAATATCACTCCCCCAGCCCCACGCCCTCGCTGACTTGACTAATTGCTGTAATAATTGATAGAACCTGACTTCTACCACTGATCGATTTCACCCCCACGACCACCGGCCACAAACCATTACATTACAATAAATAACCATGTTGGGTCTCACCCGCCTGCCCTCTCCGGGGGCATCAGGATGGCCCGTGCCCTGGCCTGACCTCCCGTTGCCTCCCACCCAGGGCCCCTCTGGGCCAAGCAGCTGGTCTAGAGGGCCAGGCCTCTGGGAGCAAGTGAGAGGGCTGGACGGAGGTGGGGAGTGCTAATCGCAGGCCATCCGTCACCTCCCACTGGCTGTCTGAGGCTGGGGCAAACACCTGGAGCACCCCAGGCAGTGTGGTGCAGGACCCTCCCCTCCTCTCCTGCTCCAGATTAGTGTGTCCCAGCTTATAATATCTGATAAATAGCAGACTGGCTTCCTGGCAGCACTGCTGCGGCTGCGCCTGCCCGCTACAGCTGTGGAAGGTCACTCATTGGGGAAATATGTTTCTGTCAGTGGTATTGAAAAAAGTTTAGTGGAGTGACAGGCCTCAATTTTTCAAATTTTATTAACTCCATCCTCTTAACCATTTGTCTTGAATTCCTTCAGATTCTGGGAGATCTGTCAATAGGACTTGGGTCAGGAAAAGTAGGGGGTGTGGGGGGGTGGATGGTCATGGGGCTGGTGCTGGTTGGTGCCATGTGGCTGGTGGGGGCCTCATCATTCAGGGTAAGTAAGACAGTGGAAATAGTGTTGGTGGGAGAGAAGGCCTGGCCCACTGGGGCCTAGGGAGCCCACTGCTCTTCTCTGGTGCAGGCCTGCCTTTGATTTGACAAAATTAGAGATGCTCTATGTAGAAAAAGTCCTTAATGGTGAGCTCTCAACTCCCTAGGAAGATACTCCCCTCTGCTACATCTGAAACAGGTCACCTGGCTCCCCTGAATGTCCCCAGTACCCAGCTCTAAGCTCATGGCCCTCCAAGGGGTTTCTCAATTTAAAGAGTGCAGATCCTTATTATGTGAGCCATCTGTCACCCCTCTCCTACCTTTGTCTTTTGCAAACACTTGATCATCTTTTGAGACTCAGTTGGACTTCTCTGGGAAGCCTCTGTGCTGCACCCCACCTCACCCTAGGTGGGGTCTACCTCTTATGCTGCCAGAGGTGCTCCTGCTTCTGTCTTACTGCATCAATCCCTCTGCATTAAAATCTGTCACATTCAAGACTGAGCACCTTTAGAAGTCAGGGACTATGCCTGATACACTGCCACCCTCCTGCTACGCAGCTCAAATGCTCAGAAATATGTGCCAGATAAATGAACTATGCTCTCTCTAGGTGCTATCTTCTTAGGCCATACTGAACATGGTGTTCTCGCTGCCCTAGAAGAGACTTTCTGAGAGTAAGTGCATGACCACAGCCCTTATTTCTGTAGGCTGAAGCCTCTAGCCTCTTTGTTGGTCCCAGATGCCTCCCTGCCTGGGTGGACAATAGGTCAGCTCAGGCCTAACACCCTCTGTGCACTACAGTGGGAAGTGGGGAAGGACAATTTGGAGAGAGAGGCCGACTTGCTCTTCCTATAAGGGTGTTAAAATTGGGGTGGGGGTGGCTTCAGATCTCTGTGCTGCTGGGACAAGCTTACAAGCTGGATGAGGTAGGAGATGGCTTGTCACTCACTCCCCTTCCTTGACACTATCCTGTTTAGCCCATGTAACCTCTGTGAATATCAGAGAAGGTAATTAAGAGGATTTAAAAATCAACAGCATATGTGCTATACAAATGTGTTAGGCCATTATTATCAATAATATTGGCATACTTGCCCCTCCCCCCCGAGTTCTGTGAGCCATACTGCCGTGCTAGCGATCCATTCTAACACAACTGCCATTTCCACAGCTTGCCCCTTCCCTCTGACAGAGCACTGGGTTGGGGAGCCATCAGGATGAGGGATAACGCCCACTGGCTGTGTGATGCAAGGCACTTGCTTTACTTTTCTGGTGGCAATGAATGCTGTTCTGCTTACCTCTAGGGGTTCTGTGAAGACAGAGTAAGATAAAAAGTTTGAAAATAATTAAATACATGATTGAACAGGGTGCAGTGTTCTCTGTAGGAGTGCTCACACCCACTCTCTTTTCCACTTTTACTTTCAGCTTCTTTACCACCTTTATTCTGATTTTCATTATTTTAGCAGTTGGTTCACTCTCTCCAATTAGAAATTTTTGCTAAATATTAGAGAAATCAGCACATACCTGTAATTCTACCTATGTGGAAGTCTGAGGCAGGAGGATTCCAAGTTTGAGGCCAGCCTCAGGAACTTAGTGAGACTCTCTCTCAAAAAGAAGGTGGAGGGCATGAGTGGGAGACTAGGGATATAGCTCACTGGTAGAGTGTCCCTGGGTTTAATCCCCAGTATTGGAAAATACAGACTATTAGAGAAATCATTTCCATGACCAGAGGTGTCAATGAAGATCAATTTATTCTTTTTGCTGGTGAGCTCCCCACCAAAGAAGTATTCAGAGACATGTTGTCTCCACCCTTATCCCCAGACTGTCCGGGTCACTCCTCACATTTGAAGTCCCAACCTTTGTCTCCCTGATTACCTAGATCCTACTCATTGTTCAAAGCTTGGTGACCAGTGCTCCCCTTTCTGGGCTCCTGCTGTCCTTCCTGCTCACTTTACTCCCTTTCCTGGCCCTCGGCCTAGGGTCTTGGCCTCACCAGGTCTCAGTTTAATCTACACAGCTGCTCTCTGTAGCTCCTGAAGGCTGAAGGTGAGACAAGAGACTTGCTCAGAATATCACAGGCAGCAAGCAGAAGTCCCCTCATAACTTATCTTGAGCTTTTCCCCAAAACCACACTACAGAGCACTACTCAACATACACATGCAGACATATGCATCTGCAGATACACCCCCCCACATATTGCTTCACTGGGCACTTATCATATGCCACAGTCTGTAAATACATCCATGGATTTAATTCCTAACAATTTAATGAAGAAAGCAGGAGAGATTTTTTTTTTCTTTCTATTTTAAAGGTGACTTAAAGAAAAGTAAGAGAAAGGAGACAGACAGACATCTGTTGGGTATAAGACCTTTATGTACAGTGTCTGAATAATTAATCATACAAAGATTTTGAGAAAACAGAGGCTCAGAGACCTGAAAGAGTTTGCTCATGGTCATACAATGGATAAATAAGTAAAGATAGGATTTCAAGCAGGAACTTATATTATCCTCTCTTTTGAAATTTTATATAATAAAGATTTTTTTTTTTAAAAAGAAACCAAATCTGCTTTTCCACTATAAAGTGCAATATCAAAGGCTTAATGACTCAAATAGAGAGAAAAACGTCTCCTCCTTCCAGTGTGTTCAGGTGCTCTCAGGTCAATAGAGAGGAGTTTCTTGAGGTAGGCTGGGCATAGAAAGCTTTGTAGAAAGGGCACAGAACGGGGCTCCTCTTCTTTCCACTCAGGCTTCCCCATGGTGAATGGTGACCCACATTAACTAATCTCCCAGGAGGTTGTCTAGAAGTGCTAACTCCTATGGACATGGTCAGATAGGATCCCTTGCCTCCATGAAGGCAGATGAATAAAGCTTAGGGAAGAGAGAGCTACTGCGCCAGGGCTACATTCAGCCATTTCACTAAAACCCCTCTGCACAGTTACTATAGGCCAGGGGCCAGGGACTCAGTGGAAGCAGACTAGTCTTGTCCTCTGTCAGAATCCAGACAGGACAGAAACAATACAATATCGTCTGGTAAGCGTCAGGGGATGAGGAGGTAGAGATGATCGCCTCCCTCCACAAGACAGGTGAGCCATACACTGTCAGTGGGGAGATGGGAAGCACCAGCTGGGAAGACCAGATGATGTATATATACTAAGCACTTGGGGAAAAAAAAAAAAAAAGAAAGAAAGACTGGAAAAGTGGAAAAACCTGGGGAAGGGAAGGTTGAAGTCCAAGGGCACGAAAACTGGGAATGTGAGAATGAAAGCTAGAACCAGGCCTTCCAGGCATTCCCAGCTGCCCGCCCCCTCCTAAGCTCCCCTCACCCTTCAGTCCACTCCCCTAGCACTGACTGGAAGGACCAACTACATGGGGCTGCCACTGTCCCTCTTCAGTGGGACCAAAACCCTTTTTACTTCTGTGAGTTTAGCCTCAGCTTTTCCAGAACACTCTAGCCTAAGGGTCCCCTCCTCCTCTTTTCATGCAGATTGTCTTGTCTCCAGAATCAGATATATTAAGGTGCTTTGTAAAAGCCTAGGACGGGATTTGGGGTGATGAAAGCTAGGCATCAGGATGGGTCCACAGAAACCATGCCAGACTAACCACCATTTTTTTCTTTATCAGGATTACCTGTTTAGTTAGGGCAAAAGTAGACTTTGGCAGACTTTTGAAGGGATGTCTCAGAACAATCCCAGGGTCGCAATGAAGAAATGTGGGTTTGATGCTAGTAGTATGTGGAATGTCATTAAGTGATTGATGTACTACTGGGTGGGGCACTGATGGATCATAGGTGACTTGGCGGGAAGTTTCTAGTGGCTGCAAATGGCTGTGGTCCTATTCAGCATGTTTATTTCTGACATGGATGGTCCGTGCATCAAACCTATAGATGTAATTAGGATGAGCAGGGCACCAAATACACCTGACAGGAGATTGACACTAAGAGCCAAAACAAATGAGATGCAAATTAACGGAGATAAATGGGAAGTCATGTATTTTGGAAGAGAGGCAAACTGGAAATTGTTCTGGGAAATGTAATTAAGATAGGAAAGGGTTTAGAAGCCATGTGAGAAAAATGGTTTAAGGAACTAGTGGTTTAGGCTGCAGAAAAAAACTGCTCTGGGGAACGTGCCTGCCATTTTCAGGTTTGAAAGGCCATCATGCAGAATTGGGATTAGACTCATTCTCTATGAACCCAAGGTTAATAATAAGACTTAGAAGCAGATTGCAGCTGACTTTCTAAACATCAGAACATCCAAAGATAGAATATGGGCAGCTCCAGAAACAAGTGGGTTCCCCATCACTGAAGTCTTCAAACACCAAATGGATGGCCTCTTGGTAAGTTTACTTGTTACACTTTGTGTAGCTATTTTTTTTTTTTCAAGATTAACTGTTAGTATCTATTTACTTACCCATTCATTCAAAGTTACATTTTGAGAGTCTCATCTACATATTTGGCATCACACTATACACTAAAGATACAAAGGGGCTACAAAGACACTGTTTCTGCTCTTAGAGAGTACCTGGTCCCCTAGTGCGGAGATGGACATGTTTATTTCAATAGTACAATGTGCCCTGAGTGTAGGCCTCAGCACCAGGAAGATGCCTGCAGTTTAGATTAAGTCCAAGGGTTCCTGTGAAAATTCACACACATATGTATTTGGTTCCTAAAGGCCAAAAATAGATTAATCAAGGTCAAGTCACTTATATACTGGCTGTGAGAATAGAAGTGCACAATGAAACAGAATTTGAGAATTTTTGTACATGATATTTTGTTCTTACAGCCTGACTTTTGGTCTTCGGCTGGGACTTGTTTATGTACCTACAGATTGTCTTACAAGTGGCTGTGGTGTCAGGGTGAAGTGATTTAGCCAGCAGGGCTACCCAACTCTCCATTTCTTACCCACCCTATGGGGACTGCTTCAGCACAGACATAAACATGCTCCTGCCGTTACCTTATTGCACTCATCACATGGGGAGGCTAGAAGGCTTGATTCAGGGATATGATTGGATTTTAAATCCCAGTCTCACAGGATTTTAATTACTGGTCTGGGGCAGCAGGGATAGGCGCTGGCTGCCTTTGGATGGAGGAGGTCGATACACCAGTCCACAACATATTGAGCCACAATGCCTGCAGACTCTATTGCTCTATTTAATCATCTTTTGCAAAATTTACAGTGGAACAGGAGAGATCAATACGGAATTTATCACATTCTCTTGTAAATATGAGCCAGGAAAGAGTTCCAGGCAGTTTGTTACTGAGTGGGAGGGAACATGTCTGTGTACAGCTGGGCATTAGGAGATGAGACAAAATCCATACTTCTTGGCATAAGCTACAGATGCTCAGCCAGGCCGTTTTGAGCCTGAAGGCAGGTTCAATGGGAATAACACTGATTCATTCACTTAACCAACCAATCAACCAACCAACCAACCAACATTCCAAAGCACCTACATTATGACAGATCCTGTGGAGGCTCTGGAGACATAGACTGGAATTCTGTTCATGAGATCACAATCAAAAATATAGTGCAATGGCTCGTCCACTTACTAGGAGTGGACCCTGTGCAAGTTACTTAACAGCCTGGTGACCATGTTATGCATATGGAAAATGTAGGTAATAAGGGTCCCTATCTTGGGGAATCTGGGAGGTGGGAAGATCAGCAAGAAGGCTGGAGATTAGTCCAGGTGAGCAATGAAGCCTGAACCAAGGTAGTGGGGACAGAGGAGGGCATGCACTTGAGAGGCAATTCTTAGGGCTTGGTAGAAAGTGAGCAAGAAGTCTTCAGATTTACTGGCAATACATTCGTAAGACTGGCAGAACAACAACAACAACAAGACTGGTAGATGCTGTTCACTAAACATATGGGAACACAGAGGCAAGTGTACGGAGGGCTGTGTTAGATACACTAGATACAAGATGTTTATAGACTCAGCGACGTGGAAGGCTGAGGCAGGAGCATTGAAAATTTGAGGTCAACCTAAGCAATTTAGCGAGGACTTAAGCAATGTAGTGAGATCCCTTCTCAACATTAAAAATAAAGGGCTGGGGATGTAGCTCAGTGGTAGAGTATTTCTGGGTTCAATCCACAGTACCCCTTCCCTCCAAAAAAAAAAATGTTCACAGAATATTAAACATCATTAAAGATTTGAAAATGCTTCGTTTGTTACAAGGAAAATACATAGGCCACTGTGGTTAGAAAAGACATGGTAGAAAAGCCATGGGATGAATGTTCAAGCATAGGTCACCATACAGAGTAGGGCAAGGAAAAGGGCAACAGCAAAATCTCCTGCCCAGGACTTCTGCTCAATACACACCTATGGTGGGGTTTTCCAAATGGCAGATAATCCTCTATATATTGTGTGACACAAGTATATTAAGAGCAAGAATCCTCAGCTCATTTTTCTTTCTGGCAAGTATCCTGGAAGTCATGGGCTTTCAGGAGAGCAGCCCATTTCTCCTTCTGTCCACAATCTAGCACAGACTACCTCCAAGGTGGCAGAGTGCCCTGTGACCAAGAAGCAGCTGGGGGCAACTGTTAGTGGGAAGGAAAGGCTCTGGATAAAGCAGAGTTTAAAGTGGACTATAAGAGCCTGGGTCCCTGCAGCCTCCCTTCCCCCTCCTGCAAGTGACAGCTGAGACCAAGGCAGCCGAGCCTGGGGTCTGGGCTGAATTTAGCAGTCATAATTATACTGCTGATGTCTGGGGCAAAGACAGAGTCTCTGCAGAAGGAAGCAGCTTTTGTTCATGCACTAAAAACACATCATCTTCAAACATGCTAATCGTATGTCTGCTTCCATCTAACAACATTGAAGGGAGGCTGAGGAAAGGGCACACAATGCCCACACATCTGGCTAATTCAGTTATAAGGCCAATCAATCTTGATGGGTTGTCTATAAAACACCAGCCACCCCAAAGGACTGAGATGACCAGATGTTTAAGTGTCTGCTGACCAATCCCAGCATAATACCCATAGTAGGGAAGAGGGGGTAACAGGAGATGGCTTATGCTTCTGCTCACGTCTGTTCACAAAGCTAAGTCCAGCCTGCTGCTTGGAGGAGTGGCAGCACACCAAGACAGTGGCTGAGCCAGGCTCACAAGAATACACAGACTTCCACTCTGAACTTCAAGAAGATGAGAGACCTTGTTTACAGTTGGCTTTGAGAACACGTGGAGAAACAGAACCCAGTGGGATATTTTTGCTAACTGCACTTCCCATATGGAGAGAATCAAAAGTGTGGAGGGAACATCTTTGAAATGTCATCATATATTACAGGCTATGGTTCTGGGCACAGGAAGTGTTTACCTGCTGATGTCTACTTTCAGCCCTCCATTAAGGCTGAAGGAATTACTCATCTCAAGCAATGCTTGTTTTAAAAATAGAAGCTCTGCCAACAAGAACTCTTTCAGTTTATGATCCTTTCTTAATGCTCAACCACAGTTACCAATCACCAGGCAACCATCACCAAAAAATGAAAGTGGAAGGGTGGTAGGGAAATGAGCAAGGAGAGGATGACGAAAAGACCACAAACACGGAGGGGACCATTTTGACCCATGATTCCTTGCTGGTACTAGGGATCCAATTTATCTCAAGAGTGCTTTTCCTTAATTAATTCTAAAGATTTTTACCAACTTTTGTCCCAGAGTTGGAGACAAACCAACTGACAAACCAGATGGATAGATTTGGGTAAAGGAAACTTCCAACATTTCAGCAAGTGGTGTGAAAGAACCACAAATTAAAAACTGGATCTTCTTGGGCATGGCAGCATATGCCTGTGACCCCAGAGGCTAGGGAGGCAGAATCAGGAGGACTGCAAGTTCAAAGCCAGCCTCAGCAACTTAGTGACACCCTGTCTCAAAATAAAAAATAAAAAAAAGGGTTAGGTCCAGTCCCTGGTACAAAAAAAAAAAAAAAAAGTGTTTGTGTGTGTGTGTGTGTCTTTGTTGTCATACCCTGTGCCTAGGAGAGTGCCAGGAACTCAGTACGAGTTTGATAAATATTTGCTGACTGAATAATTGTGTCCCAGTTACAACATACCAAGGCTGTGTTCTTCACTTCTATGTGCTGGGAGTGGCCTCCTGTAGTTGCTGGCAATGCTGCTGCACAATATCACTGCAGAGATAGAGTCTTTTCTCTGCCTGTGTGAACATGGATGGAGTCGTGGTGGGAGGCAGGCTTATGGGCCTTATTACCACATCCAACAACCTCTTCAGTCCTCCTCAGGTGCAGCAATCAATGCCAATGGCCAATCTTGCCTCTTTCTTATTTTTTTTTTTACCTTAATTTCCATAAAACACAACTTGCAGGACTGTTTCCTTTGAATTTTTCTATTCATTCTTTTGTCTCAATTATGGGTGTCATCCAAGGCCCAGTCCAGGGACCTATCTTCTTCTCTCATTATGCATTCTCCCTTAAATAACAGTTCCAATATACACGGTTTAAATTATCTCAGCAATTATCAATCCTGGCTATATATTATAATTATATGGGAAGTGGCAAAACTATATCAAGTCAAAGTAGGAGAAAATATTTGCAATGAACACCAGAGATAAAGGGTTAATATCCTTTATATACAAAGAATTTTAGAAATCAAGAGAAAAACAAAGACCAAAAGTCCTGCAGAAAAATGAGCAAGATGTCAGGTGCAGTGACACATGCCTGTAATCCCAGTGGCTAGCCTCAACAAATAAGGGAGGCCCTAATCTACTCAGTGAGACTCTGTCTCAAAATAAAAAGGGCTGCGGACACAGCTCAGTGGTTAAGCACACCCCTGGATTCAATCCCTTGGTACCCCCCCACCAAAAAAAAAATAAAATAAAATTGCAAGACATGAATAAATGGCTCATAGAAGGAGATATAAAATGGTCCCTAAACATATAAAATGATATTCAGCTTTACTTGTTATAAAAGAATAAAACTAAAACTACAAACGGGATACTATTTCTCATTCACTAGAATGGCAGCAATCCAAAAGCTTCACCATAAACTGTTGGAGAGACTGTGAAGAGACTCAGGTACCTTCAGGCAGTGCTAATGTAAAATGGTACAACTTCTTTTATTTATTTATTTATTTATTCTAATTTGTTATACATGACAGCAGAATGCATTTCAATTCATAGTACATATATAGAGCACAATTTTTCATGTTTCTGGTAGAGTCATACCATTCGTGTCTTCATACATGAACTTAGGGTAATGATGTCCATCTCATTCCACCGTCTCTTTTACTCCGGTGCCCCCTCCCTTTCCTTCTCTCTCCTTTGCTGTATCTAAAGTTCCTCCATCCCTCCCATGCTCCCCACCCATCCCCATTATGAATCAGCGTCTACATATCAGAGAAAACATCTGGCATTTGGCTTTTTGGGATTGGTTTACTTCACTTAACATAATATTCTCCAACTCCATTCATTTACCTGCAAATGCCATGATTTTATTCTCTTTTAATGCTGAGTAATATTCCATAGTGTATATGTATCACGTTTTCTTTATCCATTCATCTACTGAAGGGCAATTAGGTTGGTTCCACAGTTTAGCTATTGTGAATTTTGCTGCTATAAACATTGATATGACTATGTCCCTGTAGCATGCTGCTTTTAAGTCCTTTGGGTATAGACCGAGGAGAGGGATAGCTGGGTCAAATGGTGGTTCCATTCCCAGTTTTCCAAGGACTCTCTATAAGCTTTCCATACTGGCTGCACCAATTTGCAGTCTCACCAGCAATGTATGAGTGTGCTTTTTCCCCACATCCTCACCAACACTTATTGTTGTTTGTATTCTTAATACCTGCCATTCTGACTGGAGTGAGATGAAATCTTAGTTTTGATTTGCATTTCTCTAATTGCTAGAGATGTTGAGCTTTTTTTCATATATTTATTGACTGATTGTATATCCTCTTCTGAGAAGTATCTGTTCAGTTCCTTCACCAATTTATTGATTGGGTTATTTGTTTTTTTGTTGCTAAGAAAAATGATACAACTTCTAAGGAGGAGAAATTTGCTATAGATAACCAAAGAACATGTGCATTTATCCTCTCATTCAGTAATACTACTTCTAAGACTTCACTATAAAGACCTACCTCCAAAAATCCAAAAATGTTCATGCAAAGAAGTTATTCATTGTAGCATTATTTGTAATTATAGAATATTAAAAACCTCAATGCTCAAACAAAGGTCAGGAATGAAGTACTAGGCAGCTATAAAAAGGAGGAGGGGAAAAAAGAGGAGGAAGAAGAGCTCTTGAACCAATATGAAATGATTTCCAGGAAGTATTGATCAGTAAAAAAATTGACTATAGAAGAACACAATTCATAATATTATGTTATTTTTTTTTCTGTAGGAAGATCAAATAAGAAAACATACAGATATTTTATATGACAAAACAAAAGAAGGATAAACCAGAAAACAATAACACTTTTTTTTTTTCAGGGCTGGGGCTTGAATCCAGGGTCTTGTACATCAGTCTCTAAGCAAGTGTTCTATTATTGAGCTACATCTCCAGCCCTTTTATTTTGTCTTTTAAATTTTGAGACAAGGTCTCATAAAGTTGCCGAGGCTAGCCTTGAACTTGTGATCCTCCTGCCTCAGGCTCCCGAGCTGCTGGGATTACAGGCGTGCACCACCACACCCAGCCTAATCAGCTGACTTTGAAATGGAAAGGGTACCCTAGGTTATCCAATGTAACCACGAGGTCCTTAGAAGTGAAAGAGAAAGGTGGAAGAGTCTGTTAGAGTGATGAAATGAATAAACACTTGACGTACCACTGATGGCTTCAAAGGTAAATGGGCTACATGGAATGTAGGCAGGCTTTAGAAGCCTAACAAGGCAAGAAAACTGTCTCCTAGAGTCTCCAAAAATGAAGGCAGCTCTGTCAACGCAAGTGCTCTACCACTAAGCCACAACCCCCGTCCCTCAACACCTTGATTTTAACCAGTGAGACTCATTTCAGACTTCTTATTTCTGAATTGTGTGATACTAAATTTATGTTATTTTAAGCTGCTGGTGATAACTTGTTTTAGCAACAAGTTATATTATCATCAAGTCAGGGTACATAAGAAAAGTTACAGTGCTTGCCTCTGAGGAGGAGGACCAGGGACATGGAAGGGGGACTTCCTTTCCACTAAATATCCTCTGGCATTCCTTGAAATTATTATCTGTGTATTTTTTGGGGGGCAGGGTACCAGAGATTGAGTTCAGGGGCACTCAACTACTGAGCCACATCCCCAGCCCTTTTTTGAATTTTATTTTAGAGACAGGGTCTCACTGAGTTGCTTAGTGCTTCACCATTGCTGAGGCTGGCTTCAAACTTGTGATCCTCCTGTCTTAGCCTTCTGAGCCGCTGGGATTATAGGCGTGCACCACTGAGCCCAGCTTATCTTGTGTATTTTTAAAAGGAAAATTTACCTTGATCCTTAAACAAACACACAACAATAGATAACCACTTTAGGAACTCTCTACTGATTACAAGATTAAGTCATCTGTCTTATACCCAAGCCTCCTCGTCCCATAACCCAGCAGGTGGCCAGTTTTCTTCACATCTCTAAATAACACGCAAGGGTAAGGTTCATTTCTGTTGCTGCTTCACTGAAAAGTTTCCCTCTTTCCTTTTGCTAGTTTGAATTCTACCTGTCCATCCGGGTATGACTGCAGTCCCACCTATTCCATGAAGCCTTCTACAATGCCAACACTGATCTTTCCCTTCCTCATTACCCATTACACTTTTTTCCCCCCCCTGGCTCTTACTCTTTGTTTAGTTTAGGGTCCTGTTATCTTCTGTCCTCTGCTATCCTGAGTGTGCCTTGTGTAAGGGCACTTTCACCAAACTATCACTCAAGGGTGCTGTCTAAAGGAAGAGCCTGTTATCTTTTTCTTTTCTGTTCACTATAATGCCTAGTGCCATTTATGAATTAATTTATTCAACAAATATGTACTGAGCTCCTATCACATGTAATGGACAGTACAAGGTGCTAGGAATATAAGCATTACAGATCCATACTCTGCCTCTTGAGAACTCACTACATCGTGAAATAGAGATACATTAATCAAATAACTATAGAACTACATGCTGTGGTAAGGTTGAAAAAGAATTCATACAGGATGTTTTGAGAGCAGATATTAGTGGAAACTAGAATAGGGATGATGGTGGCCAGATAAAGAAAAATTATAACTGATAAACAAATATGAGTTTTTAGATTGGCAACTAGATAAATTAGAGGGCAAAAATCAACTCAGAATCACAAAGTATACAAATGGGAGTTTTGAGACTGCAGTCCAACTTTCTTATTTTACAAACGGGGAAACAGACTCAGTGAGTGGGAAGAATTTGCTCAAGGTTGCACGGTAGTGCCAGAATGATGTGCCTGACCCTGATATCCAGTCAGCATTTCCTACCACACAGGGTTCCATTACTTCAAAGGGAGTCCCTGAAGGGTTTCTTGCTTCCTTCTGCTATGTTTAAAAGAATTCATTTCCAAAATGCTATTCTGGAAGAGTCCACAGTCCAATCCTACAAAGAACACCCCTGCTGTGTTCTTCCTAGAACACTACTAGGCTTATGTCTAAGGGAAGAAAGCACAAGAATATTGGGCACAACTCCTTTTGGGAAGAGCACTTTTGTTCTGGCCCATCTCAGTCTGACCTTGGGATGGGGCCTTTTGCTGGCATTTTACAGGTGCTGGCCTTCAATTTGATATTCCCCTTTCTTAAAGCACAGTGCTGCCCTTTCCCTGTCCATTCTGCCCAAGAGCATGTGCAATGGAGAGGGCACAGCAGGAAGGCAAAGGGCAGTTGGCCCTGTCTTGGGAAATCTGAGTCACACGCAGCTGTTTCCAGGCGCAGTGCAGGTGAAGGAGAATGCAGGATACAGAACAGACCTGGCCCAGCCGATGCTGACCTCTCCTTCACCCAGGGGATCCTTGGCTTCCAGCTGCCACCATTGGCGGTGATGAGCTCATGCCGGATACCAGCCAGGCTCATCTGAAGACTGCTTGGAGCCGATTAAAGCCTTGATGAAATGCGGGTGCCCAGATGGCAGGTGGCTCTGGAGAGCATGGGCTCTGATGACCAGGCTCTCATCTCCAGCTCAACTGTACAGTGACGCCTTTATGTCCACAGGAGCTGGGAAACAGAAATACCTTTCCCTATGGGGTGAGCAAGAATAGTTGCTCATTTTGCACAGGGTAAAGGGTTGAGGGTAGAACTCATAGACACTGAGAGCCCCCGTTTGGTTCAATCTGCCACATGGACTACAATTATAATACTACAGAACATCTCTGTTCCCCAAAATGCCGCCCCCCCCTCCCCCCGCCGATGGATGGACTGCTGGATCCCTTTGGATGACTGATGGCCATCCCTTTTTACAAGATCATCTCAAGCTAAGAGATGGCCTAACATCTACATTTCCAGTCTCAATATAAATACCACCTGCTCAGGGAAGGCATTCCTCACCCCCTTCAGACTAGGTTAGGTTCCTGTTCTGTTCTTCTTTTTCTTTTTTTGTTGTTGTACCGGGGACTGAACTCAATGACACACGGCCACTGAGCCACATCCACAGCCGTATTTTGCATACTATTTAGAGACAGGGTCTCTCTGAGTTGCTTTAGCACTTAGCTTTTGCAAAGGCTGGCTTTGAACTCATGATCCTCCTGACTCAGCCTCCTGAGCCGTTGGGATTACAGGCTCTGTGATATTCTTGCAGTACCCTCTACTTTTCCTTAGTAGTACTTACATTATTAGCTAGTAATAATTTAGCCAATAATTGTCATTATTTGCTTAACGTCTCTATTCTGCCAGATTTTAAGCTTAGCAAGGGTAGAGTATGATACGTATTTGTTAAAATAATATCAGAAAATCAATTTAAAGATCAGTCAGGGCAAGAAAGAGTTTACAGGTAAGTTTTTAAAAATTTATTCTAATTAGCTATATATGACAGCAGAATGCATTTTGATTCATTGTATACAACTGCAGCACAATGTTACATTTCTATGGTTGTACACGATGTAGCCATGCACCATATGTGCAGTCATACATGTACCTAGGATAATGATACAGGTAAGTTTTTAATAGTATCCTATAAAAGGCCACTTACACATCTGACAGGGGGCTAATCTTATCTACCACACTAGCTGGGGGGCCAATCAGGTCCTCCTGGCTTTCTGGGCTGCTCTTAGGAGGCGTCGCCCATCCAAGTCAATATTTTATGGTTTTGAGTAGAATAGAGAATTATCTTTTATTTTTCAACAACTTTACTGATATAATTTACATATTGTAAGGTTTGGCCATTTAAAATACACAATTTAATGATTTTTTTAGCATACATGCAGTACATGAAGCTGTAACTACAATCTTTTCTTTCCTTTTTTTTGTACTAGAAATTGAACCCAGGGGGGCTTTATCACTGAGATACATCCTCAGTCCTTTTTATTTTTTTATTTTGAGACAAGGTCTTGCTAAATTGCTCAGGTTGGCCTTGAACTTTCCATCCTCCTGCCTCAGCCTCCTGAGATCCTCCTCTAATCTCAGCCACTGGGATTAGAGGTGCGTGCCAATGCACCCAGCACCACCATCAAAATCCACTGTTTATTTTCATCATCTCCAAAAGAAACTTTGTGTCCACTGGTGACAATCCCTCCCCAACCCTTTCCCCCAGAAAACTGCTAGCATCATGGATTTTAGTAACATCTACGTCTAAACAATAAGAAGAAAACTTTAGCATTCAATCATCTGACATGATCTCTCATTTTAAAGATGAAAGAGTGAAGCCAAAGAGGGGTCAAGATCCATAGGGGCGAGATGGCAGAGCTGGGATTGACCACAGTCCCTGAGGCTACAGCCTTTGACTTCTCTGCCATGCAGTATAACTGTGTGTGCCCTGGACTATCTACCCCACGGAACTTTAAGTTCCTCGAGGGCAGAGGCTATATTCTGCTCATTTCTCTCCACTCTCTGCCCAGCCGTACCAAAACAGCAGTGATGCTTAATGTGATCTAGGGTTCTGTGACCTACTGTCATTCTGTGAACTCTGCTACCAGTCCTTGATGAGATAAATACAGAAACTGAGAGTATCTGGAAACTTTTATAGAAACTTGTCAGAGTAATTTTATGTCTGTGGAATCTAAGTATAAATTTGGGTCTGTATCTTGTATGCCTTTTAAAAATAGCATTTTTCTTTCTCTTTTTAAAATAAATAATTTATTTGTTCCAACTTGTTACACATGGCAGCAGAATGTATTTTGATTCATAGTACACAAATAGAGCACAATTTTTCATTTCTCTGGTTGTACACAAAATAGAGTCAACACCATTCGTGTCTTCATAAGTGGACCTAGGGTAACAATGCCCATTTCATTCCACCATCTTTCCTACCCCCATACCCCCAACCCTTCCCTTCCCTCCCCTTTGCCCTTTCCAAAGTTCCTCCATTCCTCACATCCTCCCCGCATTCCATTAAAAATAGCATTTTTTTCTAATAATTTATTTTCAACAAGTATTGGCTCATGACAGAATGCAAATTCCAACATGACCACCAGCAGCAGCAATAAAAACAAACAGATGTCTCATAGATACTGCAGGAAGCACCGCGTTAGAGCAACCCATCCCTCCTCCTCTCTGCTGCTTCTCCTTCCTCTCGGTGTCCTGGAATCCTGCACGGCTTCTCTTCTTCCACTCACATTTGAAAGGTAGGTTCTCTCAGTCATGCCTTCAGGTCTCTTTAGTTCTATAACCTTCCATGGATAACTCTGAGACTCAGTTCAGTCATCCCCAAGACACTGACAACACTCAAATCTACATGTTCAATTCAGTCCTTTCTCTCCTCAGCTTCAGACCCATTTGTCTAATTGCTGGATACTCATCTTGACAAGAGTATCCCAAGATTCCGTGGCCAATCGACCACTATTTATTAGAAACATATAAGTGCCATGAGGAAGGCAAAAGGGGGTCCTATGATAGGGAGTGGCAAGGGGAGTTACTTTTACCAGGTAGTCAGGGAAGGTCTCTTTGAGGAAGGAACCCTTGAGTTGAGACCTGAATGATGAAGTGAGGTGGACAACTCAAGAGGGACAGTGTTCCAATCCCTGGGGGAGGCAGGTGCAAAAGCCCAGAGATAGGAAGGAGCTTGGCATGTCTGAGGGACAATGGAGTGCCATTGTTCCTGGAGGAGAGTGATTAGGTGGGAGAAGAACAGAGAAGAGGGTATAGAGGTCTAGGGTTTCTGATTCTGGTAAGGAGGCTGGATTTCATTGTGGTTTCAATGGCAAGCCAAAGGAGTTTTTAAGTAGGAGAATGACATGATTTATGTTTCATAAAGATTACTTTGGCTATTATTTGGAGGGTAGGTTGAGAGGAACAAGAGTGGAAATGTGCGAGAATGATTGGGAAACTGTGGTAATAGTTGAGAGATGATGGTAGCCTGAACTAGAGTTAAAGCAATGGAAATGGCAAAAACAGGGTTCAAGATGTACTTAAAGAGGAACAACTGACAAGACTTACTGAAAGACTTGAAATTAAGGGGGGAAAAAAGAAAGAAAGAAAGAACTTAAGGATGACTTGAAGATTATGGGCCTGAAAAACTAGGTAGATGATGGTATCATTTAGGCCATGAGAGGATAAGAACTGGGGGAGTGAATGAATACCAATCATTTGAGAATTTTAGCTATTAAGAGATACAGAGCTAGAGGTAGATATGGGGTGAAGGGGAGTTTTTTGTTTGCTTTGTTTTTCAAGATGGATGAGATTAAGGCATATTTTTATGATGATGCCAGTAGGAAAGGAAAAGAGATATGCTAGAGTGGCAGGCAATTAAGTGGTGAGCAAAGTCCTTGAGAAAGTAAAAGAAGAGGCAGAGACTCGGAGTAGGATTTGGAGGTCTTCCACTCTCTGAGGCGGCACATAAATGCAGTAGGCTAGTAATCATGATGATGGGAAGATGAGGCAGTTCCTTTCTGACTGCAACCTATTTTCTTCAGGAAATATGAGTGAGATGGTCAGGATGGGAAAGGAGGAGGCACTGGAAATTTTAGGAAAAAGCACAGAAAAATTGTTTTCATCCAGAATAAGAAAGTGATTTTGCTCATGAAGCACAGTGGCATGGTTGGCAACATTGTATTTGAGACTTATGGTTAAAAACAGGAATGACTTGAGTCCAGTTAGTATGGCTGTGTGATTTTTTTCTCCAGCAATATTCAGTTCCTTAGATAAAGACATAAATTAAAATTGGCTTAACTAAAGTTCCCATCTATCAGGAGAGTACAAAGAAGAGCAAAAGAAGCAAGGAGGAATAGCTATAACACTGGACCATGAAATCCTAAACAAGGAGGGCGGGAGGCAAGGAGGTAGAAAGTATGATATACAGATAAGACCAAAAAGCACACCATATAACCAGAAATATCATTACAGCACTTCAGAAGCACCCCATGCCCTCTCCTCTTTGAGGTTAACCGCTATCCTGACTTTTTACACCACTGACAAGTTTTGTCCATTTTGAATTTTCTTTCCATTTTGAATTGTAAATGCAGACATACAGCTAAATACTCCCCTATGTCTGGCTTGGAACCAGAATTGATGGCTTGTGAGATACATCCATGTTGCTATATAAAGCAATAAGAGTTCATCCATTCCATCACTGTGTATTATTCCATTGTGTGAACATTCCATAATTTATTTATCCATTCAGCAACTTAATAAACATTTTGGAAACTTCTAAACATCTTTCACAATAAACATAAGGTCCATCCTGTTCCTCCTCTAAATTGTAATGGTTTCCCATTAGAGAATAAAGTCCAATTTCCTTAACACAGCTTGCATCATGGACCTTCCTTCCTTATCAGTTTCTGCTTCCCATTCTTGTCTTCTGACCCTTCCAACAACACCTTCTAGATCCAGCTCTTCTGAAATGCCTGCACTTGTACTGAAGTCAGCCTCATACTGCATGCTTTTGAACATGTCATCCATTCTGCCCTTCTCCCTCAGCCACTGGGAAATCTTGTATCCATCCCTCAAGACTGATCTCCTACATCAAACTTTCTCTGCCTTTCCAGAGACATAAAAAGTCTTTTCTTTGTGATCTCATAGCACCTTCTATAGATCTCCATTAATGTACCAGATAACAATTCTTTGTTAAAATGTCTGATTTCTCACTGAACTATGAGTTCCTTAAGGGCAAAGGGCAAAGGCCGTGTCTGGATCATGTTTATTTCCCTGGTGCCTAAGGTGGGGCCTGTGACAGAAGAGATGCCCAGCAAGTGTTTGAAAAGACCTGCCTAGGGGTTATACAGGACACTGGGGCTAGAAGGGGTCCTTGAGATCAGCTACCAAACTTCTCAATTTTACAGAGGAGAAAGGGTTTCCTAAAGGAGAAAGATTTTTTTTTTAAATATTTTTTTTTAAGAGAGAGTGAGAGAGGAGAGAGGAGAGAGAGAGAGAGAGAGAGAGAGAGAGAGAGAGAGAGAGAGAGAATTTTTTTAATATTTATTTTTTAGTTATCGGCGGGCACAACATCTTTGTTTGTACGTGGTGCTGAGAATCGAACCCGGGCCGCACGCATGCCAGGCGAGCGCGCTACCACTTGAGCCACATCCCCAGCCCCAAGGAGAAAGATTTGTTGGTGGCAAAGTCAGAACTTATAATCCTCAGTCCAGTGTTCATTCCTATTCTCTGCATTGCTGGTGAGAATCAGAGTATGAAGTTTCAACAGAGCCCAGCCTGAGGCAAAGAAAGTTGACAGCTCAACATCTGGCCATGTAGACAGATGGATAGACAGTGAAGTGGAACAAGAAACAGGACTCTAAGTTTTGGGTCCTGACAACAAGTTAACAGGCTGCTAAAGGGAGGGTGTCAGGCTGGAAAGGCTCTGTCGGAGGCAAGCTGGTGGGAAACTGAAGGGCTTGGTTGTTGCTGGCTACTTAACACTGACAACTGAGCCATGCACTCAGAGAGAGGGGTCAGGAGGAGCCATGTGGAAACTAGAGAGAAAAGAGGAATAAAAGGAATCTCATGAAAATAGAAGGGAGACAGGCAGGATAGAAGGAGGAGGTGGGGGAGGGGCTTGGAATAAAATTGATCAAATTAAGTTATTATAAGTATAACTATGCCACAATGAAATCTACTATTCTATATAAGTATTATTTACCAATATAAAAATTTTAAAAAAGAAAGGAGTATGGGCTGGGGTTGTGGCTTAGTGATAAGAGTTCAATTCTCAGCACTGCATATAAAAATAAGTGAATAACATAAAGGTCCATCCACAACTAAAAAAATATTAAAAAAAAAAAAAAGAAAGAAAGGAGTAGGTGGGAAAAAAAGGCTGAGGGAAGCCCTGAGAAAGTAGTATTAAGCCTCATAAAGCCTGAGTTTCTAGGGTGAGGGGCACTGGTGGGTGAAAAGGAAGTGGATTACCAGAAGAAACATAACTAGAAAGAGGCAGCTCATATAGGAGGCTCTATAAGTCCAGATACATAGGACATTGTGAGTGGGGGAGCCAGGAAGCAAAGATATCACATCTCCCTATAGTGCTTTTGGACATTTATCAGTACATCCAAAAATATACTAAATAATGTACAGGACACTGTAGCAAAGAGAGACAAAAGAGACACAGTTTTTGTCTTCAATCTTTCTCAGTGTAATAAAGTAGTGCTGGGTAAAGTCCAGGGGACAGAAAAAAATACCAGAAGGCAGGTGGCATGAGAGCTGGGGATGGACTGATAGAAAAAAAAAAAAATCACAGCCTGAGAAACAAAGTCTTAAAGGGACACAAGCAATAGAAAGAACTGTTTGTGAAGCCACTGAGGCGAGAACACTGGATGGACACTGCAGGGTAGCAGAAGGTAAGGATAGCAATGGGGAAAAAAATTAGGTGAGGCCAGACTAGAGCAGCTTTAACACCAGTTTAAAAAGGATGGTTCAGATTCTTTGTTAAACAGGTGAGCACTGAGGGTTTTGAAGTTAACAACAAATACTACGTATGCAGTGCCTACCCTGTAGAATGTACACATGTCCTAATCTCCACAAAACCCCAGAAGGCATCACTCCTATTTCCAAATGAGGAAAAAGAATTTCAGAGTGGTCAGTACTTTGCCCAGGTCACAGCTACTAAGTGGCAGAGTTGATACTCAGATCATGACGCCAGAGATTATTACACTCTTTCCTTGTAGTTCTTCTCATCTGGGGTTTCTGTTTTGAACCACATTTGGAAAATTATGAGCAATGATTTTCTGAATTCTCCTAAGTGGTAAATACCTAGTTCCACTTTAGATGCCTGGGAGAGAAGTTAATTCCTTGTATACTACTGATGCCTAAGAGCATTGGGACTCAATTATTTGAAGGAAGCCTGGTCAAGAAAGGCTGTCATGATTAGAGACGGATCTGCCAGCGGGATCACATCCCTGAGATGAAATGGTTACTGATGCACCCTAACAGCCTTGCAAATACTGGGCTGAGTCACCTCCAGGGACTTGGGTAGGAAGCTTCAGCCACCTCTGATTACTCCTCCTTCCAGGCATCGTGTGTCTGTCCTTCTCTCTCCCTCTCCCACTCTTCCTGTATTTGCACTCAAGTGATGAAGCAGAGCCTTCCTGCTCATAAGCCATCAACACAGGCAGAAGCAGTGACTTCACAGATGATAACACAGAAGCCTGTATACTTATTTTTCTGTGGAGGGTGGAGGGAGAAGAGTGGCACTGGTTAATCAAAATCCTTCCAGAGAACTCTAGGGAGCTCCCATTACCCTTCCTGATAAGGTTTAAGTACCATCTCCTCTGGGAAACTCTTTGTAACTGACTCCACCTCCCTACTCACCAGGCCGAAGAAGGCATTTCCTCTTCTATGTCTCCATAGCCCCCTTTCCAGCTTCTTGCCAGACTACCTACCCCACCCCCAATCATGGCCTATTTCTACATCTGTCTACTCTGACAGTTTGACAGTGTCTCAGAGTCAATGACAGTTTGCTTGATCCATCTTGGGATGTCCTGAGGCCCAGGATCTCAGAAATGGCAAGTGGCTTGTTCAGAGTCACATAACAGGACTTCAATTTAAAGCCCAGTCTGTTTGATTTCAAAGTCTGTGACCTTTTCACTATGTTACAAGGCTCCTGCCTTGCCCGAAGATGAAGAAGTGACCTGAACAATTTGCTAGTATGAGTTCAGAGCAGGAAGTAGCAGAGTAGGCCAGACCACTAGAGAAGGCTTCCTGAGAAGGCCCTGCAGCCTGAGGATTCAGATGAGAAGAGGGAACATGACATACTTTAGGCAGGGTGGGAATGTTGTACACTGAGATAGAATTAAGAGGAACGGAATTATAGCTGCCAGGATGTATGTGATTTCTATATCTAAGTCATAATGATTACTACCTATCATGGAGCACCTCCCTTGTTGGCCAGGGGCTTTTACAGGTGTTATTAATTTTCACATTATCACTCTGAATAGACATCATTTTACATATAAGAAAACCTAGGCTTAGAGAGTTAAGGCAACGTGTCCTAGGGAACCCATCTAGGAGGTGGGGAGCTGGATTTAAACCCAGGTTGACCTGACTTTGAAGCCTGAGATACCCTTTCAATTACTCCATGCTGCCTCCTAATGGGCCGAAGGGCGTCTACATTATCAGGTAGATCCTGCTACCTGAGCCTCTTTCCATGTCAAAAGGGGACTTCTGGTCAGATAGAAAGAGCAGCTACTCCTTCTAGTTCTAATCCTCTATGATCTGGGTAACCCAAATCCCTGTGGACTAAGCAATTTGCAGAAGAGATTTGTGTGGACCTCATGAGCACAGCTGGCTCCTTATTTAGGCCTGCCTTGGATCTATGTTACAGAGAGAACTCCCTGCAAGTTGCTGTAGCAAAGCAGGCCAAGAAAGCTGATGGGCAGGAAGACAGAGCCTTTGCAGAAGGTCAGCCGAGGTCAAAAGACTTTGGAAATCTTACTGGCAATAGCCCCTAGGAAAGACAGCAGGATCCTACCTCTCGGTTGGCTGCTCACACACACAGGCAGACCAAAGGAGTTCAACAAGGGGAGGGAGGCTAGAAGTTGGCAAGGCTGCAGGCCCTGAGCAACCAAGGCTTATTTAGGTCTGGGAGGCAGAAATAAGTGGGTTAATGGTTTTGGCCCTTGAGGTTGCGAGGCTAGGAAGGGGATGTAAATGGATGCTGGTTACAAGGCAGGTGGGAGAGATATAAAGGTGGGGGCTCAGGGCATCTGTTCCAAGTCACCAGGCATGAACCATGCCCCTGGAATAGCTCAAAGGGCTAGTCTTGGCCTGGGGGGTGGGTGATGAGGTTGGAGAGAGTTTCATAAAAGGCCCTCGCCTCCTCATTTCAAAGGTATTCGATCTGGAAGGCAAGTGTGAGAGGCTTCTTATAGAGTGAACTCTCGGTCTGGGGTGGGAGGAAGTGGGGATATAAACCAAAAGACAATGGCTGGGAGTATTGATTGATGTTAAGGCACAGTAGAGAGAAACCCCATGGTGCATGCTCCAATTCTTAGCTACAAATGTCTTACCAGAGAGCTTTCCAAAGGACAAAGTAAAAAGCATCCTGCTTGGGAACATTTTCTAAGCCTCTGCTTCTGAGAGCAGTGAGTCCTTGCCCTGAAATTATCAGACATCCCAGGCACTGTCACCACATCCACGAACATCTCAGCCCTTCCCATGCCTCAGATTGGGGTAGGTCCCTTGGAGGTCAGGGTAAGGGGCCAGGCATGAGTGTGAAGCCAGAATGGCTTTGGCTGATGGGAGGTGGCAAGACTGGGGATTCCTGGTAAGTCCTCCAAGGGCAAGAACATTGCAAGGGCTAGATAATGATCTGTGGATACCAGGCCTGGCAGGCAAAGGTGAAAGAACCTTGGATGAATGCTGATTTTTGAAAAAGTGATCAGGTGGCATGCAACAGCTGTCAGAAGTTACAAAGAATATCTTATTAGACAGATGTTTCAACCAGTCAGAGGTAAAGTAAAATGGAATGGACTGCCTGGGAAAAAAGCAGGATCTCACAGTCCCTCATAAAACCCAAAGGAATGCCAGCCATTCAGCTGTTGGAGGGGTTTCTGCTGGGATGGAGGAGGGGAAACCAGAGTGGCCTAGAGGACCTCAAAGGACCCTCCCAACTCTCAGATTCCAAGACCCCTGACAAGTTGGACCCTAGGATGCAGCCTCATGAATATGTCCCTAGCCAGGTGCAGTGGCACACACTTGTAATCCCAACAGCCTCAGGAGGCTAAGACAGGAGGATTGTGAGTTCAGCCTCAGCAACTGCAAGGCACTAAGCAACTCAGTGAGACCTTGTATCCAAATAAAATACAAAATAGGGCTGCGGATGTGACTCAGTTGTTGAGTGTCCCAGAGTTCAATCCACGGTACCCCCCAAAAAGCATCCCTGGCCCTTAAGAAGTGTCAAGAGGTGTGAACAGGTGCTCCATGCCAAGTACTCACTCAAGGGGCTGCACCTCATATGTGCTGGCAAGATGCTTCCAGAGGCTGGTCTGGGATAAGAGGAAGCAGGACAGAAAGTAACTTCTTGAGAGTTATCTGGCAGGTAACTCTACCAGAATTTGACAGGCAGTCCAGCATGAGTCCAGGGACGACAATACTACTCCTTCAACTCAAGTAATGTCCTCAAGAAGGAGGATATTCACCATTCAGCAAATATTTACTGAGTACTTACTATGTACAAGTACTATGCTAAGTACTGGGGGCACTTAAATAAATCAGTATGGTTCCTGCCTTCAGGGAGCACAGAGTCAAACTAGGGAGAGGGCTACTGAAAAAATGAAAACAATCTCAGATTGTGATGAGTGCAGTGATGGAAAAGAATAGGATAACATGACTAAGAGTAATGGAAGGACCCAATTGAGACCAGGGTGGGATAGGATCAAGGGAGACATCTGTGTGACTAGGTGAGCAGAGATTTGAAGGGACCTTCCCTTGTTTCCCTGGCCCTGCTCTGGAGGTCATAGGGGAAGAGAGAACACCTTCAGGGAGAGCCATAATGAAGAAAACTCATACCGCTTTCCATAATAGTTGCATAAATTTGCATTCCCACCAGCAACATATGAGCGTGCCACTCACATCCTGACTGGTGTGAGATAAAATCTTAGTTTTGATTTGCATTTCCTTAACTGCTAAAGATGTTGAACATTTTTTCATATATTTGTTGATCATTTGTATTTCTTCTTCGTGAAGTGTCTGTTCAGTTCCTCAGCCCATTTATTGCTTGGGTTATTTGTTTTTTTGGTGTTAAGTTTTTTGAGTTCTTTATACATCCTGGAGATTAATGCTTTATCTGAGGTGCATATGGTAAAGATTCTCTCCCATTCTGTAGACTCTCTCTTCATGTTATTATTTCCTTTGCTGAGAAGACTCTTTTTAGTTTGAATCTGTCCCATTTATTGATTCTTGATTTTACTTCTTGCACTTTAGGAGTCTTGTTACGGAGGTCAGATCCTAAGCTGATATGGTGAAGATTTGGGTCTACTTCTCAGTTTATACCAGGGCCTACTTCTTCTCAGTTTATACTCAAAGAACTTAAAATCAGCCTATTACAGTGATGCAGCCACATCACAAGAGCTAAACTATGGAACCAACCTAGGCGCCCTTCAACAGATGAATGGATAAAAAAAAAAAAGTTTTTTTAAAATCTCACACACACACACATTATGAAATATTACTCAGTCTTAAAGAAGAATGAAATTATGGTATTTGCCAGTAAATGGATGGAGCTGGAGAATGTTATGCTCAGTGAAATAAGCCAATCCCCAAAAAAACAAAAGCCAAAAGTTTTCTCTGATATGTGGATGATAATTCATAATTTGGAGGGGACTAGGGAAGAACAGAGTTACTTTAGGTAGAGGGGAATGAAGGGAGGGGAGAGGGCCTGAGGGTAGGAAGGACAGTGGAATGAATCAGACATTATTACCCTATGTACGTACGTATGTATATACGACTGGAGTGATTCTACATCATATACAACCAGAAGGATGAGAAATTATACTCCATTATACATGATGCATCAAAGTGCATTCTACTGTCATGTATAACTAATTAAAACAAATAAAAAATTAACAAGAAAACTCTCACAGTTTATGCAGACAGGGTGGTACGGAGCATCACACACACACATGGGCAAAGAACACACACCAGCTACAAGAGAGCACATCACACATGTGCTTTGTCACTCTAGGGAAGTGCCATGACCCTTGAGGCATTTCTAGGTCAGGGAGAGTCACAAGGGTGCTGGGGAAATGAGGTGTTTCTGGTGTGGAGGGCCTGCCAAGGACTCTCTCCCCTGCCCGCCCCTCCTCCACCATGCTCTCACCTCCATCAAGCAGTTCCTTGACAGTGCGGTAGTCATCAGCAAGGACAGCGTAGTGCAGGGCTGTGCAGCCCTTGAAGCTGGCACGGTTGTTCAGCCGGTTGTTGAAGTCATCTTCTCGTGTGACCAGAACTGTGGGGACAGCATCATAAACCCTTCCATTAGCAACATATGCTTGAGCCACCACTTTATCTTCTGTTTAGTCACTCACTCCCTCTACCTAACTACTAAACATTAAGTGGCACATGCACCATGTGCCTGGCCATCTGTGCTGGGCAAGAGGAGATAAAACAGAGTCTGGTTAGTTCCACAAATGTTCACTGACATCTAATATGTGTTAGGATAAATCTTGGGGACATGAAATGAATCAACTATAGTCTCTGACCTAATCTGATGAGGGAGGGAGGCAGGCAATGAACAGAAGTTTAGAGTACTATTTGAGATAAATGCTACATTAGAGGTATAATGGGATGATATAGAAAGCCAGGGGGAGCTCAGCCTGGGCATGAAGAGAGGATCCCAGAAGATGGAGTCTGGAAGAATGAGGAGGAGCTATCCATGCGAAAAAAGTAGACTGAGATAGGGAATAGGGGTTGTTCTTAGCAGAAGAGCAACACACCTCTCTGTTCTGGCTACAATCTAGTAAGAAATTTTAATTAAAAATTTACAAAAGCAAGCAAAAATCTGAAACCACGGAAAAGTACAAAGTAGAAAAAGGATCAATATTTCAGCAACTTGAGAAAGTACATTTAATATTTGTATATGTCCTTCCAAATTTCATACTATATATATGTGCATATCCCCGTCAAAATTGAAATTTAGTGTGTATGCAATTTATAATCCAATTTTTTACCTTTAATAAATATTGTAAACTTATTGTGTGTGAGACACACACACACACACACACACACACACAGAGGGGTTGAACACAGGTCCTAGCACATGCTAGGTAAGTGCTCTAGGTAAGCTACATCTGCAGCCCTTTTTATTTTATTTTGAGACAGGGTCTCATTAAGTTGCCTAGGCTGGCTTCGAACCTGTAATTCTCCTGCCTCAGCTTCCCAAGTACCTGAGATTACACAAGTGCTACCATGTGTGGTGACTGTAAACATTTTTTCAAGATAGAAAGAATAAACATTTTGTGTGATCAAAGATCAAAAGCTCCTAGGCTCATTCTAGCTAAATTCCTGAGCCTCTCTCATTTGATATAAAACTAGTTTTATATCTAAAATCAGTTTCATCAATTTATAGGACTCTTGCATTGGGTACCCACACAGAGCCCTTGTCTAGACAGTGGATTAAAAGGTCATCCCATCTCTGGGCCCTCCCTTGGGAAATGAGGTCCCACAGAGCTCTACTTGTTCTGCTTGGGTGATGGTGCTTCTGTCTGCCTAATGTAAAACTCTCTGGATACTGTCTTATGCTCCCTTCAGAGCTGGGTTTGTTGAGGGTGGAATCTGGGTCTGCCTCCCATACCACTTCTTCATGCCATATGGCCTGCAATAGGAGGCTCCTTTCACTTCTCTTGTGATAAAGGGGTATATTCTGGCAGGAGGTGACCTTGCCTAGGTAGTCAAAAGCACCAGGTAATTCTGAAAACATTCTTCTCAGAGTGCTCTTGGAATGAAGACTATGCATTTTCTCTCCTCCAATACTGGACTTCCTATTTAAAGTTCCAAAGACCTTTCTAACACTAACTGATTTCATTTTTGACCACCTTCTACTCTGTGCCAGGCCTGGTTATGACACACAAACCTATCTAATTCTCACAGCTACCTAACATAGTAGGTATTCTTATTCCCATTTTATAGATGAGAAAATTGAAGCTGAGAGGTTGTACATATCCGCATTACAGCTACTTGGGAAGATGAGGTGGGAGTTTGAGGACAGTCTGGGCAACACACACACACACACATATACACACACACCCCATAGAGAAAATGGCAGTGGGAGAGTGAGGATCAGAACCAAAGTCTGAGTCCTTACTTTTTCTTCCCATCATATCATGCTGTCACCCTCATCTGGCAAATGAGGGAGTCCAGAGCCCACAAAAAAGCAGCAGATCCTGGATGTTCTAGTTCCAGCCTTGGCTCTTACTCCCTTTTCTTTTCCACTCCAGCAAAGATGCAAACATTCTCTCTGCAGACCTGCCCTTACCAGGAAATGGCCTGGGGGTTGTAGCCAATATCCCAAGAAGCTAGCCTGGGTGGAAGCACTTTGAATGTCTGGCCAGAATAAAGTTGAGGGAGCCTGAGCTGGCGACCAGACCATTCTCTCTGTGGTCTACAGAAGCAATGGTCAACCGTTTTTTCCAGTCCAGACAGGGACTCTCCAGATTGCTAACCTCTCACTTCTACCCCTGGGTGTTAGATGACCTTTCCGGAGCAGGAAGAACAGGAAGTAAGAAATTCTCTGAGCAGCTAACATACAAGTCCCATGTGCAATGGCATATACACTTACCCCTTAAGAGCCCTTTAGGATCTCAATCAGAGATTACTAACTCCTACTCACGAATAGTCTTATCAAATCATGCTAGGTGATCTTGTTTCTAGCCTACTGCAGATCAGAAAGAAATAAGAAGGCTGGGGAAGATGCTTTAGAATCAAGCAGATTGATTACAATCAAGCACTGGCCAGGCAGGGAGGGAAAAGAACAGGACAATGAAATGCTGCAAAAGGAATTCAGAGCACAGCACCTCTAAAGGCCTTAAGGGCATCACTGAACTGCCACATAGGACATTAACTGCTAGATATAATGATGAACCTGAGGAAAAGTGATAGTTGGCTCAAGAAAGCAAGAAGGGTGTCATCCATTTAAAAAAGAAAACCCATCATTCATTCAACAAACAACATTTAATGAGCACCAGTGCAAGGTGGTAGCTTCTGGAGATACAAAAAATAACAACACATAGTCTTGACTTTGGGAAGTTAACTGCCTAATGCAAGAATCAGACCGCTGAACAGACTTATAACACATCTCCCAAGTACAATGATAGAGATATACATAGGATGCTTACCATAAAAGCTAACCGACTTCAAGTAATATGCTGGGGCTGCTTTGGTTCAAATGTCAGCTTATTAACAATGTCATAGCCCAGCTAATAAGCAATGAAAAGGACTCTTGCTCACTTCTGTGATCTCATTTTTCACCATCTCCTTCCTAATGCTCTTTCTTGATTCTGAGTTTTTTTTGTTTTGTTTTTTTTGTTTTTGGACCCTGGGGATTGAATCCAGGGGTGCTTAACCACTGAGCCACGTTACCAGTCCTTAGAGATGGGGTCTCGCTAAGTTGCTAAGTTGCTGAGGCTGGCTTTGAATTCACCATCCTCCTGCCTTCAGCCTCACAAGACGCTGGGATTACAGCCATGTGCCACTGTGCCCGGCTTGCCTCTGCGTTTTTAAAAACACTATTCTACCACCTGGAACACCATCCCATCCCCAGACATTCAGTTGTTGACTCTAATTCATTTTCAGATTTCTAATCAGAAGTCACTTCCCCCAGTGACTCCCCCTAAGTGTGAGGTAGCTACTGCTCCTAAGAGCTCCTCCAGTGCTACAGGCCTCTCCCAGTGACAGCATTTATTACACTCTGCTGCAACCACTTGCTTATATGACTGTTTCTCTGCTACACCAAAAGCCCAATGAGGACAGGTAGTGTGACCTATTTTTTCCACAGTTGTGCCCCAGAGCCCAGCATAGTGTCTGGCCATAAATATGTGCTTGACAAATACTTGCTGGACCAACAAATAAACACAAGTTGAGTGTCCATAATTTGGAAACCAGAAATCTAAATGCTCTAAAATCTAAGACTTTTTTTGTGTGCCAATATGATGCTCAAAAAATATGTGATTGTAGAGCATTCAGATTTCAGATGATTGGATTAAAGATGCTCAACCAGTAAAATCTAGGCAAATGTTCCAAAATCCAAAAAACTCTAAAATCTGAAACATTCTGGTTCTAAACATTTTGGATAAGGGATATTCAATCTATATAACATATATAGGCAATATGTACATTAGTTTTGGTTTTGGAAAAAATAATAAAACCAGCCCACAAGTATTTGCTGGGCTGTTAAATAAGTTAAGCTCTAGAGCCAGACCGCTTATGTCTAAATCCCAGTTCCAAATTTCCTGTGTCATCTTTCACAATTTACCTAACTTCTCTGGGCCAAGTTCCTTTATTTATAAATGGAGGAGTACTAATAACATATTCACTGGGCATTTTAAGGATTACTAGATACTGAATGAAGGAATCTGAGATGGTGTCTGACCTAAAGTACTTCTCAATGAATGTTAGCTATAATTCTATCTAGTCTGGGCTTCCAAAAGTATATTTTTTCCTTGGGGGTGGGGAATATTTCATTTGGGAAATCCTGAATATATTCTTCCTCTGGGAAAGGCACAGGAAGCATGAGAATGTAGGTCTGAAGTCATAACCACATGTTTCATTTGGTGTTGGTCAGCAGTTTCTTGTTTGCTGGCTTTTCACCAAATCCTTGTTAGAATTCTGCAGTACTGGTGTTCTACAGAATACTCTTTGGTACTGAATAGTGCATTATAATCTGCAAAGCAGTTTTGTTTCCTTTTTTATTTCAGAAAAACTGTGTGAAGTGTTAAGTTTATGCTCCCATTTTATACAGGAGTTCAGAAGGATGGCAGAATGATAGAGGCCCATTTTGTGCTCTTAGCATTAAGCTCCTCCATACATCATCCAGTGTTAGGAGCCCTGTCCTAGATCCTAACTAACTGAAGCCACTCCTTTTAGATCTTGTACTTTTCTCAAGGTACAAAAGGTGGTTTTAGGTAGGAAATAGGTGATGGAGAGGAGTAGCATCCCTCAAATGCACACACTTACTCCACCCTCACTGAGGAAGATTAAGCACACACACAGAAGCTCAAGGGATTCATCCAAGCCTGTCCCAGCAGCTGGCCACCAAGGTAGTATTCTGAAGCCAGTGAACCACCCCCTTCCCAACAAAGACATCTACCAGCCTGTCTCCAGCACAGGGGGGATGAAGGTTCAGACTCCTGCCTTCCTTCCCAGCCTGCCATTCCTATCCCTGTAGGGGTCCTACACCCCTCTGACCACAGGAGGAGTGATAGGTATCACTCTGCTTTCTTCTGCCCCACCTCTACCTTTGATGTTCAGAAGTCTATGTCTAGGTGCCATGGTGAGGTCATTCTTGGGAGCTAATGGCAGGTCTATGTTGAGGTATTCTCCTGCCCTCACAGGGCCAAGGAGTCAGTAGAGGTGGAGAGGAGTCTCTGACACCTTTCATAAAACCATGAACACTCCCCAACATCTTCAAACCACAAAACAACAACAACAACAACAAAACAAACAAAAAACAGTACTTCCCATGATGAGAAATAGTTTTTATAAGGTAAAGTGGCCCTACATTCTGAATCTTACCTCTGCCGTTTACTAAGTTCTTCTATCTGTAAAATGAACATGATAAGCAATAATTTTAGAAATACTGAATAAACATCATGGGAAATCTGATAACAAGTTTAAACATTTATTAATCCTGCTTTTTCCCTTAGGCGCTGGGGACACAGGTATGAACCAGGCATGGTGCCTGTAACATCACATTGCTAAGTATATCAGGGGAGATTCTGAAAAAAGGTGAAAGAGGTGAGATGAGTGGTCTCCAGATAACAAAATCTTTATTTACTGCTCACTTGTATAGGTACAAGGTAAAACTGCACTATAAGTCCCTCTCTCCCTCAGGCTCAGCCTCCAATGTTATGGAGTGTCCAGCAGTGCCCTTGCCTTCAGAGATAGGACCACGTCTCCATAAAAGGGAACCTCTCTGAGTAGTAAGACAAGTACAAGACTAACCCTTACATTTGTACAGCATTTTACAGCTTATAAAACACTTAAAGGTGCTCATTTCCTCACCTTCATGACAACCCAGGAAGGGCACAGAGATCAAATATTACTATCTTTATTAAACAGATGAGGAAACCGAGGCTTAAAGGGCCTGACTTATACTGTTAGCAGTGATGAATTCGGACTAGACATAAGCCTGCCTGGGCTCTGCTCCGTCTTCCACACCACACAGCTTATCTGCCAATGCCCACGGGCTCAAGCCTTGCATAACTCAGGGCCAGCTCAGGGTCTAGGTGAAATGATCAAGTCTCCAGGAGGATGCCTTTGGAATCTCAGCTTCCTCCCACCTGAGGACCCAAGCCTCTAAGCACAGAAGGATGTAGCTGAGGTGTCTGTCATTAGCACTACAGACAGAATCAGAGCACTGCCCCCACGGCTGCAGTGTGTGTGGAGGGAGAATTGTGGTGTTGTCTGAAAGTAGAGGGGCCTGGGATTCCAATTTGAATGAGCGTGTTGTCTCATCATTTCCATCCTTCCCACCACCATTCAAACCAGGAAGTGTGCTGAGCTTCAGCATAAAGTATATATATCCATTAATTTTCCTTTGGGAATTCATACTATGAGAGAAACAGAGCCTTCTCATGGCAAGTGTTTTTAATGTATTGTCTCACTAAATCCCCACTGCAACCTGAGTGACAGTCACTGCCGGGTCAGCAGGCTGCCCCTCAACCTCAGTGGGAGCCATCAGTTCTGCCTCTCACACTGGGGGTGAGGGAGGTTTTCTGTGCTGGGTCAACAGGAGACTGTCCCTGGAGAAGGTAATACTCTTCTCTTCCTTCCACAGCCTAGAAGGCCCTTCTCCCTTCTCCAAATCCTGCCTGCTCTTAAAAACCCAATTCAACAACGTATGAGTGTGCTTTTTTGCCAACCTCCTGGCCAGAATTTATTATTATTAGTATTCTTGATAGTTGCCATTCTGACTGGCGTGAGACTTCCCTAATTGCTGGAGATGTTGAAAACTTTTTCATATTTTTGTTGGCCATTTGTGTTTTGCCTTTTGAGAAATGACTGTTTAGTTCTTTTTGCCCAACTGGGTTGTTTGTTTTTATTTTGGTTAAACTTTTTGAGCTCTTTATATATTCTGGATATTAATCCCCTGGCAGAGGAGTAGGAAAAATAAACAAACAAACAAACAAATCCCAACTCAATTCAAGTTTTCCTCTCCCAGGAAGTCCCCATCCTCCCAGCTCTGCTTTGAATGACTGTATTGTGGACTGCCTGTAGGTCATCATTTAGAAGTTAATTATTTATTGTCTTACAACTCTGCTTATAATACTTTCTTATGTTAGATTTTTCCCTTTTGTTCTGACTTTCCACAATTATATCTTAGGCTTCTCAGGGGTGACAGTAACTAGTTCACAATATTTTCTGTACTATATACAGCATGACTTCAGTATTTCATGCAGCTTCGGCAATGAACTCACATGAGTCTTCACCTATCCACCTACCATGAGCACACCAATACTGAGCTCCTTCAGTTTAGTTAATGCTATGATATGGACCACATGTCTCATGGGAGCAAAGATGGGCACAATGTAATGTGGCCAGGAGAGGAGTCACTCAGAAGAATCATCCTGAGAATGAGGGGAAGCTTGCCACATAAAAATGGAAACAGGCATTTGGGGAGAGGAAGTGGCATTTGCAAAGGCCAGAGAGTAAAAACTGTATCACTTGTTTATTCAAGAACCTGGGAGCCCCTCAGCGAGCCTGGAATACCAAGTTAAGGTAGATGAAGCCATGGGTAGAGATGAGGTTGTCCAGGTAGGTAGAGCCCTGATCCTGACAGGGGTTTGGACTTAGATAATAAAAGCTATAGGCATGGTTTTTGTTAACAAATTAAACAGTTCAAGATCAGCAAGTGCAACAGACCAAGAGATAAGAGAACTGAGTTCAAGACTGGTCCTTTCACTACATTAACTTAATATGTGGCTCAATCCCTCTGTGCCCCAAAGCTTCTTGTTTTTAAAGTAGAAAAGTGTTTCTTTAGGGTAGTTCTCAGGCTTTAGTGGGGACAGAGTCACCTGGGTAACTGATGCAAATATATCAATTATAAGGTCCCTGTTCTAGCCATCTGGAGTCAAAGGCAGGACCTGGGAATATACAGGAGCTCCTGAGATCACTCCGAGAACCAGTTGCCCCGATGGTCTCAGAAACACACAAGCCTAGCCAAACCCACCCTGTGAGGTCCTGCTCCAAGGAAGCCAAGGTCCTCTGGGCAACACAATGTTCTCCTCAAACCCCATGTTTAGAATACCTCCTAATACCACCCCTCTTAAAAATCCCAGTTGGAATTAAATCCTACACAACACACTGCAGTCTGTTTCTTTGTTCATCCACACTTTAAGTACTTTCCATGGGCTGGGCCATGGGATAGAGAATGGGTTCTCCCCTCAAGAGCTTAAATAATATAAAAAAACTCTGTCTTTTATGGAGTATCTCTAAAAGCAAAGAATTCATCATCGTGAGCCTGAGCGACCTCGATCCTAATCCTAATTTCTTCCTCTAGAAAATTACTTCATCTTCCTAGGCCACAAGCTTCTCATTGGTAAAATAGTGCACACTAATTGGGTTGGGTTGCTGTGAAAATTTGAGATGATGCTGTTTAATAAGAATAGGATTAAACTGGTACCTAGAAAATGATAATTTTTAATTAACATGTATTCCCCTATCCTGGAACCTGCAACATATCCATATTCCTCTGTTGACTTCACAGTCCTCTCCTACCCATCCCTGGTGGATTTATCCAAGTAGATTTTCAACTCCTCTGTTTCATGCTCCCTTCCTGCTGGTCAAAACCCTCATAAGAGGATCCTGGTGATCCTACCATGAATCCTCAGTGGGCAACATCACATATTAGAAAGGAACTTGGGTGAGGATGCTGGGATTGTGGCTCAGTGGTACGGTGCTTGCCTAGCACATTCAAGGTGCTGGATTTGATCCTCAGCACCACGTAAAGATAAAAATAATAAAATAAAGATATTCTATCCAACTACAACTAAAAAAAATGTGTGTGTGTGTGTGTGTGTGTGTGTGTGTGTATTTGTGTGTGTGTGGATGAAAGAAAGAAAGAAACTTGGGGGCTGAAATTTGTCTGGGAAGCAAAACTCATTATGTGACTTGGTCAGAATATTTAACATCTCTGAGATTCCAGTTCTTCATTTGTAAAACTGAGATATCTTCTACCTCATAAGATTCCATAGCAAACCCATTTTAAAAATGGATAAAGAATATGAATAGACATTTATCCAAATAAGATATATAAGTGGCCAAAAAGCCCATGAAAAAAAATGCTCAACATCACTGGCCATCAGGGAAATGCAAATCAAAACCACAGTGAGACGCCACTTCACACCCACTGAGATGGCTATTCTGAAAAGGACAGGCAATAATAGGTATTAATGAGGACACAGAGAAACCAGAACCCTCACACATAGAGGGTGGGAATGTTAAATGGTACTGCTGCTTTGGAAAACAATCTGACAGATCCTCAAAAAAGACTGAAAACACAGAATTCTACTTCTAGTTATACTCAAACATATGTCCATGCAAAAACATACACAAATATTTTAGAAGTATTATTTGTAACCACAAAAAGCAGAAACCACCCAAATGCCTCTAAGCTGATGAATAGATAAACAAAATATGCTCTAACCATACAACAGAATATTATTTAACCATAAAAAGGAATGAAGTAATGATACATACTACAACACAGATGAAACACTATGCTAAGTGAAAGAAGTCATTCATAAGTGACAATATGTTATATGATTTCATTTATATGGAATATCTAATAGACATAAACCTATAGAGATAGAAAGTAGATTACTGGTTGCCAGAAATTGGGGGTAGTGGAGGGGAAATGGAGAATGACTGATAATATATGTAGGGTTTCATTATGAGGCAATGAAAATGTTCTAAAATTGTTTGTGGTGATGGCTGCACAACTCTTGTGAACACACTAGAGATCAGTGAATCATTTACTTTTCATGGTGAATTATATAGTACATAAATTAAATCTCAATAAACTGTTGTATTTTAAAACATTTGTAAGGAGCTAAGCCTACTGACCGGCATGCAATGAGGACTCAATAAATGTTAAATTTATTATTGTATCACTTCCTTTCTGGATGCCATCCTAACTTTGGCTAGAATCACATCAAACACCAATACTGTAGAAGGGCAGAGGACCCTTTTCATACTCAGTAGAGGGTCCTAAAGGCTAAAAATCCCAAGATTAAAAGTCTTCCTCTAATATTCAGATAACTAAATATCTACCTGTTAGTCAGAAAATAATGGTTTACATTTATTGAACATTTATTGTGTGCCCCGTACTTTACAACTATTTTTCTCACAAGAACCATATTAGGCTATCATATTATTATTGCTATTTAATAAATGAAGAAATCAAGACTTAGGTTATGTAACTTTAACAAATCACAGTGACAGTCAATGACTGAGTGAGTTTCTTCAATTCCAAGGTGTTTATTCTTTTTTCTATGTGATTACATGGCTTTATTATGTCTTTCTTTTATTTACTTACATTTTGCACACATAGTTTATGACTCACACAGCCTGATTTCCCTTTTCCTCCTTGTTTTCTAGTAATGTCTGGTTTATATCAAGTTAGCTGATACTTCCTCTCACATAGTCTTGTGTCTTCTCAGATTTTTTTCATGTGCATACTCTTAAATTCAGCAGGTGCTCAATAAATACTGCTTTAGCAAATGGATGTTAAGCCCATCTCCCCAGGAAGAAAATAGCTTCTTGAAGGATAGACACTGTATATCCTAGATCTCCTTAGCCTTCATACAGGGAAGGCACTCATGGTCACTGATGCTGGCCTTGGCGTGAGGACCAGCCCCTACTTGAAAATGGTTCTTTCCATGGACTGGAAGCATTCTCCTTAGGAAGAGGAGCCTGCTCACCCCATCATCACTGCATCCAGTTCAACACAGGGCTGGCACACAGTAGAAGCTCAGAAAAGGTTTGATGAATTAGAGGGAAGATGGGTCAGCACTGGAGACATGTGAAGGGACCTAAGCCCACCTTATCTCACTCCTTAAAAAGGAAGGAGAAACTGGAAAGTTTGTCAAGGAAATTGAAGAAGATAGGTTGCTGACCTCACGTGTGGCCCCAGACAGTCAGTGTGACATCCTCTTCGGACCAGGACCCTTCTTTTGACCACAGAGCCAGTTGTGGCTTTCCAGGGACCAGGTTTCACTTTCACAAAGGTGAGGCAAACTCCTAAGAATTTGTTATTCTGTTATCTATAGATCCATAATTCTTCTTGAACTTCCTCTACTTCCCACCTCTCCCAACTCTGAGTAATAACTTGCTCAGAGATTTCCGGGCCCTTCTGATTTGTCCTACAATTATCCTGAACTACTCCTCTCCCCATACTGTGCATCATCCTAACCACTGGGGTATTTTTTTGGCTCCAGAGACCCTCTGGGACAGGCCAACAGCAAGCGGAAGGAGCCTGCCCTCTCTGCCTCTTGGCTGCTACCTGGTTGATCCAACTCGTCCCTCAATACTACCCATCTCTGCACCTGCTTGTCTCTCTTCTGCCTTCTCTTCAAGATGTTAAAAACTTGCAATAAAAAACAAATACAAAATGCTGTAATTAATAGCCAATTCCAAGCCAACCCAGCATCTCTACTAATAAACCTCAACACTTGCAAAAAGAACAATAAATTCTCCCCCTCTCTGGTTCTGAGGTGGTCTCTTTTATATACTCTGTGTGTGTGTGTGTATGTATGTGGGTAAGTGTGTCTACATATATATTTATTTTCCTTTATTTCCCATCTAGGGAGGGGCAGAATAATGAACTGCGTGCGTCAGGGAAGATGAATCTGAGATACTAGGGAGCAGTGCAGTAAAAAGATTAAAGTGTTATTATTGTTGGTTTTTTTTCCCCCATGGTCCATTGTGACAGCTCGACCGTCATCTGTAAAAAATGTCTCAGCGAGAGATAATCATCGGAAACTCAATAAAGCGTCAGGGGGAGCCTCAGCCCCCATCAATCACTGGGTGCCTGGAAAATTTCAGCCCTCTGTCTCCCTTCCTGCTATCCATATAAATGTCTCTAATATATTTTGTGTGGTGTGTGGGACCCATCCCTGATTTGGAACTTTTGATGAAAAAATATTTATACACAAAATATGTAAATCAGTTAAAAATCACAAGACTAGTTCTTAGCCACCCCATCACACATTTTCTTATTTTTATAAATGCATCAAATTTATTCTTTTTAATAAAACATGTCAATGGGTCTATCTCCCTCTCCTAGGAGATGTGTGTGTGTGTATATATATATATATATATATATATATATATATATATATGTATATGTATATATATATATATATATTTTTTTTTTTAAGAGCTAAAGGATGGAAACAATTAACCTAACTGGCTGATACATTTAATATTGAAGTTGACCAAAATGCTGATGAAGTGACAGTACATTGTTCATTGTCGTGGTGACTCTGTGGTGGCTGGCACTGCTGACAGATGACATGTAGAACCACTGGCCCTGGCTGTGCAACAAGGCTCTGAGTGGGCCTGGATAAGGGTGTAGAAGAGGTAGGGACACTATTAAAAATAACTTGCACAAACAGCTTTTGGCCCGAGATTACAAAGCCTGTGGACAAGCCAGAGGTTCTTGGCAGAGTTAGTGAGGGACATATGCAGGCTCACATGGTTGTGGGGTTCTATTCAAGAACAGGGGATAATACTGTTGCATTTGACATCACTGCTGTGCTTCAGTTTCCTTCAGTGCCCACACTTTGGGGTTGCCATGAACATACAGGATCAACAACTGTCACTTGCTGCTGCTGTGGCCAGTGGCCTCATGACCACCTCTCCTGCTTCTCTATCCTGGAAGGAGTTGGTCCTACAGCATTCTATCCTGTAGGATCTTTGAGGCTCATCTCTGTCTAAAGGGCAAAGTCCAAGCATCAATGATCTGGCTCATCTACTAATGCTGCATCTTTATGGCTCATCACTGTCTAAAACAGAACTTTTGCTGTATAAATGCTGCACCCTAACACATGCAACTACCAGCCAGAAACATCATAACTTTTTTATTTCCACTTCTGAGAGTTTTGGACATAGTATTCCCATTGTCCACTTAGATTCATCCACAGCTATCTAGCAACCCCCATGCAGTTACTTAAAAACTTTTGTTGATTTTGAGGCTCAAGTATTATTTTATTTCCTAGTGTATCAGCCAGAGTTTCTTTTCTCTGAAGTTATGACAGTACTTTTATCTGCACCTCTGAATGAATCCCTGTGAAATATTATCTTGGTCATGTCTTCAGTCTTTATTATGAATTGCTATTCTTTCTAGTATTTTACATATGATGATGCCTTGTATTTTCTCAAGTGCTTTCTTAAGTATGTTGATTCTTATAACAAGCCTATGATGAAGAAAATATTCTCTATAGATGAGAAAACAAGCCCAGAGAAAGAATTGCCCAAGGTCACACAATTAGGTAATGGCTAAGCCACTTCTTGGACTCTAATTAACAGTTGGCTCTTTGAGAAGAATTGTTTGCTAGAATGAAAAAGTATTTGAATGGCTCTGCCAAAGATGCTGAATGAAATTTCAAAGAGTGGACTGGGGATATGGCTCAGTAATACAGCACTTGCCTGGCATGCACATGGCCTTGGGGTTCAACCCCCAGTACCACAAAAAAAAAAAAAAAAAAAAAAAAAAAAGCTAAGCAGAAGATGATGAGAATGCAAAAACAGGGGCTTATATTAATGGAATTCCTTCTATGTTCTATCTCAATAAAAACCTTGTTTTATAAAGAGAAAACAAAACTTCTGAGAACTATAGAATACTGTTCCAGGTGTCATACCTATTAAGTGTTGTTGTTCTTTCTTTCTTTCTTTCTTTTTTTGTACTGAGAATTAAACTCAGGGGAGTTTTGCCACTGAGATAGATCCTCAGTCCTTTTTATTTTGAGACAGGGTCTCGCTAAGTTGCCAAGGCTGGTGTCAAACTTGTGATCCTCCTGCCTCAGCCTCCTGAGTAGCTGGGATTACAGGCATGACCCACTGTGCTGGTCTATTTAGTGTACTACACACCCACAATGCCATGACTTAAGCACATAGCCTCCCTAAGAGGGAAGCTTAAAGTGACAAATAAGAACTCTTCTAGAGAAGTGATCAGATGAGTTTTTTAAAGCAATTGTGTAAGACAGCAACTAGTACCTGTAATCTAGATAGTGCTACTCCAAAGAGTAGGAGCCTGGCAGAAATGCGAAATCTCTGGTCTACCCCAGACTCACTGAATCAGAATCTCTCTGGTAGTGGGAAGGGCAGGAATCTGTGTTTTTGTTTTTATTTTATTTTATATTTTAAATAAGCTCTCTAAGAGATTCCTATTTCCTTGGGAGCCTCAGGATTCCCATCTCAGTTTGTGCTCTCCAGAGACATCCTTCTCTCCGCTGTGCCTGGGTAAAGCTGGATATACAGTGGTTAACTTATACACTGGGTGGCTAACTTAATCTGAGTAGATGAGTTAGTCAGGTGAGACCACTTCTAAACATGTCCCAGGGAGGGAGAGAAATATTACAGTACAGAGTGCAGTTCCATTACCGCCAGTGGGGACTCCTAGCCACCTCCTGAATTCCTGGGCACTTGTCCACTGTTTTGTGATGCGCCAGCTTGCACCGTCCTGTCCCCCATCTGAAGACAAGAGATGGGGAGGTCAGCTGGAGCAGGCCAGGACCTGCAGCCTCTGGAGCTGTGGGAAGGGGGCTCTTGGATGGGTGGGTTTGGCCTTGGTAGGTCCAACCTGGCAAGCCAGGCACTCTACACTCAGAAGGGCCTGTGCCAACCCAGTTCTGCACAACTCCTCTTTATTCAGCTGTCACTTGGAGCTGAGAGGAGAAGCTGATTTATGGCCTGCTCTGGCCACGTTTCTGCTGTGTTTTATTGTTTTAATTGTACATATGAGAGGAACTCAGAGTACTCGCTTGCATTTCTGACAGCCCCAGACACTAGATGTTTATAACAGTTACTTACAAGCAGCCAGCGGCATCCCCGGCTGGGCGACTTGTTTACTGTTATCACTAATTTATTGCTACCTCCACCTGAGGATTGGAGCTCACCACCCACACCAGCCACAAGTGGAACTCTCTTAGAGTGGGCATGGGTGGGGTTCAAGGCATTGCAGGGAATTTTTCCAGAATTAGGGAACAAGCTGGCAGGTGATCTCCATGTTCCTTTCACATCTGTCCCATCTTACATGCCTCTGCTCAAGCAATATCATCTGCTTTAAATACCTTTCTCCTTTTTTCCCTCTCTTCTTCAACCCCAAAATCCAACTCAAAATCCCACTTCTTATAAGTCCATTACTTGCTCTGATGTGGTACAGAGAGCTTTTAGAACCTTAGAAATCACAGTGCTGACAGGAACCTTAGAGATCATAATACAGTGACTCAAGGCAAGATTCCCCTTTACAGAATCCCTGATAGGCAGAAATGGGCCTGTTACCCCTTGAAGAGTTAGTTGCTTACTAACTCCTAAGCAGGCTTCTTGCCTTATACTGATCCAAAATCCTCTCCCAAAGAGAAATGCTTCATTAACTATCACTGTGTGTTAAATACATGTGATTATCCCTAATTGTTGTAACAACCCTATAAAATGGGAAGATTGAAAAATCAAGGACTTAATAAGTCTTTTGCTCAAAATTACACAGCCAGTCAGTGGCAGAGCTTAGATGAAACACAACTGACTGGTGGTAAAGCCTAACCTTTATCCAGGTCGCCACAGTACCCCTAAAGAACCACTCTGAAGGCTGAAGAGAATGGAAAGCACAATCAGGTCAAGGAGATTTCTATACCAAGCAGGAAGACTGACCTCTATCTATAAAAACCAACCTTGACAAAAGTGAAAGAGCCCATGAGGTACTATGTCGAGCAGGCTTCATTCTAAGGAGCAGTTCTCATGTGACAGGGGGAAGGTTTCCCTAGGCATGCCTCTGAAAGGAGGGCAAAGACCTTTCTTCTTAGGCTGTGATTGTTCTGAGCAAGCAGGACAGATACAAAGTATCTCTGATACCTTTTAGTTTCCTGACCTGAATGCTCTTTTCTCCTCTGAATGAGGAACTTGTTTTCCTACTCTCTCATTTTAAATCTTTTCCTTGGGCAATTCAGTTACATCTATTACGTTAACTTCCAAGCAAGTACTGGTGCCTTCTAAATCTCTATCTCCTGCTAAATTACTCTGTAGAGCTCTAGACCCACACACCCAACTGTTCACCCAAATCAGAAACTGAGATGCTACCACAGGTGCCTCCTTTTCCATCAATTCTCGCAATCCAGTGGGCACCCAACCTCCTCCTCATATCTTCCTAACAACTACTTTCTCCACTCCCAAAGATCACCTGTAGGAGCCACCAGAATTTTTAAGTGCATTTGGAGGGTGGGGCATGGCAGACATCTCATCAGATTGTCAGAGGGGTTCATCATCCCCAAAAGGTCAAGAACTATTATTAATCTCTGTCCTCCAAGTCCTCCTCTACCCTGTCAACATAGTCCATCTAAAATGTAAATATGAATTCAATATTTCTTTGCTTAAAATCCTTTAATGACCTTCAGAGGCCAGTGTGAACTCCCTCCAGCTGCCATATAAGGTCTTTCCTATGTATAATACCCATCTCTTACTTCTTGTTTTCCTAAAAACTGTGGCAGATGATGCTACATGCTTTCACCCCCTCATCCCACCCCATGTCTCCACATGTGTTGTTCCCTTTGCCCAGAAGGTCCATCCTTCTTAGCTGGCCTATCAATCTTCAACTCATCCGTAAGACTCAATTCAAAGTCACTTACCCTGTGACACATCCCAGACAGCAGCCTGCTCTCAGAAATAGCTCACCACTATCTCTATCAGCGCTGCCTACATCCTCTGTGCAGCTATCTTTGCACTTACCACTCTGTTCTGTGATTCCTTGTTCATAGGTCCATCTTCTTACTTGACTGGGAGTACCGCTCAGGGGCTAAACCATGTATGTTCATTTAGACATTCCCAGCATCTGGCCCAGTGCCTGACACTCAATAAATGCATGCTGAATTATAAGTACATGGAATTAATAAGCATTTACAACTGTACAGCTCTTTATAATTCATACATCTTATATTTTTCTCTTGATCTTCACAACAGTACTGAAAAGGTAGACAGGAATGTCTTCCTGAGGGTTGAGGAGGTTCATGGAACTATTTATCAGAAATTTAGTGAACTCAATGGACTTTGACAATGACTCTATGCTCCAAAAGAGAAGGACTGACTAGCCATCATGACCTGTGATTTTCTTGTGATGCTTAGACAGAGGATAAGGGAAATGTGCCTCTTGTTCTACTTTACCCTCTCCTCACACATCCCCACAAGTCCAGTAACTTCCCACAAAAAAGTCAATCCAATCCAAAGAAAAGAGAACCTCAGGATTCTAATATTTCTGTCTATTTCATCAAGGCATGGTGCCTTGCTCACAGCAGGCAGGCAATGAACAGTTGAAGGGAAGAAAGAAATGAGGTATCTTTATAGAAAAAGGGTTAAAAAGAACTAAAGATTTAGGTTGAAAAGGAATGAGAGAAGAGCCCTGACACAATTCTTGAAGACTGCCATTATCCAGATCCCAGAGCTAGAAAGCAGAGCACATGAAGTTGGAGACCAGTGCAAATCCAAACTGATATCACAGAAAATAAGAGGAACTGCCAAACTGTGGCAGACAGAGGTAATCTGGAATTTTATTAAAAGGAAAGAAAGAAAAGAAAAGAAAAGAAAGAAAGAAAAGGAAGGAAGGAAGAGAGAGAGAGAGAGAGAGAGAGAGAGAGAGAGAGAGAGAGAGAGAGAGAGAGAGAAGGGTAGATCTTGCAAGCTACAGACAGGTGAGTTTATCAATGATTCTTGACAAAATTCTGGAATGTATTTTTTTTATGATCTTGAAACTTTACTTATAAAGTAATACTTATATAAACTTATATATACTTATATAAACTTATATAAACTTATATAAACTTTAGTTATATATTATATTCCCTGTTTGAGATTAGAATGTATCTTTTATTATCAGTTTTTAACACTTAGGTATTACTGGCACCAGGATATGCCAGAATAACTTAATTTTCTTTGGAGCCACATCAATGTTTACAGCAGCACAATTCACAGTAGCTAAATTGTGAAACCAACCTAGATGCCCTTCAGTAGATGAGTGGATAAAAAAAAATGTGGTATATATACACAATGGAATATTATTCAGCATTAAAAGAGAATAAAATCATGGCATTTAGGTGTAGATATTATGCTAAGTGAAGCCAATCCCCCCCAAAACCAAATGTCAAATGTTTCCTCTGGTATATGGATGTTGATCCATAATGGGGATGGAGAGCAGAGCATGGGAGGAATAGAGGAACTTTAGATAGGGTAAAGGGAAAGGGAGGGGGGGATGGGGATAGGATAGATGGTGGAATGAGATGGACATCATTACCCTAAGTACATGTACAAAGACACTAATGGTATGACTGTGACTCTACTTTGTGTAGAGACATGAAAAACTGTGTTCTATATGTACACTATGAATTGAAATGCATTCTGCTATCACGTATAACGAATTAGAATAAATAAATAATTTTTTTAAAAAAGAAACGCTTATTTGGGTAAAAAAATAAGACAAATGCTAGACATATTTTTATTTTAGCAAGCAATCTGAGAAAATCTCTTATAATTTCATGACAAAATGGAGGAACAGAGAATGGAAAAGAATTATAGCTGTGAATGTAGAATAACACATCAAAATTGTCCTGAATGTGTGTTCTAGGACTCTAGTAGTTAATAGCCTTCATAAACATTTTAATCTGAAAAAGTACATAACGGCAGAGATCTTGTTTAACTTGTCAACGTCTAAAACAGTGCCAGTACACAGACATATGATCAATAAATGGTTTTGAATAAAAAATCCACAGAGAGCCTATTCACTAAATTTGCAGAGCTACAAAATTTGAGTTAATATTTTCATCTGTATTTCATGAGGAAAATGATAGCCTTTTCTAATATTTTTGTTGACTGTCTACCTACCTTATGTAGGCTGGCTGGAATAAGAGCTAAAAAGAATGCAGAGTTAGACTAAAGGGAAAAATACATACAAAGAAAAGAAAATGTTATAAGAAAAGCAAAGAAAAGATCAGATCTAGAACAGGGTTGGAAACTATTGCTTATGGGCCAAATCCTGCCTGCTGCCTATTTTTGTAAATAAAGATTTATTGAAACACACACAATGCCCTTTAGTTTGTACACTGTGCATGTTTTCTCCTGTCTTAAATGGCTGAGCTGAGAAGTCACAACCAAGACCAACTGGTCAACAAAGCTTAAAATGTTTACTATTTGACTCTTTCCAGAAATAATATGTTGAATATGAGCATAACTTTGGAGAGAAATATTAGAATACAAAGCTACAAAATCTGCAGGTTGTGGAAACCAATGTGACAGCAGAAGTTGGACTGATAGACTCATAGCCCTAAGATTCTGTGAAATAAAAAATTTCCTGGCCTGGCATGATGGTACATGCCTGCAGCTCAGGAGGCTGAGGTGGGTGGATTGCAAGTTCAAAGCCATCCTGTCTCAAAATAAAAAATTAATCGAGCTGGGGATGTAGCTCAGTGGTAGAGTGCTTGCCTTGCATCCACAAGGCTATGGGTTTCATCCCTGGTACAACAACAACAACAACAACAGCAGCAGCAAAAATTCCTGAACACTGCTAGAATCCTAAGAGCAAATAAGAAGGTACTCAAAGAATCCCCTCCCTCCTTCCTGGTTCTGCCTTCTCACAAATGCTCCTCCTTGATTTTTGGTGTGAGCAAAAAAAAGATCTTGCAGGTGAAGAGGTTGAAGGAGTGCTAGGTTTGAGTGAGGAAAAGTTCAGCCCATAAGTTGAGTCTCCACATATTAGGCAACAAATATAGGGCTAGTTTGGTACTCCCAAAATTCTCCTGTTTGAAACATAAAATGAATATAATTCCTCCAGCTCAGTGGAAAATCCAAGGGGGCACAGGTCACGGCCTGCACATGGAACTGTCAGATGAAGAGAGCAGTAAAGTAACCATAGAACAGGCCAAAATTTAGGGAACATTCAAAAAAGCAGCTGAGGGCAGGCTGTGATTATTGACTATAACAGGGAAGTCTTGTGGAAGATGTCACCTCTGCACTGAAACCTTGACAGAAAGACCAGGTTTAGAGAAATAGAGAGGTAGAGAGATGGGGAAGGATGACTTCACATTTCACATGGGCAGCAGTGCCCTGATGTTCTTGGACACTCCTTCATGCCACTGACTTGAGAAACTTTCAGGAGCAGTAGTAACTTTCCTGCTGTGGGCCACACATACCCATGTCAGTCTGATGGTCTCACTGACAGCTCTGGGGTCTGAATGCATTGCTCTCCTTGTCTAACTCTCCCCCAGGATTCAGGTTGACCCTCAGACAGTCAGCAAGGATGTCTGTTCTCCTGGTATCACTGCCAAATCTAAAGCAGCCCCTACTGTGCTGCTCTACTCCTGGAAGTTTCAAAGGAATCTCAGTCTCTCTGAAAGAGCCAGAACAATTGGCAGGAAGCGGGGACAGTCTGCACAACCAAAAACTCAAATGTAAAACACTCATTTTTGTCTGCAGCCAAAGCAACCTATCTTCTCAACTCCATTTTGTGCAATGTGGACTGACATGCCCAGGTGCCTTCCAACATATAGGTGACCAAGTCCTGGCACATCACCTCTTCTGTTCCAACTATCACCCACACAACATCCCAGAAGAGGCACTCACAATGACCCCATTTTATAAGCACAGACATTAAGGCACAAAGAAGGTTCACTATTTTTCCTAGATCACACAGTAAAGCAAGGGGCCAATCCCAGAACTGGGATTGTACATATCGAAAAAGAATTATTCAGTTCAGTATTTAGGGACTTCTGAGGTTGAGGAAACCAATAAGGCTGTTTTCTAGTTCTTGGGCAGGATAAGTCTGCAGGAAGTAAAAGATGAGCAAATATATAGTTCGTGAAGTTATTTAAATCTGCTCTACTGTCCACTCTTCTCAGGCTGCCCAGTTGAGGCACTTTCAGAAGAACACCAGGTGAAATGTGCCACAATTAGGTGATGAACTCAGGCTTTTGTTTCCTTTTCCAATCTTTTGAGGTGATTAAATTACAGAGCCAGAGGAACTGTGAAGGGCATGTATTCCAAGTCCTTTGAGTTATCCATGGGTTCCCAGAGATAAGGGACTTGCAGAGTTGCTGGTAGTGCTGGCACAAAGCAAGATTGGTGGAAGCCATGGGAGAGAGCTCCCAGAGCAAAGGGTAGCCCATGCTTACCTTCCAAAGAATGGATTCCTTGGTCCTTGGCAGTCTTGTAAACACTGCTGAAATCATCTCCAAGATTTGGGTCAGCCCCAGCAGCAAGCAGGACCTGCACCACACTGGAAGAAACCAGAAAGACAGAAGTATCAAAAGCAGTAAAGGCTCACGAGGCAGATTCAGATCTGGAAGCATGTTTGGGGACTAAGTCTGTCTCTGCTCGTGTGAGTGGTACAGAGGAAAGAACACAAACTCTGGGAGTATAAAAGACAACGCAGGAAAATAGGTTTTGAAACTTATCGGTAAGAGGTTTGGGACAAATTACTTAACACCTTCCTAAGGTCCAATTTCATAAGTATGGGTTACAAACTTATTCATTCAACAAATACTTATCAAATGCCTACTATGTCTTAGTCACTATCCTAGATGCTGGGGTCCATGCTCATATGAGGCTGACAGTCTGCTGGGAAGAAAATTGCAAAGCATAAAATTAAAGTAAAGTGTGATAAAGATTGTGATGAGAGAAATACTATGTGCAGAAAAGGGGGAAAGGGGAGGGAATCAAGGAAGGCCTCCAAGCAGAATGTCACCAAGAGAGCGAACAGGGATTTCCAGCGCTTGCTGCACGCTCGCCCCCCCCCCCCCCATCAATTTGAACTAAACTATTATCCATCTGTGAAAATAGATTTCACAGAAGATGAAAAAAAAAACAGGTGAAATATTACAGGACCTAAGTATAGCAGAAAAATAAGAAACACACTGAAGGTAGGAAGATCAGTTTTACTTTACTCCTGTCACCCACTCCCAAATTGAGGCAGCACAGAATGGACATATATCTTTCATGTGTGGGAAGGAAAGGAAACTGAGAACTGGTCATTACCTTGAACCCTGAAACCACTCCCTCTACTGTGAAATTCAGTACCATACAGTCCCCATGGCTCCAGACTCCAAGGCCAATACCTCAGGAAAAGTCTTCACGCCCCGATGCCAAGCCAAGTAACATAGTCCCAGGCTCTAAGTCTGTCCTGCCACAGACAGGGTTTGACCTATGCATGGCCAAGCCAACCTCAGCAGCCCCAGGCTTCAGAGCAGCCCCAGCACCAGGATAGCTCCCACAGACTCAAGCACTAGGCGCACCTTGCAGATTCATTATCCAGGATTGAGCTGGACCCCAAGAACTTGGACTTCTGGCCTGCTCTAGCACCCTTAGAGCCTTAGTCATCAGGTGGGCAGTGTGAGACCCGCACTCCATGCTTTCTTAGTACAAGGATAGCCCCTGCAGCTCCAGGCTCCAGCTGGTTCATACAGCCAAAAGCTTCAGGCCTATCTCAGTACCAGTAGACACAAGTACCAAGCTTTCCCAATCTCAGTCTGGTCCCTACAGACCCACACTCCAGGCTGGTCTCTGAAGCCCCACACTCCAGTAGATCCAGAATGCAGACCTAGCACTAGCCTAGCCCCAACAGATCCAGGTTCTAGGACTACCCTTGTGGACCTAGGTTCCCCTAAAGTCCCAGGACCTAGATCAGTCTTCACAGACCTAGCCTCTAGGTTAGCACCTGCACACCCAGGCTCCAGAACAACATCCATGATTCCAGGCTTTAAAACAGACTCAGTAGACCCAGACTCCATACTTTTCCAGCACCATACCAATCCTAGATTATAGGCTGTTCCCCATGGACCTAGACTCCAGTGGATCCAAGTCTAGGCCTGCTCTAGGACAAACCCTTTAGATTCCAGGAATCAGGCTGAATCCCATGGACTCAGACCCTGTGGATCCAGGTGCCAGGTTCATTCCAGTGGCAGGCCAGCCCTTGCAGATTTAGGCTCCAGATCCACCCCAGTACAAGGTCAGTCCTTGTGGACCCAGGTTTTCAGGCTAGGCCATGTAGATAGAGGCTCCAGGCCCAACCAACTGACCTTGGTGTCAGGCCTACACACTTACTCAGACTCCATGTCACCCTGCCTGTGGGCTCCAACAACAAGCCCACCATAGACTGCACAGGATGGCCTGCCCAGAATCTCTGGAAGAGTTGATTAGAGAAGGGCTTTTATAGAAAAAGCCAGTCTTTAAGATTGAAGTTACTCCTTACATCTTTCAAATGTACAGCCAGCAGGTTGAGGCTGCAAACTCAGTGATATAGTGCTTGCCTTGTATGTGTGAGGCACTAGGTTAGATCTTTAGCACCACATAAAAATAAATAAATAAATAAAGCAAAGGTATTTTAAAAAATGTGCAGCCACCAATTCGTGGCCATAAGGATCAGGAACAATCAGGAAAATGTGACCATCATCAAACAACAAAATAAAGGAACAGTAAGTAATCCTACAGGAGTAGAGATTCATGATCTGCCTGGCAAAGAATTTAAAATAAATATTTTAGGAACCTCAATAAAAATCAAGAAGATAGAATGTATTTTCTCTTCTAAACTTGTTAATTTTGTTCAGAGAAACAAACCAGTGAAATAGAAAATGATCAAAATAAAAAATGTCACTCACATTGAAATTTTAAATAGCCAAATCTGGAGCTGAAAAATACAATGAATAGAATGAAATGGAAAATGCAACACAGGGTACCAGCAACAAAATGGATCAAGCATAAGAAAGAATCTATTAGCTTAAAAAAGAGAAAAAAGAAAGGATGAAGAAAGTTTAAAGAATTTATGGGAAGGCATCAAAAGAGCCAAATTATAATAGTTCAAGAAGGAGAAAAAATAGACAAAGTGGGTAGAAAGCCCATTTAAAGAAATAACAGGACTAGGGATGTAGCTCAGTGGAAGAGCACTTGTCTACCAAGTGCGAAGCCCTGGGTCAATCCTAACACTGAAATTAAGAATTAAAAAAGGCAAAGACAGGATCTTGAAAGCAGTAAGAGAAGAGGCAGTATACAATAAGGCTAACAGCAGAGTTTTTGGCCAAATCCTTGCAGGTCACAAGAACAGTGGTGAAGTAAAAGTAAAAGAAAACAAACAAACAAACAAACAAAACAAAAAAAACCCCATGAAACTTCCTTCAAAGAAAAAACTATCAATGAAAAATACCATACTCAGCAAAGCTGTACTTAAGATATGAAGGTGAGTTAAAGATTTTTTCAGACAAACAAAAGCTGATTTAGTATGTCATCACCTGACCTGTCTTATAAGAAATGCTAAATTCTTATTCAAATTGAATTGAATTCAAATTGAAAAAGAAAAATGCTAATAAGTAACACAAAAACATATGAGGTATAAAACTCATTGGTAAAAATAAGTATACAAATTCAAAATAATACTGCAATGGTGATGTTTAAATTACTAATATCTTTAGTATGAAAGTTAAAAGACAAACTATTAAAAAACAATTATAAATTTAAGGGATACACAATATAAAAAGATGTCAATTGCGACATCAAAACCAAAATATATGTGGGGGTGTGTGGGATAAAAGCTCAGGGTTTTTGTATATGAGCAAAGTTAAGTTGTAATCAGCTCAAACAGCCTGTTATGAAAAGCCTAATGGTAACCACAAAGCAAAAACCTATAGTAGATACACAAAAGATAGAAAATATTAAAGAAAATCACACAATCACAAAAAATACAGCAAGAGACGAAGAAAGGCACAAAGATCTACAAAACAACCAGGAAAAAAAGAAAAAAGAAAAGAAAACCAAGTGGCAAGTAAGTCTTTACCTATCAAGAATTATCTTGAATGTAGATAGATCAAATTCTCCAATCGAAAGACAAAGAGTGACTAAATAGATTAAAAAACAAAACCTAAGCATATGATGTCTACAAGAGACTTACTTCACCTGAGGAAAACACAGAGTGAAGGTGTGAGGGATGTAAAAAGATAGTTCATGCAAATAAAAATCAGAAGATAGCAGGAACAGCTATGTTTATAACAGATAAAATGCATTTTAAGCTGAAATCTGTAAAAAGAGGCAAAGAAAGTTATTATATAATGATAAAGGGGTCAGTTAATCAAAAGGTTTAACCATTATAAATACATATGCACCCAACATCAAAGACCTGTGTAATAAAACAACTATTAACAGAACTAAAGGGAGAGAGAAACTATAATATAATAATAGGAGGGGACTTAAAATACCTCACTTTTAGCCACTGATAGATCATCATTGAGATAATCAATATAAAAACACTGAATTTAAACGACACTTTATACCAAATAGACCTAACAAATTAAACAGAACATTCCATCTAATAGTAACAGGATACACACTGTTCTAAAAGTGCACACAGAACATTATCTAGGCTTAAATCAAACCAAGTATCTTTGTGGATACAGACCAAGGAGAGGGATAGTTGGGCCAAATGGTGGTTCCATTTCCAATCTTCGAAGGAATCTCCATACTGCTTTCCATATTGGCTGCATCAATTTGCAGACCTACCAGCAGTGTATAAGTGTACCTTTTTTCCCACATCCTCACCAATACTTATTGTTGTCTGTATTCTTAATAGCAGCTGTTCTGACTGGAGTGAGATGAAATCTTAAAGTAGTTTTGATTTGCTTTTCTCTAAGTGCTAGTGATAGTGAACATTTTTTCATATATTTGTTGACTGATTACATATCATCTTCTGAGAAGTGTCTGTTCAGGTCCATGGCCATTTATTGGTTGGGTTATTTGTTTTTTTGGTGTTTAGCTTTTTGAGTTCTTTACATACCCTAGTGCTCTATCTGATGTGTGAGGGGTAAAAATTTGCTCCCAAGATGTAGGCTCTCTATTTACCTCAGGGATTGTTTCTTTTGTTGAAAAGAAACTTTTTAGTCTAAATCTATCCGATTTATTGATTCTTGATTTTAATTCTTGCACTACAGGAGTCTTATTAAGGAAGTTGGGGCCTAATCCAACATGATGGAGATTAGGGCATACTTTTTAAACAGCATACTACAGGGACACAGCCACATCAATGTGTATAGCAGCACAATTCACAATAGCTAAATTGTGGAACCAACCTAGATGCCCTTTAATAGATGAATGGATTAAAAAAATGTGGCATATATACACAATGGAATATTACTCAGCAATAAAAGAGAATAAAATAATAGCATTTGCAGGTAAATGGATGGAGTTAGAGAAGATAATGTTAAGTGAAGTTAGCAATCCCAAAAAACCAAATGCTGAAGGTTTTCTTTGATATAAGAAGGCTGATTCATAGTGGGATAGGGAGAGGGACCATGTGAAGAATAGATGAACTCCATATAGGGCAGAGGAAGGGGGCATGGGTTATTAATGATGGTGGAATATGATGATCATCATTATCCAATGTACAGGTATGAAGACATGAATTGGTGTGAACATACTTTGCATACAACCAGAGATATGAAAAATTGTGCTCTATATGTATAACATGAATATAATGCCTTCCATTATATATATAAATTTATATGTATAATGTTATATATAAATTTAAAAAAAATTAATTTTAAAAAAATCTATAAAATTCAACAGAAAAAAAAAGTATCTTTTTGGACCATAATGGTATAAGCCTAGAAATCAGTAACAGGAGAAAATTTCAGAAAATTCATGAATACAAGATGAATCAAACAATATGTTCCTGAATAACCAATGGTTCAATAAAAAAATTAAAAGGGAAATTAGAAACTATCTTGAGACAAATGAGAATAAATGAGATGCAGCCAAAGCAGTTCCAAGAGTGAAGCTAATAAGTAATAAATATGCTCACTGAAAGAAGAGAAAGATTTCAAATAAACAAACTAACATCATACCTCAAGGATCTACAAAAACAACAAATTAAGCCAAAGTTAGAAGAAAGGAAATAATAAAGACTGGGAGGAGGGGGAGTAAATGAAATACAAACTGGAAAAATGACAGAAAAAGTCAATGAAATGAAGAGTTGTGTTATGGTTTGGATGTGAGATGTCTCCCAGAAGCTCATGTGTGAGACAATGCAAGAAGGTTCAGAGGAGAAATGATTGGGTTCTAAGAGTTTTAGCCAATCAGTGATTTAATCCCCTGATAGGGATTAACTGAGTGGTAACTGAAATGGTAGGGTATGGCTGGAGTAGGTGGGAATTAGGGCGTAGCTTTGGTGTATATATTTGTATCCAGGGATGGAGTCTCTCCTTCTTGATCACCATGGTGTGAGCTGCTTCCCTTTGCTACCCTCTTCCTCCATGATGTTCAGCCTCATCTCCAGCCCTGAGGAATGAAGCCAGCCTTCTACAGAGCAATACCTTGAAACTGTGAGCTTTCAAATAAACTTCCTCCTCTATGGTTGTTCTGGTCAAATCTTTTAGTCACAACAGCAAAAAAGCTGACTAAAACAAATTGGAAAAGACAAGTAAAATAGATAATCTAAGAAAAAAGGGAGAACACTCATATAAATAAAACCAGAAATAAAAGAGGAGACATTATAACTGATGCCACAGAAACACAAAGGATCCTAAGAGATGACTACGGATAATTATACACCAACAAACTGGATAGCCTAAGAGAAACAGATAAATTTTAGGCATATTCTACCTATGAAGACTTAATCATAAAGAAATAGAAAATTGGAACTGACTAAAAACAAGATCACTGAATCAGTAATACGAAGTCTCCCATTGAAGAAAAGCCCAGAACTTGATAGCTTCATTACCAAATTCTACCAAATATTTGAAGAAGAATTAATACCAATAATTTCTAAACTCTTCCAAGATCTGAACAAGAAGGAATATTTCCAAACTCATTTTATGTGACCTACATTACTCTGACACCAAAGCCAGAGAAGGTTACTTACATAAGAAAATTACAGGCCAATATCCCTGATGAACATAGAAATAAAAATTCTTCATAAAATAACAATTAAATTCAACAGCACATTAAAAGGATTGTTTATATGACCAAGTGGGATTTATCCCAGGAATACAAGGAGCGCTTAACATGCACAAATCTATATAGGTAATATATCACACTGACAGAATGAAAGACAATACCTACCTATATATACTCATCTAAATAGGTAAACAAAAGGCATTTGAAAAATTCAACATTCTTTCATGATAAAAGCTCTAACAAAATAGGAACAGAAGGAATGTACCTAAACACAATAAAAGCCAGGTATGAAAAACCCATAACTAGCATCATAGTCAAACACTGAGAAAGTTTTTCCTTTAAGATCAGCAACAAGACAAGGATGCTTATTCTCACCATTCCATTCAACACAGTACAGAAAGTCCTAGCTACACCAATCAGGAAAGAGAAAGAAATAAAAGGCACTCAAATTGGAAAGAATTTAAATTGTCTGTTTGAAGATTACAGGATTGTATATTCGGAAAACCCTAAAGATTCCTCAGGAAAAAAAAATTGTTAGAACTAATAAATGAATTCAGTAAAGTTGCAAGATATAAAATCAATATATAATCAGTAAAATTTCTATACACTAACACCCATATGAAAAAGAAATCAAGAAAATGATCCCATTTACAATAGGTATAAAAAATAAAATACTTAGGAATAAATTTAAGGACATGAAAGAATTATATATTGAAACCTATAAAACACTGATGGAAGAAATGGAAGACACAAATAAAAGGAAAGAAATACGGTATTCACGGATTGGAAAAATTAATATGTTTAAAATGTCCATCCTATTCAGTGAACTACAGATTCAATGTAATCCCTATCAAAATTTCAATGACATTTTTCACAGAGATAGAAAAAAATAGTCCTAAAATTTGTGTAGAACCACAAAATACCCTGAATAGTCAAAGCACTCTTGAGCAAAAAAAAAAAAAAAAACAAAGCTGGAGATAGATTACAAAGCTATAGTGAAAAAAACAGAATGGTACTGGCACAAAAACAGACACAGAGACTAATGGAGTAGATAAAGAGCCTAGAAATAAATCCACACATTTATGGACAATTGACTTTCAACAAAGGTGCCAAGAACACACAATGGGGAAAGGACAATCTCTTCAATGAATACTGTTGGAAAAACAGAGTATCCACAAACAGAATGAAAAGATATTCTTGTCCGAAAACATATAAAAACATCAACTTAAAATGGATTAAGCAAGGGACTGGAGTTGTGGCTCAGTGGCAGAGCACTTGCCTAGCATGTGTGAGGCTCTGGGTTCAATCCTCAGCACTGCTTATAAATAAATAAATAAAATAAAAGATCCATTTACAACTAAAAAATATTTTTTAAAAAATGGATTAAGCAAAACCTAATAATTTGATAAGACTTGAAACTATGAAACTACCAAAGGAAAACACAGAGGACAAGCTCCATGACATTGGTCTGGGAAATGATTTTTTTATATGACCTTAGAAACACAGGCAACAAAACCAAAAATAGAAAAATTGAATTACATCAAACTAAAAAGCTACTGCACAGCAAAGAAAACAACTGACAGAGTAAATGGACAACCTATAGAATGGGTGAAAACATTTTAAAACCATACATCTGATTAAAAAAAATCTAATATCTAAAACATATACAGAACTCAACTCAATAGCAAGATATAACCCAATTAAAAATGGGCAAAAGACCAGAATAGATTTTTCTCCAAAGAAAACAAACAAATAATCAACAGGCATATGAAAAAAATGTTCAACACTACTAATCTTCAAGAAAAAGCAAATTAAAATTTACTGAGATATTACCTCACCCATGTTATAATGACTATTATCAAAAAGATAAAAGAAAAATGTTGGCAAGGATATTGATAAAGGGAACCTGTGAACCCTGCTGGTGGGAATGTCAATGAATAGTCAATTATGGAAAACATGGAGATTCCTCAAAAACTAGAAACAGAACAACCACGAGATAGCAGTCCTATTACTGGGTATATACCCAAGGGAAATGAAATCAGTATTTGAGAAGATACCTGTACTCCTATAGTTACAAGAGCTAAGATATAGAATCAACCTAAGAGTCCATCAGCAAATGAATGGATAAAGAAAATGTGGTGTATATGTATTGCCATTCCGCCTTTAATAAGAAAATCCTGTCATTTGTGACAGGGTGAATCTGGAGGACTTAATGTCAAGAGAAAACAAGCCAGGCACAGGGGAAAAGCACCACGTGATCTTATACATGAAATCTAAAACAAACCTATAGAAGCAGTACAGAATGGTGGTTCCCAGAAGCTGGGGCTAGGGGAGGGAGGTTTGAGAGATGTTGGTCAAAGGATACAAAATTTCATTCAGATAGTTGAAATAAGTTCAAGAGATCTTATGATGTAACACATATACAAAATGGTGAGATAATAACAATGTATTAACCCTTGAAAACTGCTGAGTAAATCATTAATGTTCCTACCACACACACACACAAAATGGCAAGTAGGTACATTAATACACGTTAATTAGCTCAATTTAACCATTCTACAATATAAACATATTTTAGAACATGTTATGCATAATAAATAATTTTGGTCAATTAAAAAAAAAATGAGTAGCCAGGTGCCTTCAGTCCCAGATACTCAGGAGGCTGAGGCTGGAGGATCACTTGAGCCCAGAGCCCAAGACTTCCAGGGTAGCCTGGACTACATTGTGAGACCTTTTTATTCCCTCACTACATCTACCACCCCCCCTAGCAAAAAATAAAATAAAATAAAAATAAAGAAAGAAACAAATGGAAGGAAAGCCTCTCAGAGGAAGAGATCTTTAAGACTTGAAGCAGCTAGCCAGAATAGGAAGGGAGTAAAGTGGAAGGACACAATACATCCTGGAGGCAAAAGATCACAATGCTTTACTGAAGAGTTGAGAGGATAAGGATAACAGTGGGAGAGGAAGGCAGAAGTGACAAGATCATATATGTTTTCTTCCTCATTACAAAAAAAAGTATATATTTTTAAAAATTCAGACCATATTACAAGATCAAAATTAAAAATTGAAGGTCTCCCCTTTTATCCATTTCCTTAATCTAAATTCCAAGAGTAACTACTATTTATAGTTTGGTGGATTTCTTCCCAAACCTTTGCAATTAGAAAAAAAAAAAAAAAAAAAAAATCACTCCAGTGGCTTTCTGAGAATGGACCGTAAGAACTAAAACCAAAGGCAGAGACTCCATGGGGTTATAGCACTTGGCCTAAGAAGTGTTCCATGTATGTAGCTTCCCTTTTTTTTTCTTGTATTATGTAATGTTCCTGCTAATACTTTCTTTTTCTCCCCTCTCAAATAAAAAAAGAGTTCATGTACACTATAATAAACCATAAAATATTGATAACCCAAAGAAAGTGTTTTAGACTACATAACATCCTTCTAATTTTTCAATGAATATTTATTTACAAAAATGGGATCATGTATAAACTTTCTCTCTGAACACAACCCTCCATGTATTAAAGTCAACAACACTGTTTTACATGGCTATATAGTATTCCACTATAAGATCATCCTTTATTTAACCAATCCCCTATTGTAAAACATTGTTTTTAATATTCCAATGACACAATATCTTGGATTATTTCCTTTGGATAAATTACTACGAGATAAAAGTTCTAGGTTAAAAGTGTAAGCATATTTAAGAGTTCTGCTAAATGTTACTAAATTACTGTGGTTATTCTGCATCTGATCTAACATACTTAGGTAAGTCTCTTGTGTTTATTACATTACCTGAAAAGATTTAAAAATTACTTTCACAGATAATTTATCAAGAATATGGATTAAGAGCTCAATAAAAAGTGAGAAGGGTCTCTAAACAGTTAAAATCTATGTTTAAAGTACAATGCCAAGTTTTCACTTGGTGCTCTTTACTCTTAGTTTATATACAGTTTGGAGTATGACTGGTATTAATCTTCTGTTTCCTAGAAGGTTAAAAGCCATGTGTGGCTCAGAGGTTAAAAATACTAGCTGTAAAATCTGGGACAATTTGAACATTAAAATGAGTGACAGTAATGGATTGTAGCCCATTACGATTGTACATGTTTAATTTACATAATTATAATTAAAACACATCAAGTAAAATAACTTTCTATAAATCTACACTGAAAATAAATTATTAAATAAATGGGGAAAAGGGAAATCTCTTCCTTACCACAGAATGACAACTAATAATTGTAGAAGGAACGATGAAATCAGATAATCATCATTTTACAACCTCATAGTAATAATCAGGAATAAGACATGAATAATCATATGGCTATATTAATGCCTAAAGAGTGCTTAGAACAGTGCCTGACATATAATCGCTGTTCTCAACAAACTTTAATTATTATCACTATGTACTTGACCCTATGGCTGGGCTTCAGGAAGCCAAAGGAAGTATGAACTAAGACACTTAAATTGGAAAGACATTTTATAACAAGCACAGAGAGACATGGAGTCAAATCAAACCTCTATTATTCACTGATGACATGATCTTGGACAAATTACTAGACCTCTGAGCCTCAGTTTCTTTACCAGAAAAATAGAGATAATGATGCTACCCTAGCAGGTTGTGAAAGAATTATGTAAAGCTTATCATGCCTGTTACATTAAAAAAAAATTGTTCTCTCCCCCCTTATATGTACACACACACACACACACACACACACACACACACACACACACACATATGCTGTCTTTCCTTTGTCTATATAATCACAGTAACAACAATATGAATCTGTGCCATGGGTGGGATCAGATCTCTACACCTGGCTATTTCCAGGATGTATGTTGGCACAGCCCTTGTTAAATAGGATAGCTCTTCAATATTCTGCACAAGTTTTAAAATCCAAGTGAGAAGAGTTTGTCGATCTAAACTCAAAGGGACATAATTTGGTTAATCCTCAGCTGCTGTGTCCAATCACTATTCAATCACACCCCTTTTCCATGGCAGGCTGTCCCTCCAGGCAGACAGTGTCACTAACTGTGCTACCTGTGCTTCTCCAGGTTCATGAGTATTGATTCCATCTGTCCAATTTGCAGGCTGCAAGATGTGTCCAAGCAACCACGTATGTTGCCCTCGGCCCTGGAGGGCAGACAGTGGTCTGGCAGGATGGGGAGAGGAGAGTGACTAGGATCGGCCCTGGGGCTGCTAACCCAATCAAAGGAAATGGGCAATTCACTTCACAAACTTGGAGGCTAAAGAGGGTTAGCAATCCCAGATAGTGACTCATTCTGTAACCTTAGAGAAGATTCCTTTCACTTTTAATAAAACTCAAAAGGCAGCAGCCCATCATGGGATACAGATAGGACTAAAGGAATCATGGCTACTCCATTGCCAACCATGGCACTAAACACCTTGTCAGATGACTTAAAGGTTTTTTTCTCCAACAGCCATCACATACAAAGCATCTAATCCAAAGTGATCATGGCCTTCTTGGAGACACTAGAGCACTACATGAGTATGGTTCACAACTAGCTTTGATGACTGAAAGATGCTCACCAGAACTAGGGGCTACCTCAGGGCAGAAAAATAGTAAGAAGCTAGCAAGGTTAGAGAAAATACAGGAAGATGGCTAAAAACAGGGTTAACAGTAGGCCTGGACTAGGAATTACCAAGAAATTCAGTCAAACAGAACCAGGAGCCAGGCACCAGCCAGCAGAGGTGTCTGTAAGACAGAGTAAAAAGCCAGATCAGTGGGGTAAAACAGTAAATTATAAACTAAAGAAACAGCCAGAAATCAAGGAATACACTTGGTACAGAAGCTAAGGCAAAGCAAAAGCAGCCTCTAGGAGCAATAATGAACAGTAAGGAGACATTAGAATTGAAGTAGTTTCTGCTTCTTTTGCTTTCTGCTAAAGCAGAAAGAAACATATATGGGAAAAGTGATGGACATGGGGAGGTGGTGAGAGAACCCACCTAGCTGACATGTGGAGCACAGGATCAACAATAAGAATAGAAGCCAAGGCACAAAGGTAGGCAGGCACTGCTATCAGAGTGATTCACTAAAGGACAAATGAAACTCTCCTTTGTTCTGGTGATAGCACACTGGCTGCCACATTGCGGAATTAGATTTAGGCTTACTGCCTTAAATTCTAGTAGCTAGTACCAAATGGGCTGTGGTATAGAACTAGGTTTTTGTGGTTCTTAACAGCTGGATTAAAGGAGGCAGAGTACACTATTCCACTCAATTATGTTTTTGCATAACAGAAAACATCTCCACTCAGAACTACTCCACAGGTACTCACTGTGCAAAGGCTTAGGAAGATTGGCAGTTCTCTTGAGCCAGCTCAGGATGTGGCCTCTAGTGAAGATATGCCTAAAAAATGCCACTACCAACTTCAAAGGCTAATCCCCACTTGCCCTATTTCCCTTACTAATTTTGGGAAGCAGAGAGTATCCATAGCTCAAGAGGTGTGCTATATTGCCCCTCACTTCTCTATCAGTTCTCAGGTAACTAACAGACAGTAGCACTTTGCTTCAACTCACATTTTAACAGAAATGCTAAGATTGAGAAGCCCAATCAAAAAGGGAGGCAAGGACATGAACAGTCAATTTCCAAAGAAGGAAACCAAAACTGGATTATAAGCCTGTGATGAGATACTCAAACTCATTTGTTATTAGATAAATGTAAATCAAAACAACAAGACATTACTTTAAATTCAACATATTGACAAAAGTTAGAAAGCTGAAAAGTGCCAAGTAGGGATCTGAAACTCTTCATGCAATATCAGGGTGTATGGACTGGTACAGCCATTCTGAAAGCCAATCGTGGAGCACTTCACCAACTAAAGCACCTTACCCTGTGACACAGCACTTCTGCTCCTGAGTATTTATTTCCCAGAGAAATTCTTATGCAGGTCCATAAAAGGTAACACAGAGACTTCATCACAGCCTTTGCAGCAGTGGGGAGTTGCAGGCAATCAAGTGTCTATCACTGGGGGAATGGATAAATTAAATGTGGAAGCAACACACTATGAAACAATGCGGCAGTAAGAAGCAACAGGCTGGATATATGTGCAGCAACAGGCTTAGATGATTTTTTTTAAGTCTGGAAATGTAGCTCAGTTGGAGGGGGGCTTGCTTAGCACAAGCAAAGACCTGGGCTCAATCCCCAGGACCACACAAACAGTATGGCAGGGTACAGTGGTACATACTTGTAGTCCCAGATTTTCAGGAAGCTGAGGCAGGAGCTTGAAGCCAGCCTGGGCAACACAGTAAGACCACATCTTAAAATCAGTGAATCAATCCATCAGTGAATCAATAAATAAAGGATTCCCAATGCCCTTCCATTTATACATTAATTGAACTTGACCATTTGTTCCAGAAGGTTATTCTTTCTAGGAAATCTCTCAATTATAAAACTTCCCATCTGGCGTTGGGGGCTGAAGAATTAAGGACCCAATAAAAAGAATGAACTCCTTGAAGTATACACCAAAGCCCATTGAAAATGTCACTCCCCTGCTTCAACTGGTTGGTGCTCATTTACCTTCAGAGCGCCTTACTGACATCATCAATGCAACTGAGCCTTCTGACTCCCAGCCTGGTTCCTGTCCTTCCTCTCTGCCCGACACCCAGTACTCACCTCCATAGTATTGTATCATGATTGCCTGTTTACTAGTATTAGTTTTCCCCTACCAGTTTATGGGGCAAAAGCTATGACTCAAACTTATTTCTCAGCTCCTTCCTAGCACCTGGATCATAGTAAGCACTCAATAGATGTTTTCTGAATGAGTGCATGAATAAAAAATAAGTGAAAGAAATCACTTTTTTTTTTTTTTGGATAGAAAATGAGAGGAGGGGTAAGGAAGGTGCGCAGTCTTCTCCCATTTGAAGGTTCAAGCTAGGCTGGCAGATAGTTAGCTGTAAAACTTCCAACTTCCTCTCCTGGGCTACAGGAAGTTCCCAGACAAAACTGAGAAAAGGAACAGGAGGGTGGTCCTTAAGTGGCAGCTCCTGAGAATCAAGGAACTCCATTTGGAGCCACAGCCAATTAATGTTTTGATCGGGCTGTAACTAGTTTAGAGTGGAAGCACATGTTGGAAAGCTGGCTGGCACTGACCTCAATGAGCTCTTCCTTTCAGGACAAGCGGGGGTTCCAATGCACTGGAAGGCAGTTACATCGATCCACGTTAAGGCTTTCTGATCTTGGTGGCCGCAGGGGCTTGGGGTCCTCACATTGTTCAGAGAAGAGCAAGGAAGTCTGTGGTGTGAGCTGAGGTGGGTGATGGGCCAGGCACGTGTCAAAGACGGCTGGCCAGCAGCTGGAGTTGGTGAAGCAAGGAGGGCAGTGATCCCAGCTCCAGGTCGTCCCCCACACAATGTTGAGCTTCAGAAGATGCTTCTTCTCTTCCTCCTCCCCTTACCCACCCCCACATCTAAAGCACAGTGTCACTGTGATGAGTGTCACAGGCCTGAAGACAAAGAGTGACCTATTCTCAACCCAGTGCACACCTCAATGAGGGGAAGAAGCCAAGAGGTCACAGTTCAGGAGCTTTGCTAGAAAGTCAAATGAGCTGTATCTCATTCAGTAACCTGGTCTATGGCTGGTCAGGAAAGCTGGGTGGCCTGACTAAAAGCATTGGCATGTGTTAACTCTAGAAGCCTGGTGGCACGGGAGCAGGAGCTAGGGAAAGAGAGGGCAGGGAGAACAGTTTCCTTAGGAAATGAATTAAGGATTAGGTAGCAGGTAGGGTACCCTGTGTCAAAATGTGGTTCAATTTCCTCAAATGAGGATAAAAATCTTTATTTACTTACCTCAAAATCAATAATCATTCATAATCATAAAGCAGCCACAATATGTTAGATGTACAATTACTTCTTCAGAACTTTGTAACAACTTCCAATGAGATATTAGTTCCATTTTACAAATGAGTAAACTGAGGTTCAGAAAGATAACATGAATTACCCAGTGTTCACATTAAGTAAGTACAGGAACCAAGATTTAAATCCAGAACAGCCTGGGTCCAAACCTGATGCACAATTCCCTAAGCCATATAGGTGCTCCCCTATATGACCATCCAATAGTTTGTTTGACTACCCCAATGTTACTGAGCCCCAACTATGTACCAGGCAGTGTGGAAATTTCAGATGATAGTTAAAGCAAAGCAGGTCACAGCTAGCTGGGATAAAAGGGAGTATGACTGAGATGAACAAGGGTTAAAATCAGTGGTGGACCCAGACAAAGGTGATGTAATTAGGGGCAAGGTTCAAGGAAAGTATCATATATTAAATAAAGAGCCAAGCAATCAAGATCACCATCATCACAGGCTTTCCAGGACAGTCCCAATTTTGTACACTCAACCTTGCTCTAAATATACTTCCATATTTTCCAATCTTTTATAATGTGTGGCCAGAAAATCTGTGGGCCAATGTGGTCAGAACCTAGTTGTTAGGACTTCTTACTACAACATAGGCCTAGATTGGGATCGCTCCAGGCAAACAATCCATCAAAGTATGATGGGGCTGATATATCTCTTAGACTGTGTGAAATTAACAACAACAAAAAGAATATTAATAATAGCTGCAGATACCTATTATGTACTTCCTATATGCAGAAAGTTAAATGCACTAGCCAGTTTTATGTGCATTTTAAGCTTTGCAATGTAGCTGTTATTATTATTCCCCTTTTACAGATTAGGAAACTGAGAACTAGTAAGAGATAAAGTGAGGTTTTTTTCCCCTCAAAAAAATCAGCAAAATTTTATTTGCTTCCATTCTTTCGCCATTCACAAAAAACAGAAGAAAGCAAAATGTTTTTGAGTTTACAAAGATAAACGACCTCTTTACCCAGAGATCAAAACCTCAAATGAAAACAAGGAAGATAAAAGTACTCTCTCAGATAGAGTGAGGTTTATATCCAAGTATAGTCTCATTCCAGAGCCCCTATTCTTCACTACCATGTTATATCAAATAGACTGTGTGCTCCCCAAAACATGGGCTGTGTCTTGATTTCCTCACGCACAGTGTCTTTATAGGACAATAGTATTTCTGAATCAATTCTCTTCTGGGACCTAGATGATGTACTGTTGACTCACGAAACTTTAAATTAGTTCCTAGGCTTTAAATTTCTTAGTACGGCTAAGTATTGCACCTTGGATTTTACAGTTGGTTTTTGGTTCTAATTATTGACTACTCCCTTTTTTGTTTGTTTGTTTATTTGTTTTTGGTGATGCTAGGGATTGAACCTAATGCCTTGCACATGCTAGGCAAGTGCTCCTCACGGAGCTATCCCACTAGCCCCCTGTTAATTTTTATCAACACAGATTTAACTATTGCTCTAGCCCATTGAGATAATTTTTTTATATCCCCAATTCTTTCATCTAATATATCAGTATGTCTACAAGTTTCATTTAATCTGCCAATTTGCTTGGTACTTATCAATGACCTCAATGAAATCAGTGATATAACTACTTAACAGAACAGAATCCCATGGCTCACCACTTGAGTCTGCTCTCCAGTCTGCTGTCCATTCATATATAAACAATGAACCAGGTCATTCACCATTTATTAATCTGACTATTCTATTCCCCACATCATATTTTATTCATGTATATGTTGCAAAAGACAGCCAAATACTTTGCTGAAACCCAGGTACATCCACCATATCTACTGCAGACCCCTGTCCCACCAGCCTGGCAGCTCTATTGAAACAAGTAGCTTATGGCACCACTGCTTTTAAAGAAAATGTCTTTTAAAGAAGAGCTACAGAGCTGGGTGCAGTGGTTCATGCCTGTAATCCCAGCAACTTGGGAGGCTGAGGCAGGAGGACTGCAAATTTAAGGTCAGCCCTCAGCAAGTTAGTGAGATCCTGTCTCAAAATAAAAAATAAAAAGGACTGGGGATATTGTTCAGTGGTAAACCACCCTTAGTTACATTCTCAGTATTTAAAAAAAAAAAAAAAAGGTACAAAGCAGGCACAGTGGTGTATACCTATAATCCCAGCAACTTGGGAGGCTTGAGGCAAGAGGATCAGAATTTATAGGCCAGCCAAGCAACTAAATGAGACCCTGTCTCAAAATAAAACTTAAAAAGGGGTGGGGGATAGCTCAGTGGTAGAACACTCCAGGGCTCAATCCCAAGTACCACAAAACAACAAGAACAACTCACTTTAAAAAGAAATGACCATTAGCAAAGAGAAAAGAGAGGCAACAGATAGAACGAGGGCTGGGGATGCAGCTCAGTGGTAGAGCACCTGCCTAGCATGTGTGAGGCCCTGGGTTCTATCCCCAGTAACATGAAAGAAAGCAAAAAGAAGACGTACGTGTCTGGAGTGCATCACAGTCCCTAGAAATGAACAGCCTTCCCCCAACAGCTGAACCAGATGAGAACTGGATGCTTTCCTGTCCCCAACTGACACTTTCTATGAAGAAAACACTAAACACAGAACCCCAGGACAAGATAAGGCACTGGAGTGGGGGAAAGGGTACCCTGAGATTGTCACTTTAGGCAAATGAGCTGGCACTGCTTTCCAGGGAGCAGTATCTTGGGTTGCTGGAGGTCAAGGCATGCATCTGCCAAACTAGAAACGGGTGCATGCTGGAATTGGAATATCATTACTACAAAACAGGATTATCATGAACAACGATCCCAAATGGGATTAGAAATGATTCTTTGTTACTCAGAGATAATCGGCCATAGCAGCCGTGGTGGGAGAAACGTCAAACCTAGTACACTTTTCTGGGGGTATGATGTTGGCATTCTGGGCATGTGGCCAGCACCCTCACCCACCCTTCCTTGCTGGGAAATACTGGGCACAGTCTTGTTTCAGGCAGATGGCCACCTGGGACAAAAGCCAGTCCCACATCAAGACACCCTACTTAGGGGTCCCATGTTCTAGGCCCAGCTTCTTAGATTTAAAAAAAGAAAAAAAAAAAAAAGGATTGGAAAAAGAAGAAGAAACAAAAGCCTACTGATTCTGAGTCACCTGCGAGTTATTGATGAGAGACAGGTAACATTCTCACTTAATCAAAGGTAGGCTTACCTGCAGGCTATTTACTCTTTCTGGGATGACCTACACTAGGCAGCAGTATCAGTAATAATAATTAAGGCTCTACTACTATAGTACTATGCTACTATTAACTAAAGTGGTACACTCTCAAAGAGTATTTACTGTAAGGCAGGCACTGCTCTAAATGCTTTACATGTATCTACACATTTAAACCTCAAAATAGTCTTTTGAGGTAGATCTGCTTATTATCCCCATTTTACGGCTAAGGAAACCACCAGAGAAAAGTGAAAGAGCTTTCCAAAGTACCAGATAGAGCTTATATTTGAACCCAGGAAATCTGGATCCAGAGCCCACAACTATTCCATATGCTAGACTGTCACAGCCAGACAGGGCTGTGGCCAAGGTTAGTTATAGTCTTTCCTTTGCATTCTCTGGTCCCCAAACCCTGCAGGTCCTCCTACTAGCTCTCCCTGCTTTCTCACCCTTGTGAGCCTGTGTTTATACTCATCCTTCTTCCAGAAATCCCCTCTACTCTCTACCTTTATCAATAAAATTCTGTCCATATTTCAAGGTCCAACTCTTTAGAAAGGGACTCCTTTCGTGTCACCTCTATATAGCATGACCTCCCCACAGCACTCTATGTGGTTCTCTTTGTGGCACTGACCATATTCTACCACATTTTGTGATCCAAGTAGGACTTGTTTTATCTCTTTCTATTAGCTTTTTGAGAACAAGAGTGGTTTTTAGTCTTCTCAAAATCATCCAGTACATAGTGGGTCATCAAGAAACCCTGAATGAGCTGATTTGACTCCTGGTCTCAGCATCCTTTGGCCCATCCATGGGCTTCCTCCCAACCTTTGTAGAGATAGTGTAGTCCAGTGGTGAGAATAAAGGTTTAGGGTTCAGTCAAATCCTGGGTCCCCCTTTTCATTTACTGGACAACTCTGGGCATCTCTGAGCTTCATTTCCCCTATCTATAAGACAGGGATGATAATACCTCCCCCTTTCAGGATTGCCCTCAGGATTATAGCCACCACAGGAAGAACTTACATGGCCCTGAAATAATCACAAGGCACCAATCATGATAGCTACCATCAGCATATGGTCTGGAGATCAGAAAGCATAAAGTGCTGTCTCCTTGGATAGAAGGAAGCACCACTCTGCTGCATAGGCTGTGGACTCTACACCCCTAAGGTAGGACCTCCATGTGGTTAAGATCCCTAAGAATCCACATTCAAGCACAGGTGCAGGAGTGCCCTACCTGCTTTGCCTCTGGCCAGCCAACAATAAGGGAGAGCTTCCCAGGGAAGCTAACAGAGGTCTAGCTGCAAGGACAGCATCAGCTCTGGTTTTATGATCACCTGTGGAGCTGTTGTGTCCCAGAAAGAAAGGTCCAGAGAACCTCTCCTGCACCACAGCAATCTGGCTTGGGTTACTGGTTTCTTAAAGACAGGGCTTAATGCTCCTCTCCTCTTAGTAAAGTGGAGGGAAAACAGCAAATGCTAAAAATAAATGGACTGCTATGAGAGAGAATTAAATGGTCTTCAGCCAAGGATGGCAGCATTTTAAAATTAACAAAACCCAGGTACCACATCCAGGAAGGCCTTGGCAAATGCGTGTTATCCACTCATTAGCTCAGTTCCTTGGGGACCCGGGCCAAGCAGGGAAGGCAATGCCGGGAACCAGTCCTTCCGATGCTGATGAAATGTACTCCGGGAGCAGAAGCAGGAGGAGGGAGGGAGACTCTCACGGGGAATTTCAAATAGTTCTGGTGCTTCATGCTTTGCCTGCAGTTCCCACCTTCTCCAAGGCAGGAGCCTGAGAAAGGAACCAGCAAGCCCAGGTAGCCTCAAATCCGAATGTCCCCACATCACCATTCTCTTTATGGATCTTGGTTCCTGAAACACACGGATCACAAAATAGGGGTTTTCCTGCTGGCAGCCTAAAGGTAAGGAGCCCAAGAACAATGTGAGAAAGGCACATTTGCAGTCCTGCACCCCAGACTTTCTCCTTGCTGGAATGAAGAATCATAAACTTTGTGAATTTATGTATGCACATTGTACATAATTTGTACGATAAACTTTATCACTATTCATCAGTTATGATACACTTCATGACGTCACTGATAGTGTGAATTCACAAATCTTCATTCTGTACACATAGTACACTAATGTGAGATACCATCAACAATAAGAATTGAAAACATTCCGGGTGACTGTTAATAATATAAACTAATTTTGATTCCACAAACGTGAATTCTCAGTATGCCACTGGTTGTAATAATAATGAAAGTTGGGAGAGGTATGGCAGCTTTAAAAAATTGTTTTTAAGTTCAGGTTACTGAAATATCACTTATACACAGTAAAATTCATCATTTTAAAGATATGTAACTTAATAAATTTTAATAATTATACAAAATCATAAACAACCATCGTTATCAAGACTTTGAGTTTATCAGAGCACATCCAAGTTTGAACCACACAAGAAATGTGTTGCATGGGTTGATTGGAATATTTCCATTACCCCAAAGTTCCTTTACATTCTTTCCTTCTACTCCAAAACCCAATCACTAGTCTGATTTCTTTCTCTAGAGTACTGCCTTTTCCAGAAAATGACAAATAAATGGGATTTTATAGTAGATAGCTTTTTGTGTTGGTTTTAACTTAGTATAAGACTTTTGAGATTCATCCAGGTTGTGGTATGTATGAATAGCTGCTTTTTCTTAGTGCTGAGTATTATTCTATTGTATGGATGTACCACAATTTGTCCATTTGCTAGCTGATGGACACTTGCAATAAATATTTGCATACAGGTCTTTTTTCTTTGGGGCAAATATCTAAGAGTTGGTACTGCTGAACTACATGGTGAATATATGCTTTATCTATGTAAGAAACTGCCAAAGTGTTTTTTAATGTGGCTATACCATTACACGTTCCTATCAACAATGGATGAGAATTGTTTTGTCTCCTTGTCAGGACTTGATGTGGTTAGCTTTTCTAAATTTTAGCTACTGAACTAAGTATGTTGTGCTATCTCACTGCAATTTTAATTTGCATTTCACTAATGACTACTCATGCTGAATGTCATCTCATGTGCATACTTGCCATCTACTACTTCTTTGGAGAAATGTCTGCTCAAATCTTTTGCTCAGTCTTTTTTTAAAAATTGGATTGTCTTTTTAGTGTTGATTTGTTGATTTTTAAAATATATTCTAGATACTATCCCTTAATCAGATAGTGTGTTTTGAAAGCTTCTTTTTTGAAGTACTAGAAATGAGAAGGACCTGAATCATACTACTTTTCTTCTACATCAATATTCCCTGCACATATTATCTGATGAAGGGAATAGGAAAGAAACTCCCAATTTATAAATACCCTAGGGCTACTGGACAGCAGTATTTGGTATCTGCTAAAAAAAAAACTCATAAGACTATTTTTATCTCCACTCCAAGCACCCAACCATCACTAGGGCTTTGAGGAAAGCTACATCTGGAGAAATGACTGTCCTACAAACAGCTTTTGGCCCCCCAGGCTCTGCACCTCCCAAAGCCCTGTTCTGGTCCACCAGATTCCTGGAATGGTCAACAGTCGTCACACTCCATTGCTGGCCATTGTCCATTGGGAAAGGTAGGAGGCTCCCAATCCATCCCTCAGTAAAAGAGCAAATAGTGGGGCCTGTGACTGCTTGGACATCAAAGTTGAGCAAACAGGCCTGGCAGACCCTGCTTCTCCGCCTACACGTCCTGCAAATGCCATCTGAAGGAGCTTCCCCAAGGGGATCATGACTTTCAGCTTGTCATAGCATACATCAAAGTTTGCACCACACACGAACTGGGTGCCTGGGTTCGAATCAAGTCGCCCGAGAGCGGATACTCAGTCATTGTGTTCAGTTTTAATCCTGTGTTTTCCCAAGTAATTAAGCCTTCTTGCTTATGAACTTGTGACTAAGTAAAGCATCACTGAGAGGTTGTAACATCAAAGTGCCTTCCACCGTCTGTCCATGTTTAGTAAAATTGGATTTCTTTCTCTTCTTAAAAAAAGACTAATTGAATTTAGCTGAAGGCTGGGTATATTTGCACTAGCCAGTGAAGGCTATGCTAAGTCACAGTGATCATCCTGGGACCCTGTGGCTTAGCCTTTAGCTAGGGTAGGTCAAAGTGCAACACAGAATGAGGCACCCAGATTCAGGCTAAACAAGTGCCTTGTGGCATGAGGCTTATGGAGGGCTCACTGTGGAGAAAGGGGCCAGGCCTCAATGACGACTGCTTGAGTCAATACTACACCCAAGCTGTTACTGGGGCTGGCAAAAGGGCTGTCCTAGTAGATTGTTGGAAAATCTTTGGCAGAATGGTTACTGAGGACAATGGCCACATTGCTCCAGTCCTTGATGTCAGTAGTTGAAGTAAGCTTCTTAGGGCAAAGGCTGTGGTTGCTTATTCTCTGAAAGCCCCACGGCCAAGCACATCAGCATCTGACACAGGATAGTTCTAAAAAATGTTTGCTGGATGCATAAGATAATATAAAAGATGTCAGAACAAAGTTCTGACCAAAACTCTGTAAACCTTTTTTGTCTTGTCAGGAAACTTCAATGTAGATTAATATTCAGTTTCTCTATCTAATTTATAGTGAGTACAGCATAGTACCATTTACATGAAATTATAATGCATATCCATAATATGCATTATCAATGTCTAGAAAGACTGAATTCAGGTGACTGTCACTTTCTTCTCCATACCTTTTTACAAAACAATGAACATATATATTTTTTTTTTAAAGAGAGAGGGAGAGAGGGAGAGAGAGAGAGAATTTTAATATTTATTTTTTAGTTATCTGCAGACACAACATCTTTGTTTTGTATGTGGTGCTGAGGATCGAACCCGGGCCGCACGCATGCCAGGTGAGCGCCCTACCGCTTGAGCCACATCCCCAGCCCCAATGAACATATTTTTGGAAAAGAAAACCTCTTGTTCAATCCTGATACAATTATCTTTCCTTTTACCAATACAATTTCTGATCTTCATCCAGTTTTAACTCTCTTGTGTATATTTCTATTTCTATTTAAGTCACTTCAAATTCTCTTTAGAAATAAAAGGGAATATGTTGTAAGTTGTTTCTGCGTTTTTAAAAATTGACTATTCAAAACTAAATAAAATAACAAATATATAAAGAAATAAAGTTTGTAAAAAGTTAATCTTAAAGATTGAGGATATTGTATTTTATATCCTTAAGGACTTAAAATATTAAGCAGGAACATGAGGGTGAGGTGACTGGGCTACTCTTGGAGTCTCTCTTTGAACTCAGGGACTGCCAACATTCTAAATGAGGGAAAGGTTTTCTGCTTTCAGCCTCAAATCAAGGGGTGCTACCCTTCTGTCTTCCCTTCATCCAAACCCAATTCAAAAGCCGGTGGCATTTCAGGTCTGGCCAATGTGATTCCACAATGATTTGGGGATTTATTGGGGAGAATCAGTACAATTCTAACAAGGAAAAACAATAGTATGGGCCTACACACCCTGACCAATGTACTCCTGATACTCCCCTTTTCACAAGTTCTACATTTCCTTCTTTCCATGGTACTTCTTAACAGTTTCATGTCTTAAACAGTTTAATTTCGTATTATACCTATTGTTTATTGTCTGCTCATGCCTCACTCCACCCAAGAACCACGACCAATAGACAAATGAGTTCTGTGTTGGCAAGGATTTTGTCTGTTTATCACTGATGTTATTTCAAGTACCTACAACAGTACTTAATAGTAGGGGCCCCAAAAAGTTCTGTGATATGAATAAATAGATTCAACCCAAGAGGGGCTGAGGTAGTTCAGTGGTAGAGCTCTTGCCCAGCATGTTTGAGGCTCTGGGTTGGATCCTCAGCACCACATAAGGACAAATAAATAAAATAAAGGTATTGTATCTATCTACAACTACAAAAAAAATTTAAAAATTCAACCCAAGAATATGCTCAGTTCAATAAAACTTTGCTCTCCTTGAATACTGGAAGGAAGAGGAGGGCACAAAGTGCTTTAAAAATTAGTTATTAGTTCTAGGAACCAAAGCAAATAAATATAAGCCAACACTCTCACTTTGTTCAACAAGCATCACTGATTTGCTAATGCCCCTGGATAAAGACAGAGCAATCAGTTAAACCAACAACTCATTAGATTCAGAGAGAAGTGTCCCCAAAAGCACATCTACTAGTTATCTGATCACTAATTGACAGTACTCTTAAGTGTATTGTTATTTCCTATTCAGTCTCAACTCTGAAAATACTATACTCAGAAGGGAATATATCTCCTCCTTTATCACCAGCTACTCCTTGTAGATGGAGACATCTGAAAGCTAGGGAAGAGGACTGGTGGCTAGGGTGGAGAATGAGTGATGAAGAATAGACTTGTGTAGACAAGTCTAACATAGCAATAACACCGCACCGTTTATAATCTGTAGCACACAGATTACCTAATGTAATTCTTTTTTTTTTTTTTTTTTTTTTTTTTGTGGTACCAGGGATCGAACCTAGGGCTTTGTACATGCAAGGCAAGCATTCTACCAACAAGCTATATCCCCAGCCCATCTAATGTAATTCTTAAAAGAACACAGTGAGATTCTACTCTGCTGACAAAGAAAGTCGCTTTACTTCCATTTCTTTTTCCACTTTAGACCGTGAGCTCTCCAAGGTCTCTGATTATCCAAAGACCTAGGACAAGGCCTGACTCAGACATTTACTAAATGTTTGTAGAATTAATGTATTGTGGGCAAACAGGTGTCCATGTAGTTCTGAAATTCAACTGAGGATCAGATCAAGACTGGATTTCAGGTCTCTCAACCACAGAGCCTTTTTGTATCAATTATCTTTTTTCCACTTTTTGAGTGTGAATGTGTGTGTGTGGGGGGTGGTGCTGGGGATTGATCCCAGGGCCTTGAGCATGTGAGGGATGTGCTCTACCACTGAGCTATACCTCCAGCATATACCAATTATCTTTTAAAGAAAAAGTGAGTGCTTGGAGCTAAAGATAGCAAGTAAGGAAACGGAGTGACTGAGAACAAGTTCATGATAAAGAAATAGTGAAATAAATCTATTTCAAGAACAGCTAAGTTTCTTGGATAATCTGAGACAGATCACCTCTATACTCTTAAATTCAAATTTTGCAGCTTTCCTCCCTATTTAGGACCCTTTCAAAGGTGGCTGATATTGGCAGAAAAAGGCCTGAAAAACCTTGAAGGAAGAATTAAAATTGGTACCCCCAATTATCAATTTCAGTGGCTGCTACTAAAGTGCTCAGTCTGTTTCCTTTTAAAGCATCCCTTTTTGAACATTTAAAAATAATTTTTGTTTTGAGATAGGGTCTAAGTTGCCCAGGCTGCCCTAGAACTTGGAATTCTCTGGCCCCCAGCTTCCTAAGTAGCTGGGACTACAGGTGTGCACCACTGTGTCCAGCACCTTTTGTACTTAATTCCTTTGCACAATCATAGCTACAGTGAATGTAGACTTCATGCCATCAGAATTATATCAACCCTGGGACAAAAATCAGAACAAATTGGGATGGAAAGGCAGTGTCCAGCAATAGTCTGTGCTGTGGCATGAAGAAGCAGCAGTGAGATAAAGTACACAACACCTATCTTGCAAGCCATCGGGCCAGGTTCTAAGACCTGTCTGTATGACTTCCAACAAATCACTTTTTCTCTTTGGGCTCAGTTTTCTCAGTTTGGCAATACATATTTTGTGGGGTGGCTGTGAAAATTAGAGACAACTCCTGATGCAAGATGCACCACTTTTGATTTTTACACAATACCTACAACCCTAAAGGAATGGGCACAGGTGGAAAGTAGCACAACCTTCAATAGGAGGAAAGGAAGGCCCCCACATTTCCTAGTTTCCAACAGAACCTCCAAGGAAAAAGCACCTAGTGGAGCCATTGCTAGAGAAAGTGACTGCCGGCTTCTTAACATGGATAGTCTATAGATAGTAAAAACATGATGATAACCAACACATATACACTTAACCATTTACAACAGGCTTTCAAACATCTGGATGCTAGGATAATGCAAATGACCTTGCCTAAGGTCACAAAGCCAATTAATAATGGAATCAAGATCCAAAGTCACACCTTCCCTTTCCACATCCACTATCCAATCCAATGCACCAGGTAAAGTCTGGAACCTGAGACTCAATCATGTCCCTGTCTCTGGAGAACACAGCAAGGGGAAGGCAAGGGTGAGAGAGTGGTCAGGAACATAGCTTGCAAAGAGCTAGGGAGGCTGTGTGGAGGGAGATTCTTACCTGTCATTTCGGTTGATGGCTGCCACCATGAGTGCTGTCCAGCCAAGTTTGTGCCTCGTGTTGACATCTGCACCTTCTGATAATAGCCTGAAAAAAGGCAGAGAAAAATTTTCACAAACATTGCCTGTGGACTCTCTCCTGGGAATCTTTCTTTGACTCACCTGGGCTACAGCTCTGCCTCCTTCCCCTTAATTTCACTTTGCCTAACTTAGAATGCCTACCGATGTGTCTTATTTAGGTGATTCCCAGTTTACAAATGGATCACATTTCTCAAGTTTATCTGTATTGTGGCTGTTTGGAAACTGCAAATCTTTCAGCCTGAGGAAAGATGGGAAGAACATTAGAAATGCTAGATCAGGTTCCTAGGAAAGCCCACAGAGATCTTCTTTTAATCTATGCATCAGCACCTGGCATATAGGAGGAGCTCACTAATGGTCAAGTAAATTAACAAACCCAGGGTTTTAAAGTATACCACTAAAAATCTGAATTCTGGGTCCCCAAAACAGGAGGCCCTGTGGTATGGGGTAGAGATGGGGAATATACAGAACCATTGATTACTCAGCACCCAACAGGAGCAGGAACTGCCCCAGGCACTCTATACTTATGAGTTCCTTGCTCTCCACATAAGCTTAAGGAGGGTAAAATAGTATTTTTTTTCATGGATAAAGAAACACTCAGTGAGGGAAAAAAATCACTCAAGGATGCACAGCTAGTTTAGGGGCAAGTCAGTGACTGAAATCAAGGTTGGTAATGACTTTATAAGTGGACGCCTTCTGAACAAATCCCTCACCACCCTTTCTCCAAAGACATGTTGGCTCCGTGAAACAAGAAAGGCAAAGCCTAATTTGCTTTCAACAAACTAATGGCATGTGCTTTGCTCCTGGGCTGAATTCTGGATCCAAGTGAGGTGAAGACATGGGGTATGCTCTAGGGAAGCATACAAGCTAGTGGAGGGAGGACTCAGGATAGCAGGAAATCAAGGACTAGCACCAGCAGAGGAAGAGACTGAAAATTGAGACTATGATTCACCCATTAGGCAGGATGTCCTTATGAGGGACTAGTAAAAGAGGGTTAAGGGAGTTGAGAGGCTGTCTACACTGCAGTGGGTCTAGCCAAATGGGCACTGGGCAGAGCCCAGAGGCTTTGGTCTGAGTCCTAGCACCATTCTTATACCACAGTCTGTAGTAAATGCTCCTCTGGACCAAGCCAAATAAAATGTCTATGCAGCTAAAGTAAACAAGCAAAAAAGGCTTGGAAGGATGGTAAGAAACATCGTGTATCTGTCCATTCATTCAGCTCTGAGGGCCATGTGTCCTGATGCAGTGACTGAGACAGGTGTTGATAACGGCCTGAGAGGGAGACAGTCCACCAAGCACAGACTACGCATGTCAAGAGTGCTACGAATGGGGTCTAGAAGTTGTAGGAGCACAACAAGGAAACCCACCCAGCCTTGGTGACCATAAGACCTCTCAGTGGAGGTGATGATAAAGGGGAATTAGCCACATAAAACAGGATCAGGTGTTCCAGGCAGAGGTGCAGCCTGTTCACTCAGAGAGCAAGGCCTGGGGTATATGAGGTCCTACAAGAGATGTGGTACACCTGGGACCCAAACTGTGAGGGAAAAGTTACAGGAGGTGGAGAAACCCTCACCTCTCACCTCTGGTTTGGGGATTTCTTTAGATGAAGACCTGGAGCCTTATACCACATACTGTTAAACTTCTTTTATGAGGAAACAATTTCCAGTAGCAGTAGATGTTAATTAGGTTAAGAACCCTGGGGATGAATTTTCTGTGAGACAAAATCTAAAACCCCCCTCTTCCTAGGTCAGCAGACCACATGGTACCATGGAAGTGTGTGGTTCTGAAGCTTCAGAGTCTGGGCAGAGTTCTGATCCTAATTATAATGTTGTAGAAGGCCTCACTTCTCTGGTCCAGAAAGGGTCAGATAATCAGGACAGGCTGAAGAAAAAAAGAGGTTTCTGAACTGAAAGACTAGAACTCTGCTGAAAAGAATGGGAGAGTGTAGGGAAGAGGGAGGCAAGTAATACCAGTCAAGGCAAAAGGAACAGGATGTGATAGAGAAGCAGGGAACGGACATTCAGTGACCAGCAGACAGATCCATCTGGGTGACAGGTCACAGCAGAGAAGCAGACAACTGCTGAGGCAAGCAGAGCAGTCACAGGTCCTCAAACACTGGTCTAGGTTGGGCAGCCAACATAAACCTTTTTTGAGTTGTGAACTCTTTTGAGAATACGATCAAATTTCTCTACAAAATAGGCGCATAGGAGCACACACACATTCAAATATTATTATTTTACACATAACATCCAGGGGTACAAGTCCCCATGAAGTCAATATTGGGGCCTAAGATAAAAATGCAGTCTAAAGCATTGATAAATGCCTGGCAAGCATACTGCTGTCCAGCATCCTGCATCTAAGACAGGAAATCACAAATCTCCCCTAGCAGCCATTTCTTGTGGAGTCACTGAAAGAGCTTCAGAACCTTCCTCAACACAGGTCCCAGTTACCACTGCTCAACTGAAGCTGGCAATAAAGAAGAAACCCATTTGTCATTCTTTAGCCTTTTACTAAAGACAATGAGGCTGTCATTCAAGGTTTTTGGGCAAAAGTAATAACAAAATTAATCTAATAACTTAAGCAGGCTGCATTTGAAAGGGAGTGAATAGCCAGGTGTGGTAACACACTCCAGTTATCCTGTGATCTCAGCAAATTGGGATGCTGAAGCAGGAGAATTGCCAAGTTCAAGGCCAGCCTCAGCAACTTAGCTAGATCTTATCTCAAAATAAAAAAAACCATAAAGGGCTGGGGATGTATTCCAGTGGTAGAGAGTCCCTGGGTTCCATCCCCAATAGCACAAAAATTTAAAAAAAAAAAAAAAATGAAAGGGGATGAGTAGAAAATTAGGAAAAGGGGACGAGTATAATTTACCAAATATTTCCTTGCTGCTGTCCCAGGGATACCCTCTCAGGTAGCCACCATCTCCCAGCCACCAAAAACAATGCTCAAAGCACATTCTCTTACATGACCCCTTCTGGAACTGTGTACTTCCTTAGGACATGTACTGGGAGTGGGATCCCTAGGTCATAGGCTGTGTGAGTACTTAATGTGGCTAAATAGTGCCAGAGTACTCTACAGGACAGCTGCTGCATCTGCCCTCCCACTATCAGGATGGGGGTATTCCTGTACACACTCTCCCTGCTAATACTTAACAGTAGCCAGTCCCAGTCTTAATGTGTACAAAAGGTATTACATTATTGTTTTAATTTGTGATGATCACCAGGAATTTTGTGCTACTGATATGAATATTTGTGTTTAGAGGCTTTCTTTTCTGTACATTGCAGGGTTTTCTTTTAAAAAAAAGGGACAGCTGGCAGAGGCAGCTTCCCTCAACTTGCTAGCATTTCAATGAAAGAACACAGGGGAGAGTCAGGAGCTTAGGTTCCAGTTTCAGCTCTGCCACCTATCATTCTAATAGCCTAATCAGGCATATTATCTTGCCAAGCTTCAGTCTCTTCATAGATGCACTGAGGATCACAATCCCTATCAAGCCACATGAGTTTTGGGAAACAGCACTGAAAAAACTCAGAAAAGAGCTCTACAAATTTGTGAGGTCATTCACAGAAGGCAAACCATGGTCTTCTTCAGTAAAACTTCGGCTTCCAAACCCTGCCCAGGTTCCTGGCTGAGCATCATTCTTTGCAACATTTTGGGCCTGAGATTTGATGGGAAAAAATCAACAACCCTGGAGTTCAAGGGCTGGAGTCCAGATTCTGGCTCTGTCATTTACTAGCTATGAAATAGGAGATTTGTGTAAGATGTTTGTCAGGATTGAGAGACACCACAGAGATATCACATGGTAGAACTCTGTAAGGAGTGGTGCACCTGACAAACTGAGGGAGGACCAGAGCTAACTTTACCACCACCACAGCAACTTTTCCTCTTACAGAGCAGGGTAGGCCCTTCCCCTCTTTCCCCTCTGTGTAGAGCAGCCCAAAAAGTTAGAATTTCACAATCCAGGTCTCCCCCATTTCACTGGTTGCTTTGCAAGTGAATGCCCAGCAGGCAGTCATTTCAAAGTCCCAGGCAGCTGGGGGCTAGCTGCCTGCTGAGCATGGCTGAAAGGCCTCTGAGGCCTAAGAAAGCCACCCTTGCTCTCCCCTGTGATTTTCACCAATGGACAAAATGCGGCAAGTGAATTAATCTCTTTTAAAAAGAGCAATGCTTGTGACAGAGCACGGTGTCTCCGAAAAGGTTAGGATTCCATCATCCCTGAGATGATGAGTAGAATGCTTAATGCAGGCTGCCACTCAGGGCAGAACAGCCTGGGCTGGGCTGGGAGTGGGGGTGGACTCAGCAGGCCTTTCTGGGCTCACTCCACACTTGTGGAAGGCCCTTCCCTAATGAACTAGCTCTCCTGCTTTCAGGGCAGTGGAGGGTGAAACTCACTGGAGGTGGCTTCAAGAGAGCACAGGAAACCACAGAAGAAATCCAGAGGTGGATCCCAGCTTTTGCTTACCTCTCAGGCAGTAGCGTAGGGAAGATCTTTGAAAGAGCAAATTGAGACTCTGCCACTTACTACATGAGAAGCCGTGGGACACAAGAGTGACCTACCCAATCTGAACTGCACTCTGTTCCCTCGTGTAACTGATAGCTACTGATCCCTGAGCCTGTTTCCACATCTATTAAAAAATGGAGATGATCCCACTAGTCTTACTACATGTCACATTAGGGTGCCATGAAGAGTGGATGAGACAAAATATTCGAAAACACGTGGTATGCAATAAAGCACTGTACAAATACAAGAGCCCATACCATTACCATTTTCCAGTTGGGGTTTACACCATCTTAAAGAAGAGACAGAGGACTGGGGTTATGGCTCAGCAATAGACTGCTCACCTCGCACGTGCAAGACCCTGGGTTGGATCCTCAGTACCACATAAAAATAAATAAAGTTGAAAAAAAAAAAAAAGAAGAAGAGGAGATAGGGTAAACTAGAATAATATACAAAAGAACTTGGAATACAGTGCAAGCTGGAACTTATCTGTGGATGGAGAACCAGCTAAAATCCCCCAAGCAAGAGCAGTGGCAGAACAAGGAAGGGTTCCCTAGCCCAAGGGTTGAAGATTACACAGGAGAGGAACAAATCCCAGGAAAACCATGAAGGCTGCTTCCAGCCAGCAGGGATCCAGATGAGCCAGCAGGCCAGAGACCAAGAGGTAAATTATCACCTCTGATCTGAAAAGGAGAGATGAGTCAAACTTTCACTTTCTGCTGTAAAAGCTTCTGTATTGTGTGGAGTTCAGTTGTTTTTATAACAATGACCTTGCTTTTACTTTAAAAAAAAAATAACTTGAGGGAAAAAAAAATCCTATACTTTCTAAGAAGTCATGTCTAAGATGGCTATGTTGCTGCCACAATCCCCTGTGTTAACCTGTATCAATACAGTCATCATACTGTTCACTTAGATCACTCCCCAGGAGCAAGCATGTCCCTTTAGAAATGACAACCTAATTCCTGTGCCTGCGGTGGCAACCGGTACACAGGAGGGCTTGGGGTGTGAATGAACATATGTCCACAGCAGTTGCCTACATCAATCTTGCACCACTACTTCTGGGCCTGTGTTGGAAATCACCTGTCTCATAACGGTCTGTCTACCTTGTCCAAAGAACTTAGGCTCCTCTGCAGATGTAGGAGGCTCCTCAGTCTCAGGATTGAGGACACCTGTGGACACAGGTCTGAGGGCTGGAGGTCATGGATTCCAGTCATGGTTCTATAAGTAACTAGCTGTGTGGCCTAGGACAAAACTGTCTCTGTGGACCTTATTTTTCTCTGCAGTCAAACAAGAGAATTGAATGAAATAATTTCTGAAATCCTAACAGTTCTAAAATCTAAATTCTAAATATATGTAGCATGAAAATGAAAACTGAGAAATGGATTCCTAGTATACATGCCACTCAACAACACTTTCAAAGAAAGGCCAATCCTCAGGCTTGTTATTTGAGGGAGGGAGGGAAAGAGTCCCAGACAGGAAGATAGGAGCAGTTTTAAATAATTCTGGTTAACTAGCTTTTCCACTCAGGGAGGGAGGTACCACTTGACTTTTATTTCTTTCTTTTCTTTTTTCTTTCTTTTTTTTTTTTTTAATATGACCAATCAATACAAAGCGGCCAGTGAACTTCAATCATGTATTGTTCCAACTGATTTCCGAATCCTTGGCATGAACCAGCCCTCAGCTGCAGCTGGGGAGGGGCTGAAGCATGGGGAGCCCTGTCCCACCTGCATCAGAAGCCTGGAAGCACTGAGCCATGCAGACTCAATCATGATCACTATCTGGGCAGCAGGACCCTGGCTGGAGCCTTGCAGAAGGCCCTGTTTACAGTAATAACAGCACCAGGCCCACTGTCTGAGCAGAGGCAAGGTGCCCAGGGGCTAGAATCCCCAGGCAGCCTCCATCTGTGCCTTATCTCCCAGCCAGGCAAGGCTGGGGGCGGGGAACTGGAAAGGCTGCTTCTCAGAGAACACCAGCCTGGGCCAGGGGACTTTAGGCAGGGGGCCTGGTGATCTGACTACATGAACACAAAGCCTCTCTGGCCTCTTTCACATTGGCTACTTGAATTGAATACCTTCTTCTGAGGTCCAGCTCAGGACCTGTCTTCTAGGAAGCTCTCTAGATGCTCTGATTCCCAGTGAGACTGCTGCCCAGCACTCTGTCACACTGTGCTACATCCAGGGAAGTGGGTAAGGAGTGAGAGGAAAGAGTCTTGTATGTATACAGTATCTTTAACAAATGTAGGTGCAATGTACTCACACACTTCATAATAGGTTATTTCCTATCACAGAAGTTTCTGAACTTGAAGAATGACCTGCAGAATCAGTCTACTTCTTTCTTTGTACATACAAAGAGGTTCAAAAGGTCTCCCCCTAGAAAAGACTGACCCGGATAGGAAGTCTGCATTTGTCTCTGGCAGACTGTGTGACTGTGAACAGGTCATCTAACCTTTCTGAACCTCATTCATCTCACCTTATCAGCCTGCCAGACCCAAAAACAAGGGTGCTGAGATGACCAAAGTAAGTAATATACATGAAACCACTTATATTTTCAAAATGTTACCTGATGTGATAACAATTGTTCTACTTGTTCAAAGTCACACAGTGGAGGAGCTTAGTCACAACCCTAATGAACACTTGCTGGGTTAACTGAATAAAGATCAACACCAGGTGACCATTCTTTGACCCATCTCTCTTCCAGAAACTTGGTACTCATTAGAAAGCACAGATGATTCTTTTTTAAACTTAATTTTTTTTTTCAAACTTAATGAGCAGTTACAAAAATAACACCAAAAAACCCTTCATATATCCATCACTCATCTCTTCTTTACATTTGCTTCATTTGTTTTCCTACTCACTCCTTTTCTCCCCTTTTCCCTAGCCCATGTGAGAGTGAATTTCAGACATTATGTCTCTCTTCTCTCTCTCTCTCTCTCTCTCTTTTTTTTTTGCACCGGGGATTGGACGCAGGGGCACTCCACCACTGAGCCACATCCCTAGCCCTATTTTTAATTTTATTTAGAAACAGGATCTCACTGAGTTGCTCAGCACCTCACCATTGCTGAGGCTGGCTTTGAACTCACAATCCCAGTCTCAGCCTCCCAAGGAGCTGGAATTACAGGCATGCACCGTCATGCCCAGCAACATTATGACTCTTTACCCCAAAATACTTTAGTATGTATTTCTTAGTACAAGAACATTCTCTTACAGAACCACTAAACCAATAAAGATCAAATTCAAAACATTTAATAATGATATATAGTTGGTTTTCTGTATCCCAGGTTCTGCCCTCAGGGATTCAATCAACTACACATAGAAAATATTTGGAGGGACAAACTGCATTTATACTGAACATATAAAGACTTTTGTCATCATTATTCCCTAAAAATATAACAGCCACTTACACAGCATTTATACTGTATTAGGTATTATAAGTAATCTAGAGATGACTTTAAAGTATAAGGAAGGATATGTGTAGGTCATATGTAAATACTAGGCCACTTTATACAAAAGACTTGAGCATCCGTGTATTTGGGTATCCATGGGGGATCCTAGAACCAATTCCCCATGGATACCAAAGGATGACTGCATTATTTTTATCTAATATACTCCCTATATTCAGATATCTTCAATTATGCTGATATTCTTGTATAGCAATTTCTCCCCTGTGATCCAGATGCAAGCCAGGATCAATATTGGGATCAAACATTGCATGTGTCTTCAGTTTCATCTAGAATAGTTCCTCAGCCTTTCTGAGATTTTCATGACAATGACTTTTCCCCCCTTACAAAGGCAAGTTTGTTTGTAGAATCCCCTTCTATGCGGACATCAATTTCTTGAGGTACCTCTTCCTATGGTTCATGTATTCATTCTACAAGCTTTCCCGAGGACTGTCTGTTTCAGGGCTCTGAGCAGGGTGCCAAGGGTATTTTGATGGATTCTGCATACCCTTGCTTTGGAGGCATTTACTGGACAGTTACACAATCAGCAAACAGCTAAAATATAAGCAAGGTCCATGTGTGAGCACAGGTCAAAGCAACAAAGCCACAGGGATAACTTCCTGGAAGCAGAACTATTCCAGAAAGGATGGCAGAACACAGATTCCTCTAATGATCTCTTGGGATCCTTTCTAGGGCAAACATCTCTGCATTCTTAGTCAGATGTGCAGTGACTGGGATTGAATAAAACATGAAAATCCAACTATCCAAAGCCATAACTCAGGTGGTAACTCAGGACACCCTCACCTGGGTACTTCTGCGCAGGACTATTTGCATGTCCCAGAGACTCAGCAGTTACCTTGGTGACTTGGTGAAAATGAAAGGTCTAACCAGACAACTGAGGTATGGCAAAGGGCTACAGGCGCCACCTACTGGCCCCACAGTGGGTTCAGGGCTGGAGCAAAGGGCAGTGAGACACAATAGTGGCTCAAACTTCTCAAACTAGGTAGGCACCTGAGCCACCTGAGCCACTATAATGTTCCAGGACCCCACAAGATTTTTCAGTAAATAGACTGTGAAAAGTCAATTATAATTTCTGGCCCCTGAGGGGATGGCAAAGGTTGGTTTTCACTCATTCAACAAAACTCACGTAACATCTCCTTGAAGCCAGCCCATGAAGGGCATCTCAACAGACCAGACATGAACCTTGCTCACACAGAGCTTTGAGGCAAAGCTGGGGGAGAGAAAATGGAAAAAAAAAAAAAGCAAATAATGTAGTAAGTGTCAAGAATGCTTGAGAGATATTTGCATAGGATCAGCAAGAACAGCAGCATGCTTGACTCTTAATGTCTAGCAAAGCTCTCAAATGATGGGGTTCAAGGGTTTATGTTTCTTGAGCTACCTGCTATGCCTCAGGCACTTGACATTTATGATCTCATTTGATCCTGTGAATTAGACAAGAAGCTTACATCTCACAGAGGGTAGGTGACTTCAGATTCCATGACTAGTAAGTGGCAGCCTGGGATAGCAGCCCATACTCTTTAAGGAACCACACTGCCTTCCAAGGCACACAGCCCATGTCACTCCTTTCTTCTCACATTTAGCATGGGACAGTGCACCACAGTTATCTGATGGGACTTCAGTTGACAGAAAATAATAAAGAAGGAAAAGCCTTAAGTGAGAAGGTAGTTATTTGCAGGCAGAGAAACTCTAATTAGTTCTATTTCCTAAAAACTTCTCCCCTGGAAGAGATTTCTTCTAGTATCAGGATGAAAAAGGCCCAGCCTACCCTTCTTCTTGGCAGTCTCATACTACCACCAACACGTTCATATTCATGTGGCAAAACCATACCTCAAAGTGGCCTTGCCTTTGGCTTAAAGCAAGCTTGGCAAACAAATCCAATTCATGGAATACAAGCTACCTAGGTTCTCAGGAGGCTTAACAGAACCTAGGAATGTAGTGCAGCTGCCAAAAGCAGCAAATGGAAGCTCAGGCCATTTTCATAGAAGCGTAAGATCTCCAGCAAAGGGATGACTGCCCTGTCCTCGCAATACCTCCTGGAATTCAGAGAGGGCACCAAAACATTTTAGGGAATCAGGCTCATGTAGTTTGGAGCACTAGCTCCTAGTATTTAAAGGTCAGGAATAGGAGAACAGAGCCAAGTAGTCCTGGAGCACAGTGCTGGGACCACACAAGGGATGATAGCCCTCCATGTAAGTTCCACGCCAGCTGCTTTCACACACCGTTACTTCAGAATTCATCACAAGATAAAGCCATTTTCTGTTGAGTAAAAGTGCCTTTACTTACATTACCAGTACTACCCAGAAAGATCTTTCCACAAAGCTGCTGCTTATGTCCAAATGCTCTCTATCTCTAGGTCCAGACTAAAGGTCACCTTGTTGACAAAGCCCTACCTTCTTATATGTACTAAGTATAATTCTCTTCCTTGAAAGGCAGAGATCGTCGTGATATATATTTCGTATCCTCCCCAAAGCTTAGTGAGGCATATTGTTCATGACAGGCCATTAGCAATGAATAAATGCCAAAGAAGATACACAAATGATCGATAAGCATATTAAAATGCTCCACAATACACCATCAGTGAAATGCAAATAAAAATCATAATGAGATATCACTTCAAACAAATTAGAATGACCACAATAAAAAAATATAGATAGAACCAGTGTTAGAGAAGATTTGGGAAACTGGAACCCTCTTACACTAGTCTTGAGAATGTAAAATGTTGCAGTCACTTTGGAAAATCAATTTGGGGGTTCTTATAATGTAAACAAGGAGTTCCCAAATTACCAGTAACTCCGTATCTATGTATATACCCCAAAGACATGAAACCACAGATTCACATAAAAAAATCTGTATGCAAATGTTCACAGCAGTCTTATTCAAAATGGCTAAAAATTTACAACTTAATATTTGCAACTGAAAAATGGACAAATCAAATGTGACAGACATACATGGAATATTACTCAGCCATAAAAAGGAATGAAGACCTGACCACATGCTACAACATGGATGAATCTTGAAAATGTTATGCTAAGTGAAAGAAATAAGACACAAAAGCTATATATTGATAATTCCACTCGTGTGAAATGTCCAGACTAGGCAAATTGATAGACAAAGTAGATCAGTGATTGCCAGAGGTTGGGGGACCGGGAGAATGAGATATGACTCCTAAATGACACTGGATTTTTGTTTGTTTGTTTTAAGAGTGATAAAATTTTCTGAAATAAGTCCATGGTATGGTTGCACAATCTTGTATTAAAATTCATTGAATTGTATACTCTAGTGGCAAATTTTCTGGAATATTTCAAATGAGAAAAAGAATGAATGAATGAATGAATGCATGTTCAACCAGAATCTACTTATCTTAGAAGGCAGAGAACCCCTCAGACCTAGAGGTGCCCAAGAGGACTAGATGCTGATCATCAGAGAAGCTACCAGTGGATATGAATATGCAGAAGAAGTAATGCTGGAGACAAAGTGTTGGGATCCTGTCTGACCCAGGTAGGGGATATGACTGAACCACGGGTCTGAACTGGGAAAGGATCCTGCCCTGCAGGCTGGATTCTGAGCCCCTGGGAAGTCCAGGGGCTTCCCTCAATTGTTTGTGCTTCACTTCCTATTACTGCTCACTGTCCATCTGCAAAGGATGGTCAAACACACAGACTTCCCAGGAGGCCTGGGTGCTATCCTCCCAAACAAAAGAGCATTGAGATGGAAGGCTCAGCCCAGCCTCAAAGAGGATTCTTATGCAGCCTTCCTGGGCCTCCCATCCACATGAATGGAGGCTCTTGGCGACCAGTCAGTCTGCCCAGCTGTTGCCTAGAGCTGTGCTCTCCTGCTGGGCAGCTTTTGGAGAATAAACACGTTTCAATCAACCGATCAATCAACGGGTAGGGTCAGACTATCTGTATCATGTGCCTTCTGAGGCCCAGCCAGCCAAGTGTAACATGCTATGGTGAAGCAGGTGCTATGGTGCCATCCACCTTGTTGTGACAGGGCTCACAGCCTAGGTGAAGCAACTAGAGATAGGCAAAAAGGCAACTCACTAAACACGATACTGTACAGTTCAGTTTCTAAGGTCCAAGGGAATTCTGATACAAAAAGATCAACACACAGTGAACTGTAGTGAGAAAAGTACTTATGTGTTTAAATCACGACTAGCTGTGAGGCCACAGGCAGGCACTGAATCTAATCTGCCCATACATTAAATTTTCTCATTTAAAAAATAGACAAAACACAATCTGTTCCACAACACTGTGGCAAGGAACAAAGGTATCTAGCAGTCAGCCTTAAGTAGAACAACTATTATTACTAGCATAAGGTTTCTGAAAGAGGAAGGGCTTGAGGTAGGCAATGTAGCACGGATAGGATTGAGATAGACAGCAGGATGGGGTGGACTGGAAGATGCAAAAGTTCACCACAGTCTACATTTGGCTCAGTGAGAAGCCAGAATGGGGGGTCCTCTTGGGAGGGTGAGAAGGCCAAGTGTGGCTGGTGAAAGTTAGGGACAATTTGAGGAAAATCTGTATTGAGGGGAAGACAGACAAGGAGTCGGGATTTGACAGTTTCTCTTCAGGAACCTAGTGGATTCCCAATAAGCCAGGCAGAAATGGTTTTCCCTTTAGCTAGAAAATACCTAAAAAATTCCTAACAGGAAACTGGATCCTGGGTAGGCCACTCTTAAAATGAAGGGACGGATTACTTCCTAAGTGGGCAACTTTTTTTTTTTTTTTTTTTTTAATGTGGATTTCTTCTTTTGCAACTTTGGTTTCATCATCTGTGAAGTGGGCTGTTATATGTAGGGATGTTGTGAGGCTTTAGTGATAAAGGCCTTACCTAGTGCTTGACACAAAGAAGTCATTCAAAAATAGTAGTCGCTGTTCATAATACAATGTTATTAAAATATTTCACAATTGTTAAAAACTGTTTTGTGTTATTACATATAAATAAATAAAAGTAATAATATATCCAAGAAATTGTTATTAGATATATTATAAACACTAATTAAAATTCTAAATATATATGGTAAAAGCCGTGGTAAAACTAAGCAAGCTCAGCTCTGCGTGAGTTTTTTTGCCCATCTTAATATTCACTAACGGTCATCAGTTTGGGGAGGTGTTTCTGAAGGATTACACTAAAAGCTAAAAAATGTAGTGAGTAAAAGCTGAATATACAGAAAATTTACAAAACCGAAAATTCTGCCCATTATCTTAATTTTATTAATTACGGAGAAAACATTGTGTGATTAAAAACACTAAATAACAACACCTATTATATACTGAACACCTGCTCTGTGCTAGGCATGGTACTAAGTAGATTATATGCATTTTCTCATTAACTCCTCACAGCAATGGTGTGGAGTAGGTCAATCATCATCCCCACCATGCAAATGAAGAATCAAAGATTACAAAAGATCAGGTAATTTTTCCAAGGTCATGGAGCATAGCTCCAGTAGCATAGCTGGGATTAAAATCTTGTTTTGTCAGACTCCAAGGAACTTGACTGCTGATTTCTGCCAAAAGCAACTTGGGCAGAACCACAAGGAAGTACCATGTATTGCCTTAGAAGAGGACTCTGCTCCTAGGACCCGCGCTCAGAAGGGTGAAGAGTGAAGAAAGCTTGACTGTTTTCAGTCATCTTGGACTTCTATCTGCCCCAACTTCCAGGAAAATTCATTGGTGAAAAAAATCCAACTGGTTTCAACCTTGCTGACAGGATCTGCATTATAGCCATGATGGAGCTGAGATTTTATAAGAGCAGTTCTTGGGCCACAGCAATGGCAGTAAGGAGACAGAGCCTGGCAACCACCCTTCTGCTGGGCCTTGGGGGATTGCAGCTTTATAGCCTACACTGCCTTGAAGGGCAAAACTGTGCCCAAGACAATGCAGGCACCTCTCGGAGGCAGGTACTCACACTGGTTCCTGATGTTTCTCAGCGACTGGAAGGGTTACCAACCATCTCACTCCCCCAGCTCTAACTCAGCTCCACTGCTGACAGAATAAAGACAAAGCTCCTCCATGTGGTGTCATGTCCTATCCTGCCTGGCTCCAGGCACCTTCCTCTAGCTGCAGTCCCATAGGCCTTTTTTAGTCCTTTGCAATTGCCATGCTTCCTCCTCCCACAGGGTTTTAGGTTTCTTCCGTCAGGAAAGCTCTTCCCATCTTCTTCACCTAGGAAACTCTTCCTTATCCTTCACTTCAGAGCGCAAAATCCCTCTGGGGAGAGGAAATCTTGGTCGTTTGTCACAGTAGCAACTTCACATTTGTAGGATAAATGTCTGGCTAGGCTTTAAGCTCTATGAAGCAAAGCCTGTACATATTTTTGGCTGACCCCTGACTGATCCACCTAGCAGAGTACCACACATAGTAGGTGTTATTTGCTTAATTAATATTAAATGACTTCATTGTTACATTTTGCTTATTTCCAAGGGAGGTTAGTTCTCTGTTTGTTTACAGGTTTGTTTACTTAGTTAGAGGTACTGGTAATTGAAGCCAGGAGTACTCTTACCACTGAGCTACATCCCAGCCCTTTAAATTTTTATTGTAGACAGGGTCTCACCAAGTTGCCCAGGCTGGTCTCAAACTTGTATCCTCTTGCCTCAGCCTCCTGAGTAGCTGGGATTACAGGGGTGTGCAACTCTCCCTGGCTGTTTACAGTTTGTTACAATTGTGATAACTACTAAAGTATATGCTCTTCCATTTACAAAACATTTTCAACAATATTCAACATGTCATTCCTAATTATTTACAAACACAGTGCTGAACAACACAGCAACAGTATCGAGAGAAACAAGAAAACAAACCACCTATCTCAACAGAAGGTATTAAGTATTCACAGAGGAAGTAAAAGGAGCTATAGGAACACACAGGAATTTGAATGTGACAGTGATGACCCAAAGCATGATGATTTTTTTTTTCTTTCTTTCCTTTTCTTTGTTGTCATACTGGGGATTTAACCCAGGTTGCTAAGGCTGGCCTTGAACTTGGGCTCTTCCTGCCTCAGCCTCTTGAGTGAGATTACAGGCATACACATGACACCTGGAGGTAGGAGTAATTTTGAATTCAAAGTTGTTTACCTGCCTGGGACTCTCAAGAGAGCTGGGAGGACGGTCAGACAGGTATCATTAAAGATAGTTTATAGTGGAGGCCTCCAAGGAAGTTAAAAATTTAGCCCGAGGTCACACAGTCCAGAAGTAGTAGGGCCAACACTGGAGGTTCAAGCCCAGGGTTAAGCTCCCCCTTGAGTGACATTCTGCTACTGCCAAGCCCATCACAACTTGCTCTGGCTGTTCTCTGTTCCTAAGCTCTACCAAATACACAACTTTGGGCTGCTGGGCTTTAGGGCAGCTGACATTCAAATAACGTGCATGAGGGCTGGGGGTATAGCTCAATAGTAGAGCACTTGCCTAGCATGCACAACGCCATGGGTTTGATCCTCAGCACCCGGCCCCCAACACAAAAAAAAAAAAACCTGTGAGTTACACCCTTCCTTTAAAAAAACTGTAATAATCTTAAGACGCTGTAACTATAGACATCGAATTATAGGAAATGATGTCCTTGAGGCCTTGACCTCTGGTCTAGCCTAAGACAAAGGTTTCAATCTACTGCAAGGCTCAAGGATATTTACATATTTACTGATTAAGAGAGCAGGATGTTTTGGTTGCTCTGATGCCATCATTAATATCTTCCCATCCAGCCAAAACGATACAACAATCGATAAACAGACAGCCTCTCCAGGCCCAGAGACAGCCAAATGCATTTACCAGCCAGGGCTTTTGTTAATTAGATAAAATCCTTGGATCAATGTGTAGAACGTTTACCTATGCTGTAGCTAAACACATTCTGGACACCTCAATCCTGTACATGGACAGCAAGTGCCTCAAGCTGGAGCATTTGGGGACAAGAACCAACCCAAGCCATGGATGCAGAGCTGGAATAAATGTGTTTATCCCTCAACACAGGCTCTTTCTTTTTTTCCTAAGTGTAAACCCAATCAGAATTTTTCCCCCCAAAGCCATCTAGTAAACCAGTTTATACTGTTATGAAGTCCTTTATTTTCGAAAACCATCAAGCCAGAAACCAAAATAGGACATCAAAAGAATCTCTTAAATGATAATTAAGATTTTGAAAGGCAGCATGGTTAAGTATCATGGGAAGAGTCAAAAGACCCATAATTCAACTGCCTAGGTGACATTTCCATTTGACTATCTCACCAACATGTTAAATTCCACCTGTTTAAAATTGAACTAATTTAAAATTATCCTTCCCTTATTCCCAACCCAGTCTTCCTCCAGGATCCTCATCTCAGTGAATGGCAATGGCATCTACACAGATGATCAAGCCTGAAGACTGAAATTCATTAACACTTTCTCCTCCCTAGTCAATCATATCAATCCTATTCATCCATACAATACTTACTGTACTAGGCACAGACTCTAAGCTAACCATCACCAAGTTCTAGCCAGATAACTTTCTCCATTTTTGCTACTAACATGGTAGTCCAAGTCACATCATCTGTCTGGACCATTCCAGTTTCTTTTCAACCAGTCTTACCGTCTTCACCATGGCTTTCCACCAATCTGGTCTTCACCAAGCAACCAGATGATCTTTAAAAATTACAATTTACATCATGTGTACCTGTTAGTCTCTCTCACACATGCACATATGGTTTAAAATTCCTCAGAGGTAGCCCACTTAGAACAAAAATAAAAACTGTTAACATGGTCTAGAGACCCCATGTGGTATGATCCTTGCTTAACTTTACAACTTAATTTCATACCACTTCTCCCCCTTGTTCTCTGGAGTCCAACATATTGGCCTTCTCTCAATTTAATTTCTTCACATCTTTTCTTAATTCAGGGCTTTGTACCTGCTCTTCCTTCTAACTAAACTTCCTTCCACCTTTCTTTTTCTTTATTCTTCAGAGTTAACCCCAATCTCATTTACTCAAAAGCTCTCCCTTACTGATACACACTAGGCCTCCAAGAAGCCTCCTATATTCAAGACCTCATAGTGTCTTGTTTTTTATTAATTTATTTATGTATCTTTAGTTTTTAGGTGAACACATTAGTTTGTTTTTATGTGGTGCCAAGGATCGAACCCAGTGCCTTCTGCATGCTAGGTGAACGCTCTACCACTGAGCCACCACCCCAGCCCCATCCCATAGTGTCTTGTACTTCACTTTTTTAAAAAAGTTTAAATAAGAAGAAAAAAAAATGGGATATAATTTACAAACCATAAATTCCACCCATTTAGAAATGTGCAATTGGATTGTTTTTAGTATATTTAGAATTGTTCAATCACAACTACAATTGCACTCTAGAACATTTTCACCACACCAAAAAGAACCCTGAACCCACTGGCAGTAATTCCTCAGTCCCTTTTTCTGATCTCCTACCCGGCTCAGCGATTACTTTATTTCCATGAATTTTTCTGAACATTTTATATAAATAAGATCATAAAATACATGGCTGCTATAGCCAGAATGTTTATGACCCCCTCCCCCCAATTCAGGCAACAACCTATTCTCCAATGTGATATGCAGAGGTTAAGTAGGTCATGAGGGTGGGACCCTATTAGACGGGATTAGTAACCTTATAAAAGAGATGGGGTGGGGGCTAGGGTTGTGGCTCAGCAGTAGAGCGCTCACCTCACATGTGTGAGGCCCTGGGTTCAATCCTCAGCACCACATAAAAATAAATAAATAAAATAAAGGTATTGTGTCCAACTACAACTAAAAAGTAAATATTTTAAAAATATTTTATAAATATTTTTAAGTGGACACAACATCTTTATTTTTCATTTATGTGGTGCTGAGGATTGAACTCATGCCTCAAGCATGCTAGGCAAGTACTCTACCACTGAGCCACAATCCCAGCCCCCTAAAAAATAAAAGAGAGATCTCAGAAAGTTCCCTTATTCCTTCTGCCACGTGACAACACAGTATAACGGCCATCTGTCAAGCAGGAAGTAGGCACTAGAAAAAATATCTACCAGAGCTTTCCAACCTCCAGACTGTGAGAAATACATTTCTATTGTTTATAAGCCACCCAATCTATGACATTTTGTTACTGTAATCCAAGATTTCAAGACAGTAGACTTTTGTGACTGGCTTCCTTCACTTAGCATAATGCTTTCAAGGTTCATCCATTTTGCAGTATATCAGTACTTTCTTTCTTGAAATTGACAAATAACATTATGACATATGGTTTTATCATATTTTTATTTATCTACTCATCAGTTAACAGACTGACTTTGAGGTTGTTTCCATTTTGGGGATGTTATGAAAAATGCTGCTGTGAACATTTACGTACAAATACATTAATGTCCATGTTTTCATTTCTTTGGGATATATATGCCTAGAGCAGACTTGCTGGGTCATAAAGTAACTCTATGTTTAATATTTTGAGGAACTGCCAAGCTGTTTTCCAAAGTGGCTATACCATCTTTACACCCCCTCTACAGCATGTATGAATATTCCAATTTCTCTATATCCTTGACAGCATTTGCTTTTGACAATCTTTTTTATTATAACCATTCTAATGAGTACAAAGTGGTATCTCACTGTGGTTTTTATTTGCATGTCCCTGACTAATGATGTTGAGCATCTTTTCATGTGCTTGTTGGTTATTTGTATATATACCTTGAAGAAACGTCTATTCAGATGATTCTTTGTCCATGTTTAGGTAGGTTATTTTCTGTTTTGTTTTGTTTGCAGTACTGGGAACTGAACCCACAGGCACTCTGCCACTGATCAACATCCCCAGCCCTTTATATTTTGGGACAGAGTCTCTCTCTCTGAGTCTTAAACTTGCAATCTTCCTGCCTCAGCCTCCTGAGTAGCTGGGATTTCAGGCATGTGTCATCATGCCCAACTAGGATCTTTTCACATTCTATTATTATTATTATTATTATTATTATTATTATTTGTTCTTTTCACATTAAAAAAATTTTTGTAGTTGTAAATGCATAGCATGCCTTTATTTTATTTGCTTATTTTCATGTGGTGCTGAGGATTGAACCCAGTGCCTCACAGGTACAAGGCTAGCACTCTACCACTGAGCTACAGCCCCAGCCTTCTTTTTTACACTTTTGATCTTAGCCTTTGAAGCATATAAGTTTTAAATTTTTATGCTGTCCAATTTTTCCCCCCTTTGGTTGCTTATACTTTTGATACCATATCTAAGGCAGGTTTGCCTAACCCAAAGTGACAAAGATTTAATTCTATGTTTTCTTTTAAGAGTTTTACTGCATTAGCATTTACATTTATCTCCATGAATCTTTTTTTAAATTTTAAATTTATTTATTTATTCTAATTTTTTATACATGACAGCAGAATACATTTCAATTCATACTACACATTTGGAACACAATTTTTCATGTCTCTGGTTGCATGATTGTTTTGAGTTCATTTCTACATATGGTATTAGGGTCCTCTTTTCTTACCAAGGGAGATTTAAGCTTCTCTAAGCATTGTTTTTCACTGGTTTGATCAGAAGGAAATGTGATCTCCACCTGAGAAGTCTTTTGCATATGCCTACTCAGTGGTCCCTGTACCATTTACTGAAAAGATAAACTTTATTTCACTTTTGAAGTACATGCTTAGAGTCCTCTGGCCTCCCAACTGGACTGTAAGTACCAATAGGACAAGGATTGTACTGGTCGTGTTCACTACTGTGTCTTCAGCACTCAGCCAACACCTAGTTCCTAACAAGCACTCATTAACATTGGTTGCATAAATTAATAATTACTAGTAATAATAACTCTACAATTCACAGGTTCTAGCTATTATCATCTCCACATGACTTAGACTCATACAAGTCAGGCATTTTGTGCTTTGCTTTGCTGGTTCACAATTTTTTACTCATGTCCTCTTTTCTTACCAAGAGAGATTTAAGCTTCTCAAAGGCAGAACTGGTTCTCCTTCTTCACTGCTGTTGCCCCACCCCCTACCCCGCCCAATTCACCACAGGGGTAGGCACAGAGAACATGCTAGACATGTGGGCAACTGAGGTCCAGTCAATCGATGCCCTTCATGACCAGATCTCTACCTATCTCCAGTCCCTTCAGCCTCAGACTGTGATCTTGTGGCAAACAATGCACAATTTCCCCTTCCCACACACCCCTTGGCTGTTCCTTGCCCTGGTGCTACCACTGGTGCTGTCCCTTTTGCTCGGAATGCTTTCCCCCTCTATTTGCTGAACACTGTTGATATTTTAAGATCATGTGCCATTTGCTCAAGGAAGCTTTTCTTAACTCCCCAGGCTGATTAGGGACACCTCTGCACTGCAGCAGTCCCTGCACTTTCCTGTCTCTAGCACAGATCACACTTTTGCCAAAGGATCTGTCACTGAGGTCAGGAATCATGCCTGCTTGGGTATCCCCTGTGCCAAGAGAGGACCCAACATATGGTAAATGCTCAGCAAATGTTTATCAGATGAACAAATGGAGAGAAAGGGCAGAGGGTAGAGGTCCAAGACTGATACCACCAAGCCTCTTTCATCAGAGGCTGGGCTGATAAACAACTGAGTTAGCTACTTAACAGAAGCCCAGCTTCTGCACTGCTAATAGAAGAAAATAGGCAGGAATGTTGTTTTTCACTGGTTTGATCAGAAGGAAATGTGATATCCACTGGAGAAGAGGAGTCCTCACATGGCTCAGCCTGAGCCCAGACAGATGTGCCCTCTGTTTCGGGTGAGTGGCTCTTCAGTTCAGAAACCAGGTTCAGGTTTGGGCTGAGCCCAGGAGCAGGGCCACCTGCTCACTGTCAACAGGTAGGATAGGGGCCAGGCTTCTACTTCTGAAGTGCCAGGACCGGATGAACTTACAAAGTTTAAGTGCCTCAGGGAGGAGGGAGGGAGGGAAGGAGAAAGGGCAAAGAGACCCAGCTTCCCTTTCATGCAACCAATGGGGAGGCAACCAGTGGGAGTAAGGACCTCTCGCTTCAGTTACACTGAAATGAGTAAAGTAATTGAGTTCTCCTGTACTAGAACATATGGTAAAAGAGACTTTTAGGGCACCAGACTTTGTTCCTGCCATGGTGAAAAACACAATCCTGTGGTTTAAAGTAAAATGTAGCCCATGAAACTCTTAACAAAGCGTGGTGAGTGGTAGGTTCTGCCAACCCCACACATCATTAGCCAGATTCACATAAAGCAAGTCAATGGTGTCCACATATCAGTACCGCTGTCAGAAGATTGGCTTGATGGTCACACACTCTGTGAGGATCTGGGATCAGTTCCTGATTAGGTCAGCATGTGTACTTCACTGGTTTTCCTGTGTGGACTATCTACCCCTCAATCCTGATGTTCAGCCCTGCCCCTCCACCCTGACCTCCAACTTCTTTTCTAGATTGCCCTCCTGCTAGGCATGGCCCTTTTTATCCAACACTCATAGTCTTCCAGATCAGAGGGAATGGTAGAGTAGGAGAAGGAAAATATAACACCCAGCTAAGAGGAATCCAGGAAGGTTTCACAGGGAGGCAGCACCTGAACTGAGCCTTGAAGGCTGCCAGAACTCAGGCAGATGAGCAATGAGCACAGAGATGCTGTGTGAAGGTCCCACGTCCACAGCCCAGGGACTATAGACTCTTGAGTGTTCTAAAGAGGAGGATAAAGCACTTCCTCCTGAACAGTACCTCTCCTGAGGCTCTGGACTGAAGAAAGGAGATGATGGAGGTCAGAGCAGAGACATACACAGCAAGAATCCCAAGACAGCATGGAAAGAGTAGAATATTATTCACTAGATCCTTCTTTTATTCCAAATACTGAATCAATGACCATATCAATCATATATACGGTGTCTCAATCATGTGTAAATTAAAAAAAAAATTCTATTCCGCTATAGGCCAATCTAATGGGCAGAGCTAAGGGTCAGGGCACAGAGGAACAAAAAAGTAGCTGCATGAAGCAATTGTGTAGAGTCTAGGGCACAGATAGGCTGAGTAAAACTTAAGGTTTCCTTATAGTGAGGATGGTCAGGCCATCCCTATAATTACCTCTTCAACACCTGCCCTGTTAGCAGGAAGAACTGTAATTTGGTGGGTTACTTGTCTGTTTGAGACCACAGCCAGATTACCACCCTCACCCCACACCACCTATAGTGCCCAGCAGAGGTCAGTTCATTCTTTCAGAAGCAAGAACTGCTTTGGTGAGGCAGGAACAATGTGCTCTTAGGCCTTTATCACCTTGAATCTGTCTTATTAAAACTGTCTCTCCACAGAGCTGTCTTCAGCTTTTCCCCATTCAGTTCATTCTTTAGCTCTCAGAAACAGTCCTAACCAAGCAGGGTCAGTCCCCTGCTCAAAAACTCCCATGCCTCCCCACTGAGGGTCTGAAAACCCTCAACCTGGACAGGGCAGGCTGTGCACATTCCAGCCTCTCTCAAGTCACCTTCCCTCTTTCCCCACACCCTGCACCAGCTCCACAGAGTCCCCTGGCCCAGCAGGCAGCCAGGCTCGCCTGCCTCTGCCTTTGCTCAGTCTGTCCCTGCTCTGTGGTGCTGTGTGAGATAGGGGCTGCAGGGAGGGTCGGTGTCTCACTCATCTCTGACGTCCTCTCGTGCAGTGAAGGGAGATTCTGACTGAGTTAGCCTGACCAAGGGAATTGGGGAACAAGAGGGAGAAAAGCTAGAGACCAGGGATTTCCATGAAAGGGCCCAAGAGACACTGTCCACACCAGCAGGAATGAGTCCAGAAGAGTTCTCTGGGCTAGCCAGGGGGAAGCAGGCACCTTGCAGCTACCAACAGGTGATTCCAGGGTCAGCAAGGGCCAGTTTCCACCCCCTTGTTTCCCTTCTAATGTGGCAGAATAAAGCAGGGCTCATTTGTTTCTGGGGGAATGGAGATGCCACACACAGCCTGCAGTTATGAATGGCTCTTATAATAACAAGATGACATCTGTGCTTGGTTTTTTAAGATGCATCATCGCATGTTTATTAAACTATTGCTCCATCATATTTATTTGGCTACAAAACAACTCCCAGCCCATACTTTCAAAAGTGGTTTATTAAAAACTAAGCTTTGAACATTAATACTCAAAAGCACCCCTGAGAATCAATAATAATGCTGCAGATAAAATGAAAGGGAATCAAAGCAGTAAGTCTTGGTGGGGCCGTGGCTGCCTTTCAGCACTCTCTTATATATTCGAGCTGCTGGAGTGGAAAGAGCACCAAGTGTCAGTGGTACTGGGGTACAGGGATAGTTGCCCCAAACATCTAACTTCCTAAGATTTGGATGTGATGGTAGAGAAAAGGGGGTGTCCTATGGCCACCCAAATCTACTCAAAGGGCCAAAAGAGGTCAAATGAGGGACAGAAGGGGTCAGTAGTTTCTTCAACCAGTGGCCCCTAGCTGACACACTCTATGCTGTCCCCAGTCTCAGCATTATCCAGGACAGATTCTGCCCTGTCCCTGGCACCAGAATGAGCTTTGAGTTGAGTCCTGTCCCTGTGCTTAAACACAAGACAAACCTCAAATACAAAACTTCATGGCCCCAAAGGACTAGCTGAGTCAGTGAGGCTGGAGAACGGCAGTCTTCCCCTGGCAGGACCCAACATGGGCACCCCAGCTGTGAAGACAGGCCTTTCTAGCCCCAGGGCCTCTGGCACAAAGGTCTCTTCCAGTTTCCTTCTAAATCCACAAGCCTCTCTCCATGGGTGCCCACCTGCACCCCACCCAGGCAACAAGCAGTAACATGTGCCCCTTCCACAAAGGAACAAAACAAACCAGATGATCCAGAGGAGGACCAACAGGATGTGGAGGGAAGTCCAAATAATCCCTGCAGAAGACTCAGGGATATCTGGGAGTTTCCTCCCTACCTAAAATATGTAAAGGCTGACCCTGGGCCAAGGGAGTTCAGGTGACTCTGATGCTACAGGAATCACAGGGGACAGTTCACAGCTTAAGAGTGAGGACTTCTTTCAAGGCAAAGTCATCACATGAGGAAGGGGCTCACCTGCTCAGCCCCTCTTTAGGGGAGAGCAAGGCCTGGGGGGCCAACACTCACCTGCTGACCTCCTGAACATTGTTGGCACGGGCAGCTTCCATCAGGGCTGCATCTGAAGAGAGAGGGGGCGCTGATCAGATGGCTGGCCAGGACCTTCTCCTCAGGGCTGCTTCATCGTCCCCTCCCCACCTGGGCTCCACTGCTAGCAATCTGACTTTCATACCTTTCTCTAAGGGAGCCCGAACTCTCCACTGCTCTCACCACACAGGGGATATAGGTAAACTGCTAGCTCCACACCTCACCTGGGTAAATACTTAGAATAAAAATATCCCTGCTCTTCATAGCCCTAAAACTCTGTGAAAGTGTATTTTCTATTACTATGGTTGTTATTATTTACCATTCCCTGACCTTGTCTCACTCTTTCCCTACTTCTTAGCCCAGTTCTGAATCTTGATGTCACAGGTCACAAACCAAAGGGAGGGAAGAGAATAGACAGCGGCAGGCAAGGGTGTAGGCCACTCTACAAACGGAGAAGGCCTCAACTAGGAATCATTGAGACCTGGCTCCAACCTATTCACCATCTACTTACCATGTACCCCTTTCTCTTAAAACCACAGGTTCCCAGACTACAAAGCAGAGACAATAATCTTTACCATGCCAGTCTCACAAAGACGCTGAGACAAAATGATGGTTAAAAAGTCTGCAAACTCTTTGGGGCCAGGCTCAGAGAAGGAAAGCTCAAAGCAGAGGGGTCAGAACCCTTAGACTCACCAGGCCTAGCAGAACAGCAATGTGCAGCTGGCAGGCTGTTGGCATCACCTTGTGGCCACAAGGAAGAACTGCCAGACTTGGAAAATTTCAAAAGTCAAGAGTAAAGGCACAACTCTTTCAAACAGTCCAATACTAAATGCCCCATGGAGCCCTCTGTGCCCAGCCTAGTTCTGAGATAGTGGACTGACTCCTACCCAGCCCTACTTGAGGAGCTCTCCGTCCAGCCACAAGTCAGCTAGTGAGATGTGGGAGAAACAAGATCCGGGCTATAGTTCCAGTTTCAACAATTATTGTTTTAGCCAACTCCTGAGCCTCAGTTTCCTTATCTGCATAAGAGATAAGATACCCACCTTATCATACATATGAAAACCATTTCAGACACTGGTGCCTTCACCTACCTCCTGGCCTACATCTCAGGGCCAGGTCTTTCCTGCTTACCTTATATGACTGTTCTTCAAACACACACCAAATTATGCTCAGTCAGTCTCCAGTTAGAAGGAAAATACCCCTTTCTCAAAGATGGCTCTACCCATTCTCCCCTCGCTCTGCAGATAAAAATAGCTTCTCCAAAGTCCGAGTGAGTAAGAAATGTGCCAATTAAAACCAGGGCCTCCTGGCTTTTGAAGGGTCCAGTTCTACTACACAGCGCTGAGGGATTTAGCTCAAAACCCTGAGTCAGGGGACAAGGTAGCTGGCAAGTCAGAAGAGTTGGAATTGTTCATGATTTGGGTTATTATTGAGTTTTCTTGGGGAAATTCACAAGAACTTCTTAGGCAAGTCTCTAGTTACTTTCCTCCAGTTCATCTAAACACACTGGCCTCTGGACATTCCCTGCTTAAGAAACTTCCATGGCTCTCCATAGCACACAGAAGAATCCCAAACCAATCCACATCCCTCCATCTGCTCTCACCTCATTCCAAAAACCTCATGCTCCACCCACTAGCCACTGCTAGCTACTGCGCACACCAACTACTGGAGAAAGCCTTTGCATGGAATGCAACCCAACTCAAGACACATTTACTAAGTAGCCACTAAGTTCCAGACACTGGTGGGCAGATAACACATAGGTGTTAGAAAAATTTGGTAGTATCAACCTGAAAAAGAAGGTAAAATGCATTCCCTGCTCTCAAGGGGCTTACCATGTCATTCTCTTTTTCTTTCATCCCCCGCCTCATCCTGCAAGCTTTCCTGGCCCTGCTAGCCCTCTGCTCCTCCAACAACACATAACACCACTCAATAGCTCTGTACACTGAACTACCTGCACCATCGCCTTAACTGACTTTCATGTTAAATTAGAACTTACCATATACCTCGCTCAAAACTAGGCACAAGAAGGTATCATCCAAAATTGTGACAAATTACAGAATCGTAGCTGCCTAAGCTAGAAGAGTCTATTTTAATGCCCTTATTTTGTAGAGAGGTCCAATGAGAAGGAGCAAGAGTTCATATTCATGAGGGGAAGAATTAGACCCAAAACAAGATCCCCAGTGTTCTTCCTTTAATTCAAAACACTTCCTTTACAGTTGTCACATCCTACTGAATAAACAAATGTAAGTCCAGGCAGTCCCCAATTTTGCTCCAAGGTCTCAGAGTTTGGAATGAATCTATGGATAACGTGCCTCAGTACCTTTCTTAAGGACAACTGAGAACTAGAGTGGTTGGGCTCAGGCAGGCCAGAAGTCTGGCTCCCCACCCACTCTCCAGGCCCCTGCTTAGCTCCATGAACCCAGCTGAGAGGCCAATCTGGGTCAACCACATTGACAACCCCACTGCTCTTGGTCTCCAGGGATCCAACTTCCTCTTCTGCCAACTGCCCCACACAGCAAGATTGACTCAAGTCTGAGAAAGGTACAGCAAAACCCTAAAAGACTAATGCCACCGCACTCCAGGAGGAGTCAAAATAACAGTACTGTAAGTACCGAAAAATCATCCTTCACTATAGGTGTAGTCAGTGAGGCCAGAAAGGAGCAAGTGATCAAACTGGCACTGGAATCAAGTCTCTTCCTTTCTCGGGCCATTGTAGGCTGACAACTTCTTTACAGCAGTTAGTTCTTGCCCTTAAAACTGCTTGTGGCTTTCTGGAGACGTTTTGAAAGACAGAATATCAGCGCACAAAAGGACCATGCTGTAATTAGATGTTTAGTCCAATGCCCCCATTGTACAGATAGACAAAGTGATGCCCAAAGAGAGGAGGCTGACCTATGATGGGAGATTATAGAATTCCGAGTTGGTGAGCTCTCCAATGCAACACCCTGCCCCTGAAATCAGATGATGTCTGGTCTGGGTCCTTCCAAGACTGAAGATATGCAGGTCTAAATCGATAAGTACCTCCACCCTCCAAAGATGCGGATCAGGGCACTCGTCCCGCATCTCCCTTCCTTGAACCTGGCCCCATAATCACCTTTGTTGGACGAACTCTTGCTGTAGCAGTGAACCACCAGTGCTGTGGCGAGGGCCCACATGCCCAGCCCGGCCCTGTTAGAGACACCCTTCCAGCTGTCCTGTCCCGGGAGGGTTTCTTCGGGGATAGGTAGGCGTCCACAGGGGGCAGCAGACAGGAGCTGGTTCTCGATGCATCTTCCCCGGCGCCCCCAGGTGGCTGCCCCTCGACCAAGTGGTAATGCCGAAGATGTTCCGGGGCGCCCCCCGGCGGCCGCTCTCAGCCACTGCGGCTCCCCGCGTCCCCTGGTGGTTACGCTCCGGCCGGAGACACCTCCCTGGTTCTGAAGCGTTGCGGACCTGAGCAGCCGGAGGAGGAGCTGCGGCGCCGGCGCCGTTCTCCTCAACACCAGGAACCCCAGCATCATGACAGCTGCTTCAATAACCCCCTGGTGCCGGCCCCTGTGCTGGCCACGACCAACATGGCTGCCGCGGCACGTTCGAAGACGCCGCGAACGGGGTGGGGCTGCGCTCAACCTCACGGGAGTGGTAGTCTGCAAGCCCTAAGATCTTACCGCAGGCGGAGATCAAATAAACTACATTTCCCAGAAGGCAGCGGGATTGCGTCACAAAGTCGGCTGATTGAGAGGAGCCCGAGGCATGTGGGGAAATGGAGTTCAGAGGGAGGGGCGCGGCGAAAAGAAAAAGGCTACGATGGGGCGTGGCAATTAGAGTTACAAGATTCCAATCTCAGAACTTCTTTCTTAGTTTAGTTGAAACACATGATGCAATTTTTGACCAGTATTAAATTAAATAGGGGTCTTCGGCAGATACCTGTTATGAAACTTATTATTAGTTCTTTTATTTCATTTCTCATTTGGGCGACTTTTCAAAAAGATGCCTGGGGAAACCGGCATCCTAAAATAAGGACACCTTTAATTTACTTACCACTCACACTGCCTTTCGCGTGAAGAGTTGACCTCTGACCCTGATTTCCAACTTGTACCATTTTTAGAGAGTTTTCACATGGGCTGTCTCATCTGATCCTCGTAGTGGCTGTGTGTGGGAAGCTGGGCAAGGACTGTCGTTCCCGTCCACAACTAAGAGAATTTAGCTCAAAGGTGAAATGATTTGCCAATAAATCACCTAGACTAAAACTCACTTAAGTTATGGTGTTAGCATTTAAATAAAAAAATAAAATAAAATAAAAGGACAAAGTCTTCTGACTCCAGGTCCATGCTTTCACAAACACCTGTATCTTATCTCTTCCTTTTTTCCAAACTGAACCCACAGTAGGCAAAGAAGGAAAGTTGTCTTTGAGCCAGTTCTATTTCTTCTTCGTGTTTTTTAGATCTGCACATACTTCACATTGTCAGAGACGTCCCTGATCATTCCAGTAAAGACAGCAACCCAACCTGGCCCCATCTTTCCTATCCTATTTAATCACCACCTGACATACTAAATATTTTTCATTTATTTATTTTCCCAGGACAACATGAACACCATGCTACAGGGACTTTTTCCCCCTTCACTTTTATATCACTAGCACCGAGAATAATGTCTGGAACAAAAGAGGCACTCAATAAATATTTCTTCAGAGAATGGATTGCTTTCACTTTAGGGGAAATGAGCATGAGCGTTGGCTTTCAGGCAGACCTGGATTTTAGTTTTGACTCTTGCATTTACTAGCTATTTGACCTTAGACAATTTCCTTTAACTTTCTGATAGTCCAGATGATTGTTTGTATTAAATAAGATACTATGTAGAAAACTCCTAACACAGTACCTTGCTCACAGAGGGTCTTGAAGAAATGGCTGCTTTTATTGTATTCTTTGCTCTGGTCCAGCATCATACTCCTATTCTAAACCTCCTCAGGTGGTACTGCTTACTTCCAGGTGGGTTAGTAAGACAGGTGGAAAATAGCTGTTTAATGAAATGAATGAATGCTTTTAAAGACTCTTCGTATTTTAATAGATTCCATAATATCCTTCTTGTTAGCCACCCATTCACAATAGCAGTGTCACCCCATCCCTGTTTTGGACTACTTCTGCCTTCTGAAGTGCACCTCAGAGTGCGCAGAGTTCAAACTGTCTTGCTGCAGACACAACCCAGCACTCTTCAGCTTACTTAGTGTGGCATAGTTTTTAAGGACTTACCCATGGATTCCCTCATTTGAGTTTCACAGAAAATGTTCATGAGGGGTACTCAGTCTTTGGTAAGAATACAGAGGTTAACTATCAATGTCTGTGTAGGATGCGTTCAGCAAGTATGGAAACACGCATTAGAATCAGCTGGGACTCAGTGACTTCTGGATGGTCAATAACCAATTCAAGGGGCTGGTGTTATAGGTCAGTGGTAGAGCACTTGCCTAGCAGATGTGAGGCACTGGGTTCAATCCTCAGCATCACATGAAAATAAATAAACAAATAAATAAATGTATAAAAAACCAATCAATTCAAAAACTCTTAAGTTATGGTGTTAGCATTTAAATAAAAAAATTAAAAGGCGCCATATCATTTTATTTCAAACTTCAAACAACATTGGAGGTGACAACTAGTGCTAGTATTGTAAAAGACATTCACTCCAAGATGACTTCCTTTTGGTCTGAGCAGAAAGCAGAGGTTTATGTTAGGTTCCAGTTACTCTACCTCAGGCCTGAGCACCCAGCTCTTGAATTGGAAGGCAGAGAACTCAAGTTTCATTTAGTTTGCAGTTAGGTGATTGGGGTGGGATTCAGGAGGAGGCGGAAAGTGGAGAATCAATGCAGGGACCTACCTCTCAAGTGGGGTGGAAGATCACTCTGTCCCACCCATTCTATGGAAACAACTTTTCCTGAAATATAAAACCACACACACACACACACACACACACACACACACACACACAGTTTAACACAAAGGAGTGAATAGACTGTTGCTGGGTTTTTCACTGTGGAGAAGGAAGTTATAAATAAGGGAATAGAAAAAGCTAAGATTAACCTTGAAATATTGAATTGGAATCAGAGGTATCCATATAAAACTCATGGTTTTAAAGTATACAGATAGATCAATATAGAAATATAGATATGTAAATATGTATGGGTTATAATAATAATATATTACCTAGCTTTGTCCTCTGAGAGGATCTAAAAGCAACAACACCCTAGAAACCAAACACACCTACACCATATCTAAACATCATTCAGGAACCAAGTACCCCTGCAAAAATGGCCTGAAGCAAGGAAAATATGAAATGAGCCAGGAGCATCTTATGTGTCAGAAAGTAAAGGGTGGCTCAAAACCAGATGCAACTGTAGTGACACAGTTGTCAATGTTTATAGCAGCTCAGTTCACAATAGCCAGGCTCTGGAACCAACCTAGGTGCCCTTGAACAGATAAATGGGTAAAGAAAATGTGATACATATCAAAATGGAATATTACTCAGCCAACAGTAAATAGATGGAACTGGAGACTATCATGCTAAGTTAAATAAGCCAATCCCTGCACCCCACCAAAAAAAACCCCAAAACCCAAAGACCAAATAGTCTCTCTGAAATGCAGATTCTAATTCACAATAGGGAGGGCAGGGGATGGGGAGGGGAGAATAGAAGTTCACTGGATTAGACAAAGGGGAATGAAGGGAATGGAGGGGAGATGGGAATAGGAAAGACAGTAGAATGAATTGGACATGATGTTCCTGTGTTCATATATAAATACACGACCAGTGTAACTCCACATCATGTACAACCTCAAGAATGGGAAGTTATATTTCATGTATGTATGATATGTCATACATTCTACTGTCATGTACAACTAAAAAGAACAATTAAGAATTTTAAAAAATAGATGCAGCTTCATGGAAAACCACAGGAGTCAACGTTGAGGAGTTGCTAGTGATATTAACTGGGAGCCACTGTCTGAAAAACAATGACAATGTAAGGATTTTATCTACAGAGTAAAACAAATATCCATGAAGTCATAGTGATATAAACAATCAAATAGATAAACAGATAAATGAGGAAGGAATAGGAGAAGAGAGAGCTCTTTCTTATAGTAGAAGTTCAACTGATAAATGTTGGAGGGGTAGGGAAATAAAGAATTACCATTAGACAGATACCACAGTAACAAATATTTCCAGACAAGATTTGCAGGTGAGGCTATAATTAGTTTCAGGAGCGGCAGGGTTTGTATAGTCTTAAATTATCTCCTGTGAGATATATATCAACTACAAAAACTTTACAGTGGAGAAAACTGCAGATGTCAAATTAACCATATGATCAAGACAAATCCATATTGAAGGACATTCTACAAATAACTGATGTAATATTTGTATTAATTTTCTATTGCTACACAACAAGTCATCATGAATTTATTAACTTAACAATTTAATATGTCATAATTCCCATGGGTCTAGAGTCCAACATATTTTAACCAAGTCCCCTCTTCAAGGCCTCACAAGGCTAAAATCAAGGTGTCAGCCAGCTGTATTCACACCTGAAGGCTCATCTAGAGAAAAGTACTTTTTAAAACTCCCTTGGGTTGTTGGTAGATATTGTTTCCTAGCAGCTGTACAATTGAGGTCCCCATTCTATTGATAGGTATAGGCTACTGGGGACCTCTCTCAGCTCCTAGAAGCTATTCTCAGATCTCTGCCATGGGACCACCTCTTGTAGATCAAGTCACACTTGTAAGCAAGCTGTCTGACTTTAGGAGGGGCCAAGTCATTTTTAAGGGTTCACCTGATTAGATCAGGCCCATTCAAATAATCTCCCATATAATAAGTCAAAGTCAAATTAATAGGTGATGTAATCAAAGGAGTGAGATACATCATATTCATAGGTTCTGCTGGCACTCAGGGTGTATACATGGTATGTAGACCCAGAAGTGGAAGTGTTAGGAGCAATCTCAGAACTCTCCCTACTACCATATGCTTCAAAAGTGTCAAATTCATGAAAGATACAGAAACTAAGGGGCTGTTACAGACTAGAGATTAAGCAGATATAAAAACTAAATGCATGTTTTTGGAGCCTTTGTCTAATATAAGATAACTGTAGTTATGTGAGTTTGTCTCTGTTCTTCTATTCTGTACCGTTGGTCTACAAGTCTGTTTTGGTGCCAATACTATGCTGTTTTTGTTACGATTGCTCTGTAGTATGGTTTAAGGTCTGGTATAGTGATACCACCTGATGCACTCTTCTTGCTAAGGATTGCTTTAGCTATTCTGGGTCTCTTATTTTTCCAGATGAATTTCATGGTTATTTTTTCTATTTCTATAAGGAATGTCATTGGGATTTTGATTGGAATTGCATTAAATCTGTACAGTGCTTTTGGTAGTATGGTCATTTTGACAATATTAATTCTGACTATCCAAGAACAAAGTAGATCTTTCCATCTTCTAAGGCCTTCTTTAATTTCTTTCTTTAGCATTCTGTAATTTTCATTATAGAGGTCTTTCACCTCTTTTTGCTAAGTTGATTCCCAAGTATTCTATTTTTTTTTTAAGCTATGGTAAATGGGGTAGTTTTTCTTGTTTCCTTTTCAGAGGATTTGTCACTGATGTACAGAAATGCCTCTGATTTATGGGTATTGATTTTATATCCTGCTACTTTGCTGAATTCATTTACTAGTTCTAGAAGTTTTATGGTAGAATTTTTTGGGTCTTCTAAGTATAGAATCACTTCATCAGCAAATAGTGCTAACTTAGTTCTTCTTTTTCTATTCATATCCCTTTAATTTCTTTTGTCTGTGTAATTGCTCTGGCCAGTGTTACAAGAACTATGTTAAATAGAAGTGGTGAAAGAGGGCATCCCTGTCATGTTCCAGTTTTTAGAGGGAATGCCTTCAATTCTTCTCCATTTAGAATGATGTTGGCCTGGGGCTTAGCATAGATAGCTTTTACGATGTTGAGATATGTTCCTCTTATCCCTGGTTTTTCTAGTGTTTTGAACATGAAGGGGTGCTTTATTTTGTCAAATGCTTTTTTCTGCATCTATTGAGATGATCATAGGATTCTTTTTTAAAGAAATATTCTCTGGTTTTAGGTGGACACAATATCTTTATTTTTATTTATATGTGGTGCCAAGGATTGAACCCAGTGCCTCACACCGCCCAGGCGTGCATTCTTCCACTGAGCCCCCTGGGAACTGAGAGAATGTTGTAAGTTGCTTAATCTGTCTGATTAAGCCTGTTTCTCAGCTTTTTGGGGGATTGGCTTAATTAATAATAATAATAATCACAAAAACAGAAATTATCTTTCTCCAACTTTTCCTTCTCTAAATTATTGTCAGGTGTTTTAGTAACAGCAATGAGTGGACTAATACAATGAGGGATATAGGGAAAAATGGAGGAAAAACTGACATGTACTAGGATCTACTATTCAATTTATTTGTTGATTCATTCAATAGAATATTTGTTGAACATTTACCATACACATATGAGGTAGCCCATTATGTGGTTTTCTGGAACCAACTCCTTGAAGGTATGGCCCTTGTCTTATTATCCTAAGGACCTTGCACAGTGTCTGGCCCAGAGAAGGCATTGGTATCCTTATTTAATTCTGACAATAATCACGAGGTGGAAATCCCTCCACCCTATTTTTACAGATGGAGAAGCTGAAATCCAAAGATTAAGTGATTTGTCTATGTCATGCAGCTAGTGAGTGACAGTTCCCAGCTACCAATCCTTGCCTATTCCAAAGCCTCTGCTCCACATTATGGGTGGACATCATTAGGTTCAAAGGTCATTCTATGGCATTAATTCAAATATGAAATTTACTTTTAAAAACAGGTAAAACACTTAAGTTCTCAAAGAAATCTCATACTTGCAGGGCTGGTGTTGGCTAGAGCCCCAAACTCCCTCAGGACATTTCAGTGGAAGTCCTTGAGGATGATTTTTCTAGAAAAAATTTTAGTCAGTTAACAGCAACAAAAGATACAGTTAAAAATATAATTTTCCTTCAAATATCCAAAATGACAGATATACTTTGTGATTAACCAGACATGAAAAATTGTGCTCTATATGTGTACTATGAATTGAAATGCATTCTGCTGTCCTATATAACAGATTAGGATAAACAAGTAAATAAAAATTTTAAAATAACAGATAAATATTCCATTCTGGTAGTCTTTGTGAGTGAAAGATTTTATCTTGTTGTTTTCTTTTTGCAGTGCTGGGCATCAAAACCAGGGCCTCACATGTAAGGCAAGGGCTCTACCACTGAGCCACAGTCCTTAAAGATCTTTTTAAAATTTAACTTTGAGGCGAGGAGCTAGTGGATTGGCTCTGAAGGCATGGAACTGAAGACATTCCTACTGATCCTGCTATGGATGGCCATGTTCAGTCTTTTGTGGAATAACTGAGATGAACTGATTTATTAAAAATAATAGCAGCAAGTTTTATTTAGTATTTGCTATGTTCTGGTCACTGTGCTAAATAACCTACCTGCATCAGCTGTCTATGTAAATGCTCTTGGGGGTACATATATTAGATTATCAAATTTATACTTTAAACATGTGAAATTTATTGGATGAAATTAATAATATTTCAATGAAACTGTTTTTAAAACTATGTGATATATCTTACCTCTCACATTGGGAATCATATTGCATATGCGATATTTATATGTTTGGGCATGTAAATATTTTATGTGCATAAAATTATTCTGTGACAAGTTTGTGAAGAAAAAGACACTTGTATTGTTGGTGGGAGTATAAATACATACAACCTCAATGGGAGGCATTGTTGGTGGGAGTATAAATAGATACAACCTCAATGGGAGGCAACTGACCATATCAAAATTCAGGAATTTAAAAAATAGCTCTACCTGCATATGTGTAAAATGAGGAATGTTGTGATGTGATATATAATTAAAATAATTTCCCCTGGGTGGATAAAAAAATGGGTTGGGGTATAAGGGAGAGAAATAGGAAGAAAGGAGAGTTTGCTTTCTACTGTATACTTGAAATTTGTACCACACACACATAATTACCTATTCAATTCAATCAAACAATCAATCAACCTCTATTTTAATATGCATAATCTCTATTGCTCTATATTAATATTCATTAACTTCTGGCATCAGAGAGAGGAAGCACTTTGTTTTTGGAAGAACTTTTAATCTAATGCAGACTGACACATTATTATTATTATTTTTCTTGAGCGGAACACTGACATCTTGTGGACTTTTAAAATAATGCAGCCAAATATCATTGAAATCAGCATTTTCATCATCTCAGTCTACTCCACTTCATTCCTGTCAACAAATAATCAATCAATACCCATCCTGGGCTTCTGTTCAATTTTAAAGCTTACAAGCTTTCAATAATATTCAGCCTCATTTATTGAGGACCCTGGGGCACTCAGTACTAAAACCGCAATTGTGAACAAGCCATGGAGCTCTAGAGACGTGTATAGCCAACAGGCAATATCAATGCACTACCATCTAGATTGTTCCCTGGGAGTCCATGATAAGATTCAGGGTCAGGGAAGACTTCCAGAGGGATGAGATTCTGAGCTGAGCTCTGCAGGAAGAGCCAGACTTGACCAGATAAAAGAGGATGTACTTGCTGGTGTAGGGTTTAGCACGTGGAGAATGGGGTCACACTGGGTAAAGGGAGGACATGTGCAAATTTGCAGAGGTAAGAGTGCAATGCTCCCCCCTCCATGTGTGTTTGAGGAACTGAGTGTTCTGTGTGGCTGAGGGGTACAAAGAGAAAGGGGCTTAAAGCTGAGAAACAGGCTTAATCAGACAGATTAAGCAACTAACAACTTTGTCTCAGAAAGTTTGTGGTGCATAAGAATTCGAACCCAGGACTAAGTGATTTCACTGCTCCCTCTTATTCTCACCGTCAAGATTTTGTTTTGGGTCTTTCCTGGGTCCACATCTACTATTCTCTGCCTACTGATTGGGCTTGAAGCTGAGCCCTCTGCCCTCTATCCCTCTCTTCTGCCCTTTCACCTTCTTTTCCCCTTCCCTCCTTCTTTCCTTCTTTCCCTTCCCTCCCCTTCCCTTCCCTCCCTCTCTCCCTCCCTCCCTTCCTTCTTCCTCTCTTCCTTCTTTATTGCTTGTTTTCTGAAACCTTGGTACTAAGGAGGAGAGAAGGAAGGCTCTCTGGGTCACAAGGTGATAAATCAGGTTCCAGAAGAAACAGTCCCCCTGATTTTTGGTTCACGTTGGTCATATTGATGTACAAAGGTGACAGAGGACAACGACTCTTGCAGCAGAGTGTCTCTCTACCTCTTCAGTTTAGTGTGGCCGTGTGGAGTCTGGGGTAGGTATGGCAGGTAAACCCTTGCATTGAAAACTGTATTGCTCAGTGGCAGCCCTCTGTCTGCCCATGTACAAATGAACGTGTGTGTGCTTACTGAGTGCTTACTAAGAGCAAGACTCTCTTTTTGCTGATCATGCCATGTTCCTTGCACTCCAACAACAATCTTATAGGGAAGGTATTATCTTCACTTGACAGGCAAGAAAATTCAAATGTGGAAAGACCAAGTAATTTAGCCAGTGTCACCTAGCTTGTAAATGACAAAATGAGAGCTCTAATAGTCTGAATCCAAAGCCCAGACTTTTTTTGTGAGGTGGGGGCGGGGGGATTGAACTCAGGGACACTCAACCACTGAGCCACATTCCTCAGCCCTATTTTGTATTTGATTTAAAGACAGGGTCTCACTGAGTTGCTTAGCGCCTCTCTTTTGCTGAGGCTGGCTTTGAACTCTCGATCCTCCCACCTCCTGAGCTGCTGGGATTACAGGTATGCATCATTGCACCTAGCCCAAAGCCCAGACTTCTTTTTTAAAAAGAAAATTAAAAAAAAAAATTTATAGTTATAGATGGACAGAATGCCTTTATTTTATTTGTTAATTTTTATATGGTGCTGAGGATCGAACCCAGTGCCTCACACATGCTAAGCCAGCGCTTTGCCACTGAGCTACAGCCCTAGCCCCAATCCCAGACTTTTAACCACTACAAAATCCCAGCTTGTGGAAAGAAACCAAAGGTTTATATGTAACAGACATGTCTTTGAAGTTTGCCTGAGGTACAGAAGAAGAGAACCACAAGCATCATCAAAACTGAAGAGGCAGTGTAATACATTGCAAATTGGGGCACAAGGGTGCGCTCCCACATAACTGAATCAAAAGCACAAACAAGTGAAAAGAGGGGAGGGAAACTCCAGGCCAGAAGGGTTCCCAGATGCTCCACTTCATAGCTGGCTCTTACTTAAGAGCCCTTGGGATGACCATCTCACCCCTTCTCCAAGCTTGAAAGGGCTCTGATCTCTCTGATGGACAGGCATGAGGCAAATCCCTTTTTCCTTTGTTCATCAGAGGTATTTGACAACATTCAAATATAACTTCACTAGAAAGATGACTGAAGAACAAAATCTTAGAAAGCAAAGGGGCAGTTAAAATTCTAGAGCACAAATTCTTGATAGTAAGGAAGCACTTCTTCCCCGACCTTCCACCTCTGTCTGGCCCAGATGATGGAGTAATCTATTTTGCCTCTTGTCACAGGATGGGTTCCCTGGAAGCAGAAGTTGATATGGATTTGGAGGTGCAAGATGGTTATAGGGATCAACACCTGTGAAGAGAAGCAGGAGAGAAGCAGGATTGGGTAGGGGAAGAAAATGAACTGTGATACAGACCTGGCCAAGTCTTGGCCAACCCAGAGTCACTCTGGAGTATTGATTGTCAGCGTGGTGCTGGGTCACACCGAAATAATGGAGTCTTTGTCCCCACTATCTATGTCCTCCTGACCCTTCCTAGCTCAGTAACTACTAATGTCTGCTTGTACAGAACCTGAAAGGGCTGACAACTATGATCTCTGAGTTTGGGCAGCAAGTCCTTCCTTGAAGGGAGATCTGAGAGCTGAGCACTATATCCCCATGACTACCAAAATGCTTAGCATTGTTCACTCATTGATTGATTATTTAATATGCTATGTGCTAGCTACTGTGTTGGGTGTTGGCAGACAGGAATGGATAGATACAGTACTGAAGTGGGAAGAGATCTTGTCCTCTAGTAGAGGAATCACATAACTATGGTGGAGAGCTGTGCATGCAGAGGGCAGTGAGTGCCAAGAACAGGCTCAGGGCTCTAGCTGGGGAGTCTGTACTCCAGGTTCCTCTAAGTTGGACTTTTCAAAATAGTAGTTCCCCTTTCAAAACTACTCTAAGATTTTATCTCACTTCAGTCAGAATGGCAGTTATCAAGAATACAGACAATAATAAATATTGGTGAGGATGCACTCATACATTGCTAGTGGGACTGAAAATTGGTGCAACCAATCTGGAAAGCAGTATGGAAATTCCTTAGAAAACTTAAAATGGACCCACCATTTGACCCAGCTATCTCACTCCTTGGTCTATACCCAAAGGACTTAAAATCAGCGTCCTATAGTAATGCAGTCACATCAATGTTCATAGCAGCTAAATTCACAATAGCTAAACTGTGGAAGCAACCTAGATACTTTTCAATAGATGAATGGATAAAGAAACTGTGATATATATATACATAATGAAATATTACTCAGCATTAAGAGAGAATAAAATTATGGCATTTGCAGGTAAATGGATGGAGTTGGAGAATATCATCCTAAGCAAAGTAAGCCAATCCCAAAAAACCAAAGGCTGGATGTTCTCTCTGATAAGTGGATCCTGATCCATAATGCAGGGCGGGGGGTAGCATGGGAAAAAAATGGAGGAACTTTGATTGGGCAAAGGGGAGGGAGGAGAAGGGAGGGTGCATGGAGTCAGGAAAGATGGTGGAATGAGATGGACATCATTACCCTGGATACATGTATGGCTGCACATATGGTGTGACGCTACATCATGTACAACCAACAAATGTAAAGTTATGCTGCAATTGTGCACAATGAATCAAAATGCATTCTGCTGTCATATATACCCAATTAAAATAAATGTATAATTTTTTTTAAAAAGTAGCTCACATTCTACTTAGTTCTCATTTTCTCCCCACCCCAGTGCGATCTGTGTTCTTCCATTCCATTCAACTGAAACTGCTCTCTGAGAATCCTTCCCTCCATCTCCATCTGCAGTGAGGCTGCGTGCATCTTGGTCTCTGAATGTTGTGCTGGGTTCTGTTGTCTCCTTGAGTTGGAAGGTGCTGAGGAGTGGAGGGAGGAAGTCATCTCTTTCTCTTGAATATTACTCAGCTGGACTTAAAGAAGCCAGAAGTCTAAGAGGTCAGAGATAGAGGGAGTTTGGAGAAAGGAAAGGAGGTAAGAGGGGGTCTTTGAGCCTTAGAGAACAAGCAGCATTTTAAAAAATGAGCTATCCTCTGGTTTCTAGCAAGATTGCATTTAACATTTCAGCTTCATTCACTTTCAGATGAGCAAACACTTCCTGTCCTGCAGAGGCTTTGTGTTTAACAAAGGAAATAAGTCAAGTAAAGAGACAAGTTTGTAATTCTTGGTGGGATAAATGTTTGAATGGATACAATATCAGGGTGCTATGGTTGCCCAGAGGAGAAAGCAGCTCCCCAAGAGATCTAGAAGCAAGTTTCCCAGGGGAGGAAACATTTAAGAAGGTGTTAGAGAATGTATAGGGATTGAGAAGTCAGTGGTTTTCAAAATGAGAGAATGTATAGGAATTGAGAAGTCAGTGGTTTTCAAAATGTGGTCTATAAAGGGTAGGGGGCCCCCAAAGCTTTGAAAAGAATCTACAAGGTCAAAACTAATTTCCTAATAGTATTGATATCATTTGGCCCTTTTCACTGGAGATGTGGGGAAAGCTCCTGGGAAATCAGCATGAATCAAGCAGCGGCCCCAACCACACTAGGAGTCACCAAGCGCTTCCCTGCCACTGCTAGCAGTAAAATAAAAGGCCAGTTTTTCTTTTAAATACTTTTAATGATGTTGTAAAAATTACTAATGACATTAAAACTCAATCTTTTTTATGGGGCAAATGGGTCCTGAGTGAAATCTTTGAAAACTACTATGTTGGGTCAAAAGATTGGCATTTCCAATCAAGGTGAGTGTATATATATATGGCATTTCTGTTATTATTATTATTATTATTGTAATATAGTAGATTCTATAGAGAATCTACTGTTCTGGGCTATGAAGAACTCAGGTTGCGTAGGGAAGAATGTATGGATTGGAGGTAGGTGGCTCAAAGGCAGGCAAGTATTAGAGTGTAAGACTCTCTTAAGCAATGTCAAGGAATTTAAAATGTACCTATGGCAGAGCTGATATAGGTGACTGGTTATTGTGATGGTACAGTGGGTAACAGGGGGATGTTTAGCCCTGGAGATCAGAAAAACAGGCCAGATCTGAGGGTGAGGAAATGCCCTTGAGGACCTGGGATAAGTGGAGAGAGGACCTGAGAATCTCCTGGGAGTTGGATACAGAAGCAAGAAAGTGATTAATTTGTAGCAGAATCTTTCTTTGGCCATTGTGGTTTATATAGGAAAGGGCTGGGAATCCAGAAAATGTTTTGGTGATGTGGTGTTTGCAAATATCCCCTGTATGGGAAGGTGCTGTGACTGCTTGAGTAGAATAAGGCAGAAGTGGCCCTATGCTAGTGAACAGGCTCAGCTCTTAAGAGACAGGTTGCTTTCACTTCCTGTCTCTGTAAATACTTGCATGTGGAGTGAAGCCACCACACCATGAGGAAGTCAGAGCAGACCCAAAGAGAAGTTCATGTAAAGAGCAACCAAGGTCCTTGGCCTCCAGCCCTAGCTGAACTCCTAGATGACAGCCAGCCCCAACTTGCAGGGCCAGATGGGCAGTTCATCTTGGAAGTGGATTCTTCAGCCCTGGTCAAACCACCCAGCTAATGTTGTGTGAGCCATTTCCATTAAACACTGCCCAACATGCAGATTCATGAGCAGAATAATTACTGTTGTTGTAAGTCATTAAGTTTGGGGGTAAGAGTTGGTGACTATCTGTTGTTTGTTGTACAGCAATAGATAAACACGCAGCTCTACAATTGGCAGGAAAATGAGGAGGTGTGAGAAAATATTTGCAATAGATAAAACTAACAAAAGGCTTGCAGTGTGTTTTAGTCTGTTCAGGCTGCCATAATCAAATACCACAAACTGGATGACTTAAAGTACACATCTATTTTCTCAGACTTTTGGAGGTTACAACTCTGTGATTAAGTTGCCAGCAAATTAATTTCCTAAGGACTCTCTTCCTGGCTTGTAGATGATCACCTTCTTATCAATTTTTTTTAATGACCTTTCCAGAGAAAGGGAGAGCTCAGGAATCTCTTCTTCATTTTATGGGGACACTAAGCCAGAGCCTATGACTTTACATAGCCTTTATTATTTCCTACAGGTCCTACCATAAATACAGTCACATCACAGGTTAGAGCTTCAATGCAGAACTCACAAGTTTACAATTCAGTCCTTAACAATCTAGACTATAAAAATAAATCTGACAAATTAATGTTTTCAGTAGGCAAAAGACTTGAGCAAGTACTCACAAAATAAGAAATCCAAAGGGTCATAAGCATATAGAAAGTGATGGATTTTATGAGTTATTAGAGAAATGCAAATTAAAACATGTTACAACTACACGCCTACCCAAACAAAACTCGGACAATACCAAATAATGGCCCCAGTGACAGCTGCTGTGCCAGATATTGTCTTTGTTGAAACAGTTCACTTTGGTCTCTAACACTTGGTATGTGGCTTCTGATCTGTTAGATGTGTTCTTTTCAATCACTATCACTGGAAGTAGTTTGTATCAGCAGGGCAAAGACATCAATACACATTCACTGCCTTGCCCCAAAGCTGTATCATGTCTTCTGTTCTCTTGTCAGAAGACAGTCCACAGGGGCCTGAATCTTCTTTACAACATCACAGCATAACATTGGTCCCCTATACTAATGGCATCATGCTGACTAGTCCTGGGTAAGAGAAAGTGTCAAGTATTCCAGATGTTCCTAAAAAAGATACATGGATGCCATGAGTGGGGGCAAAAAAATAAACCCTACAAAGACTCAGGGGTATTCTACATTTATGAAATTCTTAAAAGTCCAATAGTCTAAGGAACACTGAAACATTCTTCCAAAATAAAATACAATATACTGCACCAAGTAATCTCATACCACCAAGAAAGAGGCAGTATTTCTGTGGTCCTCTTTGGATTTGATGAAAGCATATATCATACTTAGGAAAACTGCTGATTCATTTATCAAGTGACTCAGAAGGATGCTAGTTTTAAGTGCAGCCCTAGGGAAATTTCCTATCTCTGGAAATATTTGCATGTGGAGTGAAGCCACCACATATGAGGAAGTCAGAGCAGAAGCTCCTTGGCCACTTAGCAGAGAAATGGTATATTTGGGAGCAGTCCAGAGAAGATTCTAAGGTATGAGTAAGTTAAATGAAGGAGTGGCTGTTTTTTACCCCCTACCTCTATGGCATTGATGCCTTTTCCTTAATTCACACATGCAGCCTCATGGGATTTTTTTTTAAACCAGTTGACAGAGGAAAACAAACTTGATCCAGTTTATGGTTGGGTGGACTTGTTTTTCCAGCCAAAACTAGACAACTGCCACATTGATACTTCACTAAGATGGCCCTGAAAGAAGGAGCAATGAGTTATATACTTTATTGTCATTTTCTTTTCCTTTAGTGGTGCTGGGGATTAAACTCGGGGCCTCATGCATGCTAGGCAAGTGCTCTACCATTGAGCTATATGCCTAGCCCTTTGATTGTTGCTTTGACTGGAAGAAAAATATCTTGAGGTAAGAATATACATGAACTCCCAGGCAATGGAGAATAGTTTAGCCAGTTGGTCAGGGGCCCGGAAAGATCAAAATGAGAAAATTGCAGATAAAGTGGCCTAGCGGAAGAATCTTATGGGTGGATCTATGGAAGTGGATACAAAGTGAATGATCTTTGTGGCTTGTGTTAATACTGTGGCAGTGTCTACTACAGAGTAGCATCCACCACAGAGAAAACACTCCTCAACCAGGTGTTTAGAATGATAAAAGTCTGATAAAAGTCTGATAAAAGTCTGCCAGGTCTGATTATGTCATAATAGCGCCCAGGAATGAATAGCCACAGTGGCAGGGATGGAAGCTAGGCTTGAGTCCAGCAGCACAGGGTCTGAACCAGTTTGCTTGGCTATTACTATTGATGAATGCTTGCTGTTTCTGCAGGAGTGACTGATGCTGAACATTTTAGATGATGTCATTCCTATAGATCAGCAGCCAGCCTCTTAGTGGCAAGATTATTACTAAGGGTCTCCATTGGTAGAGGGGGAAGTGATTTCCTCTTATTGAAATTGACACCTACTCTTAAATATTTGCCATTCTTGTCCCGAGTGACTTTCCAGCACCACTATCTACTATACCAGCTTGAATTTAGAAGATACCTGATCAACTGACATGGGATCCTGAATAATCTTGCCTCATACCAAAGGACCCATTTCATTGCAAAGGAGGTGTATACAATTATCACAATGTCCCCTTGTCCAACCATATATACCTGAAAGCAGCTGGTAGAACACAATGGGGAAATGACTTATTAAAGGCTCAGTTAAGGTGCAAGTTGAGGATAGTACTGTGTGGGCGAGGCACAGTCCCCCAGGATGAAGTGCATTCACTAAACTAATAGTCAGTACATAAAAATGGACTAAGATAAAGATCCACCCTCTCACCATCACTCCAATAACCAACCCCAAGTGTTCATTCATCCCCTTAGCCTTAGACTTCTGAGTTCTGGGTCATAGTTCCTGGGAGGGGAGTTTTCCACACAAAGTGGGGGCACAATAAAGACTCCACTCAATCTGAATCTATGACCATGAACTTTGAGTTCCTTCTGCCTGTAGACCAGCTGGCACTAAAAACTATGCTTGATGGGGTGATTGACCTGAATTACTCTAATGAGCGAAGGTAGCTGCCACATAATAAGGACAGTGGGGAGAATGTCTATGATGCTGGGATTCCATAGTATTTCCATGCCTCATAATAACTGTAGACAAGCAATGGCAGCAACCACCTCCTGACAAGGACAAAGCAACAGAGAGCTCAATCTCCTGTGAGATGAAGGTTTGAATCACACCAGGAAGGCAGGCTAGATGAGATGGCGTGCTGGAATGGAGGTGTGCACAGTAAAGGAGAAGGAATAATATCAATTACCACTGGGGAATAGTTGAATATAGGGTGATTCCTGTATATTAAGTCTCTTACAGCCGTGGCAGCTGGCTGCCATCTTGAACAGGGTGGATTTAACAGTACGGATAAAAGCTACAAAGGGGATGCCAAAGGTGCAACAAGTAACTATACCAGAGTCTATGGTGCCCTGTGTCCCATCTCCTTAGTTCCCTCTCATTTTAGCCATTACTGTAGTTACAATTCTCTGTGACTGCAAAGTCATCTTATGCTGACAGCTTCCCACCACGAGCTGAAGTCTACTTGTATCATCACTTAAATGTTTCATTTTTTTGATATTTTAACTCTACTCGACCCCAATGACAATTAAGATTTGCTTTTCAAATGGAAAACAGACAGCAGGAAAGGGCATGGTTTTTTTCTGAACTTCTAAGGTTCTGTGCTGATTCTCTTTATAGGGATGGCAGGATTCTCTGTGACAGAGAAGTCCCCATACCATGGAGTTTGCAGGGTTTCATGACCCAAGGGTAGCTTGCAAACTTAGACCTGCTATAGAGACTTTCTTTCTCTAAGCCCCACCCTGTAAGTCTTGTGGATTTCTTAGTAAATGGGTTGGCACAACATGTTCAAACATAGTATATTTTGCCTCCAAAATCCAATTGGGTCTACCAAACTTTGTGCCTCTTTGTTCATGGTGGACAATGCAAGCTAAAGCAACCTTTCATTTAAAAAGCCATATTTCAACATACTCCAGGCCTTTGGTCCCTAGAAACTTACCCACCTATGTGTCAGATTCCTGAAGTTTTACAGAGTTTATCACCCATTCTCTGGAATGCATGCATTCTACCAAAATATCTGAGACGTTTAATATTTCTGAATATCAGGTCCAGTTAGCATAATGTCATTAATGTAATGAACCAGCATGACATTCTTTAGGCTATAAATATAACTGAGGCCCTTTTCTATATTATGTCAGAAAGCAGGTAGTTAACACAGTCCTGAATAAATTAGCAAAGGAGTATAGCTGTTATGCCACACAAGGGCAGTTTGCTCTTGAGTTGAAAAGAAAACATTTTCCAGATGCCAGGGGCTATATGGATTAGCCTCAATAAAGGCATCACATCCATATTACACCTACAATTGATTTCACTACCTGATTATGTTTACAATAATCCACAGTCATACTTCAAGAGCCATCAAGATTTTACATCCTCCAAAAGGACAAATTAAACAAGAGTGTGGTCAAATAACTAACACACATCTTTCAAGTTCTTTGGTAATCTCCTCATGAGCACATTGTTATTGTGGTATTGGGTGGGTTTTTTTCTTTCTCCAAATAGCTAGAATACATAGTGTGGGCAACTATAAGTATGCCCCTGACCACCATGTCTCTCAAGAACCCACTGTGGGGGCTGGGGATGTGGCTCAAGCGGTAGTGCGCTCACCTGGCATGCGCAGGGTGCTGGGTTCGATCCTCAGCACCACATAAAAATAAAATAAAGATGTTATGTCCACCAAAAACTAAAAAATAAATATTAAAAAATTCTCTCTCTCTTAAAAAAAAGAAAGAACCCACTGTGAAATTCACATTTCCAGTATCCTGCCCAAACATGTTCCTATTCCTGTTTGTGTGTGTGTGTTGGAACTAAAGCTGTGACCATGGTTTGGTGACTCAGGGCTCCTCATGCCAGCGAATCATCAAACAAAGCAAGCAATTTCTGTACTAGCAGGGGTAGTCGATCCTGACTCATGTGAACAGCAAAGGCTGCCATTTTATAATAGAGAAAGAAAGAGTACATTTGAAACTCACAGAATTCTCTGGGGCATCTCTTGGTGCTTCTCTCACCAATAAGAACTGAGAAAGGGTAACTGCAGTGGGTGTGGCCTGATGAGAACAGGACAAGAGGGCTAAAGGTCTGGATCACACCACCAGGCCAGTAACCCAGACCAGCCAAAGTGGTGACCAAACACCAGGGGAAACTTACAATGATTGGTAGGGATGGTAGCTCTCAATTATGGACATGGATAGGAATTACAACAAGCTGTAATAAAGGGATTCAACTGGCTTTTATAACTCGTTTTTTTTTTTTTTTTTTTTTTTTTTTTTTTAATTTTGCACCTGGCCATCAGCTTGAAGAATTAAACTTCATTTCTTTTGGAAAAGGTGAAAACAACACTTTTTCTTAAACAAGATACAGATATAAATGGGTACAAACAGATCCACATGGTGCAAATGACAGATGTGCAAGATCAAGTTCATTTGCACCCAGATGTGTTTAGACTGACCAGCCCACATCTTCTTCTCAGGGATTGAGCTATTTACCCTCTATTCTGGCTGAATTTGCCCCTGAGATGGCTCATTTCATTCCAGTGTCTGGTCTCTTTAGCCTGCCCTCAGGGTTGAGGACCGGAATTCAGCACTGCCACTGCCTTAGGAGCCACAGCAGCTCTAACAGCAGGTCTGATCTAGAACCATGAAGGCTCTGGCTTCCCCAGTGACTTCCCAAAGTGGTCAAGTATACAAACTGCACATTGTGAGGAATTAATTCTCCATCAGGATGATTTTGACCAATGGAAGAAAGCACATGAGAAAGAATGAGAAGGGAAGGAAATAAATGGCCTCCTGCTGGATTGTTTATAGATGCAATGTTCCCATCTGACCTCTCTGGAGGGGTCCTACGAGCAACCCAATTAGATAATCCCTGAAGATGCTGCCCATTCAGTAAAGCACACTGCGTAGTTTTGCCATCCAGACCTCCCTGCCCAACTGCCCCTTTGCCCTCTTTCTTTTTTCTTTCCCAGTAAAACATCAGCACGTTTGCTTTTCTGTGACTGACCCCATGTCCTAGGGAACCTGGGTAAGGAAAGTGATATGGACAGAGAATAGGATACTTGAAACTTGAAATTGTGGTAGAATTGGAATGATGTTGGAGTGTTGAAGAGAGTGATCCAGTAGCTACAATCTTCAAAGTCTGGGGGAAGTGGGCAGAGATCCTGCATATAGAGGGGTTGTGGATAGCATTGTCTCTTCATATTAGGGAGGAGCGGGGGGTGTTTGGTATTAGCAATGAGGAACAAGGGGACCCTGTAACTCACATCTTGGCCCAGTGGTACAAGGCTGTAAGAGAGCAAGCAACTATCTCTTGAGAGAATTGCAAAGAAAGAGAATTGCAGAACAAGAGGATGAAGAAAACATTTGAGAAAGAGAGTGAGGATGCAGAACATTCCATTGAAGAATGACCCTGAATTTGGGGCTGCATAGTGGAAGGTTTCAAGAGATGAGCAGTTATGGAAGATGGGGTCAGGAAAGGTGGTGTACAAGCTGAATGGCGATTGGAGCTATGGAACGAGGGATGATAACAAAGGTGGCTGCATGCAAAGGCCAAGGGCCTAGTGAGATTTGTCCTGATGGCCCCAAGGCACTGTAGCAGCTGCCAGTGTTCACAGGAGGGGTGGTTGAGCTCTTGCCCAGAGTATGTGTGTTGTGGGGTCCCCCTCAGCCCTGCTGACAGAACAGGGCGTCCCACAGGTGTGGGAGATGGATTCTGCTAGGAGAGCACAAACTTCTCGCCCTTAACTTCTGTGGACAGAGGAACCTCCATGACAGGGCAAGTATCCTCTTACTCTAGCTGAGCAGGTACACTATCCCGGCCCATCACCATCCCATAATCACTGGGTGTTCTCTTCCTGGTGAGATGGTGGTTTATTGGTGTTGGGCTGGGCTGTCTGTTTTTCCTGCTATCCTTTGATTATTATTTTTTCCCCAGCACTTCCAAAATCTTGTTCACCTATAGTTACAGGTACCAGGCACAGCATTAGCAAAATTCAGAGCTTACTGTTTTCACCGATAATAACCTATTATCTTTTTGCTTATCTCTTGCGTTCCGTGGCATTTCTCTCCCAATTCTGTAGATCCATAATCGCAGGTGAGGACAGCTTTAGGACCTGATCTTCATCTCAAGCACAGTTTAGTGCTTGAGTATCAGACCCCGTCAGCGGCTCGGGGGTGATCATGTCCTGAGGTTCTTGCATGCCATCCATGTCATAAACCCCAGAGTCCTCACTCACCATAATCGTGGAGGCTTCATCTGGCACAGCTGCCAAACCTGCGGGCAGGACTGTACCACCCCAGGTGGGAGAAGGGCGTGGCCCCGGTGGGCTCCAGCCCCTTGCACTGCGCATGCGGCCAGGTGGAACCAAAGGATAGAGATTGGCAGACTCCATTCTGACAGAGGGCTGTTTTTCTTTGCTTGCACCTGATGCATTTTTCTAAGGCACCATTGAACTTACATAAACTTTCATATCCTTTTATTTTTTTCTTTTCGTTCTCTCACCTATTTTACATAACTCTTTGATTCTTTTTCTTCTTATGTAGAAGAGTCTATTTTTAATTGCTTGACATTTCTCTTATAACCTACTGTTTTCTTTTTCTGATGCTCTGTCTCTCCCTCTTTTACCTTAACTGACTTTGCACTTGTTTGCACTTACCCAGCCTGACGCAGCTGGCTCAGACTGTTTCTCACTTTTTCCAAGCAACATGCATTCCTCTCCTCCCTGTGATCCACTCTTTGAAAGGACTTGCTGACCAGTACCCAAAAAGTAGATTTATTGATTTTACTCATTTTATTTCCATTAATTAAGCTTGGTACCTTCTCTTTTTCCAATACAGTAGATTTCTTCTCTGCTCAATGTGGCCCCTTTAATATTTCTCAAACTTAAACTTATATATTTCCTTCTTCTGCAGCATTATCCTTATCTACAAAACCATCCTGAATTTCTATAGATATTCCCCCTTTCTACAAGTACTCTCTTATTTTTTATAAATATTTTCTATGTTTGATATTATCTTTTTAAGATTTCTTTTTTCCTCCCCAAGCTTGTTCCTGAAGTTTATATTTTGGCATTTGACAATGTGTTAGTTTTTTTTTTTTTTTTTTCACCAATGTGACCAAAAGACCTGACAAGATCAATTACAGGAGGAAAAATTTATTTGGGGGCTCATGGTTTTAGAGGTCTCAGTCCATAGAAGGCTGGCTCCATTCCTTGGGGCTTCAGTGAGACAGAACATCATGGCAGAAGGGTATGGCAAAGAAAAGTAGCCTGGGACATGGCACCCAGAAGCAGAGAGAAACAGCTCTGCTTAACCTGGACAAAATATATACCCCATAGGGACGTCTTGAGGGACCTACCTCCTCCAGCCACACACCATCTGCTTACAGTTGTCACCCAGTTAGTTAATCTCTATCAGGAATCAATTCTTGTAAATAGGAGACAAGGAGGGAGCTTCAGGCCTCGTGGCCCGATTTCTGGATAGGCTGAGCTAGGATAGCCAATTCCTGAGAAACTATTAGAATAGTGAAAAGCAAAGAATTGTAAGGAGAGATTTTGAAGACATTTTCTTAGATAGGGAGGACAATGGTTTTCTAGAAAGGAACTTGGCTTTTATCACCTCTTCAAGTTTCTCTAAATTCCCACGGATATTAAATTTCTTGAATCCATATTTTCCCCAGCTCGGTCCCTGCTTGATTCCTCCATCTTTCTACTCTGATCAGGGCTGCTGTCCATGAGACTTCATCCCTTCATTATCCTGCTGGCTTCTGTCCCAAGTCTTCACCTTTGTTGGCTTACTCACTTGTTTTGTTTGAGTGTATCCTCAAGTTAACTTCCTTCTGAAGGATATGTTGGAGACAAACATTCTGGTTCTTTGTTCGTCTTTAAATAAATTTAGTCTACCTTCACATTTGACAGAAAAATTTGGTGGGATATAAAATTAAATATTGAAACCTTTTCCCTCAGACTCCAAAGGCATTATTCCATCGTCTCTAGCACCTAAGACTACAGTTTCACAGTTCCATGCGAGTCCAAGTTTCAAGTCTAATTTGGAAATAACCTTTTAGTCTTTCATCTATGAAATCTCTTAGTCTTCTCTTTGCCCCTGGTGTTCTGAAACTGCACAACAATTTATCAAGATGTAGGTTCTTTTTATTCACTTGAGTGGAACTCGATAGACCAGCCCCGACCCCTGGGTACTGCAGTGGATTCCAGGGCTTTGTGCATGCTGGCATGTGCTCTACCACGGAGCTACATCCCCAGCCCTGATGGTGTGATTTGTATACTTTATCTCTGGTCAATTTTCGTCTATTATCATTTGTATAATCTCTCACCCCAATTTTATTCATTTGTAGTTTCTATTACACTAATGTTGATAATCTTTTTTTCTCATCTTTTCTTTTAACAAATAATTCAGTTACTTATTTTGAAAAAAAAAAATGGCCAAGTTAACAAAACTAGTAGCATATCTGAGGTTATTTCACATGTACAAAATTGCTATTGTGTGTAGCACTACATATTCACAGCAACATTATTAGACTTTAAATAGTAAATCATATAAACAAATGAGGAGGATTGAAAATGATTTTTCATGTTTTCTACATTCTATTGAGTTATTTATTTTATCAATTAGATGTTTAGTTCCTAAAAGCTTGTTGTTATTTATTTATTTATTTTTTATCATCAGCTTTTGGTTCTGTCACTGTTTCTTGCAGGCTGTCAGATGTCTGGCAATACTTCGTTGTTTATTTGAGGAGTAAGCCATAAACACCTTACTGGGACTCTATGAGCCTATATTGGGTTTGTTCAGAAGAGGGGTTTATTTCTAGGCAGATTTAGTAACCACTGACCAGTGCAGGTGGGCAGGAGAGGGTACAAAGGGGTACTAGTGTTCAATCTGCTAAACTTCCATTTGTTTCCTAGTTTTCATGTGTGCATCGTCTTTCTTCCTGTGACTGTACCTGGTGTTTCCGAGCCTTAGGGTTCTCAACTCTCTCCCCTACTCCCTTGCACATTCTAGGCAGCAGCTTCTGGCATCTGCTTCACCTTGACTACTTCTCCATCCACCTCCTTTCTCTTAGAAATGTGTTAAAGTTCTCTTATATTGATACCCCCCCCCCAATTGTTTTCTCTTTGCAGTGGGCATATAATCTTTATTTTATTTTCTGTCACATAAGGGGTTCTAAAATGGGAAAAGATACAAACGTGTTCTAGCTTGAGCCAGAGTTGAAAGAAGCAGAGATGACTCAAAGAAAAGCAATAGAAAAGGAGTCCAACAATATAGTACCATCTTGCATCTTAGAAGAAATCCTGTGCATGCTTCATTGGAAGATGGATGTGACTTACAATGAGTATGCTGTTAAAGGCTGCTCCTGGGTCATGGCTCAGCTCTGTAGGTCTCCTGTTCTCTCTGTCATGGAGAAACCCTTAGGAGAAGGGCTGAGATGAAGGGATAATACCAATGGGATGGATGTAATATAGACCACATTGACTTGATTTGTGACCGGGACTCAGACATTTTAAAGGATCCTCTCTAGTCCTTTCCATCCATTCCACTCCCACCACTCCCGACATTCAACTGGGCTCTCTTTCCCAAAGCTTTTTCCATCAGAAGAGGGGAATTTATTATCAATTGGCTTATTTCTCTTAGGACTTAGTCATGATCTGGTACTTATTTGGCACAAAGAGTTAACTTTGCTTAGGGACACCAGCTTAATGAAT